>NW_026646170.1:0-600000 GCF_949987535.1 Balaenoptera acutorostrata
GGAGCATTGTGATGACAAGGGCCATGGAGCATTGTGATGACACGGTCATGGAACATTGTGATGACAAGAATTCTGGAGCATTGTGATGACAAGGGCCATGGAGCATTGTGATGACACGGTCATGGAACATTGTGATGACAAGAATTCTGGAGCATTGTGATGACAAGGGCCATGGAGCATTGTGATGACACGGTCATGGAACATTGTGATGACAAGAATTCTGGAGAATTGTGATAACAAGGGCCATGGAGCATTGTGATGACATAGTCATGGAACATTGTGATGACAAGAATTCTGGAGCATTTTAATGACACGGTCATGGAACATTGTGATTACAAGAATTATGGAGCATTGTGATGACAAGGGCCATGGTGCATTGTGATGACACGGTCATGTAACATTGTGATGACAAGAATTCTGGAGCATTGTGATGAGAAGGGCCAAGGAGAATTGTGATGACATGGTCATGGAACATGGTGATGACAAGAATTCTGGAGCATTGTGATGACACGGTCATGGAACTTTGTGATGACAAGCAATCTGGAGCATTGTGATGAAAAGGGCCATGGAGCATTGTGATGACACGGTCATGGAACATTGTGATGACAAGAATTCTGGAGCATTGTGATGCGAAGGGCCATGGAGAATTGTGATGACATGGTCATGGAACATGGTGATGACAAGAATTCTGGAGCATTGTGAATACAAGGGCCATGCAGCATTGTGATGACAAGTGTCACGGAGCATTGTAATGAGAGGTTTCATTGTGCACCGTGATGACAAGGGGGGTGGAGTATTGTGATGAAACTGGTCCTGGAGCATTGTGATAACAAAAGCCATTGAGCATTGTGATAACAGGCATCGTGGAGCATTGTGAAGAAAGGGGTCATGGGGAATTGTAATGACAATAGAGAAATGTGATGAAAATGGTCAGCAAGCAAATTGATTAAAGTGGTCATTTAGAATTGTCATGAAAAACTATATAGAGCATTGTGATGGCAAAGGTCATGGAGAACTCTGATGACCAGTGTCATGTAGCATTGTGATGACACGGTCATGGAACATTGTGATGACAAGAATTGTGGAGCATTGTGGTGACACGGTCATGGAATATTGTGATGACAAGAATTATGGAGCATTGTGATGACACGGTCATGGAACATTGTGATGACAAGAATTCTGGAGCATTGTGATGACAAGGGCCATGGAGCATTGTGATGACACGGTCATGGAACATTGTGATGACAAGAATTCTGGAGAATTGTGATGACAAGGGCCATGGAGCATTGTGATGACACGTTCATGGAATATTTTGATGACAAGAATTCTGGAGCATTGTGATGACAAGGGACATGGAGCATTGTGGTGACACGGTCATGGAACATTGTGATGACAAGAATTATGGAGCATTGTGATGACACGGTCATGGAACATTGTGATGACAAGAATTATGGAGCATTGTGATGACACGGTCTTGGAACATTGTGATGACAAGAATTATGGAGCATTGTGATGACAAGGGCCATGGAGCATTGTGATGACACGGTCATGGAACATTGTGATGACAAGAATTCTGGAGCATTGTGATGACAAGGGCCATGGAGCATTGTGATGACACGGTCATGGAACATTGTGATGACAAGAATTCTGGAGAATTGTGATGACAAGGGCCATGGAGCATTGTGATGACATCGTCATGGAACATTGAGATGACAAGAATTCTGGAGCATTTTAATGACACGGTCATGGAACATTGTGATGACAAGAATTATGGAGCATTGTGATGACAAGGGCCATTGTGCATTGTGATGACACGGTCATGGAACATTGTGATGACAAGAATTCTGGAGCATTGTGATGCGAAGGGCCATGGAGAATTGTGATGACATGGTCATGGAACATGGTGATGACAAGAATTCTGGAGCATTGTGATGACAAGGGCCATGGAGCATTGTGATGACAAGTGTCACGGAGCATTGTAATGAGAGGTTTCATTGTGCACCGTGATGACAAGGGGGATGGAGTATTGTGATGAAACTGGTCCTGGAGCATTGTGATAACAAAAGCCATTGAGCATTGTGATGACAGGCATCATGGAGCATTGTGAAGAAAGGGGTCATGGGGAATTGTAATGACAATAGAGAAACGTGATGAAAATGATCAGCAAGCAAATTGATTAAAGTGGTCATTTAGAATTGTCATGAAAAACTATATAGAGCATTGTGATGGCAAAGGTCATGGAGAACTGTGATGACCAGTGTCATGTAGCATTGTGATGACACGGTCATGGAACATTGTGATGACAAGAATTGTCGAGCATTGTGGTGACACGGTCATGGAACATTGTGATGACAAGAATTATGGAGCATTGTGATGACACGGTCATGGAACATTGTGATGACAAGAATTATGGAGCATTGTGATGACACGGTCATGGAACATTGTGATGACAAGAATTCTGGAGCATTGTGATGACAAGTGCCATGGAGCATTGTGATGACACGGTCATGGAACATTGTGATGACAAGTATTCTGGAGAATTGTGATGACTAGGGCCATGGAACATTGTGGTGACACGGTCATGGAACATTGTGATGACAAGAATTATGGAGCATTGTGATGACACGGTCATGGAACATTGTGATGACAAGAATTATGGAGCATTGTGATGACACGGTCATGGAACATTGTGATGACAAGATTTCTGGAGCATTGTGATGACAAGGGCCATGGAGCATTGTGATGACACGGTCATGGAACATTGTGATGACAAGAATTCTGGAGCATTGAGATGACAAGGGCCATGGAGCATTGTGATGACACGGTCATGGAACATTGTGATGACAAGAATTCTGGAGCATTGTGATGACAAAGGCCATGGAGCATTGTGATGACACGGTCATGTAACATTGTGATGACAAGAATTCTGGAGAATTGTGATGACAAGGGCCATGGAGCATTGTGATGACATGGTCATGGAACATTGTGATGACAAGAATTCTGGAGCATTTTAATGACACGGTCATGGAACATTGTGATGACAAGAATTATGGAGCATTGTGATGACAAGGGCCATGGTGCATTGTGAAGACACGGTCATGGAACATTGTGATGACAAGCAATCTGGAGCATTGTGATGAAAAGGGCCATGGAGCATTGTGATGACACGGTCATGGAACATTGTGATGACAAGAATTCTGGAGCATTGTGATGTGAAGGGCCATGGAGAATTGTGATGACATGGTCATGGAACATGGTGATGAGAAGAATTCTGGAGCATTGTGATGACAAGGGCCATGGAGCATTGTGATGACAAGTGTCACGGAGCATTGTAATGAGAGGCTTCATTGTGCACCGTGATGACAAGGGGGATGGAGTATTGTGATGAAAGTGGTCCTGGAGCATTGTGATAACAAAAGCCATTGAGCATTGTGATGACAGGCATCATGTCGCATTGTGAAGAAAGGGGTCATGGGGAATTGTAATGACAATAGAGAAATGTGATGAAAATGGTCAGCAAGCAAATTGATTAAAGTGGTCATTTAGAATTGTCATGAAAAACTATATAGAGCATTGTGATGGCAAAGGTCATGGAGAACTGTGATGACTAGTGTCATATAGCATTGTGATGACACGGTCATGGAACATTGTGATGACAAGAATTATGGAGCATTGTGAAGACACGGTCATGGAACATTGTGATGACAAGAATTATGGAGCATTGTGATGACACGGTCATGGAACATTGTGATGACAAGAATTCTGGAGCATTGTGATGACAAGGGCCATGGAGCATTGTGATGACACTATCATGGAACATTGTGATGACAAGAATTCTGGAGAATTGTGATGACATGGGCCATGGAGCATTGTGATGACACGGTCATGGATCATTGTGATGACAAGAATTCTGGAGCATTGTGATGACAAAGGCCATGGAGCATTGTGATGACAAGTGTCATGGAGCATTGTGATGATAAGAATTCTGGAGCAATATGATGACAAGGGCCATGGAGAATTGTGATGACATGGTCATGGAACATTGTGATGACAAGAATTCTAGAGCATTGTGATGACATTTGTCATGGAGCATTGTAATGAAACTTTTCATTATGCACCGTGATGAGAAGGGGGATGGAGTATTGTGATGAAACTGGTCCTGGAGCATTGTGATAACAAAAGCCATTGAGCATTGTGATGATAGGCATCATGGAGCATTGTGAAGAAGGGGGTCATGGGAAATTGTAATGACAATAGAGAAATGTGATGAAAATGGTCAGCAAGCAAAGTGATTAAAGTGGTCATTTAGAATTGTCATGAAAAACTATATAGAGCATTGTGATGACACGGTCATGGAACATTGTGATGACAAGAATTCTGGAGCATTGTGATGACACGGTCATGAAACATTGTGATGACAAGAATTCTGGAGCATTGTGATGACAAGAATTGTGGAGTATTGTGGTGACACGGTCATGGAACATTGTGATGACAAGAATTATGGAGCATTGTGATGACACGGTCATGGAACATTGTGATGACAAGAATTATGGAGCATTGTGATGACATGGTCATGGAACATTGTGATGACAAGAATTATGGAGCATTGTGATGACAAGGGCCATGGAGCATTGTGATGACACGGTCATGGAACATTGTGATGACAAGAATTCTGGAGCATTGTGATGACAAGGGCCATGGAGCATTGTGGTGACATGGTCATGGAACATTGTGATGACAAGAATTATGGAGCATTGTGATGACAGGGTCATGGAACATTGTGATGACAAGAATTATGGAGCATTGTGATGACACGGTCATGGAACATTGTGATGACAAGAATTCTGGAGAATTGTGATGACATGGGCCATGGAGCATTGTGATGACACGGTCATGGAACATTGTGATGACAAGAATTCTGGAGCATTGTGATGACAAGGGCCATGGAGCATTGTGGTGACACGGTCATGGAACATTGTGATGACAAGAATTATGGAGCATTGTGATGACACGGTCATGGAACATTGTGATGACAAGAATTATGGAGCATTGTGATGACAAGGGCCATGGAGCATTGTGATGACACGGTCATGGAACATTGTGATGACAAGAATTCTGGAGCATTGTGATGACAAGGGCCATGGAGCATTGTGATGACACGGTCATGGAACATTGTGATGACAAGAATTCTGGAGCATTGTGATGACAAGGGCCATGGAGCATTGTGATGACACGGTCATGGAACATTGTGATGACAAGAAATCTGGAGAATTGTGATGACAAGGGCCATGGAGCATTGTGATGACATGGTCATGGAACATTGTGATGACAAGAATTCTGGAGCATTTTAATGACACGGTCATGGAACATTGTGATGACAAGAATTATGGAGCATTCTGATGACAAGGGCCATGGTGCATTGTGATGACACGGTCATGGAACATTGTGATGACAAGAATTCTGGAGCATTGTGATTAGAAGGGCCATGGAGAATTGTGATGACATGGTCATGGAACATGGTGATGACAAGAATTCTGGAGCATTGTGATGACACGGTCATGGAACTTTGTGATGACAAGCAATCTGGAGCATTGTGATGAAAAGGGCCATGGAGCATTGTGATGACACGGTCATGGAACATTGTGATGACAAGAATTCTGGAGCATTGTGATGCGAAGGGCCATGGAGAATTTTGATGACATGGTCATGGAACATGGTGATGACAAGAATTCTGGAGCATTGTGATGACAAGGGCCATGGAGCATTGTGATGACACGGTCATGGAATATTGTGATGACAAGAATTCTGGAGCATTGTGATGACAAGGGCCATGGAGCATTGTGGTGACACCGTCATGGAACATTGTGATGACAAGAATTATGGAGCATTGTGATGACACGGTCATGGAACATTGTGATGACAAGAATTCTGGAGCATTGTGATGACAAGGGCCATGGAGCATTGTGATGACACGGTCATGGAACATTGTGATGACAAGAATTCTGGAGCATTGTGATGACAAGGGCCATGGAGCATTGTGATGGCACGGTCATGGAAAATTGTGATGACAAGAATTCGGGAGCATTGTGATGACAAAGGCCATGGAGCATTGTGATGACACGGTCATGGAACATTGTGATGACAAGAATTCTGGAGAATTGTGATGACAAGGGCCATGGAGCATTGTGATGACATGGTCATGGAACATTGTGATGACAAGAATTCTGGAGCATTATAATGACACGGTCATGGAACATTGTGATGACAAGAATTATGGAGCATTGTGATGACAAGGGCCATGGTGCATTGTGAAGACACGGTCATGGAACATTGTGATGACAAGCAATCTGGAGCATTGTGATGACAAGGGCCATGGAGCATTGTGATGACACGGTCATGGAACATTGTGATGACAAGAATTCTGGAGCATTGTGATGACAAGGGCCATGGAGCATTGTGATGACACGGTCATGGAACATGGTGATGACAAGAATTCTGGAGCATTGTGATGAAAAGGGCCATGGAGCATTGTGATGACACGGTCATGGAACATTGTGGTGACAAGAATTCTGGAGCATTGTGATGACAAGGGCCATGGAGCATTGTGATGACATGGTCATGGAACATTGTGATGACAAGAATTCTGGAGCATGGTGATGACAAAGGCCATGGTGCATTGTGATGACACGGTCATGGAACTTTGTGATCACAAGCAATCTGGAGCATTGTGATGAAAAGGGCCATGGAGCATTGTGATGACACGGTCATGGAACATTGTGATGACAAGAATTCTGGAGCATTGTGATGTGAAGGGCCATGGAGAATTGTGATGACATGGTCATGGAACATGGTGATGACAAGAATTCTGGAGCATTGTGATGACAAGGGCCATGGAGAATTGTGATGACAAGTGTCACGGAGCATTGTAATGACAGGTTTCATTGTGCACCGTGATGACAAGGGGGATGGAGTATTGTGATGAATCTTGTCCTGGAGCATTGTGATAACAAAAGCCATTGAGCATTGTGATGACAGGCATCATGGCGCATTGTGAAGAAAGGGGTCATGGGGAATTGTAATGACAATAGAGAAATGTGATGAAAATGGTCAGCAAGCAAATTGATTAAAGTGGTCATTTAGAATTGTCATGAAAAACTATATAGAGCATTGTGATGGCAAAGGTCATGGAGAACTGTGATGACCAGTGTCATGTAGCATTGTGATGACACGGTCATGGAACATTGTGATGACAAGAATTGTGGAGCATTGTGGTGACACGGTCATGGAACATTGTGATGACAAGAATTATGGAGCATTGTGATGAAACGGTCATGGAACATTGTGATGACAAGAATTATGGAGCATTGTGATGACACGGTCATGGAACATTGTGATGACAAGAATTCTGGAGCATTGTGATGACAAGGGCCATGGAGCATTGTGATGACACGGTCATGGAACATTGTGATGACAAGAATTCTGGAGAATTGTGATGACATGGGCCATGGAGCATTGTGATGACACGGTCATGGAACATTGTGATGACAAGAATTCTGGAGCATTGTGATGACAAGGGCCATGGAGCATTGTGGTGACACGGTCATGGAACATTGTGATGACAAGAATTATGGAGCATTGTGATGACACTGTCATGGAACATTGTGATGACAAGAATTATGGAGCATTGTGATGACACGGTCATGGAACATTGTGATGACAAGAATTATGGAGCATGGTGATGACAAGGGCCATGGAGCATTGTGATGACATGGTCATCGAACATTGTGATGACAAGAATTCTGGAGCATTGTGATGACAAGGGCCATGGAGCATTGTGATGACACGGTCATGGAACATTGTGATGACAAGAATTCTCGAGCATTGTGTTGACAAGGACCATGGAGCATTGTGATGACACGGTCATGGAACATTGTGATGACAAGAATTCTGGAGCATTATGATGCGAAGGGCCATGGAGAATTGTGATGACATGGTCATGGAACATGGTGATGACAAGAATTCTGGAGCATGGTGATGACAAATGCCATGGTGCATTGTGATGACACGGTCATGGAACATTGTGATGACAAGCAATCTGGAGCATTGTGATGAAAAGGGCCATGGAGCATTGTGATGACACGGTCATGGAACATTGTGATGACAAGAATTCTGGAGCATTGTGATGCGAAGGGCCATGGAGAATTGTGATGACATGGTCATGGAACATGGTGATGACAAGAATTCTAGAGCATTGTGATGACAAGGGCCATGGAGCATTGTGATGACAAGTGTCACGGAGCATTGTAATGAGAGGTTTCATTGTGCACCGTGATGACAAGGGGGATGGAGTATTGTGATGAAACTGGTCCTGGAGCATTGTGATAACAAAAGCCATTGAGCATTGTGATGACAGGCATCATGGAGCATTGTGAAAAAGGGGTCATGGGGAATTGTAATGACAATAGAAAAATGTGATGAAAATGGTCAGCAAGCAAAGTGATTAAAGTGGTCATTTAGAATTGTCATGAAAAACTATATAGAGCATTGTGATGACAAAGGTCATGGAGAACTGTGATGACCAGGGTCATTTAGCATTGTATTGACACGGTCATGGAACATTGTGATGACACGAATTATGGAGCATTGTGATGACAGGGTCATGGAACATTGTGATGACAAGAATTATGAAGCATTGTGATGACACGGTCATGGAACATTGTGATGACAAGAATTATGGAGCATTGTGATGACAAGGGCCATGGAGCATTGTGATGACACGGTCATGGAACATTGTGATGACAAGAATTCTGGAGCATTGTGATGACAAGGGCCATGGAGCATTGTGATGACACGGTCATGGAACATGGTGATGACAAGAATTCTGGAGCATTGTGATGAAAAGGGCCATGGAGCATTGTGATGACACGGTCATGGAACATTGTGGTGACAAGAATTCTGGAGCATTGTGATGACAAGGGCCATGGAGCATTGTGATGACATGGTCATGGAACATTGTGATGACAAGAATTCTGGAGCATGGTGATGACAAAGGCCATGGTGCATTGTGATGACACGGTCATGGAACTTTGTGATCACAAGCAATCTGGAGCATTGTGATGAAAAGAACCATGGAGCATTGTGATGACACGGTCATGGAACATTGTGATGACAAGAATTCTGGAGCATTGTGATGTGAAGGGCCATGGAGAATTGTGATGACATGGTCATGGAACATGGTGATGACAAGAATTCTTGAGCATTGTGATGACAAGGGCCATGGAGAATTGTGATGACAAGTGTCACGGAACATTGTAATGAGAGGTTTCATTGTGCACCGTGATGACAAGGGGGATGGAGTATTGTGATGAATCTTGTCCTGGAGCATTGTGATAACAAAAGCCATTGAGCATTGTGATGACAGGCATCATGGCGCATTGTGAAGGAAGGGGTCATGGGGAATTGTAATGACAATAGAGAAATGCGATGAAAATGGTCAGCAAGCAAATTGATTAAAGTGGTCATTTAGAATTGTCATGAAAAACTATATAGAGCATTGTGATGGCAAAGGTCATGGAGAACTGTGATGACCAGTGTCATGTAGCATTGTGATGACACGGTCATGGAACATTGTGATGACAAGAATTGTGGAGCATTGTGGTGACACGGTCATGGAACATTGTGATGACAAGAATTATGCAGCATTGTGATGAAACGGTCATGGAACATTGTGATGACAAGAATTCTGGAGCATTGTGATGACAAGGGCCATGGAGCATTGTGATGACACGGTCATGGAACATTGTGATGACAAGAATTCTGGAGAATTGTGATGACATGGGCCATGGAGCATTGTGATGACACGGTCATGGAACATTGTGATGACAAGAATTCTGGAGCATTGTGATGACAAGGGCCATGGAGCATTGTGGTGACACGGTCATGGAACATTGTGATGACAAGAATTATGGAGCATTGTGATGACACGGTCATGGAACATTGTGATGACAAGAATTATGGAGCATTGTGATGACACGGTCATGGAACATTGTGATGACAAGAATTATGGAGCATGGTGATGACAAGGGCCATGGAGCATTGTGATGACATGGTCATCGAACATTGTGATGACAAGAATTCTGGAGCATTGTGATGACAAGGGCCATGGAGCATTGTGATGACACGGTCATGGAACATTGTGATGACAAGAATTCTCGAGCATTGTGTTGACAAGGACCATGGAGCATTGTGATGACACGGTCATGGAACATTGTGATGACAAGAATTCTGGAGCATTATGATGCGAAGGGCCATGGAGAATTGTGATGACATGGTCATGGAACATGGTGATGACAAGAATTCTGGAGCATGGTGATGACAAATGCCATGGTGCATTGTGATGACACGGTCATGGAACGTTGTGATGACAAGCAATCTGGAGCATTGTGATGAAAAGGGCCATGGAGCATTGTGATGACACGGTCATGGAACATTGTGATGACAAGAATTCTGGAGCATTGTGATGCGAAGGGCCATGGAGAATTGTGATGACATGGTCATGGAACATGGTGATGACAAGAATTCTAGAGCATTGTGATGACAAGGGCCATGGAGCATTGTGATGACAAGTGTCACGGAGCATTGTAATGAGAGGTTTCATTGTGCACCGTGATGACAAGGGGGATGGAGTATTGTGATGAAACTGGTCCTGGAGCATTGTGATAACAAAAGCCATTGAGCATTGTGATGACAGGCATCATGGAGCATTGTGAAGAAAGGGGTCATGGGGAATTGTAATGACAATAGAAAAATGTGATGAAAATGGTCAGCAAGCAAAGTGATTAAAGTGGTCATTTAGAATTGTCATGAAAAACTATATAGAGCATTGTGATGAGAAAGGTCATGGAGAACTGTGATGACCAGGGTCATTTAGCATTGTATTGACACGGTCATGGAACATTGTGATGACAAGAATTATGGAGCATTGTGATGACACGCTCATGGAACATTGTGATGACAAGAATTATGGAGCATTCTGATGACACGGTCATGGAACATTGTGATGACAAGAATTATGGAGCATTGTGATGACAAGGGCCATGGAGCATTGTGATGACACGGTCATGGAACATTGTGATGACAAGAATTCTGGAGCATTGTGATGACAAGGGCCATGGAGCATTGTGATGACACGGTCATGGAACATTGTGATGACAAGAATTCTGGAGCATTGTGATGACAAGGGCCATGGAGCATTGTGATGACACGGTCATGGAACATTGTGATGACAAGAAATCTGGAGAATTGTGATGACAAGGGCCATGGAGCATTGTGATGACATGGTCATGGAACATTGTGATGACAAGAATTCTGGAGCATTTTAATGACACGGTCATGGAACATTGTGATGACAAGAATTATGGAGCATTCTGATGACAAGGGCCATGGTGCATTGTGATGACACGGTCATGGAACATTGTGATGACAAGAATTCTGGAGCATTGTGATGAGAAGGGCCATGGAGAATTGTGATGACATGGTCATGGAACATGGTGATGACAAGAATTCAGGAGCATTGTGATGACACGGTCATGGAACTTTGTGATGACAAGCAATCTGGAGCATTGTGATGAAAAGGGCCATGGAGCATTGTGATGACACGGTCATGGAACATTGTGATGACAAGAATTCTGGAGCATTGTGATGCGAAGGGCCATGGAGAATTGTGATGACATGGTCATGGAACATGGTGATGACAAGAATTCTGGAGCATTGTGATGACAAGGGCCATGGAGCATTGTGATGACACGGTCATGGAATATTGTGATGACAAGAATTCTGGAGCATTGTGATGACAAGGGCCATGGAGCATTGTGGTGACACGGTCATGGAACATTGTGATGACAAGAATTATGGAGCATTGTGATGACACGGTCATGGAACATTGTGATGACAAGAATTATGGAGCATTGTGATGACACGGTCATGGAACATTGTGATGACAAGAATTCTGGAGCATTGTGATGACAAGGGCCATGGAGCATTGTGATGACACGGTCATGGAACATGGTGATGACAAGAATTCTGGAGCATTGTGATGAAAAGGGCCATGGAGCATTGTGATGACACGGTCATGGAACATTGTGGTGACAAGAATTCTGGAGCATTGTGATGACAAGGGCCATGGAGCATTGTGATGACATGGTCATGGAACATTGTGATGACAAGAATTCTGGAGCATGGTGATGACAAAGGCCATGGTGCATTGTGATGACACGGTCATGGAACTTTGTGATCACAAGCAATCTGGAGCATTGTGATGAAAAGAACCATGGAGCATTGTGATGACACGGTCATGGAACATTGTGATGACAAGAATTCTGGAGCATTGTGATGTGAAGGGCCATGGAGAATTGTGATGACATGGTCATGGAACATGGTGATGACAAGAATTCTTGAGCATTGTGATGACAAGGGCCATGGAGAATTGTGATGACAAGTGTCACGGAACATTGTAATGAGAGGTTTCATTGTGCACCGTGATGACAAGGGGGATGGAGTATTGTGATGAATCTTGTCCTGGAGCATTGTGATAACAAAAGCCATTGAGCATTGTGATGACAGGCATCATGGCGCATTGTGAAGAAAGGGGTCATGGGGAATTGTAATGACAATAGAGAAATGCGATGAAAATGGTCAGCAAGCAAATTGATTAAAGTGGTCATTTAGAATTGTCATGAAAAACTATATAGAGCATTGTGATGGCAAAGGTCATGGAGAACTGTGATGACCAGTGTCATGTAGCATTGTGATGACACGGTCATGGAACATTGTGATGACAAGAATTGTGGAGCATTGTGGTGACACGGTCATGGAACATTGTGATGACAAGAATTATGCAGCATTGTGATGAAACGGTCATGGAACATTGTGATGACAAGAATTATGGAGCATTGTGATGACACGGTCATGGAACATTGTGATGACAAGAATTCTGGAGCATTGTGATGACAAGGGCCATGGAGCATTGTGATGACACGGTCATGGAACATTGTGATGACAAGAATTCTGGAGAATTGTGATGACATGGGCCATGGAGCATTGTGATGACACGGTCATGGAACATTGTGATGACAAGAATTCTGGAGCATTGTGATGAAAAGGGCCATGGAGCATTGTGGTGACACGGTCATGGAACATTGTGATGACAAGAATTATGGAGCATTGTGATGACACGGTCATGGAACATTGTGATGACAAGAATTATGGAGCATTGTGATGACACGGTCATGGAACATTGTGATGACAAGAATTATGGAGCATGGTGATGACAAGGGCCATGGAGCATTGTGATGACATGGTCATCGAACATTGTGATGACAAGAATTCTGGAGCATTGTGATGACAAGGGCCATGGAGCATTGTGATGACACGGTCATGGAACATTGTGATGACAAGAATTCTCGAGCATTGTGTTGACAAGGACCATGGAGCATTGTGATGACACGGTCATGGAACATTGTGATGACAAGAATTCTGGAGCATTATGATGCGAAGGGCCATGGAGAATTGTGATGACATGGTCATGGAACATGGTGATGACAAGAATTCTGGAGCATGGTGATGACAAATGCCATGGTGCATTGTGATGACACGGTCATGGAACGTTGTGATGACAAGCAATCTGGAGCATTGTGATGAAAAGGGCCATGGAGCATTGTGATGACACGGTCATGGAACATTGTGATGACAAGAATTCTGGAGCATTGTGATGCGAAGGGCCATGGAGAATTGTGATGACATGGTCATGGAACATGGTGATGACAAGAATTCTAGAGCATTGTGATGACAAGGGCCATGGAGCATTGTGATGACAAGTGTCACGGAGCATTGTAATGAGAGGTTTCATTGTGCACCGTGATGACAAGGGGGATGGAGTATTGTGATGAAACTGGTCCTGGAGCATTGTGATAACAAAAGCCATTGAGCATTGTGATGACAGGCATCATGGAGCATTGTGAAGAAAGGGGTCATGGGGAATTGTAATGACAATAGAAAAATGTGATGAAAATGGTCAGCAAGCAAAGTGATTAAAGTGGTCATTTAGAATTGTCATGAAAAACTATATAGAGCATTGTGATGACAAAGGTCATGGAGAACTGTGATGACCAGGGTCATTTAGCATTGTATTGACACGGTCATGGAACATTGTGATGACAAGAATTATGGAGCATTGTGATGACACGCTCATGGAACATTGTGATGACAAGAATTATGGAGCATTCTGATGACACGGTCATGGAACATTGTCATGACAAGAATTATGGAGCATTTTGATGACACGGTCATGGAACATTGTGATGACAAAATTCCGGAGCATTGTGATGACAAGGGCCATGGAGCATTGTGATGACACGGTCATGGAACATTGTGATGACAAGAATTCTGGAGCATTGTGATGACAAGGGCCATGGAGCATTGTGATGACACGGTCATGGAACATTGTGATGACAAGAATTCTGGAGAATTGTGATGACAAAGGCCATGGTGCATTGTGATGACACGGTCATGGAACATTGTGATGACAAGAATTATGGAGCATTGTGATGACAAGGGCCATGGAGCATTGTGATGACACGGTCATGGAACATTGTGATGACAAGAATTATGGAGCATTGTGATGACAAGGGCCATGGAGCATTGTGATGACATGGTCATCGAACATTGTGATGACAAGAATTCTGGAGCATTGTGATGACAAGGGCCATGGAGCATTGTGATGACACGGTCATGGAACATTGTGATGACAGTGGTCATCTAGATTTGCGATGAAAGGTATAATGAAGCAATGTGATAACAGGGGCCATGGAACATTGTGATGACAAAGGCCATGGAGCATTGTGATGACAAGTGTCATGGGGCATTTTGATGACATTGGCATGGAGCATTATGATGACAAGAGTTCTGGAGCATTTTGATGACAAGGGCATGGAGCATTGTGATGAAAGGGGCCATGGAGCATTGAGATGAGAGCCGTTATGAGGCATGGTGATGACAGTGGTCATGGAGCATTGTGATGAAAGAGATCATGGAGCAATATGATAACAGGGGCCATGGAGCATTGTGATGACAGGGGTATTGGAGCATTGTGATGGAAGTAGACATGGATCATTGTGATGACATGTGTCCTGGAACACTGTGATGACACAGTTCATCGAGTATTGTGATGACAAGGGTCATAGCGATTTGTGATGACAAGTGTCATGGGGCATTGTGATGACATTGATCATCTAGGAATTGTGATGAAAGGTGTCATGGAGCACTGTGATGACTGGGGGCATGAAGCACTGTGATGAAAATAGTCCTGGATTATTGTGATGACAGCAGTCATGGAAAATTGTGATGACAGGGATTATGCAGCATTGTGTTGACAAGGGTATGGACTATTGTGATGACAATGGTCATGGAGCAATGTGATGAAAGTATTCATGGAACATCGTGATGAAAAGTGCATGGGAGCATTGTGACGATAAAGGCCATGGAGTATTGTGATGACTAGTGTCATGGAGCATTTTAATGAAAGGTTTCATTGTGCACCATGATGACAAAGGGGATGGAGAATTGTGATGAAACTGGTCCTGGAGCATTGTGATAACAAAAGCCATGGAGCATTGTGATGACAGGCATCATGGAGCATTGTGAAGAAAGGGGCCCTGGGGTATTGTAATGACACTAGAGAAATATGATGAAAATGGTCAGCGAGCATAGTGATTAAAGTGGTCATTGAGAATTGTGATGAAAAGCGACATAGAGCATTGTGATGACAAAGGTCATGGAGAACTGTGATGACCAGGGTCATGTAGCATTGTGATGACACGGTCATGGAACATTGTGATGACAAGAATTCTGGACCATTGTGCTGACAAGGGCCATGGACCATTGTAATGACATGGTCATGGAACATTGTGATGACAAGAATTCTGGAGCATTGTCATGACAAGGGACATGGAGCATTGTGATGACACGGTCATGGAACATTGTGATGACAAGAATTCTGCAGCATTGTGATGACAAGGGCCATGGAGCATTGTGATGACACGGTCATGGAACATTGTGATGAGAAGAATTCTGGATCATTGTGATGACAAGGGTCATGGAGCATTGTGATGACATGGTCAAGGAACATTGCGATGACAAGATTTCTGGAGCATTGTGATGAAAGGGCATGGAGCATTGTGATTAAAGGTGACAAGGAATATTGTGATGATATGGGCAGAGAACTCTGTGATGACAGTGGTCATGGAGTATTGTGACAAAAAGTGTCATGGAACATTGTGCTGACAAGGGCCATGGAGCATTGTGATGACACGGCCATGGAACATTGTGATGACAAGAATTCTGGAGCATTGTGATGACAATGGCCATGGAGCATTGTGATGACACGGTATGGAACATTGTGATGACAAGAATTCTGGAGCATTGTGATGACAAGGGCCACGGAGAATTGTGAGAACACGGTCATGGAACATTGTGATGACAGGAATTCTGGAGCATTGTGCTGAAAAGGGCCATGGAGCATTGTGATGACTTGGTCATGGAACAATGTGATGAGAAGAATTCTGGAGCATTGTGATGACAATGGCCATGGAGCATTGTGATGACACGGTCATGGAACATTGTGATGAGAAGATTTCTGGAGCATTCTGATGACAAGGGCCATGGAGCATTGTGATGAAACGGACATGGAACATTGTGATGACAAGAATTCTGGAGCATTGTGATGACAATGTCCTTGGAGCATTGTGATGACACGGTCATGGAACATTGTGATGAGAAGATTTCTGGAGCATTGTCATGACAAGGGCCATGGAGCATTGTGATGACACGGTCATGGAACATTGTGATGACAAGAATTCTGGAGCATTGTGATGACAAGGGCCATGGAGCATTGTGATGACACGGTCATGGAACATTTTGATGACAAGAATTCTGGAGCATTGTGCTGACAAGGGCCATGGAGCATTGTGATGATACGGTCATGGAACATTGTGATGACAAGAATTCTGGAGCATTATGATGACAAGTGCCATGGAGCATTGTGATGACACGGCCATGGAAGATTGTGATGACAAGAATTCTGGAGCATTGTGATGACAATGGCCATGGAGCATTGTGATGACACGGTCATGGAATATTGTGATGAGAAGAATTCTGGAGCATTGTCATGACAAGGGCCATGGAGCATTGTGATGACACGGCCATGGAACATTGTGATGACAAGAATTCTGGAGCACTGTGCTGATGACGGCCATGGAGCATTGTGATGACACAGTCAAGGAACATTGCGATGAAAAAGATTTCTGGAGCATTGTGATGAAAGGGCATGGAGCATTGTGATTAAAGATGACAAGGAACATTGTGATGATATGGGCAGAGAAGTCCTGATGAGACAGGACATGGAGTATTGTGACGAAAACTGTCATGGAACATTGTGCTGACAGGGATCATGGAGCTCTTTGGTAAGAGAAGCCATGGAGATTTGTGATGGCAGGCATCATGGGGCATTGTGTTGACAGCGGTCTTGGAGCATTGTGATGAAATGCGTCATGGAGCATTGTGATTTCAGGGGCCATGGAGCATTGTGTATTCAAAGGCTATGGAGCATTGAGATGACAGGTTTCATGGAGCACTGTGATGAATGTGATCTTGGATCATTGTGATGACAAGTGTCATGGAAACTTGTGATGACACGGTTCATGGAGTATTGTGATGAGAAGGACCATGGCGAATTGTGATGACATCTGTCATGGGACATTGTGATGACAGTGGTCATCTAGATTTGCGATGAAAGGTATAATGAAGCAATGTGATAACAGGGGCCATGGAACATTGTGATGACAAAGGCCATGGAGCATTGTGATGACAAGTGTCATGGGGCATTTTGATGACATTGGCATGGAGCATTATGATGACAAGAGTTCTGGAGCATTTTGATGACAAGGGCATGGAGCATTGTGATGAAAGGGGCCATGGAGCATTGAGATGAGAGCCGTTATGAGGCATGGTGATGACAGTGGTCATGGAGCATTGTGATGAAAGAGATCATGGAGCAATATGATAACAGGGGCCATGGAGCATTGTGATGACAGGGGTATTGGAGCATTGTGATGGAAGTAGACATGGATCATTGTGATGACATGTGTCCTGGAACACTGTGATGACACAGTTCATCGAGTATTGTGATGACAAGGGTCATAGCGATTTGTGATGACAAGTGTCATGGGGCATTGTGATGACATTGATCATCTAGGAATTGTGATGAAAGGTGTCATGGAGCACTGTGATGACTGGGGGCATGAAGCACTGTGATGAAAATAGTCCTGGATTATTGTGATGACAGCAGTCATGGAAAATTGTGATGACAGGGATTATGCAGCATTGTGTTGACAAGGGTATGGACTATTGTGATGACAATGGTCATGGAGCAATGTGATGAAAGTATTCATGGAACATCGTGATGAAAAGTGCATGGGAGCATTGTGACGATAAAGGCCATGGAGTATTGTGATGACTAGTGTCATGGAGCATTTTAATGAAAGGTTTCATTGTGCACCATGATGACAAAGGGGATGGAGAATTGTGATGAAACTGGTCCTGGAGCATTGTGATAACAAAAGCCATGGAGCATTGTGATGACAGGCATCATGGAGCATTGTGAAGAAAGGGGCCCTGGGGTATTGTAATGACACTAGAGAAATATGATGAAAATGGTCAGCGAGCATAGTGATTAAAGTGGTCATTGAGAATTGTGATGAAAAGCGACATAGAGCATTGTGATGACAAAGGTCATGGAGAACTGTGATGACCAGGGTCATGTAGCATTGTGATGACACGGTCATGGAACATTGTGATGACAAGAATTCTGGACCATTGTGCTGACAAGGGCCATGGACCATTGTAATGACATGGTCATGGAACATTGTGATGACAAGAATTCTGGAGCATTGTCATGACAAGGGACATGGAGCATTGTGATGACACGGTCATGGAACATTGTGATGACAAGAATTCTGCAGCATTGTGATGACAAGGGCCATGGAGCATTATGATGACATGGTCAAGGAACATTGCGATGACAAGATTTCTGGAGCATTGTGATGAAAGGGCATGGAGCATTGTGATTAAAGGTGACAAGGAACATTGTGATGATATGGGCAGAGAACTCTGTGATGACAGTGGTCATGGAGTATTGTGACAAAAAGTGTCATGGAACATTGTGCTGACAAGGGCCATGGAGCATTGTGATGACACGGCCATGGAACATTGTGATGACAAGAATTCTGGAGCATTGTGATGACAATGGCCATGGAGCATTGTGATGACACGGTATGGAACATTGTGATGACAAGAATTCTGGAGCATTGTGATGACAATGGCCATGGAGCATTGTGATGACACGGTATGGAACATTGTGATGACAAGAATTCTGGAGCATTGTGATGACAAGGGCCACGGAGAATTGTGAGGACACGGTCATGGAACATTGTGATGACAGGAATTCTGGAGCATTGTGCTGAAAAGTGCCATGGAGCATTGTGATGACTTGGTCATGGAACAATGTGATGAGAAGAATTCTGGAGCATTGTGATGACAATGGCCATGGAGCATTGTGATGACACGGTCATGGAACATTGTGATGAGAAGATTTCTGGAGCATTATGATGACAAGGGCCATGGAGCATTGTGATGAAACGGACATGGAACATTGTGATGACAAGAATTCTGGAGCATTGTGATGACAATGGCCATGGAGCATTGTGATGACACGGTCATGGAACATTGTGATGAGAAGATTTCTGGAGCATTATGATGACAAGGGCCATGGAGCATTGTGATGACAGGGCCCACGGAGCTTTGTGATGAAAAAGGCAGGGTACATTGTGATGACAGGGTTCATGGAGCATTGAGATGAGAGCCGTTATGAGGCATGGTGATGACAGTGGTCATGGAGCATTGTGATGAAAGAGATCATGGAGCAATATGATAAAAGGGGCCATGGAGCATTGTGATGACATGGGTATTGGAGCATTGTGATGGAAGTAGACATGGATCATTGTGATGACATGTGTCCGGGAACACTGTGATGACACGGTTCATCGAGTATTGTGATGACAAGGGTCATAGCGAATTGTGATGACAAGTGTCATAGGGCATTTTGTGATATTGATCATCTAGGAATTGTGATGAAAGGTATCATGGAGCACTGTGATGAAAATTGTCCTGGATTATTGTGATGACAGCAGTCATGGAGAATTGTGATGACAGGGATTATGCAGCATTGTGTTGACAAGGGTATGGACTATTGTGATGACAATGGTCATGGAGCAATGTGATGAAAGTATTCATGGAACATCGTGATGAAAAGTGCATGGGAGCATTGTGA
This sequence comes from Balaenoptera acutorostrata, assembly GCF_949987535.1. Taxonomy (NCBI): domain Eukaryota; kingdom Metazoa; phylum Chordata; class Mammalia; order Artiodactyla; family Balaenopteridae; genus Balaenoptera; species Balaenoptera acutorostrata. The sequence goes on from NW_026646170.1 coordinate 20,441, forward strand.
CGATAAAGGCCATGGAGTATTGTGATGACTAGTGTCATGGAGCATTTTAATGAAAGGTTTCATTGTGCACCATGATGACAAAGGGGATGGAGAATTGTGATGAAACTGGTCCTGGAGCATTGTGATAACAAAAGCCATGGAGCATTGTGATGACAGGCATCATGGAGCATTGTGAAGAAAGGGGCCATGGGGTATTGTAATGACACTAGAGAAATATGATGAAAATGGTCAGCGAGCATAGTGATTAAAGTGGTCATTGAGAATTGTGATGAAAAGCGACATAGAGCATTGTGATGACAAAGGTCATGGAGAACTGTGATGACCAGGGTCATGTAGCATTGTGATGACACGGTCATGGAACATTGTGATGACAAGAATTCTGGAGCATTGTGCTGACAAGGGCCATGGACCATTGTAATGACATGGTCATGGAACATTGTGATGACAAGAATTCTGGAGCATTGTCATGACAAGGGACATGGAGCATTGTGATGACACGGTCATGGAACATTGTGATGACAAGAATTCTGCAGCATTGTGATGACAAGGGCCATGGAGCATTGTGATGACACGGTCATGGAACATTGTGATGAGAAGAATTCTGGATCATTGTGATGACAAGGGTCATGGAGCATTGTGATGACATGGTCAAGGAACATTGCGATGACAAGATTTCTGGAGCATTGTGATGAAAGGGCATGGAGCATTGTGATTAAAGGTGACAAGGAATATTGTGATGATATGGGCAGAGAACTCTGTGATGACAGTGGTCATGGAGTATTGTGACAAAAAGTGTCATGGAACATTGTGCTGACAAGGGCCATGGAGCATTGTGATGACACGGCCATGGAACATTGTGATGACAAGAATTCTGGAGCATTGTGATGACAATGGCCATGGAGCATTGTGATGACACGGTATGGAACATTGTGATGACAAGAATTCTGGAGCATTGTGATGACAAGGGCCACGGAGAATTGTGAGAACACGGTCATGGAACATTGTGATGACAGGAATTCTGGAGCATTGTGCTGAAAAGGGCCATGGAGCATTGTGATGACTTGGTCATGGAACAATGTGATGAGAAGAATTCTGGAGCATTGTGATGACAATGGCCATGGAGCATTGTGATGACACGGTCATGGAACATTGTGATGAGAAGATTTCTGGAGCATTCTGATGACAAGGGCCATGGAGCATTGTGATGAAACGGACATGGAACATTGTGATGACAAGAATTCTGGAGCATTGTGATGACAATGTCCTTGGAGCATTGTGATGACACGGTCATGGAACATTGTGATGAGAAGATTTCTGGAGCATTGTCATGACAAGGGCCATGGAGCATTGTGATGACACGGTCATGGAACATTGTGATGACAAGAATTCTGGAGCATTGTGATGACAAGGGCCATGGAGCATTGTGATGACACGGTCATGGAACATTTTGATGACAAGAATTCTGGAGCATTGTGCTGACAAGGGCCATGGAGCATTGTGATGATACGGTCATGGAACATTGTGATGACAAGAATTCTGGAGCATTATGATGACAAGTGCCATGGAGCATTGTGATGACACGGCCATGGAAGATTGTGATGACAAGAATTCTGGAGCATTGTGATGACAATGGCCATGGAGCATTGTGATGACACGGTCATGGAATATTGTGATGAGAAGAATTCTGGAGCATTGTCATGACAAGGGCCATGGAGCATTGTGATGACACGGCCATGGAACATTGTGATGACAAGAATTCTGGAGCACTGTGCTGATGACGGCCATGGAGCATTGTGATGACACAGTCAAGGAACATTGCGATGAAAAAGATTTCTGGAGCATTGTGATGAAAGGGCATGGAGCATTGTGATTAAAGATGACAAGGAACATTGTGATGATATGGGCAGAGAAGTCCTGATGAGACAGGACATGGAGTATTGTGACGAAAACTGTCATGGAACATTGTGCTGACAGGGATCATGGAGCTCTTTGGTAAGAGAAGCCATGGAGATTTGTGATGGCAGGCATCATGGGGCATTGTGTTGACAGCGGTCTTGGAGCATTGTGATGAAATGCGTCATGGAGCATTGTGATTTCAGGGGCCATGGAGCATTGTGTATTCAAAGGCTATGGAGCATTGAGATGACAGGTTTCATGGAGCACTGTGATGAATGTGATCTTGGATCATTGTGATGACAAGTGTCATGGAAACTTGTGATGACACGGTTCATGGAGTATTGTGATGAGAAGGACCATGGCGAATTGTGATGACATCTGTCATGGGACATTGTGATGACAGTGGTCATCTAGATTTGCGATGAAAGGTATAATGAAGCAATGTGATAACAGGGGCCATGGAACATTGTGATGACAAAGGCCATGGAGCATTGTGATGACAAGTGTCATGGGGCATTTTGATGACATTGGCATGGAGCATTATGATGACAAGAGTTCTGGAGCATTTTGATGACAAGGGCATGGAGCATTGTGATGAAAGGGGCCATGGAGCATTGAGATGAGAGCCGTTATGAGGCATGGTGATGACAGTGGTCATGGAGCATTGTGATGAAAGAGATCATGGAGCAATATGATAACAGGGGCCATGGAGCATTGTGATGACAGGGGTATTGGAGCATTGTGATGGAAGTAGACATGGATCATTGTGATGACATGTGTCCTGGAACACTGTGATGACACAGTTCATCGAGTATTGTGATGACAAGGGTCATAGCGATTTGTGATGACAAGTGTCATGGGGCATTGTGATGACATTGATCATCTAGGAATTGTGATGAAAGGTGTCATGGAGCACTGTGATGACTGGGGGCATGAAGCACTGTGATGAAAATAGTCCTGGATTATTGTGATGACAGCAGTCATGGAAAATTGTGATGACAGGGATTATGCAGCATTGTGTTGACAAGGGTATGGGCTATTGTGATGACAATGGTCATGGAGCATTGTGAGGACACGGTCATGGAACATTGTGATGACAGGAATTCTGGAGCATTGTGCTGAAAAGGGCCATGGAGCATTGTGATGACTCGGTCATGGAACAATGTGATGAGAAGAATTCTGGAGCATTGTGATGACAATGGCCATGGAGCATTGTGATGACACGGTCATGGAACATTGTGATGACAAGAATTCTGGAGCATTGTGATGACAAGGGCCATGGAGCATTGTGATGACACGGTCATGGAACATTGCGATGAAAAAGATTTCTGGAGCATTGTGATGAAAGGGCATGGAGCATTGTCATTAAAGGTGACAAGGAACATTGTGATGATATGGGCAGAGAACTCTCTGATGACAGTGGTCATGCAGTATTGTGACAAAAAGTGTCATGGAACATTCTGCTGACAGCGATCATGGAGCTTTTTGGTAAGAGAGGCTATGGAGATTTGTGATGTCAGGCGTCATGGGGCATTGTGTTGAGAGTGGTCTTGGAGCATTGTGATGAAAAGGGTCATGGAGCACTGTGATTACAGGGGCCATGGAACATTGTGAATACAAAGGCTATGGAGCATTGAGATGACAGGGTTCATGGAGCACTGTGATGAATGTGATCTTGGATCATTGTGATGACAAGTGTCCTGGAACCTTGTGATGACACGGTTCATGGAGCATTGTGATGACAAGGACTATGGCGAATTGTGATGACATCTGTCATGGGCCATTGTGATGACAGTGGTCATGTAGATTTGCGAGGAAAGGTATCATGGAGTACTGTGATGATAGGGGCCATGGAACATTGTGATGACAAAGGCCATGGAGCATTCTGATGACAAGTGTCATGGGGCATTTTGATGACATTGGCAAGGAGCATTATGATGACAAGAGTTCTGGAGCATTTTGATGACAAGGGCATGGATCATTGTGATGACAGGGCCCACGGAGCTTTGTGATGAAAAGGGCAGGGTACATTGTGATGACAGGGTTCATGGAGCATTGAGATGAGAGCCATTATGAGGCATGGTGATGACAGTGGTCATGGAGCATTGTGATGAAAGAGATCATGGAGCAATATGATAAAAGGGGCCATGGAGCATTGTGATGACATGGGTATTGGAGCATTGTGCTGGAAGTAGACATGGATCATTGTGATGACATGTGTCCGGGAACACTGTGATGACACGGTTCATCGAGTATTGTGATGACAAGGGTCATAGCGAATTGTGATGACAAGTGTCATAGGGCATTTTGTGATATTGATCATCTAGGAATTGTGATGAAAGGTATCATGGAGCACTGTGATGAAAATTGTCCTGGATTATTGTGATGACAGCAGTCATGGAGAATTGTGATGACAGGGATTATGCAGCATTGTGTTGACAAGGGTATGGACTATTGTGATGACAATGGTCATGGAGCAATGTGATGAAAGTATTCATGGAACATCGTGATGAAAAGTGCATGGGAGCATTGTGACGATAAAGGCCATGGAGTATTGTGATGACTAGTGTCATGGAGCATTTTAATGAAAGGTTTCATTGTGCACCATGATGACAAAGGGGATGGAGAATTGTGATGAAACTGGTCCTGGAGCATTGTGATAACAAAAGCCATGGAGCATTGTGATGACAGGCATCATGGAGCATTGTGAAGAAAGGGGCCATGGGGTATTGTAATGACACTAGAGAAATATGATGAAAATGGTCAGCGAGCATAGTGATTAAAGTGGTCATTGAGAATTGTGATGAAAAGCGACATAGAGCATTGTGATGACAAAGGTCATGGAGAACTGTGATGACCAGGGTCATGAAGCATTGTGATGACACGATCATGGAACATTGTGATGACAAGAATTCTGGAGCATTGTGCTGACAAGGGCCATGGACCATTGTGATGACATGGTCATGGAACATGGTGATGACAAGAATTCTGGAGCATTGTGATGACAAGGGTCATGGAGCATTGTGATGACACGGTCATGGAACATTGTGATGACAAGAATTCTGCAGCATTGTGATGACAAGGGCCATGGAGCATTGTGATGACATGGTCAAGGAACATTGCGATGACAAGATTTCTGGAACATTGTGATGAAAGGGCATGGAGCATTGTGATTAAAGGTGACAAGGAACATTGTGATGATATGGGCAGAGAACTCTGTGATGAGAGTGGTCATGGAGTATTGTGACAAAAAGTGTCATGGAACATTGTGCTGACAAGGGCCATGGAGCATTGTGATGACACGGCCATGGAACATTGTGATGACAAGAATTCTGGAGCATTGTGATGACAATGGCCATGGAGCATTGTGATGACACGGTATGGAACATTGTGATGACAAGAATTCTGGAGCATTGTGATGACAAGCGCCATGGAGCATTGTGAGGACACGGTCATGGAACATTGTGATGACAGGAATTCTGGAGCATTGTGCTGAAAAGGGCCATGGAGCATTGTGATGACTCGGTCATGGAACAATGTGATGAGAAGAATTCTGGAGCATTGTGATGACAATGGCCATGGAGCATTGTGATGACACGGTCATGGAACATTGTGATGAGAAGATTTCTGGAACATTATGATGACAAGGGCCATGGAGCATTGTGATGAAACGGACATGGAACATTGTGATGACAAGAATTCTGGAGCATTGTGATGACAATGGCCTTGGAGCATTGTGATGACACGGTCATGGAACATTGTGATGAGAAGATTTCTGGAGCATTGTCATGACAAGGGCCATGGAGCATTGTGATGACACGGTCATGGAACATTGTGATGACAAGAATTCTGGAGCATTGTGATGACAAGGGCCATGGAGCATTGTGATGACACGGTCATGGAACATTTTGATGAGAAGAATTCTGGAGCATTGTGCTGACAAGGGCCATGGAGCATTGTGATGATACGGTCATGGAACATTGTGATGACAAGAATTCTGGAGCATTATGATGACAAGTGCCATGGAGCATTGTGATGACACGGCCATGGAAGATTGTGATGACAAGAATTCTGGAGCATTGTGATGACAATGGCCATGGAGCATTGTGATGACACGGTCATGGAACATTGTGATGACAAGAATTCTGGAGAATTGTGATGACAAGGTTCATGGAGAATTGTGATGACACGGTCAAGGAACAATGCGATGACAAGATTTCTGGAGCATTGTGGTGAAAGGGTATGGAGCATTGTGATTAAAGGTGACAAGGAACATTGTGATGATATGGGCAGAGAAGTCCTGATGAGACAGGACATGGAGTATTGTGACGAAAACTGTCATGGAACATTTTGCTGACAGGGATCATGGAGCTCTTTGGTAAGAGAAGCCATGGAGATTTGTGATGGCAGGCATCATGGGGCATTGTGTTGACAGCGGTCTTGGAGCATTGTGATGAAATGCGTCATGGAGCATTGTGATTTCAGGGGCCATGGAGCATTGTGTATTCAAAGGCTATGGAGCATTGAGATGACAGGTTTCATGGAGCACTGTGATGAATGTGATCTTGGATCATTGTGATGACAAGTGTCCTGGAACCTTGTGATGACACGGTTCATGGAGCATTGTGATGACAAGGACCATGGCGAATTGTGATGACATCTGTCATGGGGCATTGTGATGACAGTGGTCATCTAGATTTGCGATGAAAGGTATCATGGAGCACTGTGATGACAGGGGCCATGGAGCATTGTGATGACACGGCCATGGAACATTGTGATGACAAGAATTCTGGAGCATTGTGATGACAATGGCCATGGAGCATTGTGATGACACGGTATGGAACATTGTGATGACAAGAATTCTGGAGCATTGTGATGACAATGGCCATGGAGCATTGTGATGACACGGTATGGAACATTGTGATGACAAGAATTCTGGAGCATTGTGATGACAAGGGCCACGGAGAATTGTGAGGACACGGTCATGGAACATTGTGATGACAGGAATTCTGGAGCATTGTGCTGAAAAGTGCCATGGAGCATTGTGATGACTTGGTCATGGAACAATGTGATGAGAAGAATTCTGGAGCATTGTGATGACAATGGCCATGGAGCATTGTGATGACACGGTCATGGAACATTGTGATGAGAAGATTTCTGGAGCATTATGATGACAAGGGCCATGGAGCATTGTGATGAAACGGACATGGAACATTGTGATGACAAGAATTCTGGAGCATTGTGATGACAATGGCCATGGAGCATTGTGATGACACGGTCATGGAACATTGTGATGAGAAGATTTCTGGAGCATTATGATGACAAGGGCCATGGAGCATTGTGATGACAGGGCCCACGGAGCTTTGTGATGAAAAGGGCAGGGTACATTGTGATGACAGGGTTCATGGAGCATTGAGATGAGAGCCGTTATGAGGCATGGTGATGACAGTGGTCATGGAGCATTGTGATGAAAGAGATCATGGAGCAATATGATAAAAGGGGCCATGGAGCATTGTGATGACATGGGTATTGGAGCATTGTGATGGAAGTAGACATGGATCATTGTGATGACATGTGTCCGGGAACACTGTGATGACACGGTTCATCGAGTATTGTGATGACAAGGGTCATAGCGAATTGTGATGACAAGTGTCATAGGGCATTTTGTGATATTGATCATCTAGGAATTGTGATGAAAGGTATCATGGAGCACTGTGATGAAAATTGTCCTGGATTATTGTGATGACAGCAGTCATGGAGAATTGTGATGACAGGGATTATGCAGCATTGTGTTGACAAGGGTATGGACTATTGTGATGACAATGGTCATGGAGCAATGTGATGAAAGTATTCATGGAACATCGTGATGAAAAGTGCATGGGAGCATTGTGACGATAAAGGCCATGGAGTATTGTGATGACTAGTGTCATGGAGCATTTTAATGAAAGGTTTCATTGTGCACCATGATGACAAAGGGGATGGAGAATTGTGATGAAACTGGTCCTGGAGCATTGTGATAACAAAAGCCATGGAGCATTGTGATGACAGGCATCATGGAGCATTGTGAAGAAAGGGGCCATGGGGTATTGTAATGACACTAGAGAAATATGATGAAAATGGTCAGCGAGCATAGTGATTAAAGTGGTCATTGAGAATTGTGATGAAAAGCGACATAGAGCATTGTGATGACAAAGGTCATGGAGAACTGTGATGACCAGGGTCATGAAGCATTGTGATGACACGATCATGGAACATTGTGATGACAAGAATTCTCGAGCATTGTGCTGACAAGGGCCATGGACCATTGTGATGACATGGTCATGGAACATGGTGATGACAAGAATTCTGGAGCATTGTGATGACAAGGGTCATGGAGCATTGTGATGACATGGTCAAGGAACATTGCGATGACAAGATTTCTGGAACATTGTGATGAAAGGGCATGGAGCATTGTGATTAAAGGTGACAAGGAACATTGTGATGATATGGGCAGAGAACTCTGTGATGAGAGTGGTCATGGAGTATTGTGACAAAAAGTGTCATGGAACATTGTGCTGACAAGGGCCATGGAGCATTGTGATGACACGGCCATGGAACATTGTGATGACAAGAATTCTGGAGCATTGTGATGACAATGGCCATGGAGCATTGTGATGACACGGTATGGAACATTGTGATGACAAGAATTCTGGAGCATTGTGATGACAAGGGTCATGGAGCATTGTGAGGACACGGTCATGGAACATTGTGATGACAGGAATTCTGGAGCATTGTGCTGAAAAGGGCCATGGAGCATTGTGATGACTCGGTCATGGAACAATGTGATGAGAAGAATTCTGGAGCATTGTGATGACAATGGCCATGGAGCATTGTGATGACACGGTCATGGAACATTGTGATGACAAGAATTCTGGAGCATTGTGATGACAAGGGCCATGGAGCATTGTGATGACACGGTCATGGAACATTGCGATGAAAAAGATTTCTGGAGCATTGTGATGAAAGGGCATGGAGCATTGTCATTAAAGGTGACAAGGAACATTGTGATGATATGGGCAGAGAACTCTCTGATGACAGTGGTCATGCAGTATTGTGACAAAAAGTGTCATGGAACATTCTGCTGACAGCGATCATGGAGCTTTTTGGTAAGAGAGGCTATGGAGATTTGTGATGTCAGGCGTCATGGGGCATTGTGTTGAGAGTGGTCTTGGAGCATTGTGATGAAAAGGGTCATGGAGCACTGTGATTACAGGGGCCATGGAACATTGTGAATACAAAGGCTATGGAGCATTGAGATGACAGGGTTCATGGAGCACTGTGATGAATGTGATCTTGGATCATTGTGATGACAAGTGTCCTGGAACCTTGTGATGACACGGTTCATGGAGCATTGTGATGACAAGGACTATGGCGAATTGTGATGACATCTGTCATGGGCCATTGTGATGACAGTGGTCATGTAGATTTGCGAGGAAAGGTATCATGGAGTACTGTGATGATAGGGGCCATGGAACATTGTGATGACAAAGGCCATGGAGCATTCTGATGACAAGTGTCATGGGGCATTTTGATGACATTGGCAAGGAGCATTATGATGACAAGAGTTCTGGAGCATTTTGATGAAAAGGGCATGGATCATTGTGATGACAGGGCCCACGGAGCTTTGTGATGAAAAGGGCAGGGTACATTGTGATGACAGGGTTCATGGAGCATTGAGATGAGAGCCATTATGAGGCATGGTGATGACAGTGGTCATGGAGCATTGTGATGAAAGAGATCATGGAGCAATATGATAAAAGGGGCCATGGAGCATTGTGATGACATGGGTATTGGAGCATTGTGCTGGAAGTAGACATGGATCATTGTGATGACATGTGTCCGGGAACACTGTGATGACACGGTTCATCGAGTATTGTGATGACAAGGGTCATAGCGAATTGTGATGACAAGTGTCATAGGGCATTTTGTGATATTGATCATCTAGGAATTGTGATGAAAGGTATCATGGAGCACTGTGATGAAAATTGTCCTGGATTATTGTGATGACAGCAGTCATGGAGAATTGTGATGACAGGGATTATGCAGCATTGTGTTGACAAGGGTATGGACTATTGTGATGACAATGGTCATGGAGCAATGTGATGAAAGTATTCATGGAACATCGTGATGAAAAGTGCATGGGAGCATTGTGACGATAAAGGCCATGGAGTATTGTGATGACTAGTGTCATGGAGCATTTTAATGAAAGGTTTCATTGTGCACCATGATGACAAAGGGGATGGAGAATTGTGATGAAACTGGTCCTGGAGCATTGTGATAACAAAAGCCATGGAGCATTGTGATGACAGGCATCATGGAGCATTGTGAAGAAAGGGGCCATGGGGTATTGTAATGACACTAGAGAAATATGATGAAAATGGTCAGCGAGCATAGTGATTAAAGTGGTCATTGAGAATTGTGATGAAAAGCGACATAGAGCATTGTGATGACAAAGGTCATGGAGAACTGTGATGACCAGGGTCATGAAGCATTGTGATGACACGATCATGGAACATTGTGATGACAAGAATTCTCGAGCATTGTGCTGACAAGGGCCATGGACCATTGTGATGACATGGTCATGGAACATGGTGATGACAAGAATTCTGGAGCATTGTGATGACAAGGGTCATGGAGCATTGTGATGACATGGTCAAGGAACATTGCGATGACAAGATTTCTGGAACATTGTGATGAAAGGGCATGGAGCATTGTGATTAAAGGTGACAAGGAACATTGTGATGATATGGGCAGAGAACTCTGTGATGAGAGTGGTCATGGAGTATTGTGACAAAAAGTGTCATGGAACATTGTGCTGACAAGGGCCATGGAGCATTGTGATGACACGGCCATGGAACATTGTGATGACAAGAATTCTGGAGCATTGTGATGACAATGGCCATGGAGCATTGTGATGACACGGTATGGAACATTGTGATGACAAGAATTCTGGAGCATTGTGATGACAAGGGTCATGGAGCATTGTGAGGACACGGTCATGGAACATTGTGATGACAGGAATTCTGGAGCATTGTGCTGAAAAGGGCCATGGAGCATTGTGATGACTCGGTCATGGAACAATGTGATGAGAAGAATTCTGGAGCATTGTGATGACAATGGCCATGGAGCATTGTGATGACACGGTCATGGAACATTGTGATGACAAGAATTCTGGAGCATTGTGATGACAAGGGCCATGGAGCATTGTGATGACACGGTCATGGAACATTGCGATGAAAAAGATTTCTGGAGCATTGTGATGAAAGGGCATGGAGCATTGTCATTAAAGGTGACAAGGAACATTGTGATGATATGGGCAGAGAACTCTCTGATGACAGTGGTCATGCAGTATTGTGACAAAAAGTGTCATGGAACATTCTGCTGACAGCGATCATGGAGCTTTTTGGTAAGAGAGGCTATGGAGATTTGTGATGTCAGGCGTCATGGGGCATTGTGTTGAGAGTGGTCTTGGAGCATTGTGATGAAAAGGGTCATGGAGCACTGTGATTACAGGGGCCATGGAACATTGTGAATACAAAGGCTATGGAGCATTGAGATGACAGGGTTCATGGAGCACTGTGATGAATGTGATCTTGGATCATTGTGATGACAAGTGTCCTGGAACCTTGTGATGACACGGTTCATGGAGCATTGTGATGACAAGGACTATGGCGAATTGTGATGACATCTGTCATGGGCCATTGTGATGACAGTGGTCATGTAGATTTGCGAGGAAAGGTATCATGGAGTACTGTGATGATAGGGGCCATGGAACATTGTGATGACAAAGGCCATGGAGCATTCTGATGACAAGTGTCATGGGGCATTTTGATGACATTGGCAAGGAGCATTATGATGACAAGAGTTCTGGAGCATTTTGATGACAAGGGCATGGATCATTGTGATGACAGGGCCCACGGAGCTTTGTGATGAAAAGGGCAGGGTACATTGTGATGACAGGGTTCATGGAGCATTGAGATGAGAGCCATTATGAGGCATGGTGATGACAGTGGTCATGGAGCATTGTGATGAAAGAGATCATGGAGCAATATGATAAAAGGGGCCATGGAGCATTGTGATGACATGGGTATTGGAGCATTGTGCTGGAAGTAGACATGGATCATTGTGATGACATGTGTCCGGGAACACTGTGATGACACGGTTCATCGAGTATTGTGATGACAAGGGTCATAGCGAATTGTGATGACAAGTGTCATAGGGCATTTTGTGATATTGATCATCTAGGAATTGTGATGAAAGGTATCATGGAGCACTGTGATGAAAATTGTCCTGGATTATTGTGATGACAGCAGTCATGGAGAATTGTGATGACAGGGATTATGCAGCATTGTGTTGACAAGGGTATGGACTATTGTGATGACAATGGTCATGGAGCAATGTGATGAAAGTATTCATGGAACATCGTGATGAAAAGTGCATGGGAGCATTGTGACGATAAAGGCCATGGAGTATTGTGATGACTAGTGTCATGGAGCATTTTAATGAAAGGTTTCATTGTGCACCATGATGACAAAGGGGATGGAGAATTGTGATGAAACTGGTCCTGGAGCATTGTGATAACAAAAGCCATGGAGCATTGTGATGACAGGCATCATGGAGCATTGTGAAGAAAGGGGCCATGGGGTATTGTAATGACACTAGAGAAATATGATGAAAATGGTCAGCGAGCATAGTGATTAAAGTGGTCATTGAGAATTGTGATGAAAAGCGACATAGAGCATTGTGATGACAAAGGTCATGGAGAACTGTGATGACCAGGGTCATGAAGCATTGTGATGACACGATCATGGAACATTGTGATGACAAGAATTCTGGAGCATTGTGCTGACAAGGGCCATGGACCATTGTGATGACATGGTCATGGAACATGGTGATGACAAGAATTCTGGAGCATTGTGATGACAAGGGTCATGGAGCATTGTGATGACACGGTCATGGAACATTGTGATGACAAGAATTCTGCAGCATTGTGATGACAAGGGCCATGGAGCATTGTGATGACATGGTCAAGGAACATTGCGATGACAAGATTTCTGGAACATTGTGATGAAAGGGCATGGAGCATTGTGATTAAAGGTGACAAGGAACATTGTGATGATATGGGCAGAGAACTCTGTGATGAGAGTGGTCATGGAGTATTGTGACAAAAAGTGTCATGGAACATTGTGCTGACAAGGGCCATGGAGCATTGTGATGACACGGCCATGGAACATTGTGATGACAAGAATTCTGGAGCATTGTGATGACAATGGCCATGGAGCATTGTGATGACACGGTATGGAACATTGTGATGACAAGAATTCTGGAGCATTGTGATGACAAGCGCCATGGAGCATTGTGAGGACACGGTCATGGAACATTGTGATGACAGGAATTCTGGAGCATTGTGCTGAAAAGGGCCATGGAGCATTGTGATGACTCGGTCATGGAACAATGTGATGAGAAGAATTCTGGAGCATTGTGATGACAATGGCCATGGAGCATTGTGATGACACGGTCATGGAACATTGTGATGAGAAGATTTCTGGAACATTATGATGACAAGGGCCATGGAGCATTGTGATGAAACGGACATGGAACATTGTGATGACAAGAATTCTGGAGCATTGTGATGACAATGGCCTTGGAGCATTGTGATGACACGGTCATGGAACATTGTGATGAGAAGATTTCTGGAGCATTGTCATGACAAGGGCCATGGAGCATTGTGATGACACGGTCATGGAACATTGTGATGACAAGAATTCTGGAGCATTGTGATGACAAGGGCCATGGAGCATTGTGATGACACGGTCATGGAACATTTTGATGAGAAGAATTCTGGAGCATTGTGCTGACAAGGGCCATGGAGCATTGTGATGATACGGTCATGGAACATTGTGATGACAAGAATTCTGGAGCATTATGATGACAAGTGCCATGGAGCATTGTGATGACACGGCCATGGAAGATTGTGATGACAAGAATTCTGGAGCATTGTGATGACAATGGCCATGGAGCATTGTGATGACACGGTCATGGAACATTGTGATGACAAGAATTCTGGAGAATTGTGATGACAAGGTTCATGGAGAATTGTGATGACACGGTCAAGGAACAATGCGATGACAAGATTTCTGGAGCATTGTGGTGAAAGGGTATGGAGCATTGTGATTAAAGGTGACAAGGAACATTGTGATGATATGGGCAGAGAAGTCCTGATGAGACAGGACATGGAGTATTGTGACGAAAACTGTCATGGAACATTTTGCTGACAGGGATCATGGAGCTCTTTGGTAAGAGAAGCCATGGAGATTTGTGATGGCAGGCATCATGGGGCATTGTGTTGACAGCGGTCTTGGAGCATTGTGATGAAATGCGTCATGGAGCATTGTGATTTCAGGGGCCATGGAGCATTGTGTATTCAAAGGCTATGGAGCATTGAGATGACAGGTTTCATGGAGCACTGTGATGAATGTGATCTTGGATCATTGTGATGACAAGTGTCCTGGAACCTTGTGATGACACGGTTCATGGAGCATTGTGATGACAAGGACCATGGCGAATTGTGATGACATCTGTCATGGGGCATTGTGATGACAGTGGTCATCTAGATTTGCGATGAAAGGTATCATGGAGCACTGTGATGACAGGGGCCATGGAACATTGTGATGACAAAGGCCATGGAGCATTGTGATGACAAGTGTCATGGGGCATTTTGATGACATTGGCATGGAGCATTATGATGACAAGAGTTCTGGAGCATTTTGATGACAAGGGCATGGAGCATTGTGATGACAGGGCCCACGGAGCTTTGTGATGAAAAGGGCAGGGTACATTGTGATGACAGGGTTCATGGAGCATTGTGATGAAAGGGGCCATGGAGCATTGAGATGAGAGCCGTTATGAGGCATGGTGATGACAGTGGTCATGGAGCATTGTGATGAAAGAGATCATGGAGCAATATGATAACAGGAGCCATGGAGCATTGTGTTGAGAGGGGTATTGGAGCATTGTGATGGAAGTAGACATGGATCATTGTGATGACATGTGTCCTGGAACACTGTGATGACACGGTTCATCGAGTATTGTGATGACAAGGGTCATAGCGAATTGTGATGACAAGTGTCATGGGGCATTGTGTGACATTGATCATCTAGGAATTGTGATGAAAGGTATCATGGAGCACTGTGATGAAAATTGTCCTGGATTATTGTGATGACAGCAGTCATGGAGAATTGTGATGACAGGGATTATGCAGCATTGTGTTGACAAGGGTATGGACTATTGTGATGACAATGGTCATGGAGCAATGTGATGAAAGTATTCATGGAACATCGTGATGAAAAGTGCATGGGAGCATTGTGACGATAAAGGCCATGGAGTATTGTGATGACTAGTGTCATGGAGCATTTTAATGAAAGGTTTCATTGTGCACCATGATGACAAAGGGGATGGAGAATTGTGATGAAACTGGTCCTGGAGCATTGTGATAACAAAAGCCATGGAGCATTGTGATGACACGGTCATGGAACATTGTGATGAGGAGAATTCTGGAGCATTGTCATGACAAGGGCCATGGAGCATTGTGATGACAGGGCCATGGAACATTGTGATGACTAGAATTCTGGAGCATTGTGCTGACTAGGGCCATGGACCATTGTGATGACATGTTCATGGAACATTGTGATGACAAGAATTCTGGAGCATTGTGATGACCAGGGTCATGGAGCATTGTGATGACACGGTCATGGAACATTGTGATGACAAGAATTCTGGAGCATTGTGCTGAGAAGGGCCATGGAACATTGTGATGACATGGTCATGGAACATTGTGATGATAAGAATTCTGGAGCATGGTGATGACAAGGGTCATGGAGCATTGTGATGACACGGTCATGGAACATTGTGATGACAAGAATTCTGCAGCATTGTGATGACAAGGGCCATGGATCATTGTGATGATATGGTCATGGAACATTGTCATGAGAAAAATTCTGGAGAATTGTGCTGACAAGGGCCATGGAGCATTGTGATGACACGGTCATGGAACATTGTGATGAGAAGAATTCTGCAGCATTATGATGACAAGGGCCATGGAGCATTGTGATGACACGGTCATGGAACATTGTGATGACAAGAATTCTGGAGCATTGTGATTACAATGGCCACGGAGCATTGTGATGACACGGTCATGGAACATTGTGATGAGAAGAATTCTGGAGCATTGTCATGACAAGGGCCATGGAGCATTGTGATGACACGGTAAGGGAACATTGTAATGACAAGAGTTCTGGAGCATTATGATGACAAGGGCCATGGAGCATTGTGATGACACGGCCATGGAACATTGTGATGAAAAGAATTCTGTAGCATTGTGATGACAATGGCCATGGAGCATTGTGATGACACGGTCATGGAACATTGTGATGAGAAGAATTCTGGAGCATTGTGCTGACAAGGGCCATGGAGCATTGTGATGACACGGTCATGGAACATTGTGATGAGAAGAATTCTGGAGCATTGTGCTGACAAGGGCCATGGAGCATTGTGATGATACGGTCATGGAACATTGTGATGACAAGTATTCTGGAGCATTGTGATGACAAGGGTCATGGAGCATTGTGATGACACGGTCATGGAACATTGTGATGACAAGAATTCTGCAGCATTGTGATGACAAGGGCCATGGAGCATTGTGATGACACGGTCATGCAACATTGTGATGAGAAGAATTCTGGATCATTGTGATGACAAGGGTCATGGAGCATTGTGATGACATGGTCAAGGAACATTGCGATGACAAGATTTCTGGAGCATTGTGATGAAAGGGCATGGAGCATTGTGATTAAAGGTGACAAGGAACATTGTGATGATATGGGCAGAGAACTCTGTGATGACAGTGGTCATGGAGTATTGTGACAAAAATGTCATGGAATATTGTGCTGACAAGGGCCATGGAGCATTGTGATGACACGGTCATGGAACATTGTGATGACAAGAATTCTGGAGCATTGTGATGACTAGGGCCATGGAGCACTGTGATGACACGGTCAAGGAACATTGTGATGACAAGAATTCTGGAGCATTGTGATGACAATGGCCATGGAGCATTGTGATGACACGGTCATGGAACATTGTGATGACAAGAATTCTGGAGCATTGTGCTGACAAGGGCCATGGAGCATTGTGATGATACGGTCATGAAACATTGTGATGACAAGAATTCTGGAGCATTATGATGACAAGGGCCACGGAGCATTGTGATGACACGGCCATGGAACATTGTGATGACAAGAATTCTGGAGCATTGTGATGACAATGGCCATGGAGCATTGTGATGACACGGTCATGGAACATTGTGATGAGAAGAATTCTGGAGCATTCTGATGACAAGCGCCATAGAGCATTGTGATGACACGTTCATGGAATATAGTAATGACAAGAATTCTGGAGCATTGTGATGACAAGGGCCATGGAGCATTGTGCTGACCTGGTCATGGAACATTGTGATGACAAGAATTCTGGAGCATTGTGATGACAAGGGTCATGGAGCATTGTGATGACACGGTCATGGAACATTGTGATGAAAAGAATTCTGCAACATTGCGATGACAAGGGCCATGGAGCATTGTGATGACACGGTCATGGAACATTGTCATGAGAAAAATTCTGGAGCATTGTGCTGACAAGGGCCATGGAGCATTGTGATGATACGGTCATGGAACTTTGTGATGAGAAGAATTCTGGAGCATTATGATGACAAGGGCCATGGAGCATTCTGATGACACGTTCATGGAATATAGTAATGACAAGAATTCTGGAGCATTATGATGACAAGGGCCATGGAGCATTGTGATGATGCGGCCATGGAACATTGTGATGACATGAATTCTGGAGCATTGTGATGACAGTGGCCATGGAGCATTGTGTTGACACCGTCATGGAACATTGTGATGAGAAGAATTCTGGAACATTGTCATGACCAGGGCCACGAAGCATTGTGATGACACGGTCATGGAACATTGTGATGAGAAGAATTCTGGAGCATTGTGCTGACAAGGGCCATGGAGCATTGTGATGATACGGTCATGGAACATTGTGATGACAAGAATTCTGGAGCATTATGATGACAAGGGCCATGAAGCATTGTGATGACACGGCCATGGAACATTGTGATGACAAGGATTCTGGAGCATTGTGATGACAATGGCCATGGAGCATAGTGATGACACGGTCATGGAACATTGTGATGAGAAGAATTCTGGAGCATTGTCATGACAAGGGCCATGGAGCATTGTGATGACACGGCCATGGAACATTGTGATGACAAGAATTCTGGAGCATTGTGCTGATGACGGCCATGGAGCATTGTGATGACACGGTATGGAACATTTTGATGACAAGAATTCTGGAGCATTGTGCTGATGACGGCCATGGAGCATTGTGATGACGCAGTCAAGGAACATTGCGATGAAAAAGATTTCTGGAGCATTGTGATGAAAGGGCATGGAGCATTATGATTAAAGGTGACAAGGAACATTGTGATGATATGGGCAGAGAACTCTGTGATGACAGTGGTCATGCAGTATTGTGACGAAAAGTGTCATGGAACATTCTGCTGACAGCGATCATGGAGCTTTTTGGTAAGAGAGGCTATGGAGATTTGTGATGTCAGGCGTCATGGGGCATTGTGTTGAGAGCGGTCTTGGAGCATTGTGATGAAAAGGGTCATGGAGCACTGTGATTACAGGGGCCATGGAGCATTGTGAATACAAAGGCTATGGAGCATTGAGATGACAGGGTTCATGGAGCACTGTGATGAATGTGATCTTGGATCATTGTAATGACAAGTGTCCTGGAACCTTGTGATGACACGGTTCATGGAGCATTGTGATGACAAGGACCATGGCGAATTGTGATGACATCTGTCATGGGGCATTGTGATGACAGTGGTCATCTAGATTTGCGATGAAAGGTATCATGGAGCACTGTGATGACAGGGGCCATGGAACATTGTGATGACAAAGGCCATGGAGCATTGTGATGACAAGTGTCATGGGGCATTTTGATGACATTGGCATGGAGCATTATGATGACAAGAGTTCTGGAGCATGTTGATGACAAGGGCATGGAGCATTGTGATGACAGGGCCCACGGAGCTTTGTGATGAAAAGGGCAGGGTACATTGTGATGACAGGATTCATGGAGCATTGTGATGAAAGGGGCCATGGAGCATTGAGATGACAGGGGTATTGGATCATGGTGATGGAAGTAGACATGGATCATTGTGATGACATGTGTCCTGGAACACTGTGATGACACGGTTCATCGAGTATTGTGATGACAAGGGTCATAGCGAATTGTGATGTCAAGTGTCATGGGGCATTGTGTGACATTGATCATCTAGGAATTGTGATGAAAGGTATCATGGAGCACTGTGATGACTGGGGGCATGAAGCACTGTGATGAAAATTGTCCTGGATTATTGTGATGACATCAGTCATGGAGAATTGTGATGACAGGGATTATGCAGCATTGTGTTGACAAGGGTATGGACTATTATGATGACAATGGTCATGGAGCAATGTGATGAAAGTATTCATGGATCATCGTGATGAAAAGTGCATGGGAGCATTGTGAGGATAAAGGCCATGGAGTATTGTGATGACTAGTGTCATGGAGCATTTTAATGAAAGGTTTCATTGTGCACCATGATGACAAACGGGATGGAGAATTGTGATGAAACTGGTCCTGGAGCATTGTAATAAAAAAAGCCATGGAGCATTGTGATGACAGGCATCATGGAGCATTGTGAAGAAAGGGGCCATGGGGTAATGTAATGACAGTAGAGAAATATGATGAAAATGGTCAGTGAACATAGTGATTAAAGTGGTCATTGAGAATTGTGATGAAAAGCGACATAGAGCATTCTGATGACAAAGGTCATGGAGAACTGTGATGACCAGGGTCATGTAACATTGTGATGACACGGTCATGGAACATTGTGATGACAAGAATTCTGGAGCATTGTGCTGACAAGGGCCATGGACCATTGTGATGACATGGTCATGGAACATTGTGATGACAAGAATTCTGGAGCATTGTGATGACAAGGGTCATGGAGCATTGTGATGACACGGTCATGGAACATTGTGATGACAAGAATTCTGGAGCATTGTGCTGACAAGGGCCATGGAGCATTGTGATGATACGGTCATGGAACATTGTGAAGACAAGAATTCTGGAGCATTGTGCTGACAAGGGCCATGGCCCATTGTGATGACATGGTCATGGAACATTGTGATGACAAGAATTCTGGAGCATTCTGATGACAAAGGCGATGGAGCATTGTGATGACACGGTCATGGAACATTGTGATGACACGGTCATGGAACATTGTGATGACAAGGATTCTGGAGCA
This sequence comes from Balaenoptera acutorostrata, assembly GCF_949987535.1. Lineage (NCBI taxonomy): Eukaryota > Metazoa > Chordata > Mammalia > Artiodactyla > Balaenopteridae > Balaenoptera > Balaenoptera acutorostrata. The sequence continues at coordinate 40,800 of NW_026646170.1, forward strand.
TTCTGATGAAAAAGGCGATGGAGCATTGCGATGACACGGTCATGGAACATTGGGATGAGAAGAATTCTGGAGCATTGTGATGACACGGTCAAGGAACATTGCGATGACAAAATTTCTGGAGCATTGTGATGAAAGGGCATGGAGCATTGTGATTAAAGGTGACAATGAACATTGTGATGATATGGGCAGAGAACTCTGTGATGAGACAGGACATGGAGTATTGTGACGAAAACTGTCATGGAACATTGTGCTGACAGGGATCATGGAGCTCTTTGGTAAGAGAGGCCATGGAGATTTGTGATGGCAGGCATCATGGGGCATTGTGTTGACAGTGGTCTTGGAGCATGGTGATGAAAGGGGTCATGGAGCACTGTGATTACAGGGGCCATGGAGCATTGTGAATACAAAGGCTATGGAGCATTGAGATGACAGGGTTCATGGAGCACAGTGATGAAAGTGATCTTGGATCATTGTGATGACAAGTGTCCTGGAACCTTGTGATGACACGGTTCATGGAGCATTGTGATGACAAGGACCATGGCGAATTGTGATGACATCTGTCATGGGGCATTGTGATGACAGTGGTCATCTAGATTTGCGATGAATGGTATCATGGAGCACTGTGATGACAGGGGCCATGGAACATTGTGATGACAAAGGCCATGGAGAATTGTGATGACAAGTGTCATGGGGCATTTTGATGACATTGGCATGGAGCATTATGATGACAAGAGTTCTGGAGCATTGTGATGACAGGGCCCACGGAGCTTTGTGATGAAAAGGGCAGGGTACATTGTGATGACAGGGTTCATGGAGCATTGTGATGAAAGGGGCCATGGAGCATTGAGATGACAGGGGTTATGAGGCATGGTGATGACAGTGGTCATGGAGCATTGTGATGAAAGAGATCATGGAGCAATATGATAACAGGAGCCATGGAGCATTGTGTTGACAGGGGTATTGGAGCATTGTGATGGAAGTAGACATGGATCATTGTGATGACATGTGTCCTGGAACACTGTGATGACACGGTTCATCGAGTATTGTGATGACAAGGGTCATAGCGATATGTGATGACAAGTGTCATGGGGCATTGTGATGACATTGATCATCTAGGAATTGTGATGAAAGGTATCATGGAGCACTGTGATGACTGGGGGCATGAAGCACTGTGATGAAAATTGTCCTGGATTATTGTGATGACAGCAGTCATGGAGAATTGTGATGACAGGGATTATGCAGCATTGTGTTGACAAGGGTATGGACTATTGTGATGACAATGGTCATGGAGAAATGTGATGAAAGTATTCATGGAACATCGTGATGAAAAGTGCATGGGAGCTTTGTGACGATAAAGGCCATGGAGTATTGTGATGACTAGTGTCATGGAGCATTTTAATGAAAGGTTTCATTGTGCACCATGATGACAAAGGGGATGGAGAATTGTGATGAAACTGGTCCTGGAGCATTGTGATAACAAAAGCCATGGAGCATTGTGATGACAGGCATCATGGAGCATTGTGAAGAAAGGGGCCATGGGGTACTGTAATGACACTAGAGAAATATGATGAAAATGGTCAGCGAGCATAGTGATTAAAGTGGTCATTGAGAATTGTGATGAAAAGCGACATAGAGCATTGTGATGACAAAGGTCATGGAGAACTGTGATGACCAGGGTCATGTAACATTGTGATGACACGGTCATGGAACATTGTGATGACAGGAATTCTTGAGCATTGTACTGACAAGGGCCATGGAACATTGTGATGACATGGTCATGGAACATTGCGATGACAAAATTTCTGGAGCATTGTGATGAAAGGGCATGGAGCATTGTGATTAAAGGTGACAAGGAACATTGTGATGATGTGGGCAGAAAACATTGTGATGACAGTGGTCATGGAGTATTGTGACAAAAATTGTCATGGAACATTGTGCTGACAAGGGCCATGGAGCACTGTGATGACACGGTCATGGAACATTGTGATGACAAGAATTCTGGAGCATTATGATGACAAGGGCCATGGAGCATTGTGATAACACGGCCATGGAACATTGTGAAGACAAGAATTCTGGAGCATTGTGCTGACAAGGGCCATGGAGCATTGTGATGACATGGTCATGGAACATTGTGATGACAAGAATTCTGGAGCATTCTGATGACAAAGGCGATGGAGCATTGTGATGACACGGTCATGGAACATTGTGATGACAAGAATTCTGGAGCATTCTGATGACAAGCGCCATAGAGCATTTTGATGACACGTTCATGGAATATAGTAATGACAAGAATTCTGGAGCATTATGATGACAAGGGCCATGGAGCATTTTGATGACACGGCCATGGAACATTGTGATGACACGGTCATGGAACATTGTGATGACAAGAATTCTGGAGCATTCTGATGAAAAAGGCGATGGAGCATTGTGATGACACGGTCATGGAACATTGTGATGACAAGAATTCTGGAGCATTCTGATGACAAAGGCGATGGAGCATAGTGATGACACGGTCATGGAACATTGTGATGACAAGAATTCTGGAGCATTGTGATGAGAAGAATTCTGGAGCATTCTGATGACAAGCGCCATAGAGCATTGTGATGACACGTTCATGGAATATAGTAATGACAAGAATTCTGGAGCATTATGATGACAATGGCCATGGAGCATTGTGATGACACGGCCATGGAACATTGTGATGACAAGAATTCTGGAGCATTGTGATGACAATGGCCATGGAGCATTGTGATGACACGGTCATGGAACATTGTGATGAGAAGAATTCTGGAGCATTGTGCTGACAAGGGCCATGGAGCATTGTGATGACACGGTCATGGAACATTGTGATGACAAGAATTCTGGAGCATTGTGCTGACAAGGGCCATGGAGCATTGTGATGATACGGTCATGGAACATTGTGATGACAAGAATTCTGGAGCATTCTGATGACAAAGGCGATGGAGCATTGTGATGACACGGTCATGGAACATTGTGATGACACGGTCATGGAACATTGTGATGAAAAGGATTCTGGAGCATTCTGATGAAAAAGGCAATGGAGCATTGCGATGACACGGTCATGGAACATTGGGATGAGAAGAATTCTGGAGCATTGTGATGACACGGTCAAGGAACATTGCGATGACAAAATTTCTGGAGCATTGTGATGAAAGGGCATGGAGCATTGTGATTAAAGGTGACAATGAACATTGTGATGATATGGGCAGAGAACTCTGTGATGAGACAGGACATGGAGTATTGTGACGAAAACTGTCATGGAACATTGTGCTGACAGGGATCATGGAGCTCTTTGGTAAGAGAGGCCTTGGAGATTTGTGATGGCAGGCATCATGGGGCATTGTGTTGACAGCGGTCTTGGAGCATGGTGATGAAAGGGGTCATGGAGCACTGTGATTACAGGGGCCATGGAGCATTGTGAATACAAAGGCTATGGAGCATTGAGATGACAGGGTTCATGGAGCACAGTGATGAAAGTGATCTTGGATCATTGTGATGACAAGTGTCCTGGAACCTTGTGATGACACGGTTCATGGAGCATTGTGATGACAAGGACCATGGCGAATTGTGATGACATCTGTCATGGGGCATTGTGATGACAGTGGTCATCTAGATTTGCGATGAAAGGTATCATGGAGCACTGTGATGACAGGGGCCATGGAACATTGTGATGACAAAGGCCATGGAGAATTGTGATGACAAGGGTCATGGGGCATTTTGATGACATTGGCATGGAGCATTATGATGACAAGAGTTCTGGAGCATTGTGATGACAGGGCCCACGGAGCTTTGTGATGAAAAGGGCAGGGTACATTGTGATGACAGGGTTCATGGAGCATTGTGATGAAAGGGGCCATGGAGCATTGAGATGACAGGGGTTATGAGGCATGGTGATGACAGTGGTCATGGAGCATTGTGATGAAAGAGATCATGGAGCAATATGATAACAAGAGCCATGGAGCATTGTGTTGACAGGGGTATTGGAGCATTGTGATGGAAGTAGACATGGATCATTGTGATGACATGTGTCCTGGAACACTGTGATGACACGGTTCATCGAGTATTGTGATGACAAGGGTCATAGCGATATGTGATGACAAGTGTCATGGGGCATTGTGATGACATTGATCATCTAGGAATTGTGATGAAAGGTATCATGGAGCACTGTGATGACTGGGGGCATGAAGCACTGTGATGAAAATTGTCCTGGATTATTGTGATGACAGCAGTCATGGAGAATTGTGATGACAGGGATTATGCAGCATTGTGTTGACAAGGGTATGGACTATTGTGATGACAATGGTCATGGAGAAATGTGATGAAAGTATTCATGGAACATCGTGATGAAAAGTGCATGGGAGCTTTGTGACGATAAAGGCCATGGAGTATTGTGATGACTAGTGTCATGGAGCATTTTAATGAAAGGTTTCATTGTGCACCATGATGACAAAGGGGATGGAGAATTGTGATGAAACTGGTCCTGGAGCATTGTGATAACAAAAGCCATGGAGCATTGTGATGACAGGCATCATGGAGCATTGTGAAGAAAGGGGCCATGGGGTACTGTAATGACACTAGAGAAATATGATGAAAATGGTCAGCGAGCATAGTGATTAAAGTGGTCATTGAGAATTGTGATGAAAAGCGACATAGAGCATTGTGATGACAAAGGTCATGGAGAACTGTGATGACCAGGGTCATGTAACATTGTGATGACACGGTCATGGAACATTGTGATGACAGGAATTCTTGAGCATTGTACTGACAAGGGCCATGGAACATTGTGATGACATGGTCATGGAACATTGCGATGACAAAATTTCTGGAGCATTGTGATGAAAGGGCATGGAGCATTGTGATTAAAGGTGACAAGGAACATTGTGATGATATGGGCAGAAAACATTGTGATGACAGTGGTCATGGAGTATTGTGACAAAAATTGTCATGGAACATTGTGCTGACAAGGGCCATGGAGCACTGTGATGACACGGTCATGGAACATTGTGATGACAAGAATTCTGGAGCATTATGATGACAAGGGCCATGGAGCATTGTGATAACACGGCCATGGAACATTGTGAAGACAAGAATTCTGGAGCATTGTGCTGACAAGGGCCATGGAGCATTGTGATGATACGGTCAAGTAACATTGTGATGACAAGAATTCTGGAGCATTCTGATGACAAAGGCGATGGAGCATTGTGATGACACGGTCATGGAACATTGTGATGACAAGAATTCTGGAGCATTCTGATGACAAGCGCCATAGAGCATTTTGATGACACGTTCATGGAATATAGTAATGACAAGAATTCTGGAGCATTATGATGACAAGGGCCATGGAGCATTTTGATGACACGGCCATGGAACATTGTGATGACACGGTCATGGAACATTGTGATGACAAGAATTCTGGAGCATTCTGATGAAAAAGGCGATGGAGCATTGTGATGACACGGTCATGGAACATTGTGATGACAAGAATTCTGGAGCATTCTGATGACAAAGGCGATGGAGCATAGTGATGACACGGTCATGGAACATTGTGATGACAAGAATTCTGGAGCATTGTGATGAGAAGAATTCTGGAGCATTCTGATGACATGCGCCATAGAGCATTGTGATGACACGTTCATGGAATATAGTAATGACAAGAATTCTGGAGCATTATGATGACAAGAGCCATGGAGCATTGTGATGACACGGCCATGGAACATTGTGATGACAAGAATTCTGGAGCATTGTGATGACAGTGGCCATGGAGTATTGTGTTGACACGGTCATGGAACATTGTGATGAGAAGAATTCTGGAGCATTGTCATGACAAGGGCCATGGAGCATTGTGATGACACGGTCATGGAACATTGTGATGACAAGAATTCTGGAGCATTGTGCTGATGACGGCCATGGAGCATTGTGATGACACAGTCAAGGAACATTGCGATGAAAAAGATTTCTGGAGCATTGTGATGAAAGGGCATGGAGCATTGTGATTAAAGGTGACAAGGAACATTGTGATGATATGGGCAGAGAACTCTGTGATGACAGTGGTCATGCAGTATTGTGACGAAAAATGTCATGGAACATTCTGCTGACAGGGATCATGTAACTTTTTGGTAAGAGAGGCTATGGAGATTTGTGATGTCAGGCGTCATGGGGCATTGTGTTGAGAGCGGTCTTGGAGCATTGTGATGAAAAGTGTCATGGAGCACTGTGATTACAGGGGCCATGGAGCATTGTGAATACAAAGGCTATGGAGCATTGAGATGACAGGGTTCATGGAGCACTGTGATGAATGTGATCTTGGATCATTGTGATGACAAGTGTCCTGGAACCTTGTGATGACACGGTTCATGGAGCATTGTGATGACAAGGACCATGGCGAATTGTGATGACATATCTCATGGGGCATTGTGATGACAGTGGTCATCTAGATTTGTGAGGAAAGGTATCATGGAGCACTATGATGACAGGGGACATGGAACATTGTGATGACAAAGGCCATAGAGCATTGTGATAACAAGTGTCATGGGGCATTTTGATGACATTGGCATGAAGCGTTATGATGACAAGAGTTGTGCAGCATTTTGATGACAAGGGCATGGAGCATTGTGGTGACAGGGCCCACGGAGTTTTGTGATGAAAAGGGCAGGGTACATTGTGATGACTGGATCATGGAGCATTGTGATGAAAGGGGCCATGGAGCATTGAGATGACAGGCGTCATGAAGCATGGTGATGACAGTGGTCATGGAGCATTGTGATGAAAGAGATCATGGAGCAATATGATAACAGGGGCCATGGAGCATTGTGATGACAGGTGTATTGGAGCATTGTGATGGAAGTAGTCATGGATCATTGTGATGACATGTGTCCTGGAACACTGTGATGACACGGTTCATCGAGTATTGTGATGACAAGGGTCATAGCAACTTGTGATGACAGGTGCCATGGGGCATTGTGATGACATTGATCATCGAGGAATTGTGATGAAAGGTATCATGGAGCACTGTGATGACTGGGTGCATGAAGCATTGTTATGAAATTTGTCCTGGATTATCGTGATGACAGCAGTCATGGAGAATTGTGATGACAGGGATTATGCAGCATTGTGTTGACAAGGGTATCGACTATTGTGATGACAATGGTCATGGAGCAATGTGATGAAAGTTTTCATGGAACAGCGTGATGAAACGTGCCTGGGAGCATTGTGACGATAAAGGCCATGGAGTATTGTGATGACAAGTGTCATGAAGCATTGTAATGAAAAGTTTCATATTGCACCGTGATGACAAGGGGGATGGAGAATTGTGATGACACTGGTCCTGGAGCATTGTGATAACAAAAGCCATGGAGCATTGTGATGACAGGCATCATGTAGCATTGTGAAGAAAGGGGCCATGGGGAATTGTAATGACAATAGAGAAATGTGAAGAAAATGGTCAGCAAGCATAGTGCATAAAGTGGTCATTGAGAATTGTGATGAAAAGCGACATAGAGCATTGTGATGACATAGGTCATGGAGAACTGTGATGACCAGGGTCATGAAGCTTGTGATGAAACGGTCATGGAACATTGTGATGAGAAGAATTCTGGAGCTTTGTGATGACAAGAGCCATGGAGCATTGTGATAACACGGTCATGGAACATTGTGATGACAAGAATTCTGGAGCATTGTGCTGAAAAGGGCCATGGAGCATTGTGATGACACGGTCATGGAACAATGTGATGAGAAGAATTCTGGAGCATTGTGATGACACGGTCATGGAACATTGTGATGACAAGAATTCTGGAGCATTGTGCTGACAAGGGCCATGAAGCATTGTGATGACAAGGTCATGGAACATTGGGATGAGAAGAATTCTGGAGCATTGTGATGACACGGTCAAGGTACATTGCGATGACAAGATTTCTGGAGCATTGTGATGAAAGGGCATGGAGCATTGTGATTAAAGGTGACAAGGAACATTGTGATGATATTGGCAGAGAACTCTGTGATGAGACAGGACATGGGGTATTGTGACGAAAACTGTCATGGAACATTGTGCTGACAGGGATAATGGAGCTCTTTGGTAAGAGAGGCCATGGAGATTTGTGATGGCAGGCATCATGGGGCATTGTGTTGACAGCGGTCTTGGAGCATTGTGATGAAAGGCGTCATGGAACATTGTGATTACAGGGGCCATGGAGCATTGTGAATTCAAAGGCTATGGAGCATTGAGATGACAGGTTTCATGGAGCACTGTGATGAATGTGATCTTGGATCATTGTGATGACATGTGTCCTGGAACCTTGTGATGACACGGTTCATGGAGCATTGTGATGACTAGGACCATGGCGAATTGTGATGACATCTGTCATGGGGCATTGTGATGACAGTGGTCATCTAGATTTGCGATGAAAGGTATCATGGAGCACTGTGATGACAGGGGCCATGGAACATTGTGATGACAAAGGCCATGGAGCATTGTGATGACAAGTGTCATGGGGCATATTGATGACATTGTCATGGAGCATTATGATGACAAGAGTTCTCGAGCATTTTGATGACAAGGGCATGGAGCATTGTGATGACAGGGCCCACGGAGCTTTGTGATGAAAAGGGCAGGGTACATTGTGATGACAGGGTTCATGGAGCATTGTGATGAAAGGGGCCATGGAGCATTGAGATGAGAGCCGTTATGAGGCATGGTGATGACAGTGGTCATGGAGCATTGTGATGAAAGAGATCATGGAGCAATATGATAACAGGGGCCATGGAGCATTGTGATGACAGGGGTATTGGAGCATTGTGATGGAAGTAGACATAGATCATTGTGATGACATGTGTCCTGGAACACTGTGATGACACGGTTCATCGAGTATTGTGATGACAAGGGTCATAGCGAATTGTGATGACCAGTGTCATGGGGCATTGTGATGACATTGATCATCTAGGAATTGTGATGAAAGGTATCATGGAGCACAGTGATGACTGGGGGCATGAAGCACTGTGATGAAAATTGTCCTGGATTATTGTGATGACAGCAGTCATGGAGAATTGTGATGACAGGGATTATGCAGCATTGTGTTGACAAGGGTATGGACTATTGTGATGACAATGTTCATGGAGCAATGTGATGAAAGTTTTCATGGAACATCGTGAGGAAAAGTGCATCGGAGCATTGTGACGATAAAGGCCATGGAGTATTGTGATGACTAGTGTCATGGAGCATTTTAATGAAAGGTTTCATTGTGCACCATGATGACAAAGGGGATGGAGAATTGTGATGAAACTGGTCCTGGAGCATTGTGATAACAAAAGCCATGGAGCATTGTGATGACAGGCATCATGGAGCATTGTGAAGAAAGGGGCCATGGGGTATTGTAATGACAGTAGAGAAATATGATGAAAATGGTCAGCGAGCATAGTGATTAAAGTGGTCATTGAGAATTGTGATGAAAAGCGACAGAGAGCATTGTGATGACAAAGGTCATGGAGAACTGTGATGACCAGGGTCATGTAGCATTGTGATGACACGGTCATGGAACATTGTGATGACAAGATTTCTGGAGCATTGTGATGAATGGGCATGGAGCATTGTGATTAAAGGTGACAAGGAACATTGTGATGATATGGGCAGAGAACTCTGTGATGACAGTGGTCATGGAGTATTGTGACAAAAAGTGTCATGGAACATTGTGCTGACACGGATCATGGAGCTTTTTGGTAAGAGAGGCCATGGAGATTTGTGATGGCAGGTGTCATGGTGCATTGTTTTGACAGCGATCTTGGAGCACTGTGATGAAAGGGGTCATGGAGCAGTGTGATTACAGGGGCCATGGAGCATTGTGAATACAAAGGCTATGGAACATTGAGATGACAGGGTTCATGGAGCACTGTGATGAATGTGATCATGGATCATTGTGATGACAAGTGTCCTGGAACCTTGTGATGACACGGTTCATGGAGCATTGTGATGACAAGGAACATGGTGAATTGTGATGACTTCTGTCATGGGGCATTGTGATGACAGTGGTCATCTAGAATTGTGATGAAAGGTATCATGGAGCACTGTGATGACAGGGGCCATGGAACCTTGTGATTTCAAATGCCATGGAGCATTGTGATGACAAGTGTCATAGGGCATTTTGATGATATTGGCATGGAGCATTGTGATGACAGGGCCCATGGAGCTTTGTGATGAAAAGGGCTGGGTATATTGTGATGACTGGGTCAAGGAGCATTGTGATGAAAGGGGCCATGGAGCATTGAGATGACAGGCGTCATGAGGCATGGTGATGACAGTGGTGATGGAGCATTGTGATGAAAGGAATCATGGAGCAATATGAAAAGAGGGGCCATGGAGCATTGTGATGACAGGGGTATTGGAGCATTGTGATGGAAGTAGTCATGGATCATTGTGATGACATGTGTCCTGGAACACTGTGATGACATGGTTCATCGAGTATTGTGATGACAAGGGTCATAGCAAATTGTGATGACAGGTGTCATGGGGCATTGTGATGACATTGATCAACTAGGAATTGTGATGAAAGGTATCATGGTGCACTGTGATGAATGGGGGCATGAAGCACTGTTATGAAAATTGTCCTGGATTATTGTGATGACAGCAGTCATGGAGAATTGTGATGACAGATATTATGCAGCATTGTGTTGACAAGGGTATGGACTATTGTGATGACAATGGTATGGAGCAATGTGATGAAACTTTTCAAGGAACATCTTGATGAAAAGTGCCTGGGAGCATTGGGTCGATAAAGGCCATGGAACATTGTGATGACAAGAATTCTGGAGCATTGTGATGACAAGAGCCATGAAGCATTGTGATGACAAGTGTCATGGAGCATTGTAATGAAAGGTTTCATTGTGCACCGTGATGACAAGGGGAATGAAGTACTGTGATGAAACTGGTCCTGGAACATTGTGATAACAAAAGGCATGGAGCATTGTGATGACAGGCTTCATGGAGCTTTGTGAAGAAAGGTGCCATTGGGAATTGTAATGACAATAGAGAAATGTGAGGAAAATGGTCAGCGAGCATAGAGATTAAAATGGTCATAGAGAATTGTGATGAAAAGCCACATAGAGCATTGTGATAACAAATGTCATGGAGAACTGTGATGACCAGGGTCATGTAGCATTGTGATGCCACGGTCATGGACATTGTGATGACAAGTATTCTGGAGCATTGTGCTGACAAGGGCCATGGAGCATTGTGATGACACGGTCATGGAACATTGTGATGACAAGAATTCTGGAGCATTGTGATGACAAGGGCCATGGAGCATTGTGATGACACGGTCAAGGAACATTGCGATGACACGAATTATGGAGCATTCTGACGAAAGGGCATAGAACATTGTGATTAAAGGTGACAAGGAACATTGTGATGATATGGGCAGAGAACTTTGTGATGACAGGGGTCATGGAGCATTGTGATGAAAAGTGTCATGTAACATTGTGCTGACAGGGATCATTGAGCCTTTTGGTAATAGAGGCCATGGAGATTTGTGATGGCAGGCGTCATGGGGCATTGTGATGACAGCGGTCTTGGAGCATTGTGATGAAAGGGGTCATGGAGCACTGTGATTACAGGGGCCATGGAGCATTGTGAATAGAAAGGCTATGAAACATTTAGATGACAGGGTTCATGGAGCACTGTGATGAAAGTGATCATGGATCATTGTGATGACAAGTGTCCTGGAACCTTGTGATGACACGGTTCTTGGAATAATGTGATGACAAGGACCATGGCGAATTGTGATGACATCTGTCATGGGGCATTGTGATGACAGTGGTCATCTAGAATAGTGATGAAACGTATCACGGAACACTGTGATGACAGGGGCCATGGAACATTGTGATGACAAAGGACATGGAGCTTTGTGATGACAAGTGTCATGGGGCATTTTGATGACATTGGCATGGAGCATTATGATGACCAGAGTTCTGGAGCATTTTGATGACAAGGGCATGGAGCATTGTGATGACAGGGCCCATGGAGAATTGTGATGAAAAGGGCAGGGAACACTGTGATGAAAGAGTTCATGGAGCATTGTGATGAAAGGGGCCTTGGAGCATTGACATGACAGGCGTCATGAGGCATGGTGATGACAGTGGTCATGGAGCATTGTGATGAAAGAGATCATTGAGCAATATGATAACATGGGCCATGGAGCATTGTGATGACAGGGGTATTGGAGCATTGTGATGGAAGTAGACATGGATCATTGTGATGACATGTGTCCTGGAACACTGTGATGACACGGTTCATCGAGTATTGTGATGACAAGGGTCATAGCAACTTGTGATGACAGGTGTCATGGGGCATTGTGATGACATTGATCATCTAGGAATTGTGATGAAAGGTATCATGGAGCACTGTGATGACTGGGGGCATGAAGCATTGTTATGAAAATTGTCCTGGATTATTGTGATGACAGCAGTCATGGAGAATTGTGATGACAGGGATTATGCAGCATTGTGTTGACAAGGGTATGGGCTATTGTGATGACAATGGTCATGGAACAATGTGATGAAAGATTTCATGGAACATCGTGATGAAAAGTGCCTGGGAGCATTGTGACGATAAAGGCCATGGAGCATTGTGATGACAAGTGTCATGGGGCATTTTGATGACATTGGCATGGAGCATTATGATGACAAGAGTTCTTGAGCATTTTGATGAAAAGGTCATGCAGCATTGTAATGACAGGGGGCATGGAACATTGTGATGACAAATGCCATGGAGGATTGTGAGGCCAAGAGTCATGGTGCATTTTGATGACATTGGCAAGGAGCATTATGATGACAAGAGTTCTGGAGCATTTTGATGACAAGGACATGGAGCATTGTGGTGACAGGGCCCATGGAGCATTGTGATGAAAAGGACAGGGAACATTGTGATGACTGGGTTCATGGAGCATGGTGATGAAAGGGGCCATGGTGCATTGAGATGACAGGCGACATGAGGCATGGTGTTGACAGTGGTCATGGAGCATTGTGAAGAAAGAGATCATGGAGCAATATGATAACAGGGGCCATGGAGCACTGTGATGACAGTTGTATTGCAGCATTGTGATGAAAGTAGTCATGGATCATTGTGATGACATGTGTCCTGGAACACTGTGATGACACGGTTCATCGAGTATTGTGATGACAAGGGTCATAGCGAATTGTGATGACAGGTGTCATGGGGCATTGTGATGACAGGGATTAGGCAGCATTGTGTTGACAAGGGTATGGACTACTGTGATGACAATGGTCATGGAGCAATGTGATGAAAGTTTTCATGGAACATCGTGATGAAAAGTACCTGGGAGCATTGTGATGATAAAGGCTATGGAGCATTGTGATGACAAGTGTCATGGAGAATTGTAATGAAATGTTTCATTGTGCACCGTGATGACAAGGGGGATGGGGTATTGTGATGAAACTGGTCCTGGAGCATTGTGATAACAAAAGACATGGAGCATTGTGATGACAGGCCTCATGGAGCATTGTGAAGAAAGGGGCCATGGGGAATTGTCATGACAATAGAGAAATGTGATGAAAATGGTCAACAAGCATAGTGATTAAAGTGGACATTGAGAATTGTGATGAAATGCGACATAGAGCATTGTGATGACAAAGGTCATGGAGAACTGTGATGACCCGGGTCATGTAGCATTGTGATGACACGGTCATGGAACATTGTGATGAAAAGAATTCTGGAGCATTCTGATGACAAGGGCGATGGAACATTGTGATGACACAGTCATGGAACATTGTGATGACAAGAATTCTGGAGCATTGTGATGACAAGAATTGTGGAGCATTCTGATGACAAGGGCCATAGAGCATTGTGATGACACTGTCATGGAATATTGTGATGACAAGAATACTGGAACATTGTGATGACAAGTGCCATGGAGCATTGTGATGACACGGTCATGGAACATTGTAATGAGAACAATTCTGGAGCATTTTGCTGACAAGGGCCATGGAGCATTGTGATGATACGATCAAGGAACATTGTGATGACAAGAATTCTGGAGCATTATGATGACAAGGGCCATGGAGCATTGTGATGACACGGCCATGGAACATTGTGATGACAAGAATTCTGGAGCATTGTGATGACACGGTCATCGAACATTGTGATGAGAATAGTTCTGGAGCATTGTGATGATACGGTCATGGAACATTGTGATGACAAGAATTCTGGAGCATTCTGATGACAAGCGCCATAGAGCATTGTGATGACACGTTCATGGAATATAGTAATGACAAGAATTCTGGAGAATTATGATGACAAGGGCCATGGAGCATTGTGATGACACGGCCATGGAACATTGTGATGACACGGTCATGGAACATTGTGATGACAAGAATTCTGGAGCATTCTGATGAAAAAGGCGATGGAGCATTGTGATGACACGGTCATGGAACATTGTGATGACAAGAATTCTGGAGCATTCTGATGACAAAGTCGATGGAGCATAGTGATGACACGGTCATGGAACATTGTGATGACAAGAATTCTTGAGCATTGTGATGAGAAGAATTCTGGAGTATTCTGATGACAAGCGCCATAGAGCATTGTGATGACACGTTCATGGAATATAGTAATGACAAGAATTCTGGAGCATTATGATGACAAGGGCCATGGAGCATTGTGATGACACGGCCATGGAACTTTGTGATGACAAGAATTCTGGAGCATTGTGATGACAGTGGCCATGGAGTATTGTGTTGACACGGTCATGGAACATTGTGATGAAAAGAATTCTGGAGCATTGTGATGAGAAGAATTCTGGAGCATTCTGATGACAGGCGCCATAGAGCATTGTGATGACACGTTCATGGAATATAGTAATGACAAGAATTCTGGAGTATTATGATGACAAGGGCCATGGAGCATTGTGATGACACGGCCATGGAACATTGTGATGACAAGAATTCTGGAGCATTGTGATGACAGTGGCCATGGAGTATTGTGTTGACACGGTCATGGAACATTGTGATGAGAAGAATTCTGGAGCATTGTCATGACAAGGGCCATGGAGCATTGTGATGACACGGTCATGGAACATTGTGATGACAAGAATTCTGGAGCATTGTGATGACAAGGGCCATGGAGCATTGTGATGACACGGTCATGGAACATTGTGATGAGAAGAATTCTGGAGCATTGTGCTGACAAGGGCCATGGAGCATTGTGATGATACGGTCATGGAACATTTTGATGACAAGAATTCTGGAGCATTATGATGACAAGGGCCATGGAGCATTGTGATGACATGGCCAAGGAACATTGTGATGACAAGTATTCTGGAGCATTGTGATGACAATGGCCATGGAGCATTGTGATGACACGGTCATGGAACATTGTGATGAGAAGAATTCTGGAGCATTGTCATGACAAGGGCCATGGAGCACATTGTGATGACACGGCCATGGAACATTGTGATGACAAGAATTCTGGAGCATTGTGATGACAATGGCCATGGAGCATTGTGATGACCCGGTATGGCACATTGTGATGAGAAGAATTCTGGAGCATTGTGATGACAAGTGCCATGGAGCATTGTGATGACACGGTCATGGAACATTGTGATGACAAGAATTCTGGAGCATTGTGCTGAAAAGGGCCATGGAGCATTGTGATGACACGGTCATGGAACAATGTGATGAGAAGAATTCCGGAGCATTGTGATGACAAGGGCATTGGAGCATTGTGATGACACGGTCATGGAACATTGTGATGACAAGAATTCTGGAGCATTGTGCTTATGACGGCCATGGAGCATTGTGATGACACAGTCAAGGAACATTGCGATGAAAAAGATTTCTGGAGCATTGTGATGAAAGGGCATGGAGCATTGTGATTAAAGGTGACAAGGAACATTGTGATGATATGGGCAGAGAACTCTGTGATGACAGTGGTCATGCAGTATTGTGACGAAAAATGTCATGGAACATTCTGCTGACAGGGATCATGGAACTTTTTGGTAAGAGAGGCTATGGAGATTTGTGATGTCAGGCGTCATGGGGCATTGTTTTGACAGCGGTCTTGGAGCATTGTGATGAAAAGGGTCATGGAGCACTGTGATTACCGGGGCCATGGAGCATTGTGAATACAAAGGCTATGGAGCATTGAGATGACAGGGTTCATGGAGCACTGTGATTAATGTGATCTTGGATCATTGTGATGACAAGTGTCCTGGAACCTTGTGAGGACACGGTTCATGGAGCATTGTGATGACAAGGACCATGGCGAATTGTGATGACATATCTCATGGGGCATTGTGATGACAGTGGTCATCTAGATTTGTGAGGAAAGGTATCATGGAGCACTATGATGACAGGGGACATGGAACATTGTGATGACAAAGGCCATAGAGCATTGTGATAACAAGTGTCATGGGGCATTTTGATGACATTGGCATGAAGCGTTATGATGACAAGAGTTGTGCAGCATTTTGATGACAAGGGCATGGAGCATTGTGGTGACAGGGCCCACGGAGTTTTGTGATGAAAAGGGCAGGGTACATTGTGATGACTGGATCATGGAGCATTGTGATGAAAGGGGCCATGGAGCATTGAGATGACAGGCGTCATGAAGCATGGTGATGACAGTGGTCATGGAGCATTGTGATGAAAGAGATCATGGAGCAATATGATAACAGGGGCCATGGAGCATTGTGATGACAGGTGTATTGGAGCATTGTGATGGAAGTAGTCATGGATCATTGTGATGACATGTGTCCTGGAACACTGTGATGACACGGTTCATCGAGTATTGTGATGACAAGGGTCATAGCAACTTGTGATGACAGGTGCCATGGGGCATTGTGATGACATTGATCATCGAGGAATTGTGATGAAAGGTATCATGGAGCACTGTGATGACTGGGTGCATGAAGCATTGTTATGAAATTTGTCCTGGATTATCGTGATGACAGCAGTCATGGAGAATTGTGATGACAGGGATTATGCAGCATTGTGTTGACAAGGGTATCGACTATTGTGATGACAATGGTCATGGAGCAATGTGATGAAAGTTTTCATGGAACAGCGTGATGAAACGTGCCTGGGAGCATTGTGACGATAAAGGCCATGGAGTATTGTGATGACAAGTGTCATGAAGCATTGTAATGAAAAGTTTCATATTGCACCGTGATGACAAGGGGGATGGAGAATTGTGATGACACTGGTCCTGGAGCATTGTGATAACAAAAGCCATGGAGCATTGTGATGACAGGCATCATGTAGCATTGTGAAGAAAGGGGCCATGGGGAATTGTAATGACAATAGAGAAATGTGAAGAAAATGGTCAGCAAGCATAGTGCATAAAGTGGTCATTGAGAATTGTGATGAAAAGCGACATAGAGCATTGTGATGACAAAGGTCATGGAGAACTGTGATGACCAGGGTCATGAAGCTTGTGATGAAACGGTCATGGAACATTGTGATGAGAAGAATTCTGGAGCTTTGTGATGACAAGAGCCATGGAGCATTGTGATAACACGGTCATGGAACATTGTGATGACAAGAATTCTGGAGCATTGTGCTGAAAAGGGCCATGGAGCATTGTGATGACACGGTCATGGAACAATGTGATGAGAAGAATTCTGGAGCATTGTGATGACACGGTCATGGAACATTGTGATGACAAGAATTCTGGAGCATTGTGCTGACAAGGGCCATGAAGCATTGTGATGACAAGGTCATGGAACATTGGGATGAGAAGAATTCTGGAGCATTGTGATGACACGGTCAAGGTACATTGCGATGACAAGATTTCTGGAGCATTGTGATGAAAGGGCATGGAGCATTGTGATTAAAGGTGACAAGGAACATTGTGATGATATTGGCAGAGAACTCTGTGATGAGACAGGACATGGGGTATTGTGACGAAAACTGTCATGGAACATTGTGCTGACAGGGATAATGGAGCTCTTTGGTAAGAGAGGCCATGGAGATTTGTGATGGCAGGCATCATGGGGCATTGTGTTGACAGCGGTCTTGGAGCATTGTGATGAAAGGCGTCATGGAACATTGTGATTACAGGGGCCATGGAGCATTGTGAATTCAAAGGCTATGGAGCATTGAGATGACAGGTTTCATGGAGCACTGTGATGAATGTGATCTTGGATCATTGTGATGACATGTGTCCTGGAACCTTGTGATGACACGGTTCATGGAGCATTGTGATGACTAGGACCATGGCGAATTGTGATGACATCTGTCATGGGGCATTGTGATGACAGTGGTCATCTAGATTTGCGATGAAAGGTATCATGGAGCACTGTGATGACAGGGGCCATGGAACATTGTGATGACAAAGGCCATGGAGCATTGTGATGACAAGTGTCATGGGGCATATTGATGACATTGTCATGGAGCATTATGATGACAAGAGTTCTCGAGCATTTTGATGACAAGGGCATGGAGCATTGTGATGACAGGGCCCACGGAGCTTTGTGATGAAAAGGGCAGGGTACATTGTGATGACAGGGTTCATGGAGCATTGTGATGAAAGGGGCCATGGAGCATTGAGATGAGAGCCGTTATGAGGCATGGTGATGACAGTGGTCATGGAGCATTGTGATGAAAGAGATCATGGAGCAATATGATAACAGGGGCCATGGAGCATTGTGATGACAGGGGTATTGGAGCATTGTGATGGAAGTAGACATAGATCATTGTGATGACATGTGTCCTGGAACACTGTGATGACACGGTTCATCGAGTATTGTGATGACAAGGGTCATAGCGAATTGTGATGACCAGTGTCATGGGGCATTGTGATGACATTGATCATCTAGGAATTGTGATGAAAGGTATCATGGAGCACAGTGATGACTGGGGGCATGAAGCACTGTGATGAAAATTGTCCTGGATTATTGTGATGACAGCAGTCATGGAGAATTGTGATGACAGGGATTATGCAGCATTGTGTTGACAAGGGTATGGACTATTGTGATGACAATGTTCATGGAGCAATGTGATGAAAGTTTTCATGGAACATCGTGAGGAAAAGTGCATCGGAGCATTGTGACGATAAAGGCCATGGAGTATTGTGATGACTAGTGTCATGGAGCATTTTAATGAAAGGTT
This sequence comes from Balaenoptera acutorostrata, assembly GCF_949987535.1. Taxonomy (NCBI): domain Eukaryota; kingdom Metazoa; phylum Chordata; class Mammalia; order Artiodactyla; family Balaenopteridae; genus Balaenoptera; species Balaenoptera acutorostrata. Next base: position 59,928 of record NW_026646170.1, read on the forward strand.
TCATTGTGCACCATGATGACAAAGGGGATGGAGAATTGTGATGAAACTGGTCCTGGAGCATTGTGATAACAAAAGCCATGGAGCATTGTGATGACAGGCATCATGGAGCATTGTGAAGAAAGGGGCCATGGGGTATTGTAATGACAGTAGAGAAATATGATGAAAATGGTCAGCGAGCATAGTGATTAAAGTGGTCATTGAGAATTGTGATGAAAAGCGACAGAGAGCATTGTGATGACAAAGGTCATGGAGAACTGTGATGACCAGGGTCATGTAGCATTGTGATGACACGGTCATGGAACATTGTGATGACAAGATTTCTGGAGCATTGTGATGAATGGGCATGGAGCATTGTGATTAAAGGTGACAAGGAACATTGTGATGATATGGGCAGAGAACTCTGTGATGACAGTGGTCATGGAGTATTGTGACAAAAAGTGTCATGGAACATTGTGCTGACAGGGATCATGGAGCTTTTTGGTAAGAGAGGCCATGGAGATTTGTGATGGCAGGTGTCATGGTGCATTGTTTTGACAGCGATCTTGGAGCACTGTGATGAAAGTGGTCATGGAGCAGTGTGATTACAGGGGCCATGGAGCATTGTGAATACAAAGGCTATGGAACATTGAGATGACAGGGTTCATGGAGCACTGTGATGAATGTGATCATGGATCATTGTGATGACAAGTGTCCTGGAACCTTGTGATGACACGGTTCATGGAGCATTGTGATGACAAGGAACATGGTGAATTGTGATGACTTCTGTCATGGGGCATTGTGATGACAGTGGTCATCTAGAATTGTGATGAAAGGTATCATGGAGCACTGTGATGACAGGGGCCATGGAACCTTGTGATTTCAAATGCCATGGAGCATTGTGATGACAAGTGTCATAGGGCATTTTGATGACATTGGCATGGAGCATTGTGATGACAGGGCCCATGGAGCTTTGTGATGAAAAGGGCTGGGTATATTGTGATGACTGGGTCAAGGAGCATTGTGATGAAAGGGGCCATGGAGCATTGAGATGACAGGCGTCATGAGGCATGGTGATGACAGTGGTGATGGAGCATTGTGATGAAAGGAATCATGGAGCAATATGAAAAGAGGGGCCATGGAGCATTGTGATGACAGGGGTATTGGAGCATTGTGATGGAAGTAGTCATGGATCATTGTGATGACATGTGTCCTGGAACACTGTGATGACATGGTTCATCGAGTATTGTGATGACAAGGGTCATAGCAAATTGTGATGACAGGTGTCATGGGGCATTGTGATGACATTGATCAACTAGGAATTGTGATGAAAGGTATCATGGTGCACTGTGATGAATGGGGGCATGAAGCACTGTTATGAAAATTGTCCTGGATTATTGTGATGACAGCAGTCATGGAGAATTGTGATGACAGATATTATGCAGCATTGTGTTGACAAGGGTATGGACTATTGTGATGACAATGGTATGGAGCAATGTGATGAAACTTTTCAAGGAACATCTTGATGAAAAGTGCCTGGGAGCATTGGGTCGATAAAGGCCATGGAACATTGTGATGACAAGAATTCTGGAGCATTGTGATGACAAGAGCCATGAAGCATTGTGATGACAAGTGTCATGGAGCATTGTAATGAAAGGTTTCATTGTGCACCGTGATGACAAGGGGAATGAAGTACTGTGATGAAACTGGTCCTGGAACATTGTGATAACAAAAGGCATGGAGCATTGTGATGACAGGCTTCATGGAGCTTTGTGAAGAAAGGTGCCATTGGGAATTGTAATGACAATAGAGAAATGTGAGGAAAATGGTCAGTGAGCATAGAGATTAAAATGGTCATAGAGAATTGTGATGAAAAGCCACATAGAGCATTGTGATAACAAATGTCATGGAGAACTGTGATGACCAGGGTCATGTAGCATTGTGATGCCACGGTCATGGACATTGTGATGACAAGTATTCTGGAGCATTGTGCTGACAAGGGCCATGGAGCATTGTGATGACACGGTCATGGAACATTGTGATGACAAGAATTCTGGAGCATTGTGATGACAAGGGCCATGGAGCATTGTGATGACACGGTCAAGGAACATTGCGATGACACGAATTATGGAGCATTCTGACGAAAGGGCATAGAACATTGTGATTAAAGGTGACAAGGAACATTGTGATGATATGGGCAGAGAACTTTGTGATGACAGGGGTCATGGAGCATTGTGATGAAAAGTGTCATGTAACATTGTGCTGACAGGGATCATTGAGCCTTTTGGTAATAGAGGCCATGGAGATTTGTGATGGCAGGCGTCATGGGGCATTGTGATGACAGCGGTCTTGGAGCATTGTGATGAAAGGGGTCATGGAGCACTGTGATTACAGGGGCCATGGAGCATTGTGAATAGAAAGGCTATGAAACATTTAGATGACAGGGTTCATGGAGCACTGTGATGAAAGTGATCATGGATCATTGTGATGACAAGTGTCCTGGAACCTTGTGATGACACGGTTCTTGGAATAATGTGATGACAAGGACCATGGCGAATTGTGATGACATCTGTCATGGGGCATTGTGATGACAGTGGTCATCTAGAATAGTGATGAAACGTATCACGGAACACTGTGATGACAGGGGCCATGGAACATTGTGATGACAAAGGACATGGAGCTTTGTGATGACAAGTGTCATGGGGCATTTTGATGACATTGGCATGGAGCATTATGATGACCAGAGTTCTGGAGCATTTTGATGACAAGGGCATGGAGCATTGTGATGACAGGGCCCATGGAGAATTGTGATGAAAAGGGCAGGGAACACTGTGATGAAAGAGTTCATGGAGCATGGTGATGAAAGGGCACATGGAGCATTGTGATGATCATCGCAGGGAACACTGTGATGAATGAGTTCATGGAGCATTGTGATGAAAGGGGCCTTGGAGCATTGACATGACAGGCGTCATGAGGCATGGTGATGACAGTGGTCATGGAGCATTGTGATGAAAGAGATCATTGAGCAATATGATAACATGGGCCATGGAGCATTGTGATGACAGGGGTATTGGAGCATTGTGATGGAAGTAGACATGGATCATTGTGATGACATGTGTCCTGGAACACTGTGATGACACGGTTCATCGAGTATTGTGATGACAAGGGTCATAGCAACTTGTGATGACAGGTGTCATGGGGCATTGTGATGACATTGATCATCTAGGAATTGTGATGAAAGGTATCATGGAGCACTGTGATGACTGGGGGCATGAAGCATTGTTATGAAAATTGTCCTGGATTATTGTGATGACAGCAGTCATGGAGAATTGTGATGACAGGGATTATGCAGCATTGTGTTGACAAGGGTATGGGCTATTGTGATGACAATGGTCATGGAACAATGTGATGAAAGATTTCATGGAACATCGTGATGAAAAGTGCCTGGGAGCATTGTGACGATAAAGGCCATGGAGCATTGTGATGACAAGTGTCATGGGGCATTTTGATGACATTGGCATGGAGCATTATGATGACAAGAGTTCTTGAGCATTTTGATGAAAAGGTCATGCAGCATTGTAATGACAGGGGGCATGGAACATTGTGATGACAAATGCCATGGAGGATTGTGAGGCCAAGAGTCATGGTGCATTTTGATGACATTGGCAAGGAGCATTATGATGACAAGAGTTCTGGAGCATTTTGATGACAAGGACATGGAGCATTGTGGTGACAGGGCCCATGGAGCATTGTGATGAAAAGGACAGGGAACATTGTGATGACTGGGTTCATGGAGCATGGTGATGAAAGGGGCCATGGTGCATTGAGATGACAGGCGACATGAGGCATGGTGTTGACAGTGGTCATGGAGCATTGTGAAGAAAGAGATCATGGAGCAATATGATAACAGGGGCCATGGAGCACTGTGATGACAGTTGTATTGCAGCATTGTGATGAAAGTAGTCATGGATCATTGTGATGACATGTGTCCTGGAACACTGTGATGACACGGTTCATCGAGTATTGTGATGACAAGGGTCATAGCGAATTGTGATGACAGGTGTCATGGGGCATTGTGATGACAGGGATTAGGCAGCATTGTGTTGACAAGGGTATGGACTACTGTGATGACAATGGTCATGGAGCAATGTGATGAAAGTTTTCATGGAACATCGTGATGAAAAGTACCTGGGAGCATTGTGATGATAAAGGCTATGGAGCATTGTGATGACAAGTGTCATGGAGAATTGTAATGAAATGTTTCATTGTGCACCGTGATGACAAGGGGGATGGGGTATTGTGATGAAACTGGTCCTGGAGCATTGTGATAACAAAAGACATGGAGCATTGTGATGACAGGCCTCATGGAGCATTGTGAAGAAAGGGGCCATGGGGAATTGTCATGACAATAGAGAAATGTGATGAAAATGGTCAACAAGCATAGTGATTAAAGTGGACATTGAGAATTGTGATGAAATGCGACATAGAGCATTGTGATGACAAAGGTCATGGAGAACTGTGATGACCCGGGTCATGTAGCATTGTGATGACACGGTCATGGAACATTGTGATGAAAAGAATTCTGGAGCATTCTGATGACAAGGGCGATGGAACATTGTGATGACACAGTCATGGAACATTGTGATGACAAGAATTCTGGAGCATTGTGATGACAAGAATTGTGGAGCATTCTGATGACAAGGGCCATAGAGCATTGTGATGACACTGTCATGGAATATTGTGATGACAAGAATACTGGAACATTGTGATGACAAGTGCCATGGAGCATTGTGATGACACGGTCATGGAACATTGTAATGAGAACAATTCTGGAGCATTTTGCTGACAAGGGCCATGGAGCATTGTGATGATACGATCAAGGAACATTGTGATGACAAGAATTCTGGAGCATTATGATGACAAGGGCCATGGAGCATTGTGATGACACGGCCATGGAACATTGTGATGACAAGAATTCTGGAGCATTGTGATGACACGGTCATCGAACATTGTGATGAGAATAGTTCTGGAGCATTGTGATGATACGGTCATGGAACATTGTGATGACAAGAATTCTGGAGCATTCTGATGACAAGCGCCATAGAGCATTGTGATGACACGTTCATGGAATATAGTAATGACAAGAATTCTGGAGAATTATGATGACAAGGGCCATGGAGCATTGTGATGACACGGCCATGGAACATTGTGATGACACGGTCATGGAACATTGTGATGACAAGAATTCTGGAGCATTCTGATGAAAAAGGCGATGGAGCATTGTGATGACACGGTCATGGAACATTGTGATGACAAGAATTCTGGAGCATTCTGATGACAAAGTCGATGGAGCATAGTGATGACACGGTCATGGAACATTGTGATGACAAGAATTCTTGAGCATTGTGATGAGAAGAATTCTGGAGTATTCTGATGACAAGCGCCATAGAGCATTGTGATGACACGTTCATGGAATATAGTAATGACAAGAATTCTGGAGCATTATGATGACAAGGGCCATGGAGCATTGTGATGACACGGCCATGGAACTTTGTGATGACAAGAATTCTGGAGCATTGTGATGACAGTGGCCATGGAGTATTGTGTTGACACGGTCATGGAACATTGTGATGAAAAGAATTCTGGAGCATTGTGATGAGAAGAATTCTGGAGCATTCTGATGACAAGCGCCATAGAGCATTGTGATGACACGTTCATGGAATATAGTAATGACAAGAATTCTGGAGTATTATGATGACAAGGGCCATGGAGCATTGTGATGACACGGCCATGGAACATTGTGATGACAAGAATTCTGGAGCATTGTGATGACAGTGGCCATGGAGTATTGTGTTGACACGGTCATGGAACATTGTGATGAGAAGAATTCTGGAGCATTGTCATGACAAGGGCCATGGAGCATTGTGATGACACGGTCATGGAACATTGTGATGACAAGAATTCTGGAGCATTGTGATGACAAGGGCCATGGAGCATTGTGATGACACGGTCATGGAACATTGTGATGAGAAGAATTCTGGAGCATTGTGCTGACAAGGGCCATGGAGCATTGTGATGATACGGTCATGGAACATTTTGATGACAAGAATTCTGGAGCATTATGATGACAAGGGCCATGGAGCATTGTGATGACATGGCCAAGGAACATTGTGATGACAAGTATTCTGGAGCATTGTGATGACAATGGCCATGGAGCATTGTGATGACACGGTCATGGAACATTGTGATGAGAAGAATTCTGGAGCATTGTCATGACAAGGGCCATGGAGCACATTGTGATGACACGGCCATGGAACATTGTGATGACAAGAATTCTGGAGCATTGTGATGACAATGGCCATGGAGCATTGTGATGACCCGGTATGGCACATTGTGATGAGAAGAATTCTGGAGCATTGTGATGACAAGTGCCATGGAGCATTGTGATGACACGGTCATGGAACATTGTGATGACAAGAATTCTGGAGCATTGTGCTGAAAAGGGCCATGGAGCATTGTGATGACACGGTCATGGAACAATGTGATGAGAAGAATTCCGGAGCATTGTGATGACAAGGGCATTGGAGCATTGTGATGACACGGTCATGGAACATTGTGATGACAAGAATTCTGGAGCATTGTGCTTATGACGGCCATGGAGCATTGTGATGACACAGTCAAGGAACATTGCGATGAAAAAGATTTCTGGAGCATTGTGATGAAAGGGCATGGAGCATTGTGATTAAAGGTGACAAGGAACATTGTGATGATATGGGCAGAGAACTCTGTGATGACAGTGGTCATGCAGTATTGTGACGAAAAATGTCATGGAACATTCTGCTGACAGGGATCATGGAACTTTTTGGTAAGAGAGGCTATGGAGATTTGTGATGTCAGGCGTCATGGGGCATTGTTTTGACAGCGGTCTTGGAGCATTGTGATGAAAAGGGTCATGGAGCACTGTGATTACCGGGGCCATGGAGCATTGTGAATACAAAGGCTATGGAGCATTGAGATGACAGGGTTCATGGAGCACTGTGATTAATGTGATCTTGGATCATTGTGATGACAAGTGTCCTGGAACCTTGTGAGGACACGGTTCATGGAGCATTGTGATGACAAGGACCATGGCGAATTGTGATGACATATCTCATGGGGCATTGTGATGACAGTGGTCATCTAGATTTGTGAGGAAAGGTATCATGGAGCACTATGATGACAGGGGACATGGAACATTGTGATGACAAAGGCCATAGAGCATTGTGATAACAAGTGTCATGGGGCATTTTGATGACATTGGCATGAAGCGTTATGATGACAAGAGTTGTGCAGCATTTTGATGACAAGGGCATGGAGCATTGTGGTGACAGGGCCCACGGAGTTTTGTGATGAAAAGGGCAGGGTACATTGTGATGACTGGATCATGGAGCATTGTGATGAAAGGGGCCATGGAGCATTGAGATGACAGGCGTCATGAAGCATGGTGATGACAGTGGTCATGGAGCATTGTGATGAAAGAGATCATGGAGCAATATGATAACAGGGGCCATGGAGCATTGTGATGACAGGTGTATTGGAGCATTGTGATGGAAGTAGTCATGGATCATTGTGATGACATGTGTCCTGGAACACTGTGATGACACGGTTCATCGAGTATTGTGATGACAAGGGTCATAGCAACTTGTGATGACAGGTGCCATGGGGCATTGTGATGACATTGATCATCGAGGAATTGTGATGAAAGGTATCATGGAGCACTGTGATGACTGGGTGCATGAAGCATTGTTATGAAATTTGTCCTGGATTATCGTGATGACAGCAGTCATGGAGAATTGTGATGACAGGGATTATGCAGCATTGTGTTGACAAGGGTATCGACTATTGTGATGACAATGGTCATGGAGCAATGTGATGAAAGTTTTCATGGAACAGCGTGATGAAACGTGCCTGGGAGCATTGTGACGATAAAGGCCATGGAGTATTGTGATGACAAGTGTCATGAAGCATTGTAATGAAAAGTTTCATATTGCACCGTGATGACAAGGGGGATGGAGAATTGTGATGACACTGGTCCTGGAGCATTGTGATAACAAAAGCCATGGAGCATTGTGATGACAGGCATCATGTAGCATTGTGAAGAAAGGGGCCATGGGGAATTGTCATGACAATAGAGAAATGTGATGAAAATGGTCAACAAGCATAGTGATTAAAGTGGACATTGAGAATTGTGATGAAATGCGACATAGAGCATTGTGATGACAAAGGTCATGGAGAACTGTGATGACCCGGGTCATGTAGCATTGTGATGACACGGTCATGGAACATTGTGATGAAAAGAATTCTGGAGCATTCTGATGACAAGGGCGATGGAACATTGTGATGACACAGTCATGGAACATTGTGATGACAAGAATTCTGGAGCATTGTGATGACAAGAATTGTGGAGCATTCTGATGACAAGGGCCATAGAGCATTGTGATGACACTGTCATGGAATATTGTGATGACAAGAATACTGGAACATTGTGATGACAAGTGCCATGGAGCATTGTGATGACACGGTCATGGAACATTGTAATGAGAACAATTCTGGAGCATTTTGCTGACAAGGGCCATGGAGCATTGTGATGATACGATCAAGGAACATTGTGATGACAAGAATTCTGGAGCATTATGATGACAAGGGCCATGGAGCATTGTGATGACACGGCCATGGAACATTGTGATGACAAGAATTCTGGAGCATTGTGATGACACGGTCATCGAACATTGTGATGAGAATAGTTCTGGAGCATTGTGATGATACGGTCATGGAACATTGTGATGACAAGAATTCTGGAGCATTCTGATGACAAGCGCCATAGAGCATTGTGATGACACGTTCATGGAATATAGTAATGACAAGAATTCTGGAGAATTATGATGACAAGGGCCATGGAGCATTGTGATGACACGGCCATGGAACATTGTGATGACACGGTCATGGAACATTGTGATGACAAGAATTCTGGAGCATTCTGATGAAAAAGGCGATGGAGCATTGTGATGACACGGTCATGGAACATTGTGATGACAAGAATTCTGGAGCATTCTGATGACAAAGGCGATGGAGCATTGTGATGACACGGTCATGGAACATTGTGATGACAAGAATTCTTGAGCATTGTGATGAGAAGAATTCTGGAGTATTCTGATGACAAGCGCCATAGAGCATTGTGATGACACGTTCATGGAATATAGTAATGACAAGAATTCTGGAGCATTATGATGACAAGGGCCATGGAGCATTGTGATGACACGGCCATGGAACTTTGTGATGACAAGAATTCTGGAGCATTGTGATGACAGTGGCCATGGAGTATTGTGTTGACACGGTCATGGAACATTGTGATGAAAAGAATTCTGGAGCATTGTGATGAGAAGAATTCTGGAGCATTCTGATGACAAGCGCCATAGAGCATTGTGATGACACGTTCATGGAATATAGTAATGACAAGAATTCTGGAGTATTATGATGACAAGGGCCATGGAGCATTGTGATGACACGGCCATGGAACATTGTGATGACAAGAATTCTGGAGCATTGTGATGACAGTGGCCATGGAGTATTGTGTTGACACGGTCATGGAACATTGTGATGAGAAGAATTCTGGAGCATTGTCATGACAAGGGCCATGGAGCATTGTGATGACACGGTCATGGAACATTGTGATGACAAGAATTCTGGAGCATTGTGATGACAAGGGCCATGGAGCATTGTGATGACACGGTCATGGAACATTGTGATGAGAAGAATTCTGGAGCATTGTGCTGACAAGGGCCATGGAGCATTGTGATGATACGGTCATGGAACATTTTGATGACAAGAATTCTGGAGCATTATGATGACAAGGGCCATGGAGCATTGTGATGACATGGCCAAGGAACATTGTGATGACAAGTATTCTGGAGCATTGTGATGACAATGGCCATGGAGCATTGTGATGACACGGTCATGGAACATTGTGATGAGAAGAATTCTGGAGCATTGTCATGACAAGGGCCATGGAGCACATTGTGATGACACGGCCATGGAACATTGTGATGACAAGAATTCTGGAGCATTGTGATGACAATGGCCATGGAGCATTGTGATGACCCGGTATGGCACATTGTGATGAGAAGAATTCTGGAGCATTGTGATGACAAGTGCCATGGAGCATTGTGATGACACGGTCATGGAACATTGTGATGACAAGAATTCTGGAGCATTGTGCTGAAAAGGGCCATGGAGCATTGTGATGACACGGTCATGGAACAATGTGATGAGAAGAATTCCGGAGCATTGTGATGACAAGGGCATTGGAGCATTGTGATGACACGGTCATGGAACATTGTGATGACAAGAATTCTGGAGCATTGTGCTTATGACGGCCATGGAGCATTGTGATGACACAGTCAAGGAACATTGCGATGAAAAAGATTTCTGGAGCATTGTGATGAAAGGGCATGGAGCATTGTGATTAAAGGTGACAAGGAACATTGTGATGATATGGGCAGAGAACTCTGTGATGACAGTGGTCATGCAGTATTGTGACGAAAAATGTCATGGAACATTCTGCTGACAGGGATCATGGAACTTTTTGGTAAGAGAGGCTATGGAGATTTGTGATGTCAGGCGTCATGGGGCATTGTTTTGACAGCGGTCTTGGAGCATTGTGATGAAAAGGGTCATGGAGCACTGTGATTACCGGGGCCATGGAGCATTGTGAATACAAAGGCTATGGAGCATTGAGATGACAGGGTTCATGGAGCACTGTGATTAATGTGATCTTGGATCATTGTGATGACAAGTGTCCTGGAACCTTGTGAGGACACGGTTCATGGAGCATTGTGATGACAAGGACCATGGCGAATTGTGATGACATATCTCATGGGGCATTGTGATGACAGTGGTCATCTAGATTTGTGAGGAAAGGTATCATGGAGCACTATGATGACAGGGGACATGGAACATTGTGATGACAAAGGCCATAGAGCATTGTGATAACAAGTGTCATGGGGCATTTTGATGACATTGGCATGAAGCGTTATGATGACAAGAGTTGTGCAGCATTTTGATGACAAGGGCATGGAGCATTGTGGTGACAGGGCCCACGGAGTTTTGTGATGAAAAGGGCAGGGTACATTGTGATGACTGGATCATGGAGCATTGTGATGAAAGGGGCCATGGAGCATTGAGATGACAGGCGTCATGAAGCATGGTGATGACAGTGGTCATGGAGCATTGTGATGAAAGAGATCATGGAGCAATATGATAACAGGGGCCATGGAGCATTGTGATGACAGGTGTATTGGAGCATTGTGATGGAAGTAGTCATGGATCATTGTGATGACATGTGTCCTGGAACACTGTGATGACACGGTTCATCGAGTATTGTGATGACAAGGGTCATAGCAACTTGTGATGACAGGTGCCATGGGGCATTGTGATGACATTGATCATCGAGGAATTGTGATGAAAGGTATCATGGAGCACTGTGATGACTGGGTGCATGAAGCATTGTTATGAAATTTGTCCTGGATTATCGTGATGACAGCAGTCATGGAGAATTGTGATGACAGGGATTATGCAGCATTGTGTTGACAAGGGTATCGACTATTGTGATGACAATGGTCATGGAGCAATGTGATGAAAGTTTTCATGGAACAGCGTGATGAAACGTGCCTGGGAGCATTGTGACGATAAAGGCCATGGAGTATTGTGATGACAAGTGTCATGAAGCATTGTAATGAAAAGTTTCATATTGCACCGTGATGACAAGGGGGATGGAGAATTGTGATGACACTGGTCCTGGAGCATTGTGATAACAAAAGCCATGGAGCATTGTGATGACAGGCATCATGTAGCATTGTGAAGAAAGGGGCCATGGGGAATTGTAATGACAATAGAGAAATGTGAAGAAAATGGTCAGCAAGCATAGTGCATAAAGTGGTCATTGAGAATTGTGATGAAAAGCGACATAGAGCATTGTGATGACAAAGGTCATGGAGAACTGTGATGACCAGGGTCATGAAGCTTGTGATGAAACGGTCATGGAACATTGTGATGAGAAGAATTCTGGAGCTTTGTGATGACAAGAGCCATGGAGCATTGTGATAACACGGTCATGGAACATTGTGATGACAAGAATTCTGGAGCATTGTGCTGAAAAGGGCCATGGAGCATTGTGATGACACGGTCATGGAACAATGTGATGAGAAGAATTCTGGAGCATTGTGATGACACGGTCATGGAACATTGTGATGACAAGAATTCTGGAGCATTGTGCTGACAAGGGCCATGAAGCATTGTGATGACAAGGTCATGGAACATTGGGATGAGAAGAATTCTGGAGCATTGTGATGACACGGTCAAGGTACATTGCGATGACAAGATTTCTGGAGCATTGTGATGAAAGGGCATGGAGCATTGTGATTAAAGGTGACAAGGAACATTGTGATGATATTGGCAGAGAACTCTGTGATGAGACAGGACATGGGGTATTGTGACGAAAACTGTCATGGAACATTGTGCTGACAGGGATAATGGAGCTCTTTGGTAAGAGAGGCCATGGAGATTTGTGATGGCAGGCATCATGGGGCATTGTGTTGACAGCGGTCTTGGAGCATTGTGATGAAAGGCGTCATGGAACATTGTGATTACAGGGGCCATGGAGCATTGTGAATTCAAAGGCTATGGAGCATTGAGATGACAGGTTTCATGGAGCACTGTGATGAATGTGATCTTGGATCATTGTGATGACATGTGTCCTGGAACCTTGTGATGACACGGTTCATGGAGCATTGTGATGACTAGGACCATGGCGAATTGTGATGACATCTGTCATGGGGCATTGTGATGACAGTGGTCATCTAGATTTGCGATGAAAGGTATCATGGAGCACTGTGATGACAGGGGCCATGGAACATTGTGATGACAAAGGCCATGGAGCATTGTGATGACAAGTGTCATGGGGCATATTGATGACATTGGCATGGAGCATTATGATGACAAGAGTTCTCGAGCATTTTGATGACAAGGGCATGGAGCATTGTGATGACAGGGCCCACGGAGCTTTGTGATGAAAAGGGCAGGGTACATTGTGATGACAGGGTTCATGGAGCATTGTGATGAAAGGGGCCATGGAGCATTGAGATGAGAGCCGTTATGAGGCATGGTGATGACAGTGGTCATGGAGCATTGTGATGAAAGAGATCATGGAGCAATATGATAACAGGGGCCATGGAGCATTGTGATGACAGGGGTATTGGAGCATTGTGATGGAAGTAGACATAGATCATTGTGATGACATGTGTCCTGGAACACTGTGATGACACGGTTCATCGAGTATTGTGATGACAAGGGTCATAGCGAATTGTGATGACCAGTGTCATGGGGCATTGTGATGACATTGATCATCTAGGAATTGTGATGAAAGGTATCATGGAGCACAGTGATGACTGGGGGCATGAAGCACTGTGATGAAAATTGTCCTGGATTATTGTGATGACAGCAGTCATGGAGAATTGTGATGACAGGGATTATGCAGCATTGTGTTGACAAGGGTATGGACTATTGTGATGACAATGTTCATGGAGCAATGTGATGAAAGTTTTCATGGAACATCGTGAGGAAAAGTGCATCGGAGCATTGTGACGATAAAGGCCATGGAGTATTGTGATGACTAGTGTCATGGAGCATTTTAATAAAAGGTTTCATTGTGCACCATGATGACAAAGGGGATGGAGAATTGTGATGAAACTGGTCCTGGAGCATTGTGATAACAAAAGCCATGGAGCATTGTGATGACAGGCATCATGGAGCATTGTGAAGAAAGGGGCCATGGGGTATTGTAATGACAGTAGAGAAATATGATGAAAATGGTCAGCGAGCATAGTGATTAAAGTGGTCATTGAGAATTGTGATGAAAAGCGACAGAGAGCATTGTGATGACAAAGGTCATGGAGAACTGTGATGACCAGGGTCATGTAGCATTGTGATGACACGGTCATGGAACATTGTGATGACAAGATTTCTGGAGCATTGTGATGAATGGGCATGGAGCATTGTGATTAAAGGTGACAAGGAACATTGTGATGATATGGGCAGAGAACTCTGTGATGACAGTGGTCATGGAGTATTGTGACAAAAAGTGTCATGGAACATTGTGCTGACAGGGATCATGGAGCTTTTTGGTAAGAGAGGCCATGGAGATTTGTGATGGCAGGTGTCATGGTGCATTGTTTTGACAGCGATCTTGGAGCACTGTGATGAAAGGGGTCATGGAGCAGTGTGATTACAGGGGCCATGGAGCATTGTGAATACAAAGGCTATGGAACATTGAGATGACAGGGTTCATGGAGCACTGTGATGAATGTGATCATGGATCATTGTGATGACAAGTGTCCTGGAACCTTGTGATGACACGGTTCATGGAGCATTGTGATGACAAGGAACATGGTGAATTGTGATGACTTCTGTCATGGGGCATTGTGATGACAGTGGTCATCTAGAATTGTGATGAAAGGTATCATGGAGCACTGTGATGACAGGGGCCATGGAACCTTGTGATTTCAAATGCCATGGAGCATTGTGATGACAAGTGTCATAGGGCATTTTGATGACATTGGCATGGAGCATTGTGATGACAGGGCCCATGGAGCTTTGTGATGAAAAGGGCTGGGTATATTGTGATGACTGGGTCAAGGAGCATTGTGATGAAAGGGGCCATGGAGCATTGAGATGACAGGCGTCATGAGGCATGGTGATGACAGTGGTGATGGAGCATTGTGATGAAAGGAATCATGGAGCAATATGAAAAGAGGGGCCATGGAGCATTGTGATGACAGGGGTATTGGAGCATTGTGATGGAAGTAGTCATGGATCATTGTGATGACATGTGTCCTGGAACACTGTGATGACATGGTTCATCGAGTATTGTGATGACAAGGGTCATAGCAAATTGTGATGACAGGTGTCATGGGGCATTGTGATGACATTGATCAACTAGGAATTGTGATGAAAGGTATCATGGTGCACTGTGATGAATGGGGGCATGAAGCACTGTTATGAAAATTGTCCTGGATTATTGTGATGACAGCAGTCATGGAGAATTGTGATGACAGATATTATGCAGCATTGTGTTGACAAGGGTATGGACTATTGTGATGACAATGGTATGGAGCAATGTGATGAAACTTTTCAAGGAACATCTTGATGAAAAGTGCCTGGGAGCATTGGGTCGATAAAGGCCATGGAACATTGTGATGACAAGAATTCTGGAGCATTGTGATGACAAGAGCCATGAAGCATTGTGATGACAAGTGTCATGGAGCATTGTAATGAAAGGTTTCATTGTGCACCGTGATGACAAGGGGAATGAAGTACTGTGATGAAACTGGTCCTGGAACATTGTGATAACAAAAGGCATGGAGCATTGTGATGACAGGCTTCATGGAGCTTTGTGAAGAAAGGTGCCATTGGGAATTGTAATGACAATAGAGAAATGTGAGGAAAATGGTCAGCGAGCATAGAGATTAAAATGGTCATAGAGAATTGTGATGAAAAGCCACATAGAGCATTGTGATAACAAATGTCATGGAGAACTGTGATGACCAGGGTCATGTAGCATTGTGATGCCACGGTCATGGACATTGTGATGACAAGTATTCTGGAGCATTGTGCTGACAAGGGCCATGGAGCATTGTGATGACACGGTCATGGAACATTGTGATGACAAGAATTCTGGAGCATTGTGATGACAAGGGCCATGGAGCATTGTGATGACACGGTCAAGGAACATTGCGATGACACGAATTATGGAGCATTCTGACGAAAGGGCATAGAACATTGTGATTAAAGGTGACAAGGAACATTGTGATGATATGGGCAGAGAACTTTGTGATGACAGGGGTCATGGAGCATTGTGATGAAAAGTGTCATGTAACATTGTGCTGACAGGGATCATTGAGCCTTTTGGTAATAGAGGCCATGGAGATTTGTGATGGCAGGCGTCATGGGGCATTGTGATGACAGCGGTCTTGGAGCATTGTGATGAAAGGGGTCATGGAGCACTGTGATTACAGGGGCCATGGAGCATTGTGAATAGAAAGGCTATGAAACATTTAGATGACAGGGTTCATGGAGCACTGTGATGAAAGTGATCATGGATCATTGTGATGACAAGTGTCCTGGAACCTTGTGATGACACGGTTCTTGGAATAATGTGATGACAAGGACCATGGCGAATTGTGATGACATCTGTCAAGGGGCATTGTGATGACAGTGGTCATCTAGAATAGTGATGAAACGTATCACGGAACACTGTGATGACAGGGGCCATGGAACATTGTGATGACAAAGGACATGGAGCTTTGTGATGACAAGTGTCATGGGGCATTTTGATGACATTGGCATGGAGCATTATGATGACCAGAGTTCTGGAGCATTTTCATGACAAGGGCATGGAGCATTGTGATGACAGGGCCCATGGAGAATTGTGATGAAAAGGGCAGGGAACACTGTGATGAAAGAGTTCATGGAGCATGGTGATGAAAGGGCACATGGAGCATTGTGATGATCATCGCAGGGAACACTGTGATGAATGAGTTCATGGAGCATTGTGATGAAAGGGGCCTTGGAGCATTGACATGACAGGCGTCATGAGGCATGGTGATGACAGTGGTCATGGAGCATTGTGATGAAAGAGATCATTGAGCAATATGATAACATGGGCCATGGAGCATTGTGATGACAGGGGTATTGGAGCATTGTGATGACATGTGTCCTGGAACACTGTGATGACACGGTTCATCGAGTATTGTGATGACAAGGGTCATAGCAACTTGTGATGACAGGTGTCATGGGGCATTGTGATGACATTGATCATCTAGGAATTGTGATGAAAGGTATCATGGAGCACTGTGATGACTGGGGGCATGAAGCATTGTTATGAAAATTGTCCTGGATTATTGTGATGACAGCAGTCATGGAGAATTGTGATGACAGGGATTATGCAGCATTGTGTTGACAAGGGTATGGGCTATTGTGATGACAATGGTCATGGAACAATGTGATGAAAGATTTCATGGAACATCGTGATGAAAAGTGCCTGGGAGCATTGTGACGATAAAGGCCATGGAGCATTGTGATGACAAGTGTCATGGGGCATTTTGATGACATTGGCATGGAGCATTATGATGACAAGAGTTCTTGAGCATTTTGATGAAAAGGTCATGCAGCATTGTAATGACAGGGGGCATGGAACATTGTGATGACAAATGCCATGGAGGATTGTGAGGCCAAGAGTCATGGTGCATTTTGATGACATTGGCAAGGAGCATTATGATGACAAGAGTTCTGGAGCATTTTGATGACAAGGACATGGAGCATTGTGGTGACAGGGCCCATGGAGCATTGTGATGAAAAGGACAGGGAACATTGTGATGACTGGGTTCATGGAGCATGGTGATGAAAGGGGCCATGGTGCATTGAGATGACAGGCGACATGAGGCATGGTGTTGACAGTGGTCATGGAGCATTGTGAAGAAAGAGATCATGGAGCAATATGATAACAGGGGCCATGGAGCACTGTGATGACAGTTGTATTGCAGCATTGTGATGAAAGTAGTCATGGATCATTGTGATGACATGTGTCCTGGAACACTGTGATGACACGGTTCATCGAGTATTGTGATGACAAGGGTCATAGCGAATTGTGATGACAGGTGTCATGGGGCATTGTGATGACAGGGATTAGGCAGCATTGTGTTGACAAGGGTATGGACTACTGTGATGACAATGGTCATGGAGCAATGTGATGAAAGTTTTCATGGAACATCGTGATGAAAAGTACCTGGGAGCATTGTGACGATAAAGGCAATGGAGCATTGTGATGACAGGTGTCATGGAGAATTGTAATGAAAGGTTTCATTGTGCACCGTGATGACAAGGGGGATGGAGTATTGTGATGAAACTAGTCCTGGAGCATTGTGATAACAAAAGACATGGAGCATTGTGATGACAGGCATCATGGAGCATTGTGAAGAAAGGCGCCATGGGGAATTGTCATGACAATAGAGAAATGTGATGAAAATGGTCAAAAAGCATAGTGATTAAAGTGGACATTGAGGATTGTGATGAAATGCAACATAGAGCATTGTGATGACAAAGGTCATGGAGAAATGTGATGACCCTGGTCATGTAGCATTGTGATGACACGGTCATGGAACATTGTGATGACAAGAATTCTGGAGCATTCTGATGACCAGGGCGATGGAGCATTGTGATGACACGGTCATGGAACATTGTGATGACAAGAATTCTGGAGCATTGTGATGACAAGTATTCTGGAGCATTCTGATGACAAGTGCCATAGAGCATTGTGATGACACGTTCATGGAATATAGTAATGAAAAGCATTCTGGAGCATTGTGATGACAAGGGCCATGGAGCATTGTGATGACACGGTCATGGAACATTGTGATGAGAAGAATTCTGGAGCATTGTGCTGACAAGGGCCATGGTGCATTGTGATGATACGGTCATGGAACATTTTGATGACAAGAATTCTGGAGCATTATGATGACAAGGGCATGGAGCATTGTCATGACACGGCCATGGAACATTGTGATGACAAGAATTCTGGAGCATTGTGATGACAATAGCCATGGAGCATTGTGATGACACGGTCATGGAACATTGTGATGAGAAGAATTCTGGAGCATTGTGCTGACAAGGGCCATGGAGCATTGTGATGACACGGTCATGGAACATTGTGATGAGAAGAATTCTGGAGCATTGTGCTGACAAGGGCCATGGAGCATTGTTATGATACGGTCATGGAACATTGTGATGACAAGAATTCTGGAGCATTATGATGACAAGGGCCATGGAGCATTGTGATTACACGGCCATGGAACATTGTGATGACAAGAATTCTGGAGCATTGTGATGACAATGGCCATGGAGCTTTGTGATGACACGGTCATGGAACATTGTGATGAGAAGAATTCTTGAGCTTTGTGATGACAAGGTCATGGAACATTGTGATGAGAAGAATTCTGGAGCATTGTGCTGACAAGGGCCATGGAGCATTGTGATGACACGGTCATGGAACATTGTGATGACAAGAATTCTGGAGCCTTGTGATGACAAGGCCATGGAGCATTGTGATGACACAGTCATGGAGCATTGTGATGACAAAAATTCTGGAGCATTGTGTTGACAAGGGCCATGGAGCATTGTGATGACACGGTCATGGAACACTGTGATGACAAGAATTCTGGAGCATTGTGATGAAAGGGCATGGAGCATTGTGATGAAAGGGGACAAGGAGCATTTTGATGATATGGGCAGAGAAATTTGTGATGACAGGGGTCATGGAGCATTGTGATGAAAAGTGTCATGGGACATTGTGCTGAGCGGGATCCTGGAGCTTTTTGGTAAGAGAGGCCATGGAGATTTCTGATGGCAGGCGTCATGGGGCATTGTGATGACAGCGGTGTTGGGGCATTGTGATGAAAGGGGTCAAGGAGCACTGTGATTACAGGGGCCATGGAGCATTGTGAATACAAAGGGTATGGAGCATTGAGATGATAGTGTTCATGGAGCACTGTGGTGAAAGTGATCATGGATCACTGTGATGACAAGTGTCCTGGAACCTTGTGATGACACGGTTTATGGAACATTGTGATGACAAGGACCATGGTGAATTGTGGTGACTTCTGTCATGGGGCATTGTGATGACAGTGGTCATCTAGAATTGTGATGAAAGGTATCATGGAGCACTGTGATGACAGGGGCCATGGAACCTTGTGATTTCAAATGCCATGGAGCATTGTGATGACAAGTGTCATAGGGCATTTTGATGACATTGGCATGGAGCATTGTGATGACAGGGCCCATGGAGCTTTGTGATGAAAAGGGCTGGGTATATTGTGATGACTGGGTCAAGGAGCATTGTGATGAAAGGGGCCATGGAGCATTGAGATGACAGGCGTCATGTGGCATGGTGATGACAGTGGTGATGGAGCATTGTGATGAAAGGAATCATGGAGCAATATGAAAAGAGGGGCCATGGAGCATTGTGATGACAGGGGTATTGGAGCATTGTGATGGAAGTAGTCATGGATCATTGTGATGACATGTGTCCTGGAACACTGTGATGACATGGTTCATCGAGTATTGTGATGACAAGGGTCATAGCAAATTGTGATGACAGGTGTCATGGGGCATTGTGATGACATTGATCAACTAGGAATTGTGATGAAAGGTATCATGGTGCACTGTGATGAATGGGGGCATGAAGCACTGTTATGAAAATTGTCCTGGATTATTGTGATGACAGCAGTCATGGAGAATTGTGATGACAGATATTATGCAGCATTGTGTTGACAAGGGTATGGACTATTGTGATGACAATGGTATGGAGCAATGTGATGAAACTTTTCAAGGAACATCTTGATGAAAAGTGCCTGGGAGCATTGGGTCGATAAAGGCCATGGAACATTGTGATGACAAGAATTCTGGAGCATTGTGATGACAAGAGCCATGAAGCATTGTGATGACAAGTGTCATGGAGCATTGTAATGAAAGGTTTCATTGTGCACCGTGATGACAAGGGGAATGAAGTACTGTGATGAAACTGGTCCTGGAACATTGTGATAACAAAAGGCATGGAGCATTGTGATGACAGGCTTCATGGAGCTTTGTGAAGAAAGGTGCCATTGGGAATTGTAATGACAATAGAGAAATGTGAGGAAAATGGTCAGCGAGCATAGAGATTAAAATGGTCATAGAGAATTGTGATGAAAAGCCACATAGAGCATTGTGATAACAAATGTCATGGAGAACTGTGATGACCAGGGTCATGTAGCATTGTGATGCCACGGTCATGGACATTGTGATGACAAGTATTCTGGAGCATTGTGCTGACAAGGGCCATGGAGCATTGTGATGACACGGTCATGGAACATTGTGATGACAAGAATTCTGGAGCATTGTGATGACAAGGGCCATGGAGCATTGTGATGACACGGTCAAGGAACATTGCGATGACACGAATTATGGAGCATTCTGACGAAAGGGCATAGAACATTGTGATTAAAGGTGACAAGGAACATTGTGATGATATGGGCAGAGAACTTTGTGATGACAGGGGTCATGGAGCATTGTGATGAAAAGTGTCATGTAACATTGTGCTGACAGGGATCATTGAGCCTTTTGGTAATAGAGGCCATGGAGATTTGTGATGGCAGGCGTCATGGGGCATTGTGATGACAGCGGTCTTGGAGCATTGTGATGAAAGGGGTCATGGAGCACTGTGATTACAGGGGCCATGGAGCATTGTGAATAGAAAGGCTATGAAACATTTAGATGACAGGGTTCATGGAGCACTGTGATGAAAGTGATCATGGATCATTGTGATGACAAGTGTCCTGGAACCTTGTGATGACACGGTTCTTGGAATAATGTGATGACAAGGACCATGGCGAATTGTGATGACATCTGTCAAGGGGCATTGTGATGACAGTGGTCATCTAGAATAGTGATGAAACGTATCACGGAACACTGTGATGACAGGGGCCATGGAACATTGTGATGACAAAGGACATGGAGCTTTGTGATGACAAGTGTCATGGGGCATTTTGATGACATTGGCATGGAGCATTATGATGACCAGAGTTCTGGAGCATTTTCATGACAAGGGCATGGAGCATTGTGATGACAGGGCCCATGGAGAATTGTGATGAAAAGGGCAGGGAACACTGTGATGAAAGAGTTCATGGAGCATGGTGATGAAAGGGCACATGGAGCATTGTGATGATCATCGCAGGGAACACTGTGATGAATGAGTTCATGGAGCATTGTGATGAAAGGGGCCTTGGAGCATTGACATGACAGGCGTCATGAGGCATGGTGATGACAGTGGTCATGGAGCATTGTGATGAAAGAGATCATTGAGCAATATGATAACATGGGCCATGGAGCATTGTGATGACAGGGGTATTGGAGCATTGTGATGACATGTGTCCTGGAACACTGTGATGACACGGTTCATCGAGTATTGTGATGACAAGGGTCATAGCAACTTGTGATGACAGGTGTCATGGGGCATTGTGATGACATTGATCATCTAGGAATTGTGATGAAAGGTATCATGGAGCACTGTGATGACTGGGGGCATGAAGCATTGTTATGAAAATTGTCCTGGATTATTGTGATGACAGCAGTCATGGAGAATTGTGATGACAGGGATTATGCAGCATTGTGTTGACAAGGGTATGGGCTATTGTGATGACAATGGTCATGGAACAATGTGATGAAAGATTTCATGGAACATCGTGATGAAAAGTGCCTGGGAGCATTGTGACGATAAAGGCCATGGAGCATTGTGATGACAAGTGTCATGGGGCATTTTGATGACATTGGCATGGAGCATTATGATGACAAGAGTTCTTGAGCATTTTGATGAAAAGGTCATGCAGCATTGTAATGACAGGGGGCATGGAACATTGTGATGACAAATGCCATGGAAGATTGTGAGGCCAAGAGTCATGGTGCATTTTGATGACATTGGCAAGGAGCATTATGATGACAAGAGTTCTGGAGCATTTTGATGACAAGGACATGGAGCATTGTGGTGACAGGGCCCATGGAGCATTGTGATGAAAAGGACAGGGAACATTGTGATGACTGGGTTCATGGAGCATGGTGATGAAAGGGGCCATGGTGCATTGAGATGACAGGCGACATGAGGCATGGTGTTGACAGTGGTCATGGAGCATTGTGAAGAAAGAGATCATGGAGCAATATGATAACAGGGGCCATGGAGCACTGTGATGACAGTTGTATTGCAGCATTGTGATGAAAGTAGTCATGGATCATTGTGATGACATGTGTCCTGGAACACTGTGATGACACGGTTCATCGAGTATTGTGATGACAAGGGTCATAGCGAATTGTGATGACAAGTGTCATGGGGCATTGTGTGACATTGATCATGTAGGAATTGTGATGAAAGGTATCATGGAGCACTGTGATGACTGGGGGCATGAAGCACTGTGATGAAAATTGTCCTGGATTATTGTGATGACAGCAGTCATGGAGAATTGTGATGACAGGGATTATGCAGCATTGTGTTGACAAGAGTATGGACTATTATGATGTCAATGGTCATGGAGCAATGTGATGAAAGTATTCATGGATCATCGTGATGAAAAGTGCATGGGAGCATTGTGACGATAAAGGCCATGGAGTATTGTGATGACTAGTGTCATGGAGCATTTTAATGAAAGGTTTCATTGTGCACCATGATGACAAAGGGGATGGAGAATTGTGATGAAACTGGTCCTGGAGCATTGTGCTGACAAGGGCCATGGAGCATTGTGATGACACGGCCATGGAGCATTGTGATGACACGGTCATGGAACATTGTGATGAGAAGAATTCTGGAGCATTGTGCTGACAAGGGCCATGGAGCATTGTTATGATACGGTCATGGAACATTGTGATGACAAGAATTCTGGAGCATTATGATGACAAGGGCCATGGAGCATTGTGATTACACGGCCATGGAACATTGTGATGACAAGAATTCTGGAGCATTGTGATGACAATGGCCATGGAGCATTGTGATGACACGGTCATGGAACATTGTGATGAGAAGAATTCTTGAGCTTTGTGATGAAAAGGTCATGGAACATTGTGATGAGAAGAATTCTGGAGCATTGTGCTGACAAGGGCCATGGAGCATTGTGATGACACGGTCATGGAACATTGTGATGACAAGAATTCTGGAGCCTTGTGATGACAAGGCCATGGAGCATTGTGATGACACAGTCATGGATCAGTGTGATGACAAAAATTCTGGAGCATTGTGTTGACAAGGGCCATGGAGCATTGTGATGACACGGTCATGGAACACTGTGATGACAAGAATTCTGGAGCATTGTGATGAAAGGGCATGGAGCATTGTGATGAAAGGGGACAAGGAGCATTTTGATGATATGGGCAGAGAAATTTGTGATGACAGGGGTCATGGAGCATTGTGATGAAAAGTGTCATGGGACATTGTGCTGAGCGGGATCCTGGAGCTTTTTGGTAAGAGAGGCCATGGAGATTTCTGATGGCAGGCGTCATGGGGCATTGTGATGACAGCGGTGTTGGGGCATTGTGATGAAAGGGGTCAAGGAGCACTGTGATTACAGGGGCCATGGAGCATTTTGAATACAAAGGGTATGGAGCATTGAGATGATAGTGTTCATGGAGCACTGTGGTGAAAGTGATCATGGATCACTGTGATGACAAGTGTCCTGGAACCTTGTGATGACACGGTTTATGGAACATTGTGATGACAAGGACCATGGTGAATTGTGGTGACTTCTGTCATGGGGCATTGTGATGACAGTGGTCATCTAGAATTGTGATGAAAGGTATCATGGAGCACTGTGATGACAGGGGCCATGGAACATTGTGATGACACGGCCATGGAACATTGTGATGACAAGAATTCTGGAGCATTGTGATGACACGGTCATCGAACATTGTGATGAGAATAGTTCTGGAGCATTGTGATGATACGGTCATGGAACATTGTGATGACAAGAATTCTGGAGCATTCTGATGACAAGCGCCATAGAGCATTGTGATGACACGTTCATGGAATTTAGTAATGACAAGAATTCTGGAGAATTATGATGACAAGGGCCATGGAGCATTGTGATGACACGGCCATGGAACATTGTGATGACACGGTCATGGAACATTGTGATGACAAGAATTCTGGAGCATTCTGATGAAAAAGGCGATGGAGCATTGTGATGACACGGTCATGGAACATTGTGATGACAAGAATTCTGGAGCATTCTGATGACAAAGGCGATGGAGCATTGTGATGACACGGTCATGGAACATTGTGATGACAAGAATTCTTGAGCATTGTGATGAGAAGAATTCTGGAGTATTCTGATGACAAGCGCCATAGAGCATTGTGATGACACGTTCATGGAATATAGTAATGACAAGAATTCTGGAGCATTATGATGACAAGGGCCATGGAGCATTGTGATGACACGGCCATGGAACTTTGTGATGACAAGAATTCTGGAGCATTGTGATGACAGTGGCCATGGAGTATTGTGTTGACACGGTCATGGAACATTGTGATGAAAAGAATTCTGGAGCATTGTGATGAGAAGAATTCTGGAGCATTCTGATGACAAGCGCCATAGAGCATTGTGATGACACGTTCATGGAATATAGTAATGACAAGAATTCTGGAGTATTATGATGACAAGGGCCATGGAGCATTGTGATGACACGGCCATGGAACATTGTGATGACAAGAATTCTGGAGCATTGTGATGACAGTGGCCATGGAGTATTGTGTTGACACGGTCATGGAACATTGTGATGAGAAGAATTCTGGAGCATTGTCATGACAAGGGCCATGGAGCATTGTGATGACACGGTCATGGAACATTGTGATGACAAGAATTCTGGAGCATTGTGATGACAAGGGCCATGGAGCATTGTGATGACACGGTCATGGAACATTGTGATGAGAAGAATTCTGGAGCATTGTGCTGACAAGGGCCATGGAGCATTGTGATGATACGGTCATGGAACATTTTGATGACAAGAATTCTGGAGCATTATGATGACAAGGGCCATGGAGCATTGTGATGACATGGCCAAGGAACATTGTGATGACAAGTATTCTGGAGCATTGTGATGACAATGGCCATGGAGCATTGTGATGACACGGTCATGGAACATTGTGATGAGAAGAATTCTGGAGCATTGTCATGACAAGGGCCATGGAGCACATTGTGATGACACGGCCATGGAACATTGTGATGACAAGAATTCTGGAGCATTGTGATGACAATGGCCATGGAGCATTGTGATGACCCGGTATGGCACATTGTGATGAGAAGAATTCTGGAGCATTGTGATGACAAGTGCCATGGAGCATTGTGATGACACGGTCATGGAACATTGTGATGACAAGAATTCTGGAGCATTGTGCTGAAAAGGGCCATGGAGCATTGTGATGACACGGTCATGGAACAATGTGATGAGAAGAATTCCGGAGCATTGTGATGACAAGGGCATTGGAGCATTGTGATGACACGGTCATGGAACATTGTGATGACAAGAATTCTGGAGCATTGTGCTTATGACGGCCATGGAGCATTGTGATGACACAGTCAAGGAACATTGCGATGAAAAAGATTTCTGGAGCATTGTGATGAAAGGGCATGGAGCATTGTGATTAAAGGTGACAAGGAACATTGTGATGATATGGGCAGAGAACTCTGTGATGACAGTGGTCATGCAGTATTGTGACGAAAAATGTCATGGAACATTCTGCTGACAGGGATCATGGAACTTTTTGGTAAGAGAGGCTATGGAGATTTGTGATGTCAGGCGTCATGGGGCATTGTTTTGACAGCGGTCTTGGAGCATTGTGATGAAAAGGGTCATGGAGCACTGTGATTACCGGGGCCATGGAGCATTGTGAATACAAAGGCTATGGAGCATTGAGATGACAGGGTTCATGGAGCACTGTGATTAATGTGATCTTGGATCATTGTGATGACAAGTGTCCTGGAACCTTGTGAGGACACGGTTCATGGAGCATTGTGATGACAAGGACCATGGCGAATTGTGATGACATATCTCATGGGGCATTGTGATGACAGTGGTCATCTAGATTTGTGAGGAAAGGTATCATGGAGCACTATGATGACAGGGGACATGGAACATTGTGATGACAAAGGCCATAGAGCATTGTGATAACAAGTGTCATGGGGCATTTTGATGACATTGGCATGAAGCGTTATGATGACAAGAGTTGTGCAGCATTTTGATGACAAGGGCATGGAGCATTGTGGTGACAGGGCCCACGGAGTTTTGTGATGAAAAGGGCAGGGTACATTGTGATGACTGGATCATGGAGCATTGTGATGAAAGGGGCCATGGAGCATTGAGATGACAGGCGTCATGAAGCATGGTGATGACAGTGGTCATGGAGCATTGTGATGAAAGAGATCATGGAGCAATATGATAACAGGGGCCATGGAGCATTGTGATGACAGGTGTATTGGAGCATTGTGATGGAAGTAGTCATGGATCATTGTGATGACATGTGTCCTGGAACACTGTGATGACACGGTTCATCGAGTATTGTGATGACAAGGGTCATAGCAACTTGTGATGACAGGTGCCATGGGGCATTGTGATGACATTGATCATCGAGGAATTGTGATGAAAGGTATCATGGAGCACTGTGATGACTGGGTGCATGAAGCATTGTTATGAAATTTGTCCTGGATTATCGTGATGACAGCAGTCATGGAGAATTGTGATGACAGGGATTATGCAGCATTGTGTTGACAAGGGTATCGACTATTGTGATGACAATGGTCATGGAGCAATGTGATGAAAGTTTTCATGGAACAGCGTGATGAAACGTGCCTGGGAGCATTGTGACAATAAAGGCCATGGAGTATTGTGATGACAAGTGTCATGAAGCATTGTAATGAAAAGTTTCATATTGCACCGTGATGACAAGGGGGATGGAGAATTGTGATGACACTGGTCCTGGAGCATTGTGATAACAAAAGCCATGGAGCATTGTGATGACAGGCATCATGTAGCATTGTGAAGAAAGGGGCCATGGGGAATTGTAATGACAATAGAGAAATGTGAAGAAAATGGTCAGCAAGCATAGTGCATAAAGTGGTCATTGAGAATTGTGATGAAAAGCGACATAGAGCATTGTGATGACAAAGGTCATGGAGAACTGTGATGACCAGGGTCATGAAGCTTGTGATGAAACGGTCATGGAACATTGTGATGAGAAGAATTCTGGAGCTTTGTGATGACAAGAGCCATGGAGCATTGTGATAACACGGTCATGGAACATTGTGATGACAAGAATTCTGGAGCATTGTGCTGAAAAGGGCCATGGAGCATTGTGATGACACGGTCATGGAACAATGTGATGAGAAGAATTCTGGAGCATTGTGATGACACGGTCATGGAACATTGTGATGACAAGAATTCTGGAGCATTGTGCTGACAAGGGCCATGAAGCATTGTGATGACAAGGTCATGGAACATTGGGATGAGAAGAATTCTGGAGCATTGTGATGACACGGTCAAGGTACATTGCGATGACAAGATTTCTGGAGCATTGTGATGAAAGGGCATGGAGCATTGTGATTAAAGGTGACAAGGAACATTGTGATGATATTGGCAGAGAACTCTGTGATGAGACAGGACATGGGGTATTGTGACGAAAACTGTCATGGAACATTGTGCTGACAGGGATAATGGAGCTCTTTGGTAAGAGAGGCCATGGAGATTTGTGATGGCAGGCATCATGGGGCATTGTGTTGACAGCGGTCTTGGAGCATTGTGATGAAAGGCGTCATGGAACATTGTGATTACAGGGGCCATGGAGCATTGTGAATTCAAAGGCTATGGAGCATTGAGATGACAGGTTTCATGGAGCACTGTGATGAATGTGATCTTGGATCATTGTGATGACATGTGTCCTGGAACCTTGTGATGACACGGTTCATGGAGCATTGTGATGACTAGGACCATGGCGAATTGTGATGACATCTGTCATGGGGCATTGTGATGACAGTGGTCATCTAGATTTGCGATGAAAGGTATCATGGAGCACTGTGATGACAGGGGCCATGGAACATTGTGATGACAAAGGCCATGGAGCATTGTGATGACAAGTGTCATGGGGCATATTGATGACATTGGCATGGAGCATTATGATGACAAGAGTTCTCGAGCATTTTGATGACAAGGGCATGGAGCATTGTGATGACAGGGCCCACGGAGCTTTGTGATGAAAAGGGCAGGGTACATTGTGATGACAGGGTTCATGGAGCATTGTGATGAAAGGGGCCATGGAGCATTGAGATGAGAGCCGTTATGAGGCATGGTGATGACAGTGGTCATGGAGCATTGTGATGAAAGAGATCATGGAGCAATATGATAACAGGGGCCATGGAGCATTGTGATGACAGGGGTATTGGAGCATTGTGATGGAAGTAGACATAGATCATTGTGATGACATGTGTCCTGGAACACTGTGATGACACGGTTCATCGAGTATTGTGATGACAAGGGTCATAGCGAATTGTGATGACCAGTGTCATGGGGCATTGTGATGACATTGATCATCTAGGAATTGTGATGAAAGGTATCATGGAGCACAGTGATGACTGGGGGCATGAAGCACTGTGATGAAAATTGTCCTGGATTATTGTGATGACAGCAGTCATGGAGAATTGTGATGACAGGGATTATGCAGCATTGTGTTGACAAGGGTATGGACTATTGTGATGACAATGTTCATGGAGCAATGTGATGAAAGTTTTCATGGAACATCGTGAGGAAAAGTGCATCGGAGCATTGTGACGATAAAGGCCATGGAGTATTGTGATGACTAGTGTCATGGAGCATTTTAATAAAAGGTTTCATTGTGCACCATGATGACAAAGGGGATGGAGAATTGTGATGAAACTGGTCCTGGAGCATTGTGATAACAAAAGCCATGGAGCATTGTGATGACAGGCATCATGGAGCATTGTGAAGAAAGGGGCCATGGGGTATTGTAATGACAGTAGAGAAATATGATGAAAATGGTCAGCGAGCATAGTGATTAAAGTGGTCATTGAGAATTGTGATGAAAAGCGACAGAGAGCATTGTGATGACAAAGGTCATGGAGAACTGTGATGACCAGGGTCATGTAGCATTGTGATGACACGGTCATGGAACATTGTGATGACAAGATTTCTGGAGCATTGTGATGAATGGGCATGGAGCATTGTGATTAAAGGTGACAAGGAACATTGTGATGATATGGGCAGAGAACTCTGTGATGACAGTGGTCATGGAGTATTGTGACAAAAAGTGTCATGGAACATTGTGCTGACAGGGATCATGGAGCTTTTTGGTAAGAGAGGCCATGGAGATTTGTGATGGCAGGTGTCATGGTGCATTGTTTTGACAGCGATCTTGGAGCACTGTGATGAAAGGGGTCATGGAGCAGTGTGATTACAGGGGCCATGGAGCATTGTGAATACAAAGGCTATGGAACATTGAGATGACAGGGTTCATGGAGCACTGTGATGAATGTGATCATGGATCATTGTGATGACAAGTGTCCTGGAACCTTGTGATGACACGGTTCATGGAGCATTGTGATGACAAGGAACATGGTGAATTGTGATGACTTCTGTCATGGGGCATTGTGATGACAGTGGTCATCTAGAATTGTGATGAAAGGTATCATGGAGCACTGTGATGACAGGGGCCATGGAACCTTGTGATTTCAAATGCCATGGAGCATTGTGATGACAAGTGTCATAGGGCATTTTGATGACATTGGCATGGAGCATTGTGATGACAGGGCCCATGGAGCTTTGTGATGAAAAGGGCTGGGTATATTGTGATGACTGGGTCAAGGAGCATTGTGATGAAAGGGGCCATGGAGCATTGAGATGACAGGCGTCATGAGGCATGGTGATGACAGTGGTGATGGAGCATTGTGATGAAAGGAATCATGGAGCAATATGAAAAGAGGGGCCATGGAGCATTGTGATGACAGGGGTATTGGAGCATTGTGATGGAAGTAGTCATGGATCATTGTGATGACATGTGTCCTGGAACACTGTGATGACATGGTTCATCGAGTATTGTGATGACAAGGGTCATAGCAAATTGTGATGACAGGTGTCATGGGGCATTGTGATGACATTGATCAACTAGGAATTGTGATGAAAGGTATCATGGTGCACTGTGATGAATGGGGGCATGAAGCACTGTTATGAAAATTGTCCTGGATTATTGTGATGACAGCAGTCATGGAGAATTGTGATGACAGATATTATGCAGCATTGTGTTGACAAGGGTATGGACTATTGTGATGACAATGGTATGGAGCAATGTGATGAAACTTTTCAAGGAACATCTTGATGAAAAGTGCCTGGGAGCATTGGGTCGATAAAGGCCATGGAACATTGTGATGACAAGAATTCTGGAGCATTGTGATGACAAGAGCCATGAAGCATTGTGATGACAAGTGTCATGGAGCATTGTAATGAAAGGTTTCATTGTGCACCGTGATGACAAGGGGAATGAAGTACTGTGATGAAACTGGTCCTGGAACATTGTGATAACAAAAGGCATGGAGCATTGTGATGACAGGCTTCATGGAGCTTTGTGAAGAAAGGTGCCATTGGGAATTGTAATGACAATAGAGAAATGTGAGGAAAATGGTCAGCGAGCATAGAGATTAAAATGGTCATAGAGAATTGTGATGAAAAGCCACATAGAGCATTGTGATAACAAATGTCATGGAGAACTGTGATGACCAGGGTCATGTAGCATTGTGATGCCACGGTCATGGACATTGTGATGACAAGTATTCTGGAGCATTGTGCTGACAAGGGCCATGGAGCATTGTGATGACACGGTCATGGAACATTGTGATGACAAGAATTCTGGAGCATTGTGATGACAAGGGCCATGGAGCATTGTGATGACACGGTCAAGGAACATTGCGATGACACGAATTATGGAGCATTCTGACGAAAGGGCATAGAACATTGTGATTAAAGGTGACAAGGAACATTGTGATGATATGGGCAGAGAACTTTGTGATGACAGGGGTCATGGAGCATTGTGATGAAAAGTGTCATGTAACATTGTGCTGACAGGGATCATTGAGCCTTTTGGTAATAGAGGCCATGGAGATTTGTGATGGCAGGCGTCATGGGGCATTGTGATGACAGCGGTCTTGGAGCATTGTGATGAAAGGGGTCATGGAGCACTGTGATTACAGGGGCCATGGAGCATTGTGAATAGAAAGGCTATGAAACATTTAGATGACAGGGTTCATGGAGCACTGTGATGAAAGTGATCATGGATCATTGTGATGACAAGTGTCCTGGAACCTTGTGATGACACGGTTCTTGGAATAATGTGATGACAAGGACCATGGCGAATTGTGATGACATCTGTCAAGGGGCATTGTGATGACAGTGGTCATCTAGAATAGTGATGAAACGTATCACGGAACACTGTGATGACAGGGGCCATGGAACATTGTGATGACAAAGGACATGGAGCTTTGTGATGACAAGTGTCATGGGGCATTTTGATGACATTGGCATGGAGCATTATGATGACCAGAGTTCTGGAGCATTTTCATGACAAGGGCATGGAGCATTGTGATGACAGGGCCCATGGAGAATTGTGATGAAAAGGGCAGGGAACACTGTGATGAAAGAGTTCATGGAGCATGGTGATGAAAGGGCACATGGAGCATTGTGATGATCATCGCAGGGAACACTGTGATGAATGAGTTCATGGAGCATTGTGATGAAAGGGGCCTTGGAGCATTGACATGACAGGCGTCATGAGGCATGGTGATGACAGTGGTCATGGAGCATTGTGATGAAAGAGATCATTGAGCAATATGATAACATGGGCCATGGAGCATTGTGATGACAGGGGTATTGGAGCATTGTGATGGAAGTAGACATGGATCATTGTGATGACATGTGTCCTGGAACACTGTGATGACACGGTTCATCGAGTATTGTGATGACAAGGGTCATAGCAACTTGTGATGACAGGTGTCATGGGGCATTGTGATGACATTGATCATCTAGGAATTGTGATGAAAGGTATCATGGAGCACTGTGATGACTGGGGGCATGAAGCATTGTTATGAAAATTGTCCTGGATTATTGTGATGACAGCAGTCATGGAGAATTGTGATGACAGGGATTATGCAGCATTGTGTTGACAAGGGTATGGGCTATTGTGATGACAATGGTCATGGAACAATGTGATGAAAGATTTCATGGAACATCGTGATGAAAAGTGCCTGGGAGCATTGTGACGATAAAGGCCATGGAGCATTGTGATGACAAGTGTCATGGGGCATTTTGATGACATTGGCATGGAGCATTATGATGACAAGAGTTCTTGAGCATTTTGATGAAAAGGTCATGCAGCATTGTAATGACAGGGGGCATGGAACATTGTGATGACAAATGCCATGGAGGATTGTGAGGCCAAGAGTCATGGTGCATTTTGATGACATTGGCAAGGAGCATTATGATGACAAGAGTTCTGGAGCATTTTGATGACAAGGACATGGAGCATTGTGGTGACAGGGCCCATGGAGCATTGT
Source organism: Balaenoptera acutorostrata (assembly GCF_949987535.1). Taxonomy (NCBI): domain Eukaryota; kingdom Metazoa; phylum Chordata; class Mammalia; order Artiodactyla; family Balaenopteridae; genus Balaenoptera; species Balaenoptera acutorostrata. Next base: position 93,167 of record NW_026646170.1, read on the forward strand.
GATGAAAAGGACAGGGAACATTGTGATGACTGGGTTCATGGAGCATGGTGATGAAAGGGGCCATGGTGCATTGAGATGACAGGCGACATGAGGCATGGTGTTGACAGTGGTCATGGAGCATTGTGAAGAAAGAGATCATGGAGCAATATGATAACAGGGGCCATGGAGCACTGTGATGACAGTTGTATTGCAGCATTGTGATGAAAGTAGTCATGGATCATTGTGATGACATGTGTCCTGGAACACTGTGATGACACGGTTCATCGAGTATTGTGATGACAAGGGTCATAGCGAATTGTGATGACAGGTGTCATGGGGCATTGTGATGACAGGGATTAGGCAGCATTGTGTTGACAAGGGTATGGACTACTGTGATGACAATGGTCATGGAGCAATGTGATGAAAGTTTTCATGGAACATCGTGATGAAAAGTACCTGGGAGCATTGTGACGATAAAGGCAATGGAGCATTGTGATGACAGGTGTCATGGAGAATTGTAATGAAAGGTTTCATTGTGCACCGTGATGACAAGGGGGATGGAGTATTGTGATGAAACTAGTCCTGGAGCATTGTGATAACAAAAGACATGGAGCATTGTGATGACAGGCATCATGGAGCATTGTGAAGAAAGGCGCCATGGGGAATTGTCATGACAATAGAGAAATGTGATGAAAATGGTCAAAAAGCATAGTGATTAAAGTGGACATTGAGGATTGTGATGAAATGCAACATAGAGCATTGTGATGACAAAGGTCATGGAGAAATGTGATGACCCTGGTCATGTAGCATTGTGATGACACGGTCATGGAACATTGTGATGACAAGAATTCTGGAGCATTCTGATGACCAGGGCGATGGAGCATTGTGATGACACGGTCATGGAACATTGTGATGACAAGAATTCTGGAGCATTGTGATGACAAGTATTCTGGAGCATTCTGATGACAAGTGCCATAGAGCATTGTGATGACACGTTCATGGAATATAGTAATGAAAAGCATTCTGGAGCATTGTGATGACAAGGGCCATGGAGCATTGTGATGACACGGTCATGGAACATTGTGATGAGAAGAATTCTGGAGCATTGTGCTGACAAGGGCCATGGTGCATTGTGATGATACGGTCATGGAACATTTTGATGACAAGAATTCTGGAGCATTATGATGACAAGGGCATGGAGCATTGTCATGACACGGCCATGGAACATTGTGATGACAAGAATTCTGGAGCATTGTGATGACAATAGCCATGGAGCATTGTGATGACACGGTCATGGAACATTGTGATGAGAAGAATTCTGGAGCATTGTGCTGACAAGGGCCATGGAGCATTGTGATGACACGGTCATGGAACATTGTGATGAGAAGAATTCTGGAGCATTGTGCTGACAAGGGCCATGGAGCATTGTTATGATACGGTCATGGAACATTGTGATGACAAGAATTCTGGAGCATTATGATGACAAGGGCCATGGAGCATTGTGATTACACGGCCATGGAACATTGTGATGACAAGAATTCTGGAGCATTGTGATGACAATGGCCATGGAGCTTTGTGATGACACGGTCATGGAACATTGTGATGAGAAGAATTCTTGAGCTTTGTGATGACAAGGTCATGGAACATTGTGATGAGAAGAATTCTGGAGCATTGTGCTGACAAGGGCCATGGAGCATTGTGATGACACGGTCATGGAACATTGTGATGACAAGAATTCTGGAGCCTTGTGATGACAAGGCCATGGAGCATTGTGATGACACAGTCATGGAGCATTGTGATGACAAAAATTCTGGAGCATTGTGTTGACAAGGGCCATGGAGCATTGTGATGACACGGTCATGGAACACTGTGATGACAAGAATTCTGGAGCATTGTGATGAAAGGGCATGGAGCATTGTGATGAAAGGGGACAAGGAGCATTTTGATGATATGGGCAGAGAAATTTGTGATGACAGGGGTCATGGAGCATTGTGATGAAAAGTGTCATGGGACATTGTGCTGAGCGGGATCCTGGAGCTTTTTGGTAAGAGAGGCCATGGAGATTTCTGATGGCAGGCGTCATGGGGCATTGTGATGACAGCGGTGTTGGGGCATTGTGATGAAAGGGGTCAAGGAGCACTGTGATTACAGGGGCCATGGAGCATTGTGAATACAAAGGGTATGGAGCATTGAGATGATAGTGTTCATGGAGCACTGTGGTGAAAGTGATCATGGATCACTGTGATGACAAGTGTCCTGGAACCTTGTGATGACACGGTTTATGGAACATTGTGATGACAAGGACCATGGTGAATTGTGGTGACTTCTGTCATGGGGCATTGTGATGACAGTGGTCATCTAGAATTGTGATGAAAGGTATCATGGAGCACTGTGATGACAGGGGCCATGGAACCTTGTGATTTCAAATGCCATGGAGCATTGTGATGACAAGTGTCATAGGGCATTTTGATGACATTGGCATGGAGCATTGTGATGACAGGGCCCATGGAGCTTTGTGATGAAAAGGGCTGGGTATATTGTGATGACTGGGTCAAGGAGCATTGTGATGAAAGGGGCCATGGAGCATTGAGATGACAGGCGTCATGAGGCATGGTGATGACAGTGGTGATGGAGCATTGTGATGAAAGGAATCATGGAGCAATATGAAAAGAGGGGCCATGGAGCATTGTGATGACAGGGGTATTGGAGCATTGTGATGGAAGTAGTCATGGATCATTGTGATGACATGTGTCCTGGAACACTGTGATGACATGGTTCATCGAGTATTGTGATGACAAGGGTCATAGCAAATTGTGATGACAGGTGTCATGGGGCATTGTGATGACATTGATCAACTAGGAATTGTGATGAAAGGTATCATGGTGCACTGTGATGAATGGGGGCATGAAGCACTGTTATGAAAATTGTCCTGGATTATTGTGATGACAGCAGTCATGGAGAATTGTGATGACAGATATTATGCAGCATTGTGTTGACAAGGGTATGGACTATTGTGATGACAATGGTATGGAGCAATGTGATGAAACTTTTCAAGGAACATCTTGATGAAAAGTGCCTGGGAGCATTGGGTCGATAAAGGCCATGGAACATTGTGATGACAAGAATTCTGGAGCATTGTGATGACAAGAGCCATGAAGCATTGTGATGACAAGTGTCATGGAGCATTGTAATGAAAGGTTTCATTGTGCACCGTGATGACAAGGGGAATGAAGTACTGTGATGAAACTGGTCCTGGAACATTGTGATAACAAAAGGCATGGAGCATTGTGATGACAGGCTTCATGGAGCTTTGTGAAGAAAGGTGCCATTGGGAATTGTAATGACAATAGAGAAATGTGAGGAAAATGGTCAGCGAGCATAGAGATTAAAATGGTCATAGAGAATTGTGATGAAAAGCCACATAGAGCATTGTGATAACAAATGTCATGGAGAACTGTGATGACCAGGGTCATGTAGCATTGTGATGCCACGGTCATGGACATTGTGATGACAAGTATTCTGGAGCATTGTGCTGACAAGGGCCATGGAGCATTGTGATGACACGGTCATGGAACATTGTGATGACAAGAATTCTGGAGCATTGTGATGACAAGGGCCATGGAGCATTGTGATGACACGGTCAAGGAACATTGCGATGACACGAATTATGGAGCATTCTGACGAAAGGGCATAGAACATTGTGATTAAAGGTGACAAGGAACATTGTGATGATATGGGCAGAGAACTTTGTGATGACAGGGGTCATGGAGCATTGTGATGAAAAGTGTCATGTAACATTGTGCTGACAGGGATCATTGAGCCTTTTGGTAATAGAGGCCATGGAGATTTGTGATGGCAGGCGTCATGGGGCATTGTGATGACAGCGGTCTTGGAGCATTGTGATGAAAGGGGTCATGGAGCACTGTGATTACAGGGGCCATGGAGCATTGTGAATAGAAAGGCTATGAAACATTTAGATGACAGGGTTCATGGAGCACTGTGATGAAAGTGATCATGGATCATTGTGATGACAAGTGTCCTGGAACCTTGTGATGACACGGTTCTTGGAATAATGTGATGACAAGGACCATGGCGAATTGTGATGACATCTGTCAAGGGGCATTGTGATGACAGTGGTCATCTAGAATAGTGATGAAACGTATCACGGAACACTGTGATGACAGGGGCCATGGAACATTGTGATGACAAAGGACATGGAGCTTTGTGATGACAAGTGTCATGGGGCATTTTGATGACATTGGCATGGAGCATTATGATGACCAGAGTTCTGGAGCATTTTCATGACAAGGGCATGGAGCATTGTGATGACAGGGCCCATGGAGAATTGTGATGAAAAGGGCAGGGAACACTGTGATGAAAGAGTTCATGGAGCATGGTGATGAAAGGGCACATGGAGCATTGTGATGATCATCGCAGGGAACACTGTGATGAATGAGTTCATGGAGCATTGTGATGAAAGGGGCCTTGGAGCATTGACATGACAGGCGTCATGAGGCATGGTGATGACAGTGGTCATGGAGCATTGTGATGAAAGAGATCATTGAGCAATATGATAACATGGGCCATGGAGCATTGTGATGACAGGGGTATTGGAGCATTGTGATGACATGTGTCCTGGAACACTGTGATGACACGGTTCATCGAGTATTGTGATGACAAGGGTCATAGCAACTTGTGATGACAGGTGTCATGGGGCATTGTGATGACATTGATCATCTAGGAATTGTGATGAAAGGTATCATGGAGCACTGTGATGACTGGGGGCATGAAGCATTGTTATGAAAATTGTCCTGGATTATTGTGATGACAGCAGTCATGGAGAATTGTGATGACAGGGATTATGCAGCATTGTGTTGACAAGGGTATGGGCTATTGTGATGACAATGGTCATGGAACAATGTGATGAAAGATTTCATGGAACATCGTGATGAAAAGTGCCTGGGAGCATTGTGACGATAAAGGCCATGGAGCATTGTGATGACAAGTGTCATGGGGCATTTTGATGACATTGGCATGGAGCATTATGATGACAAGAGTTCTTGAGCATTTTGATGAAAAGGTCATGCAGCATTGTAATGACAGGGGGCATGGAACATTGTGATGACAAATGCCATGGAGGATTGTGAGGCCAAGAGTCATGGTGCATTTTGATGACATTGGCAAGGAGCATTATGATGACAAGAGTTCTGGAGCATTTTGATGACAAGGACATGGAGCATTGTGGTGACAGGGCCCATGGAGCATTGTGATGAAAAGGACAGGGAACATTGTGATGACTGGGTTCATGGAGCATGGTGATGAAAGGGGCCATGGTGCATTGAGATGACAGGCGACATGAGGCATGGTGTTGACAGTGGTCATGGAGCATTGTGAAGAAAGAGATCATGGAGCAATATGATAACAGGGGCCATGGAGCACTGTGATGACAGTTGTATTGCAGCATTGTGATGAAAGTAGTCATGGATCATTGTGATGACATGTGTCCTGGAACACTGTGATGACACGGTTCATCGAGTATTGTGATGACAAGGGTCATAGCGAATTGTGATGACAAGTGTCATGGGGCATTGTGTGACATTGATCATGTAGGAATTGTGATGAAAGGTATCATGGAGCACTGTGATGACTGGGGGCATGAAGCACTGTGATGAAAATTGTCCTGGATTATTGTGATGACAGCAGTCATGGAGAATTGTGATGACAGGGATTATGCAGCATTGTGTTGACAAGAGTATGGACTATTATGATGTCAATGGTCATGGAGCAATGTGATGAAAGTATTCATGGATCATCGTGATGAAAAGTGCATGGGAGCATTGTGACGATAAAGGCCATGGAGTATTGTGATGACTAGTGTCATGGAGCATTTTAATGAAAGGTTTCATTGTGCACCATGATGACAAAGGGGATGGAGAATTGTGATGAAACTGGTCCTGGAGCATTGTGCTGACAAGGGCCATGGAGCATTGTGATGACACGGCCATGGAGCATTGTGATGACACGGTCATGGAACATTGTGATGAGAAGAATTCTGGAGCATTGTGCTGACAAGGGCCATGGAGCATTGTTATGATACGGTCATGGAACATTGTGATGACAAGAATTCTGGAGCATTATGATGACAAGGGCCATGGAGCATTGTGATTACACGGCCATGGAACATTGTGATGACAAGAATTCTGGAGCATTGTGATGACAATGGCCATGGAGCATTGTGATGACACGGTCATGGAACATTGTGATGAGAAGAATTCTTGAGCTTTGTGATGAAAAGGTCATGGAACATTGTGATGAGAAGAATTCTGGAGCATTGTGCTGACAAGGGCCATGGAGCATTGTGATGACACGGTCATGGAACATTGTGATGACAAGAATTCTGGAGCCTTGTGATGACAAGGCCATGGAGCATTGTGATGACACAGTCATGGATCAGTGTGATGACAAAAATTCTGGAGCATTGTGTTGACAAGGGCCATGGAGCATTGTGATGACACGGTCATGGAACACTGTGATGACAAGAATTCTGGAGCATTGTGATGAAAGGGCATGGAGCATTGTGATGAAAGGGGACAAGGAGCATTTTGATGATATGGGCAGAGAAATTTGTGATGACAGGGGTCATGGAGCATTGTGATGAAAAGTGTCATGGGACATTGTGCTGAGCGGGATCCTGGAGCTTTTTGGTAAGAGAGGCCATGGAGATTTCTGATGGCAGGCGTCATGGGGCATTGTGATGACAGCGGTGTTGGGGCATTGTGATGAAAGGGGTCAAGGAGCACTGTGATTACAGGGGCCATGGAGCATTTTGAATACAAAGGGTATGGAGCATTGAGATGATAGTGTTCATGGAGCACTGTGGTGAAAGTGATCATGGATCACTGTGATGACAAGTGTCCTGGAACCTTGTGATGACACGGTTTATGGAACATTGTGATGACAAGGACCATGGTGAATTGTGGTGACTTCTGTCATGGGGCATTGTGATGACAGTGGTCATCTAGAATTGTGATGAAAGGTATCATGGAGCACTGTGATGACAGGGGCCATGGAACATTGTGATGACACGGCCATGGAACATTGTGATGACAAGAATTCTGGAGCATTGTGATGACACGGTCATCGAACATTGTGATGAGAATAGTTCTGGAGCATTGTGATGATACGGTCATGGAACATTGTGATGACAAGAATTCTGGAGCATTCTGATGACAAGCGCCATAGAGCATTGTGATGACACGTTCATGGAATTTAGTAATGACAAGAATTCTGGAGAATTATGATGACAAGGGCCATGGAGCATTGTGATGACACGGCCATGGAACATTGTGATGACACGGTCATGGAACATTGTGATGACAAGAATTCTGGAGCATTCTGATGAAAAAGGCGATGGAGCATTGTGATGACACGGTCATGGAACATTGTGATGACAAGAATTCTGGAGCATTCTGATGACAAAGGCGATGGAGCATTGTGATGACACGGTCATGGAACATTGTGATGACAAGAATTCTTGAGCATTGTGATGAGAAGAATTCTGGAGTATTCTGATGACAAGCGCCATAGAGCATTGTGATGACACGTTCATGGAATATAGTAATGACAAGAATTCTGGAGCATTATGATGACAAGGGCCATGGAGCATTGTGATGACACGGCCATGGAACTTTGTGATGACAAGAATTCTGGAGCATTGTGATGACAGTGGCCATGGAGTATTGTGTTGACACGGTCATGGAACATTGTGATGAAAAGAATTCTGGAGCATTGTGATGAGAAGAATTCTGGAGCATTCTGATGACAAGCGCCATAGAGCATTGTGATGACACGTTCATGGAATATAGTAATGACAAGAATTCTGGAGTATTATGATGACAAGGGCCATGGAGCATTGTGATGACACGGCCATGGAACATTGTGATGACAAGAATTCTGGAGCATTGTGATGACAGTGGCCATGGAGTATTGTGTTGACACGGTCATGGAACATTGTGATGAGAAGAATTCTGGAGCATTGTCATGACAAGGGCCATGGAGCATTGTGATGACACGGTCATGGAACATTGTGATGACAAGAATTCTGGAGCATTGTGATGACAAGGGCCATGGAGCATTGTGATGACACGGTCATGGAACATTGTGATGAGAAGAATTCTGGAGCATTGTGCTGACAAGGGCCATGGAGCATTGTGATGATACGGTCATGGAACATTTTGATGACAAGAATTCTGGAGCATTATGATGACAAGGGCCATGGAGCATTGTGATGACATGGCCAAGGAACATTGTGATGACAAGTATTCTGGAGCATTGTGATGACAATGGCCATGGAGCATTGTGATGACACGGTCATGGAACATTGTGATGAGAAGAATTCTGGAGCATTGTCATGACAAGGGCCATGGAGCACATTGTGATGACACGGCCATGGAACATTGTGATGACAAGAATTCTGGAGCATTGTGATGACAATGGCCATGGAGCATTGTGATGACCCGGTATGGCACATTGTGATGAGAAGAATTCTGGAGCATTGTGATGACAAGTGCCATGGAGCATTGTGATGACACGGTCATGGAACATTGTGATGACAAGAATTCTGGAGCATTGTGCTGAAAAGGGCCATGGAGCATTGTGATGACACGGTCATGGAACAATGTGATGAGAAGAATTCCGGAGCATTGTGATGACAAGGGCATTGGAGCATTGTGATGACACGGTCATGGAACATTGTGATGACAAGAATTCTGGAGCATTGTGCTTATGACGGCCATGGAGCATTGTGATGACACAGTCAAGGAACATTGCGATGAAAAAGATTTCTGGAGCATTGTGATGAAAGGGCATGGAGCATTGTGATTAAAGGTGACAAGGAACATTGTGATGATATGGGCAGAGAACTCTGTGATGACAGTGGTCATGCAGTATTGTGACGAAAAATGTCATGGAACATTCTGCTGACAGGGATCATGGAACTTTTTGGTAAGAGAGGCTATGGAGATTTGTGATGTCAGGCGTCATGGGGCATTGTTTTGACAGCGGTCTTGGAGCATTGTGATGAAAAGGGTCATGGAGCACTGTGATTACCGGGGCCATGGAGCATTGTGAATACAAAGGCTATGGAGCATTGAGATGACAGGGTTCATGGAGCACTGTGATTAATGTGATCTTGGATCATTGTGATGACAAGTGTCCTGGAACCTTGTGAGGACACGGTTCATGGAGCATTGTGATGACAAGGACCATGGCGAATTGTGATGACATATCTCATGGGGCATTGTGATGACAGTGGTCATCTAGATTTGTGAGGAAAGGTATCATGGAGCACTATGATGACAGGGGACATGGAACATTGTGATGACAAAGGCCATAGAGCATTGTGATAACAAGTGTCATGGGGCATTTTGATGACATTGGCATGAAGCGTTATGATGACAAGAGTTGTGCAGCATTTTGATGACAAGGGCATGGAGCATTGTGGTGACAGGGCCCACGGAGTTTTGTGATGAAAAGGGCAGGGTACATTGTGATGACTGGATCATGGAGCATTGTGATGAAAGGGGCCATGGAGCATTGAGATGACAGGCGTCATGAAGCATGGTGATGACAGTGGTCATGGAGCATTGTGATGAAAGAGATCATGGAGCAATATGATAACAGGGGCCATGGAGCATTGTGATGACAGGTGTATTGGAGCATTGTGATGGAAGTAGTCATGGATCATTGTGATGACATGTGTCCTGGAACACTGTGATGACACGGTTCATCGAGTATTGTGATGACAAGGGTCATAGCAACTTGTGATGACAGGTGCCATGGGGCATTGTGATGACATTGATCATCGAGGAATTGTGATGAAAGGTATCATGGAGCACTGTGATGACTGGGTGCATGAAGCATTGTTATGAAATTTGTCCTGGATTATCGTGATGACAGCAGTCATGGAGAATTGTGATGACAGGGATTATGCAGCATTGTGTTGACAAGGGTATCGACTATTGTGATGACAATGGTCATGGAGCAATGTGATGAAAGTTTTCATGGAACAGCGTGATGAAACGTGCCTGGGAGCATTGTGACAATAAAGGCCATGGAGTATTGTGATGACAAGTGTCATGAAGCATTGTAATGAAAAGTTTCATATTGCACCGTGATGACAAGGGGGATGGAGAATTGTGATGACACTGGTCCTGGAGCATTGTGATAACAAAAGCCATGGAGCATTGTGATGACAGGCATCATGTAGCATTGTGAAGAAAGGGGCCATGGGGAATTGTAATGACAATAGAGAAATGTGAAGAAAATGGTCAGCAAGCATAGTGCATAAAGTGGTCATTGAGAATTGTGATGAAAAGCGACATAGAGCATTGTGATGACAAAGGTCATGGAGAACTGTGATGACCAGGGTCATGAAGCTTGTGATGAAACGGTCATGGAACATTGTGATGAGAAGAATTCTGGAGCTTTGTGATGACAAGAGCCATGGAGCATTGTGATAACACGGTCATGGAACATTGTGATGACAAGAATTCTGGAGCATTGTGCTGAAAAGGGCCATGGAGCATTGTGATGACACGGTCATGGAACAATGTGATGAGAAGAATTCTGGAGCATTGTGATGACACGGTCATGGAACATTGTGATGACAAGAATTCTGGAGCATTGTGCTGACAAGGGCCATGAAGCATTGTGATGACAAGGTCATGGAACATTGGGATGAGAAGAATTCTGGAGCATTGTGATGACACGGTCAAGGTACATTGCGATGACAAGATTTCTGGAGCATTGTGATGAAAGGGCATGGAGCATTGTGATTAAAGGTGACAAGGAACATTGTGATGATATTGGCAGAGAACTCTGTGATGAGACAGGACATGGGGTATTGTGACGAAAACTGTCATGGAACATTGTGCTGACAGGGATAATGGAGCTCTTTGGTAAGAGAGGCCATGGAGATTTGTGATGGCAGGCATCATGGGGCATTGTGTTGACAGCGGTCTTGGAGCATTGTGATGAAAGGCGTCATGGAACATTGTGATTACAGGGGCCATGGAGCATTGTGAATTCAAAGGCTATGGAGCATTGAGATGACAGGTTTCATGGAGCACTGTGATGAATGTGATCTTGGATCATTGTGATGACATGTGTCCTGGAACCTTGTGATGACACGGTTCATGGAGCATTGTGATGACTAGGACCATGGCGAATTGTGATGACATCTGTCATGGGGCATTGTGATGACAGTGGTCATCTAGATTTGCGATGAAAGGTATCATGGAGCACTATGATGACAGGGGCCATGGAACATTGTGATGACAAAGGCCATGGAGCATTGTGATGACAAGTGTCATGGGGCATATTGATGACATTGGCATGGAGCATTATGATGACAAGAGTTCTCGAGCATTTTGATGACAAGGGCATGGAGCATTGTGATGACAGGGCCCACGGAGCTTTGTGATGAAAAGGGCAGGGTACATTGTGATGACAGGGTTCATGGAGCATTGTGATGAAAGGGGCCATGGAGCATTGAGATGAGAGCCGTTATGAGGCATGGTGATGACAGTGGTCATGGAGCATTGTGATGAAAGAGATCATGGAGCAATATGATAACAGGGGCCATGGAGCATTGTGATGACAGGGGTATTGGAGCATTGTGATGGAAGTAGACATAGATCATTGTGATGACATGTGTCCTGGAACACTGTGATGACACGGTTCATCGAGTATTGTGATGACAAGGGTCATAGCGAATTGTGATGACCAGTGTCATGGGGCATTGTGATGACATTGATCATCTAGGAATTGTGATGAAAGGTATCATGGAGCACAGTGATGACTGGGGGCATGAAGCACTGTGATGAAAATTGTCCTGGATTATTGTGATGACAGCAGTCATGGAGAATTGTGATGACAGGGATTATGCAGCATTGTGTTGACAAGGGTATGGACTATTGTGATGACAATGTTCATGGAGCAATGTGATGAAAGTTTTCATGGAACATCGTGAGGAAAAGTGCATCGGAGCATTGTGACGATAAAGGCCATGGAGTATTGTGATGACTAGTGTCATGGAGCATTTTAATAAAAGGTTTCATTGTGCACCATGATGACAAAGGGGATGGAGAATTGTGATGAAACTGGTCCTGGAGCATTGTGATAACAAAAGCCATGGAGCATTGTGATGACAGGCATCATGGAGCATTGTGAAGAAAGGGGCCATGGGGTATTGTAATGACAGTAGAGAAATATGATGAAAATGGTCAGCGAGCATAGTGATTAAAGTGGTCATTGAGAATTGTGATGAAAAGCGACAGAGAGCATTGTGATGACAAAGGTCATGGAGAACTGTGATGACCAGGGTCATGTAGCATTGTGATGACACGGTCATGGAACATTGTGATGACAAGATTTCTGGAGCATTGTGATGAATGGGCATGGAGCATTGTGATTAAAGGTGACAAGGAACATTGTGATGATATGGGCAGAGAACTCTGTGATGACAGTGGTCATGGAGTATTGTGACAAAAAGTGTCATGGAACATTGTGCTGACAGGGATCATGGAGCTTTTTGGTAAGAGAGGCCATGGAGATTTGTGATGGCAGGTGTCATGGTGCATTGTTTTGACAGCGATCTTGGAGCACTGTGATGAAAGGGGTCATGGAGCAGTGTGATTACAGGGGCCATGGAGCATTGTGAATACAAAGGCTATGGAACATTGAGATGACAGGGTTCATGGAGCACTGTGATGAATGTGATCATGGATCATTGTGATGACAAGTGTCCTGGAACCTTGTGATGACACGGTTCATGGAGCATTGTGATGACAAGGAACATGGTGAATTGTGATGACTTCTGTCATGGGGCATTGTGATGACAGTGGTCATCTAGAATTGTGATGAAAGGTATCATGGAGCACTGTGATGACAGGGGCCATGGAACCTTGTGATTTCAAATGCCATGGAGCATTGTGATGACAAGTGTCATAGGGCATTTTGATGACATTGGCATGGAGCATTGTGATGACAGGGCCCATGGAGCTTTGTGATGAAAAGGGCTGGGTATATTGTGATGACTGGGTCAAGGAGCATTGTGATGAAAGGGGCCATGGAGCATTGAGATGACAGGCGTCATGAGGCATGGTGATGACAGTGGTGATGGAGCATTGTGATGAAAGGAATCATGGAGCAATATGAAAAGAGGGGCCATGGAGCATTGTGATGACAGGGGTATTGGAGCATTGTGATGGAAGTAGTCATGGATCATTGTGATGACATGTGTCCTGGAACACTGTGATGACATGGTTCATCGAGTATTGTGATGACAAGGGTCATAGCAAATTGTGATGACAGGTGTCATGGGGCATTGTGATGACATTGATCAACTAGGAATTGTGATGAAAGGTATCATGGTGCACTGTGATGAATGGGGGCATGAAGCACTGTTATGAAAATTGTCCTGGATTATTGTGATGACAGCAGTCATGGAGAATTGTGATGACAGATATTATGCAGCATTGTGTTGACAAGGGTATGGACTATTGTGATGACAATGGTATGGAGCAATGTGATGAAACTTTTCAAGGAACATCTTGATGAAAAGTGCCTGGGAGCATTGGGTCGATAAAGGCCATGGAACATTGTGATGACAAGAATTCTGGAGCATTGTGATGACAAGAGCCATGAAGCATTGTGATGACAAGTGTCATGGAGCATTGTAATGAAAGGTTTCATTGTGCACCGTGATGACAAGGGGAATGAAGTACTGTGATGAAACTGGTCCTGGAACATTGTGATAACAAAAGGCATGGAGCATTGTGATGACAGGCTTCATGGAGCTTTGTGAAGAAAGGTGCCATTGGGAATTGTAATGACAATAGAGAAATGTGAGGAAAATGGTCAGCGAGCATAGAGATTAAAATGGTCATAGAGAATTGTGATGAAAAGCCACATAGAGCATTGTGATAACAAATGTCATGGAGAACTGTGATGACCAGGGTCATGTAGCATTGTGATGCCACGGTCATGGACATTGTGATGACAAGTATTCTGGAGCATTGTGCTGACAAGGGCCATGGAGCATTGTGATGACACGGTCATGGAACATTGTGATGACAAGAATTCTGGAGCATTGTGATGACAAGGGCCATGGAGCATTGTGATGACACGGTCAAGGAACATTGCGATGACACGAATTATGGAGCATTCTGACGAAAGGGCATAGAACATTGTGATTAAAGGTGACAAGGAACATTGTGATGATATGGGCAGAGAACTTTGTGATGACAGGGGTCATGGAGCATTGTGATGAAAAGTGTCATGTAACATTGTGCTGACAGGGATCATTGAGCCTTTTGGTAATAGAGGCCATGGAGATTTGTGATGGCAGGCGTCATGGGGCATTGTGATGACAGCGGTCTTGGAGCATTGTGATGAAAGGGGTCATGGAGCACTGTGATTACAGGGGCCATGGAGCATTGTGAATAGAAAGGCTATGAAACATTTAGATGACAGGGTTCATGGAGCACTGTGATGAAAGTGATCATGGATCATTGTGATGACAAGTGTCCTGGAACCTTGTGATGACACGGTTCTTGGAATAATGTGATGACAAGGACCATGGCGAATTGTGATGACATCTGTCAAGGGGCATTGTGATGACAGTGGTCATCTAGAATAGTGATGAAACGTATCACGGAACACTGTGATGACAGGGGCCATGGAACATTGTGATGACAAAGGACATGGAGCTTTGTGATGACAAGTGTCATGGGGCATTTTGATGACATTGGCATGGAGCATTATGATGACCAGAGTTCTGGAGCATTTTCATGACAAGGGCATGGAGCATTGTGATGACAGGGCCCATGGAGAATTGTGATGAAAAGGGCAGGGAACACTGTGATGAAAGAGTTCATGGAGCATGGTGATGAAAGGGCACATGGAGCATTGTGATGATCATCGCAGGGAACACTGTGATGAATGAGTTCATGGAGCATTGTGATGAAAGGGGCCTTGGAGCATTGACATGACAGGCGTCATGAGGCATGGTGATGACAGTGGTCATGGAGCATTGTGATGAAAGAGATCATTGAGCAATATGATAACATGGGCCATGGAGCATTGTGATGACAGGGGTATTGGAGCATTGTGATGGAAGTAGACATGGATCATTGTGATGACATGTGTCCTGGAACACTGTGATGACACGGTTCATCGAGTATTGTGATGACAAGGGTCATAGCAACTTGTGATGACAGGTGTCATGGGGCATTGTGATGACATTGATCATCTAGGAATTGTGATGAAAGGTATCATGGAGCACTGTGATGACTGGGGGCATGAAGCATTGTTATGAAAATTGTCCTGGATTATTGTGATGACAGCAGTCATGGAGAATTGTGATGACAGGGATTATGCAGCATTGTGTTGACAAGGGTATGGGCTATTGTGATGACAATGGTCATGGAACAATGTGATGAAAGATTTCATGGAACATCGTGATGAAAAGTGCCTGGGAGCATTGTGACGATAAAGGCCATGGAGCATTGTGATGACAAGTGTCATGGGGCATTTTGATGACATTGGCATGGAGCATTATGATGACAAGAGTTCTTGAGCATTTTGATGAAAAGGTCATGCAGCATTGTAATGACAGGGGGCATGGAACATTGTGATGACAAATGCCATGGAGGATTGTGAGGCCAAGAGTCATGGTGCATTTTGATGACATTGGCAAGGAGCATTATGATGACAAGAGTTCTGGAGCATTTTGATGACAAGGACATGGAGCATTGTGGTGACAGGGCCCATGGAGCATTGTGATGAAAAGGACAGGGAACATTGTGATGACTGGGTTCATGGAGCATGGTGATGAAAGGGGCCATGGTGCATTGAGATGACAGGCGACATGAGGCATGGTGTTGACAGTGGTCATGGAGCATTGTGAAGAAAGAGATCATGGAGCAATATGATAACAGGGGCCATGGAGCACTGTGATGACAGTTGTATTGCAGCATTGTGATGAAAGTAGTCATGGATCATTGTGATGACATGTGTCCTGGAACACTGTGATGACACGGTTCATCGAGTATTGTGATGACAAGGGTCATAGCGAATTGTGATGACAGGTGTCATGGGGCATTGTGATGACAGGGATTAGGCAGCATTGTGTTGACAAGGGTATGGACTACTGTGATGACAATGGTCATGGAGCAATGTGATGAAAGTTTTCATGGAACATCGTGATGAAAAGTACCTGGGAGCATTGTGACGATAAAGGCAATGGAGCATTGTGATGACAGGTGTCATGGAGAATTGTAATGAAAGGTTTCATTGTGCACCGTGATGACAAGGGGGATGGAGTATTGTGATGAAACTAGTCCTGGAGCATTGTGATAACAAAAGACATGGAGCATTGTGATGACAGGCATCATGGAGCATTGTGAAGAAAGGCGCCATGGGGAATTGTCATGACAATAGAGAAATGTGATGAAAATGGTCAAAAAGCATAGTGATTAAAGTGGACATTGAGGATTGTGATGAAATGCAACATAGAGCATTGTGATGACAAAGGTCATGGAAAAATGTGATGACCCTGGTCATGTAGCATTGTGATGACACGGTCATGGAACATTGTGATGACAAGAATTCTGGAGCATTCTGATGACCAGGGCGATGGAGCATTGTGATGACACGGTCATGGAACATTGTGATGACAAGAATTCTGGAGCATTGTGATGACAAGTATTCTGGAGCATTCTGATGACAAGTGCCATAGAGCATTGTGATGACACGTTCATGGAATATAGTAATGAAAAGCATTCTGGAGCATTGTGATGACAAGGGCCATGTAGCATTGTGATGACACGGTCATGGAACATTGTGATGAGAAGAATTCTGGAGCATTGTGCTGACAAGGGCCATGGTGCATTGTGATGATACGGTCATGGAACATTTTGATGACAAGAATTCTGGAGCATTATGATGACAAGGGCATGGAGCATTGTCATGACACGGCCATGGAACATTGTGATGACAAGAATTCTGGAGCATTGTGATGACAATAGCCATGGAGCATTGTGATGACACGGTCATGGAACATTGTGATGAGAAGAATTCTGGAGCATTGTGCTGACAAGGGCCATGGAGCATTGTGATGACACGGTCATGGAACATTGTGATGAGAAGAATTCTGGAGCATTGTGCTGACAAGGGCCATGGAGCATTGTTATGATACGGTCATGGAACATTGTGATGACAAGAATTCTGGAGCATTATGATGACAAGGGCCATGGAGCATTGTGATTACACGGCCATGGAACATTGTGATGACAAGAATTCTGGAGCATTGTGATGACAATGGCCATGGAGCTTTGTGATGACACGGTCATGGAACATTGTGATGAGAAGAATTCTTGAGCTTTGTGATGACAAGGTCATGGAACATTGTGATGAGAAGAATTCTGGAGCATTGTGCTGACAAGGGCCATGGAGCATTGTGATGACACGGTCATGGAACATTGTGATGACAAGAATTCTGGAGCCTTGTGATGACAAGGCCATGGAGCATTGTGATGACACAGTCATGGAGCATTGTGATGACAAAAATTCTGGAGCATTGTGTTGACAAGGGCCATGGAGCATTGTGATGACACGGTCATGGAACACTGTGATGACAAGAATTCTGGAGCATTGTGATGAAAGGGCATGGAGCATTGTGATGAAAGGGGACAAGGAGCATTTTGATGATATGGGCAGAGAAATTTGTGATGACAGGGGTCATGGAGCATTGTGATGAAAAGTGTCATGGGACATTGTGCTGAGCGGGATCCTGGAGCTTTTTGGTAAGAGAGGCCATGGAGATTTCTGATGGCAGGCGTCATGGGGCATTGTGATGACAGCGGTGTTGGGGCATTGTGATGAAAGGGGTCAAGGAGCACTGTGATTACAGGGGCCATGGAGCATTGTGAATACAAAGGGTATGGAGCATTGAGATGATAGTGTTCATGGAGCACTGTGGTGAAAGTGATCATGGATCACTGTGATGACAAGTGTCCTGGAACCTTGTGATGACACGGTTTATGGAACATTGTGATGACAAGGACCATGGTGAATTGTGGTGACTTCTGTCATGGGGCATTGTGATGACAGTGGTCATCTAGAATTGTGATGAAAGGTATCATGGAGCACTGTGATGACAGGGGCCATGGAACCTTGTGATTTCAAATGCCATGGAGCATTGTGATGACAAGTGTCATAGGGCATTTTGATGACATTGGCATGGAGCATTGTGATGACAGGGCCCATGGAGCTTTGTGATGAAAAGGGCTGGGTATATTGTGATGACTGGGTCAAGGAGCATTGTGATGAAAGGGGCCATGGAGCATTGAGATGACAGGCGTCATGAGGCATGGTGATGACAGTGGTGATGGAGCATTGTGATGAAAGGAATCATGGAGCAATATGAAAAGAGGGGCCATGGAGCATTGTGATGACAGGGGTATTGGAGCATTGTGATGGAAGTAGTCATGGATCATTGTGATGACATGTGTCCTGGAACACTGTGATGACATGGTTCATCGAGTATTGTGATGACAAGGGTCATAGCAAATTGTGATGACAGGTGTCATGGGGCATTGTGATGACATTGATCAACTAGGAATTGTGATGAAAGGTATCATGGTGCACTGTGATGAATGGGGGCATGAAGCACTGTTATGAAAATTGTCCTGGATTATTGTGATGACAGCAGTCATGGAGAATTGTGATGACAGATATTATGCAGCATTGTGTTGACAAGGGTATGGACTATTGTGATGACAATGGTATGGAGCAATGTGATGAAACTTTTCAAGGAACATCTTGATGAAAAGTGCCTGGGAGCATTGGGTCGATAAAGGCCATGGAACATTGTGATGACAAGAATTCTGGAGCATTGTGATGACAAGAGCCATGAAGCATTGTGATGACAAGTGTCATGGAGCATTGTAATGAAAGGTTTCATTGTGCACCGTGATGACAAGGGGAATGAAGTACTGTGATGAAACTGGTCCTGGAACATTGTGATAACAAAAGGCATGGAGCATTGTGATGACAGGCTTCATGGAGCTTTGTGAAGAAAGGTGCCATTGGGAATTGTAATGACAATAGAGAAATGTGAGGAAAATGGTCAGCGAGCATAGAGATTAAAATGGTCATAGAGAATTGTGATGAAAAGCCACATAGAGCATTGTGATAACAAATGTCATGGAGAACTGTGATGACCAGGGTCATGTAGCATTGTGATGCCACGGTCATGGACATTGTGATGACAAGTATTCTGGAGCATTGTGCTGACAAGGGCCATGGAGCATTGTGATGACACGGTCATGGAACATTGTGATGACAAGAATTCTGGAGCATTGTGATGACAAGGGCCATGGAGCATTGTGATGACACGGTCAAGGAACATTGCGATGACACGAATTATGGAGCATTCTGACGAAAGGGCATAGAACATTGTGATTAAAGGTGACAAGGAACATTGTGATGATATGGGCAGAGAACTTTGTGATGACAGGGGTCATGGAGCATTGTGATGAAAAGTGTCATGTAACATTGTGCTGACAGGGATCATTGAGCCTTTTGGTAATAGAGGCCATGGAGATTTGTGATGGCAGGCGTCATGGGGCATTGTGATGACAGCGGTCTTGGAGCATTGTGATGAAAGGGGTCATGGAGCACTGTGATTACAGGGGCCATGGAGCATTGTGAATAGAAAGGCTATGAAACATTTAGATGACAGGGTTCATGGAGCACTGTGATGAAAGTGATCATGGATCATTGTGATGACAAGTGTCCTGGAACCTTGTGATGACACGGTTCTTGGAATAATGTGATGACAAGGACCATGGCGAATTGTGATGACATCTGTCAAGGGGCATTGTGATGACAGTGGTCATCTAGAATAGTGATGAAACGTATCACGGAACACTGTGATGACAGGGGCCATGGAACATTGTGATGACAAAGGACATGGAGCTTTGTGATGACAAGTGTCATGGGGCATTTTGATGACATTGGCATGGAGCATTATGATGACCAGAGTTCTGGAGCATTTTCATGACAAGGGCATGGAGCATTGTGATGACAGGGCCCATGGAGAATTGTGATGAAAAGGGCAGGGAACACTGTGATGAAAGAGTTCATGGAGCATGGTGATGAAAGGGCACATGGAGCATTGTGATGATCATCGCAGGGAACACTGTGATGAATGAGTTCATGGAGCATTGTGATGAAAGGGGCCTTGGAGCATTGACATGACAGGCGTCATGAGGCATGGTGATGACAGTGGTCATGGAGCATTGTGATGAAAGAGATCATTGAGCAATATGATAACATGGGCCATGGAGCATTGTGATGACAGGGGTATTGGAGCATTGTGATGACATGTGTCCTGGAACACTGTGATGACACGGTTCATCGAGTATTGTGATGACAAGGGTCATAGCAACTTGTGATGACAGGTGTCATGGGGCATTGTGATGACATTGATCATCTAGGAATTGTGATGAAAGGTATCATGGAGCACTGTGATGACTGGGGGCATGAAGCATTGTTATGAAAATTGTCCTGGATTATTGTGATGACAGCAGTCATGGAGAATTGTGATGACAGGGATTATGCAGCATTGTGTTGACAAGGGTATGGGCTATTGTGATGACAATGGTCATGGAACAATGTGATGAAAGATTTCATGGAACATCGTGATGAAAAGTGCCTGGGAGCATTGTGACGATAAAGGCCATGGAGCATTGTGATGACAAGTGTCATGGGGCATTTTGATGACATTGGCATGGAGCATTATGATGACAAGAGTTCTTGAGCATTTTGATGAAAAGGTCATGCAGCATTGTAATGACAGGGGGCATGGAACATTGTGATGACAAATGCCATGGAGGATTGTGAGGCCAAGAGTCATGGTGCATTTTGATGACATTGGCAAGGAGCATTATGATGACAAGAGTTCTGGAGCATTTTGATGACAAGGACATGGAGCATTGTGGTGACAGGGCCCATGGAGCATTGTGATGAAAAGGACAGGGAACATTGTGATGACTGGGTTCATGGAGCATGGTGATGAAAGGGGCCATGGTGCATTGAGATGACAGGCGACATGAGGCATGGTGTTGACAGTGGTCATGGAGCATTGTGAAGAAAGAGATCATGGAGCAATATGATAACAGGGGCCATGGAGCACTGTGATGACAGTTGTATTGCAGCATTGTGATGAAAGTAGTCATGGATCATTGTGATGACATGTGTCCTGGAACACTGTGATGACACGGTTCATCGAGTATTGTGATGACAAGGGTCATAGCGAATTGTGATGACAAGTGTCATGGGGCATTGTGTGACATTGATCATGTAGGAATTGTGATGAAAGGTATCATGGAGCACTGTGATGACTGGGGGCATGAAGCACTGTGATGAAAATTGTCCTGGATTATTGTGATGACAGCAGTCATGGAGAATTGTGATGACAGGGATTATGCAGCATTGTGTTGACAAGAGTATGGACTATTATGATGTCAATGGTCATGGAGCAATGTGATGAAAGTATTCATGGATCATCGTGATGAAAAGTGCATGGGAGCATTGTGACGATAAAGGCCATGGAGTATTGTGATGACTAGTGTCATGGAGCATTTTAATGAAAGGTTTCATTGTGCACCATGATGACAAAGGGGATGGAGAATTGTGATGAAACTGGTCCTGGAGCATTGTGCTGACAAGGGCCATGGAGCATTGTGATGACACGGCCATGGAGCATTGTGATGACACGGTCATGGAACATTGTGATGAGAAGAATTCTGGAGCATTGTGCTGACAAGGGCCATGGAGCATTGTTATGATACGGTCATGGAACATTGTGATGACAAGAATTCTGGAGCATTATGATGACAAGGGCCATGGAGCATTGTGATTACACGGCCATGGAACATTGTGATGACAAGAATTCTGGAGCATTGTGATGACAATGGCCATGGAGCATTGTGATGACACGGTCATGGAACATTGTGATGAGAAGAATTCTTGAGCTTTGTGATGAAAAGGTCATGGAACATTGTGATGAGAAGAATTCTGGAGCATTGTGCTGACAAGGGCCATGGAGCATTGTGATGACACGGTCATGGAACATTGTGATGACAAGAATTCTGGAGCCTTGTGATGACAAGGCCATGGAGCATTGTGATGACACAGTCATGGATCAGTGTGATGACAAAAATTCTGGAGCATTGTGTTGACAAGGGCCATGGAGCATTGTGATGACACGGTCATGGAACACTGTGATGACAAGAATTCTGGAGCATTGTGATGAAAGGGCATGGAGCATTGTGATGAAAGGGGACAAGGAGCATTTTGATGATATGGGCAGAGAAATTTGTGATGACAGGGGTCATGGAGCATTGTGATGAAAAGTGTCATGGGACATTGTGCTGAGCGGGATCCTGGAGCTTTTTGGTAAGAGAGGCCATGGAGATTTCTGATGGCAGGCGTCATGGGGCATTGTGATGACAGCGGTGTTGGGGCATTGTGATGAAAGGGGTCAAGGAGCACTGTGATTACAGGGGCCATGGAGCATTTTGAATACAAAGGGTATGGAGCATTGAGATGATAGTGTTCATGGAGCACTGTGGTGAAAGTGATCATGGATCACTGTGATGACAAGTGTCCTGGAACCTTGTGATGACACGGTTTATGGAACATTGTGATGACAAGGACCATGGTGAATTGTGGTGACTTCTGTCATGGGGCATTGTGATGACAGTGGTCATCTAGAATTGTGATGAAAGGTATCATGGAGCACTGTGATGACAGGGGCCATGGAACATTGTGATGACAAATGCCATGGAGCATTGTGATGACAAGTGTCATGGGGCATTTTGATGACATTGGTATAGAGCATTATGATCACAGTGTTCTAGAGCATATTGAAGAGAAGGGCATTGAGCATTGTGATGACAGGCCCATGGAGCTTTGTGATGAAAAGGGCAGGGTACATTGTGATGACAGAGTTCATGGAGCATTGTGATGAAAGGGGCCAGGGAGCGTTGAGATGAGAAGCATCATGAGGCATGGTGTTGACAGTGGTTATGGAGCATTGTGATGAAAGAGATCATGGAGCAGTATGATAACAGGGGCCATGGAGCATTGTGATGACAGGGGTATTGGAGCATTGTGATGGAAGTAGTCATGGATCATTGTGATGACATGTGTCCTGGAACACTGTGATGACACGGTTCATCGAGTATTGTGATGACAAGGGTCATAGCGAGTTGTGATGACAGGTGTCATGGGGCATTGTGATGACAGGGATTAGGCAGCATTGTGTTGACAAGGGTATGGACTATTGTGATGACAATGGTCATGGAGCAATGTGATGAAAGTTTTCATGGAACATCGTGAGGAAAAGTGCCTGGGAGCATTGTGATGATAAAGACCATGGAGTATTGTGATGACAAGTGTCATGGAGTATTGTAATGAAAGGTTTCATTGTGCACCGTGATGACAAGGGGGATGGAGGTATGTGATGAAACTAGTCCTGGAGCATTGTGATAAAAAAAGCCATGGAGCCTTATCATGACAGGCATCATGGAGCATTGTGAAGAAAGGGGCCATGGGGAATTGTAATGACAATAGAGAAATGTGAAGAAAATGGTCAGCAAGCATAGTGATTAAAGTGGTCATTGAGAATTGTGATGAAAAGCGACATAGAGCATTGTGATCACAAAAGTCATGGAAAACTGTGATGACCAGGGTCATGTAGCATTGTGATGACACGGTCATGGAACATTGTGCTGGCAAGAATTCTGGAGCATTGTGCTGACAAGGGCCATGAAGCATTGTGATGACACGGTCATGGAACATTGTGATGAGAAGAATTCTGGAGCATTGTGATGACAGGACCCATGGAGCATTGTGATGACACGGTCATGGAACATTGTGATGACAAGAATTCTGGAGCATTGTGCTGACAGGGGCCATGGAGCATTGTGATGACATGGTCATGGAACATTGTGATGAGAAGAATTCTGGAGCATTGTGATGACAAGGGTCAGGGAGCATTGTGATGACACGGTCAAGGAACATTGCGATGACAAGATTTCTGGAGCATTCTGATGTAAGGGCATGGAGCATTTTAATTAAAGGTGACAAGGAACAATGTGATAATATGGGCAGAGAACTTTGTGATGACAGTGGTCATGGAGTTTTGTGACGAAAAGTGTCATGGATCATTGAGCTGACAGGGATCATGGAGCTTTTTGGTAAGAGAGGCCATGGAGATTTGTGATGGCAGGCGTCATGGGGCATTGTGATGACAGTTTTCTTGGAGCATTGTGATGAAAGGTGTCATGGAGCACTCTGATGACATTGGCCATGGAACATTGTGAATACAAAGGCTATGGAGCATTGAGATGACAGGTTTCATGGAGCACTGTGATGAATGTGATCTTGGATCATTGTGATGACAAGTGTCCTGGAACTTTGTGATGACACGGGTCATGGAGCATTGTGATGACAAGGACCATGGCGAATTGTGATGACATATCTCATGGGGCATTGTGATGACAGTGGTCATCTAGATTTGCGAGGAATGGTATCATGGAGCACTCTAATGACAGGGGCCATGGAACATTGTGATGACAAATGCCATGGAGCATTGTGATGACTAGTGTCATGGGGCATTTTGATGACATTGGCATGGAGCATTGTGATCACAAGAGTTGTGGAACATTTTGAAGACAAGGGCATGGAGCATTGAGAACACAGGGCCCATGGAGCTTTGTGATGAAAAGGGCTGGGTACATTGTGATGACTGGGTCATGGAGCATTGTGATGAAAGGGGCCATGGAGCATTGAGATGAAAGGCGTCATAAAGCATGGTGATGACCGTGGTGATGGAGCATTGTGATGAACGAGATCATGGAGCAATATGATAAGAGGGGCCTTGGAGCATTGTGATGACAGGGGTATTGGAGCATTGTGATGGAAGTAGACATGGATCATTGTGATGACATGTGTCCTGGAACACTGTGATGACACGGTTCATCGAGTATTGTGATGACAAGGGTCATAGCAAATTGTGATGACAGGTGTCATGGGGCATTGTGATGACATTGATCATCTAGGAATTGTGATGAAAGGTATCATGGAGCACTGTGATGACTGGAGTCATGAAGCACTCTTAAGAAAATTGTCCTGGATTATTGTGATAACAGCAGTCATGGAGAATTGTGATGACAGGGATTATGCAGCATTGTGTTGACAAGGGTATGGACTATTGTGATGACAATGGTCATGGAGCAATGTGATGAATGTTTTCATGGAACATCGTGATGAAAAGTGCCTGGGAGCATTGTGACGATAAAGGCCATGGAGCATTGTGATGACAAGTGTCATGGAGCATTGTAATGAAAGGTTTCATTGTGCACCGTGATGACAAGGGGGATGGAGTATTGTGATGAAACTGGTCCTGGAGCATTGTGATAACAGAAGCCATGGAGCATTGTGATGAAAGGCATCATGGAGCATTGTGAAGAAAGGGGCCATGGGGAATTGTAATGACAATAGAGAAACGTGATGAAAATGTTCAGCAAGAATAGTGATTAAAGTGGACATTGAGAATTGTGATGAAAAGCGACATAGAGCATTGTGATGACAAAGGTCATGGAGAACTGTGATGACCAGGGTCATGTAGCATTGTGATGACACGGTCATGTAACATTGTGATGAGAAGAATTCTGGAGCATTGTGATGAAAAGGGCCATGAAGCATTATGATGACATGGTCATGGAACATTGTGATGACAAGTATTCTGGAGCATTGTGCTGACAAGGGCCCTGGAGCATTGTGATGACACGGTCATGGAACATTGTGATGACAAGAATTCTGGAGCATTGTGATGACAAGGGCCATGGAGCATTGTGATGACACGGTCAAGGAACATTGCGATGACAAGAATTCTGGAGCATTGTGATGAAATGGGACAAGGAGCATTGTGATGATATGGGCAGAGAACTTTGTGATGACAGGGGTCATGGAGCATTGTGATGAAAAGTGTCATGGAACATTGTGCTGAGCGGGATCCTGGAGCTTTTTGGTAAGAGAGGCCATGGAGATTTGTGATGGCAGGCGTCATGGGGCATTGTGATGACAGCGGTTTTGGAGCATTGTGATGAAAGGGGTCATGGAGCACTGTGATTACAGGGGCCATGGAGCATTGTGAATACAAAGGCTATGGAGCATTGAGATGACAGGGTTCATGGAGCACTGTGGTGAAAGTGATCATGGATCATTGAGATGACAAGTGTCCTGGAACCTTGTGATGACATGTTTCATGGAGCATAGTGATGACAAGGACCATGGTGAATTGTGATGACTTCTGTCATGGGGCATTGTGATGACAGTGGTCATCTAGAATTGTGATAAAAGGTATCATGGAGCACTGTGATGACAGGGACCATGGAACATTGTGATGACAAATGCCATGGAGCATTGTGATGACAAGTGTCATGGGGCATTTTGATGACATTGGCATGGAGCATTATGATCACAAGAGTTGTGGAGAATTTGGAGACAAGGGCATGGAGCTTTGAGAAGACAGGGCACACGGAGCTTTGTGATGAAAAGGGATGGGTACATTGTGATGACTGGGTCATGGAGCATTTTGATGAAAGGTGCCATGGAGCATTGAGATGACAGGCGTAATGAGGCATGGTGATGACAGTGGTGATGGAGCATTGTGATGAAAGAGATCATGGAGCAATATGATAAGAGGGGCCAAGGAGCATTGTGATGACAGGAGTATTGGAGCATTGTGATGGAAGTAGTGATGGATCATTGTGATGACATG
The DNA here is from genome assembly GCF_949987535.1 of Balaenoptera acutorostrata. Taxonomy (NCBI): domain Eukaryota; kingdom Metazoa; phylum Chordata; class Mammalia; order Artiodactyla; family Balaenopteridae; genus Balaenoptera; species Balaenoptera acutorostrata. Next base: position 120,066 of record NW_026646170.1, read on the forward strand.
TGTCCTGGAACACTGTGATGACACTGTTCATCGAGTATTGTGATGACAAGGGTCATAGCAAATTGTGATGACAGGTGTCATGGGGCATTGTGATGACATTGATCATCTAGAAATTGTGATGAAAGGTATCATGGAGCACTGTGATGACTGGAGTCATGAAGCACTCTTATGAAAATTGTCCTGGATTATTGTGATGACAGCAGTCATGGAGTATTGTGATGACAGGGTTTATGAAGCATTGGGTTGACAAGGGTATGGACTATTGTGATGACAATGGTCATGGAGCAATGTGATGAAAGTTTTCATGGAACATCGTGATGAAAAGTGCCTGGGAGCATTGTGACGATAAAGGCCATGGAGCATTGTGATGACAAGTGTCATGGAGCATTGTAATGAAAGGTTTCATTGTGCACCGTGATGAAAAGGGGGATGGAGTATTGTGATGAAAATGGTCCTGGAGCACTGTGATAACAAAAGCCATGGAGCATTGTGATGAAAGGCATCATGGAGCATTGTGAAGAAAGGGGCCATGGGGAATTTTAATGACAATAGAGAAATGTGATGAAAATGGTCAGCGAGCATAGTGATTAAAGTGGACATTGAGAATTGTGATGAAAAGCGACATAGAGCATTGTGATGACAAAGGTCATGGAGAACTGTGATGACCAGGGTCATGTAGCATTGTGATGACACGGTCATGTAACATTGTGATGAGAAGAATTCTGGAGCATTGTGATGACAAGGGCCATGAAGCATTATGATGACATGGTCATGGAACATTGTGATGAGAAGAATTCTGGAGCATTGTGATGACAAGGGCCATGGAGCATTGTGATGACACGGTCATGGAACATTGTGATGACAAGAATTCTGGAGCATTGTGATGACAAGGGCCATGGAGCATTGTGATGACACGGTCATGGAACATTGTGATGACAAGAATTCTGGAGCATTGTGATGACAAGGGCCATGGAGCATTGTGATGACACGGTCAAGGAACATTGCGATGACACGAATTATGGAGCATTCTGACGAAAGGGCATAGAACATTGTGATTAAAGGTGACAAGGAACATTGTGATGATATGGGCAGAGAACTTTGTGATGACAGGGGTCATGGAGCATTGTGATGAAAAGTGTCATGTAACATTGTGCTGACAGGGATCATTGAGCCTTTTGGTAATAGAGGCCATGGAGATTTGTGATGGCAGGCGTCATGGGGCATTGTGATGACAGCGGTCTTGGAGCATTGTGATGAAAGGGGTCATGGAGCACTGTGATTACAGGGGCCATGGAGCATTGTGAATAGAAAGGCTATGAAACATTTAGATGACAGGGTTCATGGAGCACTGTGATGAAAGTGATCATGGATCATTGTGATGACAAGTGTCCTGGAACCTTGTGATGACACGGTTCTTGGAATAATGTGATGACAAGGACCATGGCGAATTGTGATGACATCTGTCAAGGGGCATTGTGATGACAGTGGTCATCTAGAATAGTGATGAAACGTATCACGGAACACTGTGATGACAGGGGCCATGGAACATTGTGATGACAAAGGACATGGAGCTTTGTGATGACAAGTGTCATGGGGCATTTTGATGACATTGGCATGGAGCATTATGATGACCAGAGTTCTGGAGCATTTTCATGACAAGGGCATGGAGCATTGTGATGACAGGGCCCATGGAGAATTGTGATGAAAAGGGCAGGGAACACTGTGATGAAAGAGTTCATGGAGCATGGTGATGAAAGGGCACATGGAGCATTGTGATGATCATCGCAGGGAACACTGTGATGAATGAGTTCATGGAGCATTGTGATGAAAGGGGCCTTGGAGCATTGACATGACAGGCGTCATGAGGCATGGTGATGACAGTGGTCATGGAGCATTGTGATGAAAGAGATCATTGAGCAATATGATAACATGGGCCATGGAGCATTGTGATGACAGGGGTATTGGAGCATTGTGATGGAAGTAGACATGGATCATTGTGATGACATGTGTCCTGGAACACTGTGATGACACGGTTCATCGAGTATTGTGATGACAAGGGTCATAGCAACTTGTGATGACAGGTGTCATGGGGCATTGTGATGACATTGATCATCTAGGAATTGTGATGAAAGGTATCATGGAGCACTGTGATGACTGGGGGCATGAAGCATTGTTATGAAAATTGTCCTGGATTATTGTGATGACAGCAGTCATGGAGAATTGTGATGACAGGGATTATGCAGCATTGTGTTGACAAGGGTATGGGCTATTGTGATGACAATGGTCATGGAACAATGTGATGAAAGATTTCATGGAACATCGTGATGAAAAGTGCCTGGGAGCATTGTGACGATAAAGGCCATGGAGCATTGTGATGACAAGTGTCATGGGGCATTTTGATGACATTGGCATGGAGCATTATGATGACAAGAGTTCTTGAGCATTTTGATGAAAAGGTCATGCAGCATTGTAATGACAGGGGGCATGGAACATTGTGATGACAAATGCCATGGAGGATTGTGAGGCCAAGAGTCATGGTGCATTTTGATGACATTGGCAAGGAGCATTATGATGACAAGAGTTCTGGAGCATTTTGATGACAAGGACATGGAGCATTGTGGTGACAGGGCCCATGGAGCATTGTGATGAAAAGGACAGGGAACATTGTGATGACTGGGTTCATGGAGCATGGTGATGAAAGGGGCCATGGTGCATTGAGATGACAGGCGACATGAGGCATGGTGTTGACAGTGGTCATGGAGCATTGTGAAGAAAGAGATCATGGAGCAATATGATAACAGGGGCCATGGAGCACTGTGATGACAGTTGTATTGCAGCATTGTGATGAAAGTAGTCATGGATCATTGTGATGACATGTGTCCTGGAACACTGTGATGACACGGTTCATCGAGTATTGTGATGACAAGGGTCATAGCGAATTGTGATGACAAGTGTCATGGGGCATTGTGTGACATTGATCATGTAGGAATTGTGATGAAAGGTATCATGGAGCACTGTGATGACTGGGGGCATGAAGCACTGTGATGAAAATTGTCCTGGATTATTGTGATGACAGCAGTCATGGAGAATTGTGATGACAGGGATTATGCAGCATTGTGTTGACAAGAGTATGGACTATTATGATGTCAATGGTCATGGAGCAATGTGATGAAAGTATTCATGGATCATCGTGATGAAAAGTGCATGGGAGCATTGTGACGATAAAGGCCATGGAGTATTGTGATGACTAGTGTCATGGAGCATTTTAATGAAAGGTTTCATTGTGCACCATGATGACAAAGGGGATGGAGAATTGTGATGAAACTGGTCCTGGAGCATTGTGCTGACAAGGGCCATGGAGCATTGTGATGACACGGCCATGGAGCATTGTGATGACACGGTCATGGAACATTGTGATGAGAAGAATTCTGGAGCATTGTGCTGACAAGGGCCATGGAGCATTGTTATGATACGGTCATGGAACATTGTGATGACAAGAATTCTGGAGCATTATGATGACAAGGGCCATGGAGCATTGTGATTACACGGCCATGGAACATTGTGATGACAAGAATTCTGGAGCATTGTGATGACAATGGCCATGGAGCATTGTGATGACACGGTCATGGAACATTGTGATGAGAAGAATTCTTGAGCTTTGTGATGAAAAGGTCATGGAACATTGTGATGAGAAGAATTCTGGAGCATTGTGCTGACAAGGGCCATGGAGCATTGTGATGACACGGTCATGGAACATTGTGATGACAAGAATTCTGGAGCCTTGTGATGACAAGGCCATGGAGCATTGTGATGACACAGTCATGGATCAGTGTGATGACAAAAATTCTGGAGCATTGTGTTGACAAGGGCCATGGAGCATTGTGATGACACGGTCATGGAACACTGTGATGACAAGAATTCTGGAGCATTGTGATGAAAGGGCATGGAGCATTGTGATGAAAGGGGACAAGGAGCATTTTGATGATATGGGCAGAGAAATTTGTGATGACAGGGGTCATGGAGCATTGTGATGAAAAGTGTCATGGGACATTGTGCTGAGCGGGATCCTGGAGCTTTTTGGTAAGAGAGGCCATGGAGATTTCTGATGGCAGGCGTCATGGGGCATTGTGATGACAGCGGTGTTGGGGCATTGTGATGAAAGGGGTCAAGGAGCACTGTGATTACAGGGGCCATGGAGCATTTTGAATACAAAGGGTATGGAGCATTGAGATGATAGTGTTCATGGAGCACTGTGGTGAAAGTGATCATGGATCACTGTGATGACAAGTGTCCTGGAACCTTGTGATGACACGGTTTATGGAACATTGTGATGACAAGGACCATGGTGAATTGTGGTGACTTCTGTCATGGGGCATTGTGATGACAGTGGTCATCTAGAATTGTGATGAAAGGTATCATGGAGCACTGTGATGACAGGGGCCATGGAACATTGTGATGACAAATGCCATGGAGCATTGTGATGACAAGTGTCATGGGGCATTTTGATGACATTGGTATAGAGCATTATGATCACAGTGTTCTAGAGCATATTGAAGAGAAGGGCATTGAGCATTGTGATGACAGGCCCATGGAGCTTTGTGATGAAAAGGGCAGGGTACATTGTGATGACAGAGTTCATGGAGCATTGTGATGAAAGGGGCCAGGGAGCGTTGAGATGAGAAGCATCATGAGGCATGGTGTTGACAGTGGTTATGGAGCATTGTGATGAAAGAGATCATGGAGCAGTATGATAACAGGGGCCATGGAGCATTGTGATGACAGGGGTATTGGAGCATTGTGATGGAAGTAGTCATGGATCATTGTGATGACATGTGTCCTGGAACACTGTGATGACACGGTTCATCGAGTATTGTGATGACAAGGGTCATAGCGAGTTGTGATGACAGGTGTCATGGGGCATTGTGATGACAGGGATTAGGCAGCATTGTGTTGACAAGGGTATGGACTATTGTGATGACAATGGTCATGGAGCAATGTGATGAAAGTTTTCATGGAACATCGTGAGGAAAAGTGCCTGGGAGCATTGTGATGATAAAGACCATGGAGTATTGTGATGACAAGTGTCATGGAGTATTGTAATGAAAGGTTTCATTGTGCACCGTGATGACAAGGGGGATGGAGGTATGTGATGAAACTAGTCCTGGAGCATTGTGATAAAAAAAGCCATGGAGCCTTATCATGACAGGCATCATGGAGCATTGTGAAGAAAGGGGCCATGGGGAATTGTAATGACAATAGAGAAATGTGAAGAAAATGGTCAGCAAGCATAGTGATTAAAGTGGTCATTGAGAATTGTGATGAAAAGCGACATAGAGCATTGTGATCACAAAAGTCATGGAAAACTGTGATGACCAGGGTCATGTAGCATTGTGATGACACGGTCATGGAACATTGTGCTGGCAAGAATTCTGGAGCATTGTGCTGACAAGGGCCATGAAGCATTGTGATGACACGGTCATGGAACATTGTGATGAGAAGAATTCTGGAGCATTGTGATGACAGGACCCATGGAGCATTGTGATGACACGGTCATGGAACATTGTGATGACAAGAATTCTGGAGCATTGTGCTGACAGGGGCCATGGAGCATTGTGATGACATGGTCATGGAACATTGTGATGAGAAGAATTCTGGAGCATTGTGATGACAAGGGTCAGGGAGCATTGTGATGACACGGTCAAGGAACATTGCGATGACAAGATTTCTGGAGCATTCTGATGTAAGGGCATGGAGCATTTTAATTAAAGGTGACAAGGAACAATGTGATAATATGGGCAGAGAACTTTGTGATGACAGTGGTCATGGAGTTTTGTGACGAAAAGTGTCATGGATCATTGAGCTGACAGGGATCATGGAGCTTTTTGGTAAGAGAGGCCATGGAGATTTGTGATGGCAGGCGTCATGGGGCATTGTGATGACAGTTTTCTTGGAGCATTGTGATGAAAGGTGTCATGGAGCACTCTGATGACATTGGCCATGGAACATTGTGAATACAAAGGCTATGGAGCATTGAGATGACAGGTTTCATGGAGCACTGTGATGAATGTGATCTTGGATCATTGTGATGACAAGTGTCCTGGAACTTTGTGATGACACGGGTCATGGAGCATTGTGATGACAAGGACCATGGCGAATTGTGATGACATATCTCATGGGGCATTGTGATGACAGTGGTCATCTAGATTTGCGAGGAATGGTATCATGGAGCACTCTAATGACAGGGGCCATGGAACATTGTGATGACAAATGCCATGGAGCATTGTGATGACTAGTGTCATGGGGCATTTTGATGACATTGGCATGGAGCATTGTGATCACAAGAGTTGTGGAACATTTTGAAGACAAGGGCATGGAGCATTGAGAACACAGGGCCCATGGAGCTTTGTGATGAAAAGGGCTGGGTACATTGTGATGACTGGGTCATGGAGCATTGTGATGAAAGGGGCCATGGAGCATTGAGATGAAAGGCGTCATAAAGCATGGTGATGACCGTGGTGATGGAGCATTGTGATGAACGAGATCATGGAGCAATATGATAAGAGGGGCCTTGGAGCATTGTGATGACAGGGGTATTGGAGCATTGTGATGGAAGTAGACATGGATCATTGTGATGACATGTGTCCTGGAACACTGTGATGACACGGTTCATCGAGTATTGTGATGACAAGGGTCATAGCAAATTGTGATGACAGGTGTCATGGGGCATTGTGATGACATTGATCATCTAGGAATTGTGATGAAAGGTATCATGGAGCACTGTGATGACTGGAGTCATGAAGCACTCTTAAGAAAATTGTCCTGGATTATTGTGATAACAGCAGTCATGGAGAATTGTGATGACAGGGATTATGCAGCATTGTGTTGACAAGGGTATGGACTATTGTGATGACAATGGTCATGGAGCAATGTGATGAATGTTTTCATGGAACATCGTGATGAAAAGTGCCTGGGAGCATTGTGACGATAAAGGCCATGGAGCATTGTGATGACAAGTGTCATGGAGCATTGTAATGAAAGGTTTCATTGTGCACCGTGATGACAAGGGGGATGGAGTATTGTGATGAAACTGGTCCTGGAGCATTGTGATAACAGAAGCCATGGAGCATTGTGATGAAAGGCATCATGGAGCATTGTGAAGAAAGGGGCCATGGGGAATTGTAATGACAATAGAGAAACGTGATGAAAATGTTCAGCAAGAATAGTGATTAAAGTGGACATTGAGAATTGTGATGAAAAGCGACATAGAGCATTGTGATGACAAAGGTCATGGAGAACTGTGATGACCAGGGTCATGTAGCATTGTGATGACACGGTCATGTAACATTGTGATGAGAAGAATTCTGGAGCATTGTGATGAAAAGGGCCATGAAGCATTATGATGACATGGTCATGGAACATTGTGATGACAAGTATTCTGGAGCATTGTGCTGACAAGGGCCCTGGAGCATTGTGATGACACGGTCATGGAACATTGTGATGACAAGAATTCTGGAGCATTGTGATGACAAGGGCCATGGAGCATTGTGATGACACGGTCAAGGAACATTGCGATGACAAGAATTCTGGAGCATTGTGATGAAATGGGACAAGGAGCATTGTGATGATATGGGCAGAGAACTTTGTGATGACAGGGGTCATGGAGCATTGTGATGAAAAGTGTCATGGAACATTGTGCTGAGCGGGATCCTGGAGCTTTTTGGTAAGAGAGGCCATGGAGATTTGTGATGGCAGGCGTCATGGGGCATTGTGATGACAGCGGTTTTGGAGCATTGTGATGAAAGGGGTCATGGAGCACTGTGATTACAGGGGCCATGGAGCATTGTGAATACAAAGGCTATGGAGCATTGAGATGACAGGGTTCATGGAGCACTGTGGTGAAAGTGATCATGGATCATTGAGATGACAAGTGTCCTGGAACCTTGTGATGACATGTTTCATGGAGCATAGTGATGACAAGGACCATGGTGAATTGTGATGACTTCTGTCATGGGGCATTGTGATGACAGTGGTCATCTAGAATTGTGATAAAAGGTATCATGGAGCACTGTGATGACAGGGACCATGGAACATTGTGATGACAAATGCCATGGAGCATTGTGATGACAAGTGTCATGGGGCATTTTGATGACATTGGCATGGAGCATTATGATCACAAGAGTTGTGGAGAATTTGGAGACAAGGGCATGGAGCTTTGAGAAGACAGGGCACACGGAGCTTTGTGATGAAAAGGGATGGGTACATTGTGATGACTGGGTCATGGAGCATTTTGATGAAAGGTGCCATGGAGCATTGAGATGACAGGCGTAATGAGGCATGGTGATGACAGTGGTGATGGAGCATTGTGATGAAAGAGATCATGGAGCAATATGATAAGAGGGGCCAAGGAGCATTGTGATGACAGGAGTATTGGAGCATTGTGATGGAAGTAGTGATGGATCATTGTGATGACATGTGTCCTGGAACACTGTGATGACACTGTTCATCGAGTATTGTGATGACAAGGGTCATAGCAAATTGTGATGACAGGTGTCATGGGGCATTGTGATGACATTGATCATCTAGAAATTGTGATGAAAGGTATCATGGAGCACTGTGATGACTGGAGTCATGAAGCACTCTTATGAAAATTGTCCTGGATTATTGTGATGACAGCAGTCATGGAGTATTGTGATGACAGGGTTTATGAAGCATTGGGTTGACAAGGGTATGGACTATTGTGATGACAATGGTCATGGAGCAATGTGATGAAAGTTTTCATGGAACATCGTGATGAAAAGTGCCTGGGAGCATTGTGACGATAAAGGCCATGGAGCATTGTGATGACAAGTGTCATGGAGCATTGTAATGAAAGGTTTCATTGTGCACCGTGATGAAAAGGGGGATGGAGTATTGTGATGAAAATGGTCCTGGAGCACTGTGATAACAAAAGCCATGGAGCATTGTGATGAAAGGCATCATGGAGCATTGTGAAGAAAGGGGCCATGGGGAATTTTAATGACAATAGAGAAATGTGATGAAAATGGTCAGCGAGCATAGTGATTAAAGTGGACATTGAGAATTGTGATGAAAAGCGACATAGAGCATTGTGATGACAAAGGTCATGGAGAACTGTGATGACCAGGGTCATGTAGCATTGTGATGACACGGTCATGTAACATTGTGATGAGAAGAATTCTGGAGCATTGTGATGACAAGGGCCATGAAGCATTATGATGACATGGTCATGGAACATTGTGATGAGAAGAATTCTGGAGCATTGTGATGACAAGGGCCATGGAGCATTGTGATGACACGGTCATGGAACATTGTGATGACAAGAATTCTGGAGCATTGTGATGACAAGGGCCATGGAGCATTGTGATGACACGGTCATGGAACATTGTGATGACAAGAATTCTGGAGCATTGTGATGACAAGGGCCATGGAGCATTGTGATGACACGGTCAAGGAACATTGCGATGACACGAATTATGGAGCATTCTGACGAAAGGGCATAGAACATTGTGATTAAAGGTGACAAGGAACATTGTGATGATATGGGCAGAGAACTTTGTGATGACAGGGGTCATGGAGCATTGTGATGAAAAGTGTCATGTAACATTGTGCTGACAGGGATCATTGAGCCTTTTGGTAATAGAGGCCATGGAGATTTGTGATGGCAGGCGTCATGGGGCATTGTGATGACAGCGGTCTTGGAGCATTGTGATGAAAGGGGTCATGGAGCACTGTGATTACAGGGGCCATGGAGCATTGTGAATAGAAAGGCTATGAAACATTTAGATGACAGGGTTCATGGAGCACTGTGATGAAAGTGATCATGGATCATTGTGATGACAAGTGTCCTGGAACCTTGTGATGACACGGTTCTTGGAATAATGTGATGACAAGGACCATGGCGAATTGTGATGACATCTGTCAAGGGGCATTGTGATGACAGTGGTCATCTAGAATAGTGATGAAACGTATCACGGAACACTGTGATGACAGGGGCCATGGAACATTGTGATGACAAAGGACATGGAGCTTTGTGATGACAAGTGTCATGGGGCATTTTGATGACATTGGCATGGAGCATTATGATGACCAGAGTTCTGGAGCATTTTCATGACAAGGGCATGGAGCATTGTGATGACAGGGCCCATGGAGAATTGTGATGAAAAGGGCAGGGAACACTGTGATGAAAGAGTTCATGGAGCATGGTGATGAAAGGGCACATGGAGCATTGTGATGATCATCGCAGGGAACACTGTGATGAATGAGTTCATGGAGCATTGTGATGAAAGGGGCCTTGGAGCATTGACATGACAGGCGTCATGAGGCATGGTGATGACAGTGGTCATGGAGCATTGTGATGAAAGAGATCATTGAGCAATATGATAACATGGGCCATGGAGCATTGTGATGACAGGGGTATTGGAGCATTGTGATGACATGTGTCCTGGAACACTGTGATGACACGGTTCATCGAGTATTGTGATGACAAGGGTCATAGCAACTTGTGATGACAGGTGTCATGGGGCATTGTGATGACATTGATCATCTAGGAATTGTGATGAAAGGTATCATGGAGCACTGTGATGACTGGGGGCATGAAGCATTGTTATGAAAATTGTCCTGGATTATTGTGATGACAGCAGTCATGGAGAATTGTGATGACAGGGATTATGCAGCATTGTGTTGACAAGGGTATGGGCTATTGTGATGACAATGGTCATGGAACAATGTGATGAAAGATTTCATGGAACATCGTGATGAAAAGTGCCTGGGAGCATTGTGACGATAAAGGCCATGGAGCATTGTGATGACAAGTGTCATGGGGCATTTTGATGACATTGGCATGGAGCATTATGATGACAAGAGTTCTTGAGCATTTTGATGAAAAGGTCATGCAGCATTGTAATGACAGGGGGCATGGAACATTGTGATGACAAATGCCATGGAAGATTGTGAGGCCAAGAGTCATGGTGCATTTTGATGACATTGGCAAGGAGCATTATGATGACAAGAGTTCTGGAGCATTTTGATGACAAGGACATGGAGCATTGTGGTGACAGGGCCCATGGAGCATTGTGATGAAAAGGACAGGGAACATTGTGATGACTGGGTTCATGGAGCATGGTGATGAAAGGGGCCATGGTGCATTGAGATGACAGGCGACATGAGGCATGGTGTTGACAGTGGTCATGGAGCATTGTGAAGAAAGAGATCATGGAGCAATATGATAACAGGGGCCATGGAGCACTGTGATGACAGTTGTATTGCAGCATTGTGATGAAAGTAGTCATGGATCATTGTGATGACATGTGTCCTGGAACACTGTGATGACACGGTTCATCGAGTATTGTGATGACAAGGGTCATAGCGAATTGTGATGACAAGTGTCATGGGGCATTGTGTGACATTGATCATGTAGGAATTGTGATGAAAGGTATCATGGAGCACTGTGATGACTGGGGGCATGAAGCACTGTGATGAAAATTGTCCTGGATTATTGTGATGACAGCAGTCATGGAGAATTGTGATGACAGGGATTATGCAGCATTGTGTTGACAAGAGTATGGACTATTATGATGTCAATGGTCATGGAGCAATGTGATGAAAGTATTCATGGATCATCGTGATGAAAAGTGCATGGGAGCATTGTGACGATAAAGGCCATGGAGTATTGTGATGACTAGTGTCATGGAGCATTTTAATGAAAGGTTTCATTGTGCACCATGATGACAAAGGGGATGGAGAATTGTGATGAAACTGGTCCTGGAGCATTGTGCTGACAAGGGCCATGGAGCATTGTGATGACACGGCCATGGAGCATTGTGATGACACGGTCATGGAACATTGTGATGAGAAGAATTCTGGAGCATTGTGCTGACAAGGGCCATGGAGCATTGTTATGATACGGTCATGGAACATTGTGATGACAAGAATTCTGGAGCATTATGATGACAAGGGCCATGGAGCATTGTGATTACACGGCCATGGAACATTGTGATGACAAGAATTCTGGAGCATTGTGATGACAATGGCCATGGAGCATTGTGATGACACGGTCATGGAACATTGTGATGAGAAGAATTCTTGAGCTTTGTGATGAAAAGGTCATGGAACATTGTGATGAGAAGAATTCTGGAGCATTGTGCTGACAAGGGCCATGGAGCATTGTGATGACACGGTCATGGAACATTGTGATGACAAGAATTCTGGAGCCTTGTGATGACAAGGCCATGGAGCATTGTGATGACACAGTCATGGATCAGTGTGATGACAAAAATTCTGGAGCATTGTGTTGACAAGGGCCATGGAGCATTGTGATGACACGGTCATGGAACACTGTGATGACAAGAATTCTGGAGCATTGTGATGAAAGGGCATGGAGCATTGTGATGAAAGGGGACAAGGAGCATTTTGATGATATGGGCAGAGAAATTTGTGATGACAGGGGTCATGGAGCATTGTGATGAAAAGTGTCATGGGACATTGTGCTGAGCGGGATCCTGGAGCTTTTTGGTAAGAGAGGCCATGGAGATTTCTGATGGCAGGCGTCATGGGGCATTGTGATGACAGCGGTGTTGGGGCATTGTGATGAAAGGGGTCAAGGAGCACTGTGATTACAGGGGCCATGGAGCATTTTGAATACAAAGGGTATGGAGCATTGAGATGATAGTGTTCATGGAGCACTGTGGTGAAAGTGATCATGGATCACTGTGATGACAAGTGTCCTGGAACCTTGTGATGACACGGTTTATGGAACATTGTGATGACAAGGACCATGGTGAATTGTGGTGACTTCTGTCATGGGGCATTGTGATGACAGTGGTCATCTAGAATTGTGATGAAAGGTATCATGGAGCACTGTGATGACAGGGGCCATGGAACATTGTGATGACAAATGCCATGGAGCATTGTGATGACAAGTGTCATGGGGCATTTTGATGACATTGGTATAGAGCATTATGATCACAGTGTTCTAGAGCATATTGAAGAGAAGGGCATTGAGCATTGTGATGACAGGCCCATGGAGCTTTGTGATGAAAAGGGCAGGGTACATTGTGATGACAGAGTTCATGGAGCATTGTGATGAAAGGGGCCAGGGAGCGTTGAGATGAGAAGCATCATGAGGCATGGTGTTGACAGTGGTTATGGAGCATTGTGATGAAAGAGATCATGGAGCAGTATGATAACAGGGGCCATGGAGCATTGTGATGACAGGGGTATTGGAGCATTGTGATGGAAGTAGTCATGGATCATTGTGATGACATGTGTCCTGGAACACTGTGATGACACGGTTCATCGAGTATTGTGATGACAAGGGTCATAGCGAGTTGTGATGACAGGTGTCATGGGGCATTGTGATGACAGGGATTAGGCAGCATTGTGTTGACAAGGGTATGGACTATTGTGATGACAATGGTCATGGAGCAATGTGATGAAAGTTTTCATGGAACATCGTGAGGAAAAGTGCCTGGGAGCATTGTGATGATAAAGACCATGGAGTATTGTGATGACAAGTGTCATGGAGTATTGTAATGAAAGGTTTCATTGTGCACCGTGATGACAAGGGGGATGGAGGTATGTGATGAAACTAGTCCTGGAGCATTGTGATAAAAAAAGCCATGGAGCCTTATCATGACAGGCATCATGGAGCATTGTGAAGAAAGGGGCCATGGGGAATTGTAATGACAATAGAGAAATGTGAAGAAAATGGTCAGCAAGCATAGTGATTAAAGTGGTCATTGAGAATTGTGATGAAAAGCGACATAGAGCATTGTGATCACAAAAGTCATGGAAAACTGTGATGACCAGGGTCATGTAGCATTGTGATGACACGGTCATGGAACATTGTGCTGGCAAGAATTCTGGAGCATTGTGCTGACAAGGGCCATGAAGCATTGTGATGACACGGTCATGGAACATTGTGATGAGAAGAATTCTGGAGCATTGTGATGACAGGACCCATGGAGCATTGTGATGACACGGTCATGGAACATTGTGATGACAAGAATTCTGGAGCATTGTGCTGACAGGGGCCATGGAGCATTGTGATGACATGGTCATGGAACATTGTGATGAGAAGAATTCTGGAGCATTGTGATGACAAGGGTCAGGGAGCATTGTGATGACACGGTCAAGGAACATTGCGATGACAAGATTTCTGGAGCATTCTGATGTAAGGGCATGGAGCATTTTAATTAAAGGTGACAAGGAACAATGTGATAATATGGGCAGAGAACTTTGTGATGACAGTGGTCATGGAGTTTTGTGACGAAAAGTGTCATGGATCATTGAGCTGACAGGGATCATGGAGCTTTTTGGTAAGAGAGGCCATGGAGATTTGTGATGGCAGGCGTCATGGGGCATTGTGATGACAGTTTTCTTGGAGCATTGTGATGAAAGGTGTCATGGAGCACTCTGATGACATTGGCCATGGAACATTGTGAATACAAAGGCTATGGAGCATTGAGATGACAGGTTTCATGGAGCACTGTGATGAATGTGATCTTGGATCATTGTGATGACAAGTGTCCTGGAACTTTGTGATGACACGGGTCATGGAGCATTGTGATGACAAGGACCATGGCGAATTGTGATGACATATCTCATGGGGCATTGTGATGACAGTGGTCATCTAGATTTGCGAGGAATGGTATCATGGAGCACTCTAATGACAGGGGCCATGGAACATTGTGATGACAAATGCCATGGAGCATTGTGATGACTAGTGTCATGGGGCATTTTGATGACATTGGCATGGAGCATTGTGATCACAAGAGTTGTGGAACATTTTGAAGACAAGGGCATGGAGCATTGAGAACACAGGGCCCATGGAGCTTTGTGATGAAAAGGGCTGGGTACATTGTGATGACTGGGTCATGGAGCATTGTGATGAAAGGGGCCATGGAGCATTGAGATGAAAGGCGTCATAAAGCATGGTGATGACCGTGGTGATGGAGCATTGTGATGAACGAGATCATGGAGCAATATGATAAGAGGGGCCTTGGAGCATTGTGATGACAGGGGTATTGGAGCATTGTGATGGAAGTAGACATGGATCATTGTGATGACATGTGTCCTGGAACACTGTGATGACACGGTTCATCGAGTATTGTGATGACAAGGGTCATAGCAAATTGTGATGACAGGTGTCATGGGGCATTGTGATGACATTGATCATCTAGGAATTGTGATGAAAGGTATCATGGAGCACTGTGATGACTGGAGTCATGAAGCACTCTTAAGAAAATTGTCCTGGATTATTGTGATAACAGCAGTCATGGAGAATTGTGATGACAGGGATTATGCAGCATTGTGTTGACAAGGGTATGGACTATTGTGATGACAATGGTCATGGAGCAATGTGATGAATGTTTTCATGGAACATCGTGATGAAAAGTGCCTGGGAGCATTGTGACGATAAAGGCCATGGAGCATTGTGATGACAAGTGTCATGGAGCATTGTAATGAAAGGTTTCATTGTGCACCGTGATGACAAGGGGGATGGAGTATTGTGATGAAACTGGTCCTGGAGCATTGTGATAACAGAAGCCATGGAGCATTGTGATGAAAGGCATCATGGAGCATTGTGAAGAAAGGGGCCATGGGGAATTGTAATGACAATAGAGAAACGTGATGAAAATGTTCAGCAAGAATAGTGATTAAAGTGGACATTGAGAATTGTGATGAAAAGCGACATAGAGCATTGTGATGACAAAGGTCATGGAGAACTGTGATGACCAGGGTCATGTAGCATTGTGATGACACGGTCATGTAACATTGTGATGAGAAGAATTCTGGAGCATTGTGATGAAAAGGGCCATGAAGCATTATGATGACATGGTCATGGAACATTGTGATGACAAGTATTCTGGAGCATTGTGCTGACAAGGGCCCTGGAGCATTGTGATGACACGGTCATGGAACATTGTGATGACAAGAATTCTGGAGCATTGTGATGACAAGGGCCATGGAGCATTGTGATGACACGGTCAAGGAACATTGCGATGACAAGAATTCTGGAGCATTGTGATGAAATGGGACAAGGAGCATTGTGATGATATGGGCAGAGAACTTTGTGATGACAGGGGTCATGGAGCATTGTGATGAAAAGTGTCATGGAACATTGTGCTGAGCGGGATCCTGGAGCTTTTTGGTAAGAGAGGCCATGGAGATTTGTGATGGCAGGCGTCATGGGGCATTGTGATGACAGCGGTTTTGGAGCATTGTGATGAAAGGGGTCATGGAGCACTGTGATTACAGGGGCCATGGAGCATTGTGAATACAAAGGCTATGGAGCATTGAGATGACAGGGTTCATGGAGCACTGTGGTGAAAGTGATCATGGATCATTGAGATGACAAGTGTCCTGGAACCTTGTGATGACATGTTTCATGGAGCATAGTGATGACAAGGACCATGGTGAATTGTGATGACTTCTGTCATGGGGCATTGTGATGACAGTGGTCATCTAGAATTGTGATAAAAGGTATCATGGAGCACTGTGATGACAGGGACCATGGAACATTGTGATGACAAATGCCATGGAGCATTGTGATGACAAGTGTCATGGGGCATTTTGATGACATTGGCATGGAGCATTATGATCACAAGAGTTGTGGAGAATTTGGAGACAAGGGCATGGAGCTTTGAGAAGACAGGGCACACGGAGCTTTGTGATGAAAAGGGATGGGTACATTGTGATGACTGGGTCATGGAGCATTTTGATGAAAGGTGCCATGGAGCATTGAGATGACAGGCGTAATGAGGCATGGTGATGACAGTGGTGATGGAGCATTGTGATGAAAGAGATCATGGAGCAATATGATAAGAGGGGCCAAGGAGCATTGTGATGACAGGAGTATTGGAGCATTGTGATGGAAGTAGTGATGGATCATTGTGATGACATGTGTCCTGGAACACTGTGATGACACTGTTCATCGAGTATTGTGATGACAAGGGTCATAGCAAATTGTGATGACAGGTGTCATGGGGCATTGTGATGACATTGATCATCTAGAAATTGTGATGAAAGGTATCATGGAGCACTGTGATGACTGGAGTCATGAAGCACTCTTATGAAAATTGTCCTGGATTATTGTGATGACAGCAGTCATGGAGTATTGTGATGACAGGGTTTATGAAGCATTGGGTTGACAAGGGTATGGACTATTGTGATGACAATGGTCATGGAGCAATGTGATGAAAGTTTTCATGGAACATCGTGATGAAAAGTGCCTGGGAGCATTGTGACGATAAAGGCCATGGAGCATTGTGATGACAAGTGTCATGGAGCATTGTAATGAAAGGTTTCATTGTGCACCGTGATGAAAAGGGGGATGGAGTATTGTGATGAAAATGGTCCTGGAGCACTGTGATAACAAAAGCCATGGAGCATTGTGATGAAAGGCATCATGGAGCATTGTGAAGAAAGGGGCCATGGGGAATTTTAATGACAATAGAGAAATGTGATGAAAATGGTCAGCGAGCATAGTGATTAAAGTGGACATTGAGAATTGTGATGAAAAGCGACATAGAGCATTGTGATGACAAAGGTCATGGAGAACTGTGATGACCAGGGTCATGTAGCATTGTGATGACACGGTCATGTAACATTGTGATGAGAAGAATTCTGGAGCATTGTGATGACAAGGGCCATGAAGCATTATGATGACATGGTCATGGAACATTGTGATGAGAAGAATTCTGGAGCATTGTGATGACAAGGGCCATGGAGCATTGTGATGACACGGTCATGGAACATTGTGATGACAAGAATTCTGGAGCATTGTGATGACAAGGGCCATGGAGCATTGTGATGACACGGTCATGGAACATTGTGATGACAAGAATTCTGGAGCATTGTGATGACAAGGGCCATGGAGCATTGTGATGACACGGTCAAGGAACATTGCGATGACACGAATTATGGAGCATTCTGACGAAAGGGCATAGAACATTGTGATTAAAGGTGACAAGGAACATTGTGATGATATGGGCAGAGAACTTTGTGATGACAGGGGTCATGGAGCATTGTGATGAAAAGTGTCATGTAACATTGTGCTGACAGGGATCATTGAGCCTTTTGGTAATAGAGGCCATGGAGATTTGTGATGGCAGGCGTCATGGGGCATTGTGATGACAGCGGTCTTGGAGCATTGTGATGAAAGGGGTCATGGAGCACTGTGATTACAGGGGCCATGGAGCATTGTGAATAGAAAGGCTATGAAACATTTAGATGACAGGGTTCATGGAGCACTGTGATGAAAGTGATCATGGATCATTGTGATGACAAGTGTCCTGGAACCTTGTGATGACACGGTTCTTGGAATAATGTGATGACAAGGACCATGGCGAATTGTGATGACATCTGTCAAGGGGCATTGTGATGACAGTGGTCATCTAGAATAGTGATGAAACGTATCACGGAACACTGTGATGACAGGGGCCATGGAACATTGTGATGACAAAGGACATGGAGCTTTGTGATGACAAGTGTCATGGGGCATTTTGATGACATTGGCATGGAGCATTATGATGACCAGAGTTCTGGAGCATTTTCATGACAAGGGCATGGAGCATTGTGATGACAGGGCCCATGGAGAATTGTGATGAAAAGGGCAGGGAACACTGTGATGAAAGAGTTCATGGAGCATGGTGATGAAAGGGCACATGGAGCATTGTGATGATCATCGCAGGGAACACTGTGATGAATGAGTTCATGGAGCATTGTGATGAAAGGGGCCTTGGAGCATTGACATGACAGGCGTCATGAGGCATGGTGATGACAGTGGTCATGGAGCATTGTGATGAAAGAGATCATTGAGCAATATGATAACATGGGCCATGGAGCATTGTGATGACAGGGGTATTGGAGCATTGTGATGGAAGTAGACATGGATCATTGTGATGACATGTGTCCTGGAACACTGTGATGACACGGTTCATCGAGTATTGTGATGACAAGGGTCATAGCAACTTGTGATGACAGGTGTCATGGGGCATTGTGATGACATTGATCATCTAGGAATTGTGATGAAAGGTATCATGGAGCACTGTGATGACTGGGGGCATGAAGCATTGTTATGAAAATTGTCCTGGATTATTGTGATGACAGCAGTCATGGAGAATTGTGATGACAGGGATTATGCAGCATTGTGTTGACAAGGGTATGGGCTATTGTGATGACAATGGTCATGGAACAATGTGATGAAAGATTTCATGGAACATCGTGATGAAAAGTGCCTGGGAGCATTGTGACGATAAAGGCCATGGAGCATTGTGATGACAAGTGTCATGGGGCATTTTGATGACATTGGCATGGAGCATTATGATGACAAGAGTTCTTGAGCATTTTGATGAAAAGGTCATGCAGCATTGTAATGACAGGGGGCATGGAACATTGTGATGACAAATGCCATGGAGGATTGTGAGGCCAAGAGTCATGGTGCATTTTGATGACATTGGCAAGGAGCATTATGATGACAAGAGTTCTGGAGCATTTTGATGACAAGGACATGGAGCATTGTGGTGACAGGGCCCATGGAGCATTGTGATGAAAAGGACAGGGAACATTGTGATGACTGGGTTCATGGAGCATGGTGATGAAAGGGGCCATGGTGCATTGAGATGACAGGCGACATGAGGCATGGTGTTGACAGTGGTCATGGAGCATTGTGAAGAAAGAGATCATGGAGCAATATGATAACAGGGGCCATGGAGCACTGTGATGACAGTTGTATTGCAGCATTGTGATGAAAGTAGTCATGGATCATTGTGATGACATGTGTCCTGGAACACTGTGATGACACGGTTCATCGAGTATTGTGATGACAAGGGTCATAGCGAATTGTGATGACAGGTGTCATGGGGCATTGTGATGACAGGGATTAGGCAGCATTGTGTTGACAAGGGTATGGACTACTGTGATGACAATGGTCATGGAGCAATGTGATGAAAGTTTTCATGGAACATCGTGATGAAAAGTACCTGGGAGCATTGTGACGATAAAGGCAATGGAGCATTGTGATGACAGGTGTCATGGAGAATTGTAATGAAAGGTTTCATTGTGCACCGTGATGACAAGGGGGATGGAGTATTGTGATGAAACTAGTCCTGGAGCATTGTGATAACAAAAGACATGGAGCATTGTGATGACAGGCATCATGGAGCATTGTGAAGAAAGGCGCCATGGGGAATTGTCATGACAATAGAGAAATGTGATGAAAATGGTCAAAAAGCATAGTGATTAAAGTGGACATTGAGGATTGTGATGAAATGCAACATAGAGCATTGTGATGACAAAGGTCATGGAGAAATGTGATGACCCTGGTCATGTAGCATTGTGATGACACGGTCATGGAACATTGTGATGACAAGAATTCTGGAGCATTCTGATGACCAGGGCGATGGAGCATTGTGATGACACGGTCATGGAACATTGTGATGACAAGAATTCTGGAGCATTGTGATGACAAGTATTCTGGAGCATTCTGATGACAAGTGCCATAGAGCATTGTGATGACACGTTCATGGAATATAGTAATGAAAAGCATTCTGGAGCATTGTGATGACAAGGGCCATGGAGCATTGTGATGACACGGTCATGGAACATTGTGATGAGAAGAATTCTGGAGCATTGTGCTGACAAGGGCCATGGTGCATTGTGATGATACGGTCATGGAACATTTTGATGACAAGAATTCTGGAGCATTATGATGACAAGGGCATGGAGCATTGTCATGACACGGCCATGGAACATTGTGATGACAAGAATTCTGGAGCATTGTGATGACAATAGCCATGGAGCATTGTGATGACACGGTCATGGAACATTGTGATGAGAAGAATTCTGGAGCATTGTGCTGACAAGGGCCATGGAGCATTGTGATGACACGGTCATGGAACATTGTGATGAGAAGAATTCTGGAGCATTGTGCTGACAAGGGCCATGGAGCATTGTTATGATACGGTCATGGAACATTGTGATGACAAGAATTCTGGAGCATTATGATGACAAGGGCCATGGAGCATTGTGATTACACGGCCATGGAACATTGTGATGACAAGAATTCTGGAGCATTGTGATGACAATGGCCATGGAGCTTTGTGATGACACGGTCATGGAACATTGTGATGAGAAGAATTCTTGAGCTTTGTGATGACAAGGTCATGGAACATTGTGATGAGAAGAATTCTGGAGCATTGTGCTGACAAGGGCCATGGAGCATTGTGATGACACGGTCATGGAACATTGTGATGACAAGAATTCTGGAGCCTTGTGATGACAAGGCCATGGAGCATTGTGATGACACAGTCATGGAGCATTGTGATGACAAAAATTCTGGAGCATTGTGTTGACAAGGGCCATGGAGCATTGTGATGACACGGTCATGGAACACTGTGATGACAAGAATTCTGGAGCATTGTGATGAAAGGGCATGGAGCATTGTGATGAAAGGGGACAAGGAGCATTTTGATGATATGGGCAGAGAAATTTGTGATGACAGGGGTCATGGAGCATTGTGATGAAAAGTGTCATGGGACATTGTGCTGAGCGGGATCCTGGAGCTTTTTGGTAAGAGAGGCCATGGAGATTTCTGATGGCAGGCGTCATGGGGCATTGTGATGACAGCGGTGTTGGGGCATTGTGATGAAAGGGGTCAAGGAGCACTGTGATTACAGGGGCCATGGAGCATTGTGAATACAAAGGGTATGGAGCATTGAGATGATAGTGTTCATGGAGCACTGTGGTGAAAGTGATCATGGATCACTGTGATGACAAGTGTCCTGGAACCTTGTGATGACACGGTTTATGGAACATTGTGATGACAAGGACCATGGTGAATTGTGGTGACTTCTGTCATGGGGCATTGTGATGACAGTGGTCATCTAGAATTGTGATGAAAGGTATCATGGAGCACTGTGATGACAGGGGCCATGGAACCTTGTGATTTCAAATGCCATGGAGCATTGTGATGACAAGTGTCATAGGGCATTTTGATGACATTGGCATGGAGCATTGTGATGACAGGGCCCATGGAGCTTTGTGATGAAAAGGGCTGGGTATATTGTGATGACTGGGTCAAGGAGCATTGTGATGAAAGGGGCCATGGAGCATTGAGATGACAGGCGTCATGTGGCATGGTGATGACAGTGGTGATGGAGCATTGTGATGAAAGGAATCATGGAGCAATATGAAAAGAGGGGCCATGGAGCATTGTGATGACAGGGGTATTGGAGCATTGTGATGGAAGTAGTCATGGATCATTGTGATGACATGTGTCCTGGAACACTGTGATGACATGGTTCATCGAGTATTGTGATGACAAGGGTCATAGCAAATTGTGATGACAGGTGTCATGGGGCATTGTGATGACATTGATCAACTAGGAATTGTGATGAAAGGTATCATGGTGCACTGTGATGAATGGGGGCATGAAGCACTGTTATGAAAATTGTCCTGGATTATTGTGATGACAGCAGTCATGGAGAATTGTGATGACAGATATTATGCAGCATTGTGTTGACAAGGGTATGGACTATTGTGATGACAATGGTATGGAGCAATGTGATGAAACTTTTCAAGGAACATCTTGATGAAAAGTGCCTGGGAGCATTGGGTCGATAAAGGCCATGGAACATTGTGATGACAAGAATTCTGGAGCATTGTGATGACAAGAGCCATGAAGCATTGTGATGACAAGTGTCATGGAGCATTGTAATGAAAGGTTTCATTGTGCACCGTGATGACAAGGGGAATGAAGTACTGTGATGAAACTGGTCCTGGAACATTGTGATAACAAAAGGCATGGAGCATTGTGATGACAGGCTTCATGGAGCTTTGTGAAGAAAGGTGCCATTGGGAATTGTAATGACAATAGAGAAATGTGAGGAAAATGGTCAGCGAGCATAGAGATTAAAATGGTCATAGAGAATTGTGATGAAAAGCCACATAGAGCATTGTGATAACAAATGTCATGGAGAACTGTGATGACCAGGGTCATGTAGCATTGTGATGCCACGGTCATGGACATTGTGATGACAAGTATTCTGGAGCATTGTGCTGACAAGGGCCATGGAGCATTGTGATGACACGGTCATGGAACATTGTGATGACAAGAATTCTGGAGCATTGTGATGACAAGGGCCATGGAGCATTGTGATGACACGGTCAAGGAACATTGCGATGACACGAATTATGGAGCATTCTGACGAAAGGGCATAGAACATTGTGATTAAAGGTGACAAGGAACATTGTGATGATATGGGCAGAGAACTTTGTGATGACAGGGGTCATGGAGCATTGTGATGAAAAGTGTCATGTAACATTGTGCTGACAGGGATCATTGAGCCTTTTGGTAATAGAGGCCATGGAGATTTGTGATGGCAGGCGTCATGGGGCATTGTGATGACAGCGGTCTTGGAGCATTGTGATGAAAGGGGTCATGGAGCACTGTGATTACAGGGGCCATGGAGCATTGTGAATAGAAAGGCTATGAAACATTTAGATGACAGGGTTCATGGAGCACTGTGATGAAAGTGATCATGGATCATTGTGATGACAAGTGTCCTGGAACCTTGTGATGACACGGTTCTTGGAATAATGTGATGACAAGGACCATGGCGAATTGTGATGACATCTGTCAAGGGGCATTGTGATGACAGTGGTCATCTAGAATAGTGATGAAACGTATCACGGAACACTGTGATGACAGGGGCCATGGAACATTGTGATGACAAAGGACATGGAGCTTTGTGATGACAAGTGTCATGGGGCATTTTGATGACATTGGCATGGAGCATTATGATGACCAGAGTTCTGGAGCATTTTCATGACAAGGGCATGGAGCATTGTGATGACAGGGCCCATGGAGAATTGTGATGAAAAGGGCAGGGAACACTGTGATGAAAGAGTTCATGGAGCATGGTGATGAAAGGGCACATGGAGCATTGTGATGATCATCGCAGGGAACACTGTGATGAATGAGTTCATGGAGCATTGTGATGAAAGGGGCCTTGGAGCATTGACATGACAGGCGTCATGAGGCATGGTGATGACAGTGGTCATGGAGCATTGTGATGAAAGAGATCATTGAGCAATATGATAACATGGGCCATGGAGCATTGTGATGACAGGGGTATTGGAGCATTGTGATGACATGTGTCCTGGAACACTGTGATGACACGGTTCATCGAGTATTGTGATGACAAGGGTCATAGCAACTTGTGATGACAGGTGTCATGGGGCATTGTGATGACATTGATCATCTAGGAATTGTGATGAAAGGTATCATGGAGCACTGTGATGACTGGGGGCATGAAGCATTGTTATGAAAATTGTCCTGGATTATTGTGATGACAGCAGTCATGGAGAATTGTGATGACAGGGATTATGCAGCATTGTGTTGACAAGGGTATGGGCTATTGTGATGACAATGGTCATGGAACAATGTGATGAAAGATTTCATGGAACATCGTGATGAAAAGTGCCTGGGAGCATTGTGACGATAAAGGCCATGGAGCATTGTGATGACAAGTGTCATGGGGCATTTTGATGACATTGGCATGGAGCATTATGATGACAAGAGTTCTTGAGCATTTTGATGAAAAGGTCATGCAGCATTGTAATGACAGGGGGCATGGAACATTGTGATGACAAATGCCATGGAAGATTGTGAGGCCAAGAGTCATGGTGCATTTTGATGACATTGGCAAGGAGCATTATGATGACAAGAGTTCTGGAGCATTTTGATGACAAGGACATGGAGCATTGTGGTGACAGGGCCCATGGAGCATTGTGATGAAAAGGACAGGGAACATTGTGATGACTGGGTTCATGGAGCATGGTGATGAAAGGGGCCATGGTGCATTGAGATGACAGGCGACATGAGGCATGGTGTTGACAGTGGTCATGGAGCATTGTGAAGAAAGAGATCATGGAGCAATATGATAACAGGGGCCATGGAGCACTGTGATGACAGTTGTATTGCAGCATTGTGATGAAAGTAGTCATGGATCATTGTGATGACATGTGTCCTGGAACACTGTGATGACACGGTTCATCGAGTATTGTGATGACAAGGGTCATAGCGAATTGTGATGACAAGTGTCATGGGGCATTGTGTGACATTGATCATGTAGGAATTGTGATGAAAGGTATCATGGAGCACTGTGATGACTGGGGGCATGAAGCACTGTGATGAAAATTGTCCTGGATTATTGTGATGACAGCAGTCATGGAGAATTGTGATGACAGGGATTATGCAGCATTGTGTTGACAAGAGTATGGACTATTATGATGTCAATGGTCATGGAGCAATGTGATGAAAGTATTCATGGATCATCGTGATGAAAAGTGCATGGGAGCATTGTGACGATAAAGGCCATGGAGTATTGTGATGACTAGTGTCATGGAGCATTTTAATGAAAGGTTTCATTGTGCACCATGATGACAAAGGGGATGGAGAATTGTGATGAAACTGGTCCTGGAGCATTGTGCTGACAAGGGCCATGGAGCATTGTGATGACACGGCCATGGAGCATTGTGATGACACGGTCATGGAACATTGTGATGAGAAGAATTCTGGAGCATTGTGCTGACAAGGGCCATGGAGCATTGTTATGATACGGTCATGGAACATTGTGATGACAAGAATTCTGGAGCATTATGATGACAAGGGCCATGGAGCATTGTGATTACACGGCCATGGAACATTGTGATGACAAGAATTCTGGAGCATTGTGATGACAATGGCCATGGAGCATTGTGATGACACGGTCATGGAACATTGTGATGAGAAGAATTCTTGAGCTTTGTGATGAAAAGGTCATGGAACATTGTGATGAGAAGAATTCTGGAGCATTGTGCTGACAAGGGCCATGGAGCATTGTGATGACACGGTCATGGAACATTGTGATGACAAGAATTCTGGAGCCTTGTGATGACAAGGCCATGGAGCATTGTGATGACACAGTCATGGATCAGTGTGATGACAAAAATTCTGGAGCATTGTGTTGACAAGGGCCATGGAGCATTGTGATGACACGGTCATGGAACACTGTGATGACAAGAATTCTGGAGCATTGTGATGAAAGGGCATGGAGCATTGTGATGAAAGGGGACAAGGAGCATTTTGATGATATGGGCAGAGAAATTTGTGATGACAGGGGTCATGGAGCATTGTGATGAAAAGTGTCATGGGACATTGTGCTGAGCGGGATCCTGGAGCTTTTTGGTAAGAGAGGCCATGGAGATTTGTGATGGCAGGCGTCATGGGGCATTGTGATGACAGCGGTGTTGGGGCATTGTGATGAAAGGGGTCAAGGAGCACTGTGATTACAGGGGCCATGGAGCATTTTGAATACAAAGGGTATGGAGCATTGAGATGATAGTGTTCATGGAGCACTGTGGTGAAAGTGATCATGGATCACTGTGATGACAAGTGTCCTGGAACCTTGTGATGACACGGTTTATGGAACATTGTGATGACAAGGACCATGGTGAATTGTGGTGACTTCTGTCATGGGGCATTGTGATGACAGTGGTCATCTAGAATTGTGATGAAAGGTATCATGGAGCACTGTGATGACAGGGGCCATGGAACATTGTGATGACAAATGCCATGGAGCATTGTGATGACAAGTGTCATGGGGCATTTTGATGACATTGGTATAGAGCATTATGATCACAGTGTTCTAGAGCATATTGAAGAGAAGGGCATTGAGCATTGTGATGACAGGCCCATGGAGCTTTGTGATGAAAAGGGCAGGGTACATTGTGATGACAGAGTTCATGGAGCATTGTGATGAAAGGGGCCAGGGAGCGTTGAGATGAGAAGCATCATGAGGCATGGTGTTGACAGTGGTTATGGAGCATTGTGATGAAAGAGATCATGGAGCAGTATGATAACAGGGGCCATGGAGCATTGTGATGACAGGGGTATTGGAGCATTGTGATGGAAGTAGTCATGGATCATTGTGATGACATGTGTCCTGGAACACTGTGATGACACGGTTCATCGAGTATTGTGATGACAAGGGTCATAGCGAGTTGTGATGACAGGTGTCATGGGGCATTGTGATGACAGGGATTAGGCAGCATTGTGTTGACAAGGGTATGGACTATTGTGATGACAATGGTCATGGAGCAATGTGATGAAAGTTTTCATGGAACATCGTGAGGAAAAGTGCCTGGGAGCATTGTGATGATAAAGACCATGGAGTATTGTGATGACAAGTGTCATGGAGTATTGTAATGAAAGGTTTCATTGTGCACCGTGATGACAAGGGGGATGGAGGTATGTGATGAAACTAGTCCTGGAGCATTGTGATAAAAAAAGCCATGGAGCCTTATCATGACAGGCATCATGGAGCATTGTGAAGAAAGGGGCCATGGGGAATTGTAATGACAATAGAGAAATGTGAAGAAAATGGTCAGCAAGCATAGTGATTAAAGTGGTCATTGAGAATTGTGATGAAAAGCGACATAGAGCATTGTGATCACAAAAGTCATGGAGAACTGTGATGACCAGGGTCATGTAGCATTGTGATGACACGGTCATGGAACATTGTGCTGGCAAGAATTCTGGAGCATTGTGCTGACAAGGGCCATGAAGCATTGTGATGACACGGTCATGGAACATTGTGATGAGAAGAATTCTGGAGCATTGTGATGACAGGACCCATGGAGCATTGTGATGACACGGTCATGGAACATTGTGATGACAAGAATTCTGGAGCATTGTGCTGACAGGGGCCATGGAGCATTGTGATGACATGGTCATGGAACATTGTGATGAGAAGAATTCTGGAGCATTGTGATGACAAGGGTCAGGGAGCATTGTGATGACACGGTCAAGGAACATTGCGATGACAAGATTTCTGGAGCATTCTGATGTAAGGGCATGGAGCATTTTAATTAAAGGTGACAAGGAACAATGTGATAATATGGGCAGAGAACTTTGTGATGACAGTGGTCATGGAGTTTTGTGACGAAAAGTGTCATGGATCATTGAGCTGACAGGGATCATGGAGCTTTTTGGTAAGAGAGGCCATGGAGATTTGTGATGGCAGGCGTCATGGGGCATTGTGATGACAGTTTTCTTGGAGCATTGTGATGAAAGGTGTCATGGAGCACTCTGATGACATTGGCCATGGAACATTGTGAATACAAAGGCTATGGAGCATTGAGATGACAGGTTTCATGGAGCACTGTGATGAATGTGATCTTGGATCATTGTGATGACAAGTGTCCTGGAACTTTGTGATGACACGGGTCATGGAGCATTGTGATGACAAGGACCATGGCGAATTGTGATGACATATCTCATGGGGCATTGTGATGACAGTGGTCATCTAGATTTGCGAGGAATGGTATCATGGAGCACTCTAATGACAGGGGCCATGGAACATTGTGATGACAAATGCCATGGAGCATTGTGATGACTAGTGTCATGGGGCATTTTGATGACATTGGCATGGAGCATTGTGATCACAAGAGTTGTGGAACATTTTGAAGACAAGGGCATGGAGCATTGAGAACACAGGGCCCATGGAGCTTTGTGATGAAAAGGGCTGGGTACATTGTGATGACTGGGTCATGGAGCATTGTGATGAAAGGGGCCATGGAGCATTGAGATGAAAGGCGTCATAAAGCATGGTGATGACCGTGGTGATGGAGCATTGTGATGAACGAGATCATGGAGCAATATGATAAGAGGGGCCTTGGAGCATTGTGATGACAGGGGTATTGGAGCATTGTGATGGAAGTAGACATGGATCATTGTGATGACATGTGTCCTGGAACACTGTGATGACACGGTTCATCGAGTATTGTGATGACAAGGGTCATAGCAAATTGTGATGACAGGTGTCATGGGGCATTGTGATGACATTGATCATCTAGGAATTGTGATGAAAGGTATCATGGAGCACTGTGATGACTGGAGTCATGAAGCACTCTTAAGAAAATTGTCCTGGATTATTGTGATAACAGCAGTCATGGAGAATTGTGATGACAGGGATTATGCAGCATTGTGTTGACAAGGGTATGGACTATTGTGATGACAATGGTCATGGAGCAATGTGATGAATGTTTTCATGGAACATCGTGATGAAAAGTGCCTGGGAGCATTGTGACGATAAAGGCCATGGAGCATTGTGATGACAAGTGTCATGGAGCATTGTAATGAAAGGTTTCATTGTGCACCGTGATGACAAGGGGGATGGAGTATTGTGATGAAACTGGTCCTGGAGCATTGTGATAACAGAAGCCATGGAGCATTGTGATGAAAGGCATCATGGAGCATTGTGAAGAAAGGGGCCATGGGGAATTGTAATGACAATAGAGAAACGTGATGAAAATGTTCAGCAAGAATAGTGATTAAAGTGGACATTGAGAATTGTGATGAAAAGCGACATAGAGCATTGTGATGACAAAGGTCATGGAGAACTGTGATGACCAGGGTCATGTAGCATTGTGATGACACGGTCATGTAACATTGTGATGAGAAGAATTCTGGAGCATTGTGATGAAAAGGGCCATGAAGCATTATGATGACATGGTCATGGAACATTGTGATGACAAGTATTCTGGAGCATTGTGCTGACAAGGGCCCTGGAGCATTGTGATGACACGGTCATGGAACATTGTGATGACAAGAATTCTGGAGCATTGTGATGACAAGGGCCATGGAGCATTGTGATGACACGGTCAAGGAACATTGCGATGACAAGAATTCTGGAGCATTGTGATGAAATGGGACAAGGAGCATTGTGATGATATGGGCAGAGAACTTTGTGATGACAGGGGTCATGGAGCATTGTGATGAAAAGTGTCATGGAACATTGTGCTGAGCGGGATCCTGGAGCTTTTTGGTAAGAGAGGCCATGGAGATTTGTGATGGCAGGCGTCATGGGGCATTGTGATGACAGCGGTGTTGGGGCATTGTGATGAAAGGGGTCAAGGAGCACTGTGATTACAGGGGCCATGGAGCATTTTGAATACAAAGGGTATGGAGCATTGAGATGATAGTGTTCATGGAGCACTGTGGTGAAAGTGATCATGGATCACTGTGATGACAAGTGTCCTGGAACCTTGTGATGACACGGTTTATGGAACATTGTGATGACAAGGACCATGGTGAATTGTGGTGACTTCTGTCATGGGGCATTGTGATGACAGTGGTCATCTAGAATTGTGATGAAAGGTATCATGGAGCACTGTGATGACAGGGGCCATGGAACATTGTGATGACAAATGCCATGGAGCATTGTGATGACAAGTGTCATGGGGCATTTTGATGACATTGGTATAGAGCATTATGATCACAGTGTTCTAGAGCATATTGAAGAGAAGGGCATTGAGCATTGTGATGACAGGCCCATGGAGCTTTGTGATGAAAAGGGCAGGGTACATTGTGATGACAGAGTTCATGGAGCATTGTGATGAAAGGGGCCAGGGAGCGTTGAGATGAGAAGCATCATGAGGCATGGTGTTGACAGTGGTTATGGAGCATTGTGATGAAAGAGATCATGGAGCAGTATGATAACAGGGGCCATGGAGCATTGTGATGACAGGGGTATTGGAGCATTGTGATGGAAGTAGTCATGGATCATTGTGATGACATGTGTCCTGGAACACTGTGATGACACGGTTCATCGAGTATTGTGATGACAAGGGTCATAGCGAGTTGTGATGACAGGTGTCATGGGGCATTGTGATGACAGGGATTAGGCAGCATTGTGTTGACAAGGGTATGGACTATTGTGATGACAATGGTCATGGAGCAATGTGATGAAAGTTTTCATGGAACATCGTGAGGAAAAGTGCCTGGGAGCATTGTGATGATAAAGACCATGGAGTATTGTGATGACAAGTGTCATGGAGTATTGTAATGAAAGGTTTCATTGTGCACCGTGATGACAAGGGGGATGGAGGTATGTGATGAAACTAGTCCTGGAGCATTGTGATAAAAAAAGCCATGGAGCCTTATCATGACAGGCATCATGGAGCATTGTGAAGAAAGGGGCCATGGGGAATTGTAATGACAATAGAGAAATGTGAAGAAAATGGTCAGCAAGCATAGTGATTAAAGTGGTCATTGAGAATTGTGATGAAAAGCGACATAGAGCATTGTGATCACAAAAGTCATGGAGAACTGTGATGACCAGGGTCATGTAGCATTGTGATGACACGGTCATGGAACATTGTGCTGGCAAGAATTCTGGAGCATTGTGCTGACAAGGGCCATGAAGCATTGTGATGACACGGTCATGGAACATTGTGATGAGAAGAATTCTGGAGCATTGTGATGACAGGACCCATGGAGCATTGTGATGACACGGTCATGGAACATTGTGATGACAAGAATTCTGGAGCATTGTGCTGACAGGGGCCATGGAGCATTGTGATGACATGGTCATGGAACATTGTGATGAGAAGAATTCTGGAGCATTGTGATGACAAGGGTCAGGGAGCATTGTGATGACACGGTCAAGGAACATTGCGATGACAAGATTTCTGGAGCATTCTGATGTAAGGGCATGGAGCATTTTAATTAAA
Organism: Balaenoptera acutorostrata; assembly: GCF_949987535.1. NCBI lineage: Eukaryota > Metazoa > Chordata > Mammalia > Artiodactyla > Balaenopteridae > Balaenoptera > Balaenoptera acutorostrata. Next base: position 151,641 of record NW_026646170.1, read on the forward strand.
GGTGACAAGGAACAATGTGATAATATGGGCAGAGAACTTTGTGATGACAGTGGTCATGGAGTTTTGTGACGAAAAGTGTCATGGATCATTGAGCTGACAGGGATCATGGAGCTTTTTGGTAAGAGAGGCCATGGAGATTTGTGATGGCAGGCGTCATGGGGCATTGTGATGACAGTTTTCTTGGAGCATTGTGATGAAAGGTGTCATGGAGCACTCTGATGACATTGGCCATGGAACATTGTGAATACAAAGGCTATGGAGCATTGAGATGACAGGTTTCATGGAGCACTGTGATGAATGTGATCTTGGATCATTGTGATGACAAGTGTCCTGGAACTTTGTGATGACACGGGTCATGGAGCATTGTGATGACAAGGACCATGGCGAATTGTGATGACATATCTCATGGGGCATTGTGATGACAGTGGTCATCTAGATTTGCGAGGAATGGTATCATGGAGCACTCTAATGACAGGGGCCATGGAACATTGTGATGACAAATGCCATGGAGCATTGTGATGACTAGTGTCATGGGGCATTTTGATGACATTGGCATGGAGCATTGTGATCACAAGAGTTGTGGAACATTTTGAAGACAAGGGCATGGAGCATTGAGAACACAGGGCCCATGGAGCTTTGTGATGAAAAGGGCTGGGTACATTGTGATGACTGGGTCATGGAGCATTGTGATGAAAGGGGCCATGGAGCATTGAGATGAAAGGCGTCATAAAGCATGGTGATGACCGTGGTGATGGAGCATTGTGATGAACGAGATCATGGAGCAATATGATAAGAGGGGCCTTGGAGCATTGTGATGACAGGGGTATTGGAGCATTGTGATGGAAGTAGACATGGATCATTGTGATGACATGTGTCCTGGAACACTGTGATGACACGGTTCATCGAGTATTGTGATGACAAGGGTCATAGCAAATTGTGATGACAGGTGTCATGGGGCATTGTGATGACATTGATCATCTAGGAATTGTGATGAAAGGTATCATGGAGCACTGTGATGACTGGAGTCATGAAGCACTCTTAAGAAAATTGTCCTGGATTATTGTGATAACAGCAGTCATGGAGAATTGTGATGACAGGGATTATGCAGCATTGTGTTGACAAGGGTATGGACTATTGTGATGACAATGGTCATGGAGCAATGTGATGAATGTTTTCATGGAACATCGTGATGAAAAGTGCCTGGGAGCATTGTGACGATAAAGGCCATGGAGCATTGTGATGACAAGTGTCATGGAGCATTGTAATGAAAGGTTTCATTGTGCACCGTGATGACAAGGGGGATGGAGTATTGTGATGAAACTGGTCCTGGAGCATTGTGATAACAGAAGCCATGGAGCATTGTGATGAAAGGCATCATGGAGCATTGTGAAGAAAGGGGCCATGGGGAATTGTAATGACAATAGAGAAACGTGATGAAAATGTTCAGCAAGAATAGTGATTAAAGTGGACATTGAGAATTGTGATGAAAAGCGACATAGAGCATTGTGATGACAAAGGTCATGGAGAACTGTGATGACCAGGGTCATGTAGCATTGTGATGACACGGTCATGTAACATTGTGATGAGAAGAATTCTGGAGCATTGTGATGAAAAGGGCCATGAAGCATTATGATGACATGGTCATGGAACATTGTGATGACAAGTATTCTGGAGCATTGTGCTGACAAGGGCCCTGGAGCATTGTGATGACACGGTCATGGAACATTGTGATGACAAGAATTCTGGAGCATTGTGATGACAAGGGCCATGGAGCATTGTGATGACACGGTCAAGGAACATTGCGATGACAAGAATTCTGGAGCATTGTGATGAAATGGGACAAGGAGCATTGTGATGATATGGGCAGAGAACTTTGTGATGACAGGGGTCATGGAGCATTGTGATGAAAAGTGTCATGGAACATTGTGCTGAGCGGGATCCTGGAGCTTTTTGGTAAGAGAGGCCATGGAGATTTGTGATGGCAGGCGTCATGGGGCATTGTGATGACAGCGGTTTTGGAGCATTGTGATGAAAGGGGTCATGGAGCACTGTGATTACAGGGGCCATGGAGCATTGTGAATACAAAGGCTATGGAGCATTGAGATGACAGGGTTCATGGAGCACTGTGGTGAAAGTGATCATGGATCATTGAGATGACAAGTGTCCTGGAACCTTGTGATGACATGTTTCATGGAGCATAGTGATGACAAGGACCATGGTGAATTGTGATGACTTCTGTCATGGGGCATTGTGATGACAGTGGTCATCTAGAATTGTGATAAAAGGTATCATGGAGCACTGTGATGACAGGGACCATGGAACATTGTGATGACAAATGCCATGGAGCATTGTGATGACAAGTGTCATGGGGCATTTTGATGACATTGGCATGGAGCATTATGATCACAAGAGTTGTGGAGAATTTGGAGACAAGGGCATGGAGCTTTGAGAAGACAGGGCACACGGAGCTTTGTGATGAAAAGGGATGGGTACATTGTGATGACTGGGTCATGGAGCATTTTGATGAAAGGTGCCATGGAGCATTGAGATGACAGGCGTAATGAGGCATGGTGATGACAGTGGTGATGGAGCATTGTGATGAAAGAGATCATGGAGCAATATGATAAGAGGGGCCAAGGAGCATTGTGATGACAGGAGTATTGGAGCATTGTGATGGAAGTAGTGATGGATCATTGTGATGACATGTGTCCTGGAACACTGTGATGACACTGTTCATCGAGTATTGTGATGACAAGGGTCATAGCAAATTGTGATGACAGGTGTCATGGGGCATTGTGATGACATTGATCATCTAGAAATTGTGATGAAAGGTATCATGGAGCACTGTGATGACTGGAGTCATGAAGCACTCTTATGAAAATTGTCCTGGATTATTGTGATGACAGCAGTCATGGAGTATTGTGATGACAGGGTTTATGAAGCATTGGGTTGACAAGGGTATGGACTATTGTGATGACAATGGTCATGGAGCAATGTGATGAAAGTTTTCATGGAACATCGTGATGAAAAGTGCCTGGGAGCATTGTGACGATAAAGGCCATGGAGCATTGTGATGACAAGTGTCATGGAGCATTGTAATGAAAGGTTTCATTGTGCACCGTGATGAAAAGGGGGATGGAGTATTGTGATGAAAATGGTCCTGGAGCACTGTGATAACAAAAGCCATGGAGCATTGTGATGAAAGGCATCATGGAGCATTGTGAAGAAAGGGGCCATGGGGAATTTTAATGACAATAGAGAAATGTGATGAAAATGGTCAGCGAGCATAGTGATTAAAGTGGACATTGAGAATTGTGATGAAAAGCGACATAGAGCATTGTGATGACAAAGGTCATGGAGAACTGTGATGACCAGGGTCATGTAGCATTGTGATGACACGGTCATGTAACATTGTGATGAGAAGAATTCTGGAGCATTGTGATGACAAGGGCCATGAAGCATTATGATGACATGGTCATGGAACATTGTGATGAGAAGAATTCTGGAGCATTGTGATGACAAGGGCCAAGGAGCATTGTGATGACACGGTCATGGAAAATTGTGATGATAAGAATTGTGGAGCATTGTGATGACTAGGGCCATGGAGCATTGTGATGACATGGTCATGGAACATTGTGATGACAAGATTGCTAGAGCATTGTGATGACAGGGGCCATGGAGCATTGTGATGACACAGTCATGGAACATTGTGATGAGAAGAATTCTGGAGCATTGTGATGATAAGGGCCATGGGGCATTGTGATGACACGGTCAAGGAACATTGCGATGACAAGAATTCTGGAGCATTGTGATGAAAGGGCATGGAGCATTGTGATTAAAGGGGACAAGGAGCATTGTGATGATATGGGCAGAGAACTTTGTGATGACAGGGTCATGGACCATTGTGATGAAAATTGTCATGGAACATTGTGCTGAGCGGGATCCTGGAGCTTTTTGGTAAGAGAGGCCATGGAGATTTGTGATGGCAGGCGTCATGGGGCATTGTGATGACAGCGGTTTTGGAGCATTGTGATGAAAGGGGTCATGGAGCACTGTGATTACAGGGGCCATGGAGCATAGTGAATACAAAGGCTATGGAGCATTGAGATGACAGGTTTCATGGAGAACTGTGGTGAAAGTGATCATGGATCATTGTGATGACAAGTGTCCTGGAACCTTGTGATGACATGGTTCATGGAGCATAGTGCTGACAAGGACCGTGGTGAATTGTGATGACATCTGTCATGGGGCATTGTGATGACAGTGGTCATCTAGAATTGTGATGAAAGGTATCATGGAGCACTGTGATGACAGGGGCCATGGAACATTGTGATGACAAAGGCCATGGAGCATTGTGATGACAAGTGTCATGGGGCATTTTGATGACATTGGCATGGAGCATTATGATCACAAGAGTTGTGGAGCATTTTGAAGACAAGGGCATGGAGCATTGAGATGACAGGGCACAGGGAGCTTTGAGATGAAAAGGGATGGATACATTGTGATGACTGGGTCATGGAGCTTTGTGATGAAAGGGGCCATGGAGCATTGAGATGACAGGCGTCATAAGGCATGGTGATGACAGTGGTCATGGAGCATTGTGATGAAAGAGATCATGGAGCAATATGATAAGAGGGGCCATGGAGCATTGTGATGGAAGGAGTCGTGGATCATTGTGATGACATGTGTCCTGGAACACTGTAATGACACGGTTCATCGAGTATTGTGATGACAAGGGTCATAGCAAATTGTGATGACACGTGTCATGGGGCATTGTGATGACATTGATCATCAAGGAATTGTGATGAAAGGTATCATGGAGCACTGTGATGAACGGGGGCATGAAGCACTCTTATGAAAATTGTCCTGGATTATTGTGATGACAGCAGTCTTGGAGAATTGTGATGACAGGGATTATGCAACATTGTGTTGACAAGGGTATGGACTATTGTGATGACAATGGTCATGGAGCAATGTGATGAAAGTTTTCATGGAACATCGTGATGAAAAGTGCCTGGGAGCATTGTGACGATAAAGGCCATGGAGCATTGTGAGGACAAGTGTCATGGAGCATTGTAATGAAAGGTTTCATTGTGCACCGTGATGACAAGGGGGATGGAGTATTGTGATGAAACTGGTCCTGGAGCATTGTGATTACAAATCCATCGAGCATTGTCATGAAAGGGGCCATGGGGAATTGTAATGACAATAGAGAAATGTGATGAAAATGGTCAGCAAGCATAGTGATTAAAGTGGACATTGAGAATTGTGATGAAAAGCGACATAGAGCATTGTGATGACAAAGGTCATGGAGAACTGTGATGACCAGGGTCATGTAGCATTGTGATGATACGGTCATGGAACATTGTGATGACAAAAATTCTGGAGTATTGTGATGACAAGGGCCATGGAGCATTGTGATGACATGGTCATGGAACATTGTGATGCCAAGAATTCTGGAGCATTGTGATGACAAGGGCCATGGAGCATTGTGATGACACCGTCATGGAACATCGTGATGACAAGTATTCTGGAGCATTGTGCTGAAAAGGGCCATGGAGCATTGTGATGACACGGTCATGGAACATTGTGATGACAAGAATTCTGGAGCATTGTGATGACAAGTGCCATGGAGCATTGTGATGAAACGGTCAAGGAACATTGCGATTACAAGAATTCTGGAGCATTGTGATGACAGGTGCCGTGGAGCATTGTGATGACACGGTCATGGAATATTGTGATGAGAAGAATTCTGGAGCATTGTGATGATAAGGGCCATGGAGCATTGTGATGACACGTTCATGGAACATTGTGATGACAAGTATTCTGGAGCATTGTGCTGACAAGGGCCATGGAGCATTGTGATGACACGGTCATGGAACATTGTGATGACAAGAATTCTGGTGCATTGTGATGACAAGGGCCATGGAGCATTGTGATAACACGGTCATGGAATATTGTGATGACAAGAATTCTGGTGCATTGTGCTGACAAGGGCCCTGGAGCTTTGTGATGACACGGTCATGGAACATTGTGATGAGAAGAATTCTGGAGCATTGTGATGACAAGGGCCAAGGAGCATTGTGATGACACGGTCATGGAAAATTGTGATGACAAGAATTGTGGAGCATTGTGATGACTAGGGCCATGGAGCATTGAGATGACACGGTCATGGAACATTGTGATGAGAAGAATTCTGGAGCATTGTGATGACAAGGGCCATGGAGCATTGTGATGACACGGTCTTGGAACATTGTGATAACAAGTATTCTGGAGCATTGTGCTGACAAGGGCCATGGAGCCTTGTGATGACACGGTCATGGAACATTGTGATGAAAAGAATTCTGGAGCATTGTGCTGACAAGGTCCCTGGAGCTTTGTGATGACACAGTCATGGAACATTGTGATGACAAGAATTCTGGAGCATTGTGCTGACAAGGGCCATGGAGCCTTGTGATGACACGGTCATGGAAAATTGTGATGACAAGAATTCTGGAGCATTGTTATGACAAGGGCCATGGAGCATTGTGATGACACGGTCAAGGAACATTGCGATGACAATAATTCTGGAGCATTGTGATGAACGAGATCATGCAGCAATATGATAAGAGGGGCCATGGAGCATTGTGATGACAGGGGTATTGGAGCATTGTGATGGAAGTAGTCATATATCATTGTGATGACATGTGTCCTGGAACACTGTGATGACACGCTTCATCGAGTATTGTGATGACAAGGGTAATAGCAAATTGTGATGACAGGTGTCATGGGGCAATGTGATGACATTGATCATCTAGGAATTGTGATGAAAGGTATCATGGAGCACTGTGATGACTGGAGTCATGAAGCACTCCTATGAAAATTGTCCTGGATTATTGTGATGACAGCAGTCCTGGAGAATTGTGATGACAGGGATTATGCAGCATTGTGTTGACAAGGGTATGGACTATTGTGATGACAATGGTCATGGAGCAATGTGATGAAAGTTTTCATGGAACATCGTGATGAAAAGTGCCTGGGAGAATTGTGACGATAAAGGCCATGGAGCATTGTGATGACAAGTGTCATGGAGCATTGTAATGAAAGGTTTCATTGTGCACCTTGATGACAAGGGGGATGGAGTATTGTGATGAAACTGGTCCTGGAGCATTGTGATAACAAAAACCATGGAGCATTGTGAAGAAAGGCATCATGGAGCATTGTGAAGAAAAGGGCCATGGGGAATTGTAATGACACTAGAGAAATGTGATGAAAATGGTCAGCGAGCATAGTGATTAAAGTGGTCATTGAGAATTGTGATAAAAAGCGACATAGAGCATTGTGATGACAAAGGTCATGGAGAACTGTGATGACCAGGGTCATGTAGCATTGTGATGACACGGTCATGGATCATTGTGATGAGAAGAATTCTGGAGCATTGTGATGACAAGGGCCATGGAGAATTGTGATGACACCATCATGGAACATCGTGATGACAAGTATTCTGGAGCATTGTGCTGACAAGGGCCATGAAGCATTGTGATGACACGGTCATGGAACATTGTGATGACAAGAATTCTGGAGCATTGTGATGACAAGGGCCATGGAGCATTGTGATGACACAGTCAAGGAACATTGTGATGACAAGAATTATGGAGCATTGTGATGACAAGGGCCATGGAGCATTGTGATGACACGGTCATGGAACATTGTGATGACAAGAATTCTGGAACATTGTGATGACAGGGGCCGTGGAGCATTGTGATGACACGGTCATGGAACATTGTGATGAGAAGAATTCTGGAGCATTGTGATGATAAGGGCCATGGAGCATTGTGATGACACGTTTATGGAACATTGTGATTACAAGTATTCTGGAGCATTGTGATGACAAGAATTCTGGAGCATTGTGATGAAAGGGGACAATGAGCATTGTGATGATATGGGCAGAGAACTTTGTGATGACAGGGGTCATGGAGCATTGTGATGAAAAATATCATGGAACATTGTGCTGAGCGGGATCCTGGAGCTTTTTGGTAAGAGAGGACATGGAGATTTGTGATGGCAGGCCTCATGGGGCATTGTGATGACAGCGGTTTTGGAGCATTGTGATGAAAGGGGTCATGGAGCCCTGTGATTACAGGGGCCATGGAGCATTGTGAATACAAAGGCTATGGAGCATTGAGATGACAGGGTTCATGGAACATTGTGATGACAAATGCCATGGAGCATTGTGATGACAAGTGTCATGGGGCATTTTGATGACATTGGCATGGAGCATTATGATCACAAGAGTTGTGGAGCATTTTGAAGACAAGGGCAAGGAGCATTGAGATGACAGGGCACAGGGAGCTTTGAGATGAAAAGGGATGGGTACATTGTGATGACTGGGTCATGGAGCTTTGTGATGAAAGGGGCCATGGAGCATTGAGATGACAGGCGTCATGAGGCAGGGTGATGACAGTGGTGATGGAGCATTGTGATGAAAGAGATCATGGAGCAATATGATAAGAGGGGCCATGGAGCATTGTGATTGAAGTAGTCGTGGATCATTGTGATGACATGTGTCCTGGAACACTGTGATGACACGGTTCATCGAGTATTGTGATAAGAAGGGTCATAGCAAATTGTGATGACAGGTGTCATGGGACAATGTGATGACATTGTTCATCTAGGAATTGTGATGAAAGTTATCATGGAGCACTGTGATGACTGGAGTCATGAAGCACTCTTATGAAAATTGTCCTGGATTATTGTGATGAGAGCAGTCCTGGAAAATTGTGATGACAGTGTTTAAGCAGCATTGTGTTGACAAGGGTATGGACTATTGTGATGACAATGGTCATGGAGCAATGTGATGAAAGTTTTCATGGAACATCGTGATGAAAAGTGCCTGGGAGCATAGTGACGATAAAGGCCATGGAGCATTGTGATGACAAGTGTCATGGAGCATTGTAATGAAAGGTTTCATTTTGCACCGTGATGACAAGGGGAATGGAGTATTGTGATGAAACTGGTCCTGGAGCATTGTGATTACAAATCCATGGAGCATTGTCATGAAAGGGGCCATGGGGAAGTGTAATGACAATAGAGAAATGTGATGAAAATGGTCAGCAAGCATAGTGATTAAAGTGGACATTGAGAATTGTGATGAAAAGCGACATAGAGCATTGTGATGACAAAGGTCATGGAGAACTGTGATGATCAGGGTCATGTAGCATTGTGATGACACGGTCATGGAACATTGTGATGAGAATAATTCTGGAGCATTGTGATGACAAGGGCCATGGAGCATTGTGATGACACGGTCATGGAACATTGTGATGACAAGAATTCTGGAGCATTGTGATGACAAGGGCCATGGAGCATTGTGATGACACGGTCATGGAACATTGTGATGACAAGAATTCTGGAGCATTGTTATGACAAGGGCCATGGAGCATTGTGATGACACGGTCATGGAACATTGTGATGACAAGAATTCTGGAGCATTGTGATGAAAGGGGCCGTGGAGCATTGTGATGCCACGGTCATGGAACATTGTGATGACAAGAATTCTGGAGCATTGTGATAACAAAAACCATGGAGCATTGTGATGACAGGCATCATGGAGCATTGTGAACAAAGGGGCCATGGGGAATTGTAATGACAATAGAGAAATGTGATGAAAATGGTCAGCAAGCATAGTGATTAAAGTGGACATTGAGAATTGTGATGAAAAGCGACATAGAGCATTGTGATGACAAAGGTCATGGAGAACTGTGATGACCAGGGTCATGTAGCATTGTGATGACACGGTCATGGAACATTGTGATGAGAATAATTCTGGAGCATTGTGATGACAAGGGCCATGGAGCATTGTGATGACACGGTCATGGAACATTGTGATGACAAGAATTCTGGAGCATTGTGATGACAAGGGCCATGGAGCATTGTGATGACACGGTCATGGAACATTGTGATGACAAGAATTCTGGAGCATTGTGATGACAAGGGCCATGGAGCATTGTGATGACACGGTCATGGAACATTGTGATGACAAGAATTCTGGAGCATTGTGATGACAGGGGCCGTGGAGCATTGTGATGCCACGGTCATGGAACATTGTGATGACAAGAATTCTGGAGCATTGTGATGACAGGGGCCGTGGAGCATTGTGATGACACGCTCATGGATCATTGTGATGACAAGAATTCTGGAGCATTGTGATGACAAGGGCCGTGGAGCATTGTGATGACACCGTCTTGGAACATCGTGATGACAAGTATTCTGGAGCATTGTGCTGACAAGGGCCCTGGAGCTTTGTGAATACAAAGGCTATGGAGCATTGAGATGACAGGGTTCATGGAGCATTGTGATGAGTGTGATCTTGGATCATTGTGATGACAAGTGTCCTGGAACCTTGTGATGATTAGGTTCATGGAACATTGTGATGAGAAAAATTCTGGAGCATTGTGATGACAAGGGCCATGGAGCATTGTGATGACACGGTCATGGAAAATTGTGATGACTCGAATTCTGGAGCATTGTGATGAAAGGGGCCATGGATCATTGTGATGACAACTGTCCTGGAACACTGTGATGACACGGTTCATCGAGTATTGTGATGACAAGGGTCATAGCAAATTGTGATGACAGGTGTCATGGGGCAATGTGATGACATTGATCATCTAGGAATTGTGATGAAAGGTATCATGGAGCACTGTGATGACTGGAGACATGAAGCACTCTTATGAAAATTGTCCTGACAATTGTGATGACAGCAGTCCTGGAGAATTGTGATGACAGGGATTATGCAGCATTGTGTTGACAAGGGTATGGACTACTGTGATGATAATGGTCATGGAGCAATGTGATGAAAGTTTTCATGGAACATCGTTATGAAAAGTGCCTGGGAGCATTGTGACCATAAAGGCCATGGAGCATTGTGAGGACAAGTGTCATGGAGCATTGTAATGAAAGGTTTCACTGTGCACCGTGATGACAAGGGGGCTGGAGTATTGTGATGAAACTGGTCCTGGAGCATTGTGATAACAAAAGCCATGGAGCATTGTGATGACAGGCATCATGGAGCATTGTGAAGAAAGGGGCCATGGGGAATTGTAATGACAATAGAGACATGTGATGAAAATGGTCAGCAAGCATAGTGATTAAAGTGGACAATGAGAATGGTGATGAAAAGCGACATAGAGCATTGTGATGACAAAGATCATGGAGAACTGTGATGACCAGGGTCATGTAGCATTGTGATGACACGGTCATGGAACATTGTGATGACAAAAATTCTGGAGCATTGTGAAGACAAGGGCCATGGAGCATTGTGATGACACGGTCAAGGAACATTGCAATGACAAGAATTCTGGAGCATTGTGATGACAAGGGCCATGGAGTATTGTGATGACATGGTCATAGAACATTGTGATGAGAAGAATTCTGGAGCATTGTGATGACAAGGGCCATGGAGCATTGTGATGACACATTCATGGAACATTGTGATTACAAGTATTCTGGAGCATTGTGCTGACAAGGGCCATGGAGCATTGTGATGACACGGTCATGGATCATTGTGATGACAAGAATTCTGGAGCATTGTGCTGACTAGGGCCCTGGAGCTTTGTGATGAAAAGAGATGGGTACATTGTGATGACTGTGTCATGGAGCTTTGTGATGAAAGGGGCCATGGAGCATTGAGATGACAGGCGTCATGAGGCATGGTGATGACAGTGGTCATGGAGCATTGTGATGAAAGAGATCATGGAGCAATATGATAACAGGGGCCATGGAGCATTGTGATGACAGGGGTATTGGAGCATTGTGATGGAAGTAGACATGGATCATTGTGATGACATGTGTCCTGGAACACTGTGATGACACGGTTCATCGAGTATTGTGATGACAAGGGTCATAGCGAATTGTGATGACAAGTGTCATGGGACATTGTGATGACATTGATCATCTAGGAATTGTGATGAAAGGTATCATGGAGCACTGTGATGACTGGGGGCATGAAGCACTGTGATGAAAATTGTCCTGGATTACTGAGATGACAGCAGTCATGGAGAATTGTGATGACAGGGATTATGCAGCATTGTGTTGACAAGGGTATGGACTATTGTGATGACAATGGTCATGGAGCAATGTGATGAAAGTATTCATGGAACATCGTGATGAAAAGTGCATGGGAGCATTGTGACGATAAAGGCCATGGAGTATTGTGATGACTAGTGTCATGGAGCATTTTAAAGAAAGGTTTCATTGTGCACCATGATGACAAAGGGGATGGAGAATTGTGATGAAACTGGTCCTGGAGCATTGTGATAACAAAAGCCATGGAGCATTGTGATGACAGGCATCATGGAGCATTGTGAAGAAAGGGGCCATGGGGTAATGTAATGACACTAGAGAAATATGATGAAAATGGTCAGCGAGCAGAGTGATTAAAGTGGTCATTGAGGATTGTGATGAAAAGCGACATAGAGCATTGTGATGACAAAGGTCATGGAGAACTGTGATGACCAGGGTCATGTAGCATTGTGATGACACGGTCATGGAACATTGTGATGACTAGAATTCTGGAGCATTATGATGACAAGGGCCATGGAGCATTGTGATGACACGGTCATGGAACATTGTGATGAGAAGAATTCTGGAACATTGTCATGACCAGGGCCATGGAGCATTGTGATGACACGGTCATAGAACATTGTGACGACAAGAATTCTGGAGCATTATAATGACAAGGGCCATGGAGCATTGTGATGACATGGTCGTGGAACATTGTGATGACAAGAATTCTGGAGCATTGTGCTGATGACGGCCATGGAGCATTGTGAGGACACAGTCAAGGAACATTGTGATGAAAAAGATTTCTGGAGCATTGTGATGAAAGGGCATGGAGCATTGTGATTAAAGGTGACAAGGAACATTGTGATGATATGGGCAGAGAACTCTGTGATGACAGTGGTCATGCAGTATTGTGACGAAAAGTGTCATGGAACATTCTGCTGACAGCGATCATGGAGCTTTTTGGTAAGAGAGGCTATGGAGATTTGTGATGTCAGGCGCCATGGGGCATTGTGTTGAGAGCGGTCTTGGAGCATTGTGATGAAAAGGGTCATGGAGCACTGTGATTACAGGGGCCATGGAGCATTGTGAATACAAAGGCTATGGAGCATTGAGATGACAGGGTTCATGGAGCACTCTGATGAATGTGATCTTGGATCATTGTGATGACAAGTGTCCTGGAACCTTGTGATGACACGGTTCATGGAGCATTGTGATGACAAGGACCATGGCGAATTGTGATGACATCTGTCATGGGGCATTGTGATGACAGTGGTCATCTAGATTTGTGATGAAAGGTATCATGGAGCACTGTGATGACAGGGGCCATGGAACATTGTGATGACAAAGGCCATGGAGCAATGTGATGACAAGTGTCATGGGGCATTTTGATGACATTGGCATGGAGCATTATGATGACAGGGCCCACGGAGCTTTGTGATGAAAAGGGCAGGGTACATTGTGATGACAGGGTTCATGGAGCATTGTGATGAAAGGGGCCATGGAGCATTGAGATGAGAGCCGTTATGAGGCATGGTGATGACAGTCGTCATGGAGCATTGTGATGAAAGAGATCATGGAGCAATATGATAACAGGGGCCATGGAGCATTGTGATGACAGGGGTATTGGAGCATTGTGATGGAAGTACACATGGATCATTGTGATGACATGTGTCCTGGAACACTGTGATGACACGGTTCATCGAGTATTGTGATGACAAGGGTCATAGCGAATTGTGATGACAAGTGTCATGGGGCATTGTGATGACATTGATCATCTAGGAATTGTGATGAAAGGTATCATGGAGCACTGTGATGACTGGGGGCATGAAGCTCTGTGATGAAAATTGTCCTGGATTATTGTGATGACAGCAGTCATGGAGAATTGTGATGACAGGGATTATGCAGCATTGTGTTGACAAGGGTATGGACTATTGTGATGACAATGGTCATGGAGCAATGTGATGAAAGTATTCATGGAACATCGTGATGAAAAGTGCATGGGAGCAATGTGACGATAAAGGCCATGGAGTATTGTGATGACTAGTATCATGGAGCATTTTAATGAAAGGTTTCATTGTGCACCATGATGACAAAGGGGATGGAGAATTGTGATGAAACTGGTCCTGGAGCATTGTGATAACAAAAGCCATGGAGCATTGTGATGACAGGCATCATGGAGCATTGTGAAGAAAGGGGCCATGGGGTATTGTAATGACACTAGAGAAATATGATGAAAATGGTCAGCGAGCATAGTGATTAAAGTGGTCATTGAGAATTGTGATGAAAAGCAACATAGAGCATTGTGATGACAAAGGTCATGGAGAACTGTGATGACCAGGGTCATGTAACATTGTGATGACAAGAATTCTGGAGCATTGTGATGACAAGGGCCATGGAGCATTGTGATGACACGGTCATGGAATATTGTGATGAGAAGAATTCTGGAGCATTGTGCTGACAAGGGCCATGGAGCATTGTGATGATACGGTCATGGAACATTGTGATGACAATAATTCTGGAGCATAATGATGACAAGGGCCATGGAGCATTGTGATGACACGGCCATGGAACATTGTGATGACAAGAATTCTGGAGCATTCTGATGACAATGGCCATGGAGCATTGTGATGACACGGTCATGGAACATTTTGATGACAAGAATTCTGGAGTATTGTGATGACAAGGTCCATGGAGCATTGTGATGACACGGCCATGGAATATTGTGATGAGAAGAATTCTGGAGCATTGTGCTGACAAGGGCCATGGAGCATTGTGATGATACGGTCATGGAACATTGTGATGACAATAATTCTGGAGCATAATGATGACAAGGGCCATGGAGCATTGTGATGACACGGCCATGGAACATTGTGATGACAAGAATTCTGGAGAATTGTGATGACAACGTTCATGGAGAATTGTGATGACACGGTCAAGGAACATTTCGATGAGAAGATTTCTGGAGCATTTTGGTGAAAGGGTATGGAGCACTGTGATTAAAGGTGACAAGGAACATTGTGATGATATGGGCAGAGAACTTTGTGATGACAGGGGTCATGGAGCATTGTGATGAAAAGTGTCATGGAACATTGTGCTGACAGGGATCATGGAGCTTTTTGGTAAGAGAGGCCATGGAGATTTGTGATGGCAGGTGTCATGGGGCATTGTGATGACAGCAGTCTTGGAGCATTGTGATGAAAGGGGTCATGGAGCACTGTGATTACAGGGGCCATGGAGCATGGTGAATACAAAGGCAATGGAGCATTGAGATGACAGGTTTCATGGAGCACTGTGATGAAAGTGATCATGGGTCATTGTGATGACAAGTGTCCTGGAACCTTGTGATGACACAGTTCATGGAGCATTGTGATGACAAGGACCATGGCGAGTTGTGATGACATCTGTCATGGGGCATTGTGATGACAGTGGTCATCTAGAATTGTGATGAAAGGTATCATGGAGCACTGTGATGAGAGGGGCCATGGAACATTTTGATGACAAAGGCCATGGAGCATTGTGATGACAAGTGTCATGCGGCATTTTGATGACATTGGCATGCAGCATTATGATGACAAGAGTTCTGGAGCATTTTGATGACAAGGACATTGAGCATTGTGGTGACAGTGACCATGGAACATTGTGATGAAAAGGGCAGGGAACATTGTGAAGACTGGGTTCATGGAGCATTGGGATGAAAGGGCCCATGGAGCATTGTGATGACAGGCGTCATGAGGCATAGTGATGACAGTGGTCATGGAGCATTGTGATGAAAGAGATCATGGAGCAATATGAAAACAGGGGCCATGGAGCATTTTGATGACAGGTTGTTGGAGCATTGTGATGAAAGTAGTCATGGATTATTCTGAAGACATGTTTCTTGGAACACTGTGATGAAACTGTTCATCGAGTACTGTGATGACAAGGGTCATAGCAAATTGTGATGACAGGTGTCATGGGGCATTGTGATGACATTGATCATCTATAATTGTGATGAAAGGTATCATGGAGCACTGTGATGACTGGGGGCATGAAGCATTGTTATGAAAAGTGTCCTGGATTATTGTGATGACAGCAGTCATGGAGAATTGTGATGACAGAGATTATGCAGCATTGTGTTGACAAGGTTATGGACTATTGTGATGACAATGGTCATGGATCAATGTGATAAACCTTTTCATGGAACATGGTGTTGAAAAGTGCCTGGGAGCATTGTGATGACAAGTGTCATGGGGCATTTTGATGACATTGGCATGGAGCATTATGATGACAAGTGTTCTGGAGCATTTTGATGACAAGGGCATGGAGCATTGTGATGACAGGGGCCATGGAACATTGTGATGACAAATGCCATGGAGCATTGTGTTGCCGTGTCATGGGGCATTTTGATGACATTGGCATGGAGCATTATGATGACAAGAGATCTGGAGCATTTTGATGACAAGGGCATGAAACATTGTGATGAGAAGAATTCTGTAGCATTGTCATGACAAGGGCCATGGAGCATTGTGATGACACTGTCATGGAACATTGGGATGACAAGAATTCTGGAGCATTGTGCTGACAAGGGCCATGGAGCATTGTGATGACACGGTCATGGAACATTGTGATGAGAAGAATTCTGGAGCATTGGGCTGACAAGGGCCATGGAGCATTGTGATGACACGGTAATGGAACATTGTGATGAGAAGAATTCTGGAGCATTGTGATGACAAGGGCCATGGAGCATTGTGATGACACGGTCAAGGAACATTGCGATGACAAGATTTCTGGAGCATTGTGATGAAAGGCCGTGGAGCATTGTGATTAAAGGTGACAAGGAGCATTGTGATGATATGGGCAGAGAATTTTGTGATGACAGGGGTCATGGAGCATTTTGATGAAAAGTGTCATGGAACATTTTGCTGACAGGGATCATGGAGCTTTTTGGTAAGGGAGGCCATGGAGATTTGTAATAGCAGGCGTCATGGGGCATCGTGATGACAGCGGTCTTGGAGCATTGTGATGAAAGGGGTCATGGAGCACTGTGATTACAGGGGCCATGGAGCATTGTGAATACAAAGGCTATGGAGAATTGAGATGACAGGGTTCATGGAGCACTGTGGTGAAAGTGATCATGGAACAATTTGATGGCAAGTGTCCTGGAACCTTGTGATGACACGGTTCATGGATCATTGTGATGACAAGGACCATGGTGAATTGTGATGACATCTGTCCTGGGGCATTTTGATGACAGTGGTCATCTAGAATTGTGATGAAAGGTATCATGGAGCACTCTGATGACAGGGCCATGGAACATTGTGATTACAAATGCCATGGAGCATTGTGATGAAAAGTGTCATGGGGCATTTTGATGACATTGGCATGGAGCATTATGATCACAAGAGTTGTGGAGCATTTTGAAGACAAGGGCATGGAGCTTTGTGATGACAGGGCCCATGGAGCATTGTGATGAAAAGGGCAGGGAACATTGTGATGACAGAGTTCATGGAGCATTGTGATGAAAGGGGCCATGGAGCATTGAGATGAGAAGCGTCATGAGGCATGGTGATGACAGTGGTCATGGAGCATTGTGATGAAAGAGATCATGGAGCTATATGATAACAGGGGCCATGGAGCATTGTGATGACAGTTGTATTGGAGCATTGTGATGAAAGTAGTCATGGAACATTTTGATGACATGTGTCCTGGAACACTGTGATGACACGGTTCATCGAGTATTGTGATGACAAGGGTCATAGCGATTGTGATGACATGTGTCATGTGGCATTGTGATGACATTGATCATCTAGGAATTGTGATGAAAGGTATCATGGAGCACTGTGATGACTGGGGGCATGAAGCATTGTTATGAAAATTGGCCTGGATTATTGTGATGAGAGCAGTCATGGAGAATTGTGATGACAGGGATTAGGCAGCATTGTGTTGACAAGGGTATGGACTATTGTGATGACAATGCTCATGGAGCAATGTGATGAATGTTTTCATGGAACATCGTGATGAAAAGTGCCTGGGAGCATTGTGACGATACAGGCCATGGAGCATTGTGATGAAAAGTGTCATGGGGCATTGCAATGAAAGGTTTCATTGTGCACCGTGATGACAAGGGGAATGAAATATTGTGATGAAACTGGACCTGGAGCATTGTGATAACGAAAGCCATGGAGCATTGTGATGACAGGCATCATGGAGAATTGTGAAGAAAGGGGCCATGAGGAATTGTAATGACAATAGAGAAATGTGATGAAAAAGGTCAGCGAGTATAGTGATTAAAGTGGTCATAGAGAATTGTGATGAAAAGCGACATAGAGCATTGTGATGACAAAGGTCATGGAGAACTGTGATGACCAGGGTTATGTAGCATTGTGAGGACACGGTCATGGAACATTGTGATGACAAGAATTCTGGATCATTGTGATGACAACGGCCATGGAGCATGGTGATGACACGGTCATGGAACATGTGATGACAAGAATTCTGGAGCATTGTGATGACAAGGTTCATGGAGCATTGTGAAGATAAGGTCAAGGAACATTGCGAAGACAAGATTTCTGGAGCATTGTGATGAAAAGGCATGGAGCATTGTGATTAAAGGTGACAAAGAGCATTGTGATGATATGGGCAGTGAAATTTGTGATGACAGGGTTCATGGAGCATTGTGATGAAAGAGATCATGGAGCAATATGATAACAGGGGCCATGGAGCATTGTGAAGACAAGTGTATTTGAGCATTGTGAAGGAAGTAGACATGGATCATTGTGATGACATGTGTCCTGGAACACTGTGATGACACGGTTCATCGAGTATTGTGATGACAAGTGTCATAGCGAATTGTGATGACAAGTGTCATGGGGCATTGTGATGACATTGATCATCTAGGAATTGTGATGAAAGGTATCATGGAGCACTGTGATGACTGGGGGCATGAAGCATTGTTATGAAAATTGTCCTGCATTATTGTGGTGACAACATTCATGGAGAATTGTGATGACAGGGATTATGCAGCATTGTGTTGACAAGGGTGTGGACTATTGTGATGACAATGCGCATGGAGCAATGTGATGAAAGCTTTCATGGAACATCGTGATGAAAAGTGCCTGGGAGCATTGTGACGATAAAGGCCATGGAGCAATGTGCTGACAAGTGTCATGGAGCATTGTAATGATAGGTTTCATTGTGCACCGTGATGACAAGGGGGATGGCGTATTGTGATGAAACTAGTCCTGGAGCATAGTGATAACAAAAGCCTTGGAGCATGGTGAGGACAGGCATCATGGAGCATTGTGAAGAAAGGGGTCATGGGGAATTGTAATGACAGTAGAGAAATGTGATGAAAATTGTCAGCGAGCATAGTGATTAAAGTGCTCATTGAGAATTGTGATGAAAAGCAACATAGAACATTGTGATGACAAAGGTCATGGAGAAATATGATGACCAGGGTCATGTAGCATTGTGAGGACACGGTCATGGATCATTGTGATGAAAGGGTTCATGGAGCTTTTTGATGACAAGTGTCATGGAGCATTGTGATGACACAGTCAAGGAGCATGGCAATTACAAGAATTCTGGAGCATTGTGTTGAAAGTGCATGGAGCATTGTGTTTAAAGGTGACAAGGAGCATTGTGATGATATGGGCAGAGAACTTTGTGATGACATGGGTCATGGAACATTGTGATGAAAAGTGTCATGGAACATTGTGCTGACAGGGATCATGGAGCTTTTTGGTAAGAGAGGTCATGGAAATTCGTGATGGCATGCGACATGGGGCATTGTGATGACAGCGGTCTTGGAGCATTGTGATGAAAAGGATGTTGCAGCACTGTGATTACAGGGCCCATAGAGCATTGTGAATTCAAAGGCTATGGAGCATTGAGATGAAAGGGTTCATGGAGCATTGTGTTGAAAGTGATCATGGATCATTGTTATGACAAGTTTCATGGAACCTTGTGATGACACGGTTCATGGAGCATTGTGATGACAAGGACCATGGTGAATTGTGATGACATCTGTGATGGGGCATTGTGATGACAGTGGTCATCAGGAATTGTGATGAAATGTTTCATGGAGCACTGTGATGACTGGGGCATGAAGCACTGTTATGAAAATTGTCCTGGATTATTGTGGTGACAGCAGTCATGGAGAATTGTGATGACAGGGATTATGCAGCATTGTGTTGACAAGGGTATGGTCTATTGTGATGACAATGGTCATGAAGCAATGTGATGAAAGTTTTCATGGAACATCATGAGGAAAAGTGCCTGGGGGCATTGTGACGATAAAGGCCATGGAGCATTGTGCTGACAAGTGTCATGGAGCATTGTAATGAAAGGTTTCATTGTGCACCGTGATGACAAGGGGGATAGAATATTGTGATGAAACTAGTCCTGGAGCAGAGTGATAACAAAAGCCTTGGAGCATTTTGATGACAGGCATCATGGAGCATTGTGAAGAAAGGGTCCATGGGGAATTGGAATGACAATAGAGAAATGTGATGAAAATGGTCAGCGAGCATAGTGATTAAAGTGCTCATTGAGAATTGTGATGAAAAGCAACATAGAGCATTGTGATGACAAAGGTCTTGGAGAACTGTGATGACCAGGGTCATGTAGCATTGTGCTGACACAGTCATGGAATATTGTGATGAAAAGAATTCTGGAGCATTGTGATGACAAGAGCCATGGAGCATTGTGATGACACGGTCATGGAACATTGTGATGACAAGGATTCTGGAGCATTGTGATGACAAGTGCCATGGAGCATTGTGATGACACGGTCAAGGAACATTGGGATGACAAGAATCCTGGAGCATTGTGATGAAAGGGCATGGAGCATTGTGATTAAAGGTGACAAGTAGCATTGTGATGATATGGGCAGAGATCTTTCGTATGAAATGGGTCATGGAGCATTGTGATGAAAAGTGTCATGGAACATTGTGCTGACAGGGATCATGGAGCTTTTAGGTAAGAGAGGCCATGGAAATTTGTGATGGCAGGCATCATGGGGCATTGTGATGACAGCGGTCTTGGAGCCTTGTGATGAAAGGGGTCATGGAGCACTGTGATTAGAGGGGCCATGGAGCATTGTGAATACAAAGGCTATGGAGCATTGAGATGACAGGGTTCACGGAGCACTGTGCTGAAAGTGATCATGGATCATTGTGATTACAAGTGTCATGGGGCATTTTGATGACATTGGCATGGAGCATTGTGGTGACAGGTCCCATGGAGCATTGTGTTGAAAAGGGCAGGGAACATTGTGATGACTGATTTCATGGAGCATTGTGATGAAAGGGGCCATGGAGCATTGAGATGACAGGCATCATGAGGTATGGTGATGACAGTAGTCATGGATCATTGTGATGAAAGAGATCATGGAGCAATATCATAACAGGGGCCATGGAGCATTGTGATGACAGGTGTATTGGAGCATTGTGATGAAAGTAGTCATGGATCATTGTGATGACATGTGTCCTGGAACACTGTGATGACACGGTTCATGGAGTATTGTGATGAAAAGGGTCGTAGCGAATTGTGATGACAGGTGTCATGGGGCATTGTGATGACATTGATCATCTAGGAATTGTGATGAAAGGTATCATGGAGCACTGTGATGACTGGGGGCATGAAGCATTGTTATGAAAATTGTCCTGGATTATTGTGATGACAGCAGTCATGGAGAATTGTGATGACAGGGATTATGCAGCATTGTGTTGTCAAGGGTATGGACAATTGTGATAACAATGGTCATGGAGCAATGTGATGAACGTTTTCATGGAACATCGTGATAAAAAGTGCCTGGGAGCATTGTGACGATGAAGGCCATGGAGCATTGTGATGACAAGTGTCATGGGTCATTTAGATGACATTGGCATGGAGCATTATGATGACAAGAGTTCTGGAGCATTTTGATGACAAGGGCATGGAGCATTTTGTTGACAGGGACCATGGAGCTTTGTGATGAAAAGCCAGGGAACATTGTGATGACTGGGTTCATGGAGCATTGTGATGAAACGGGCCATGGAGCATTGTGATGACAGGCGTCATGGAACATTGTG
This sequence comes from Balaenoptera acutorostrata, assembly GCF_949987535.1. NCBI lineage: Eukaryota > Metazoa > Chordata > Mammalia > Artiodactyla > Balaenopteridae > Balaenoptera > Balaenoptera acutorostrata. Next base: position 173,738 of record NW_026646170.1, read on the forward strand.
AAGATAGAGGCCATGGGGAATTGTAATGACAATAGAGAAATGTGATGAAAATGGTCAGCGAGCATAGCCATTAAAGTGGTCATTGAGAATTGTGAAGAAAAGCGACATAGAGCATTGTGATGACAAAGGTCATGGAGAACTGTGATGACCAGGGTCATGTAGCATTGTGATGACACGGTCATGGAACATTGTGATGACAAGAATTCTGGAGCATTGTGATGAAAGGGCATGGAGCATTGTGATTAAAGGTGACAAGGAGCATTATGATGATATGGGCAGAGAACTTTGTGATGACAGGGGTCATGGAGCATTGTGATGAAAAGTGTCATGGAACATTGTGCTGACAGGGATCATGGAGCTTTTTGGTAAGAGAGGCCATGGAGATTTGTGATGGCAGGCGTCATGGGCCATTGTGATGACAGCGGTCTTGGAGCATTGTGATGAAAAGTGTCATGGAGCACTGTGATTAGAGGGGCCATGGAGCATTGTGAATACAAAGGCTATGGAGCATTGAGATGACCGTGTTCATGGAGCACTGTGATGAAAGGGATCATGGATCGTTGTGATGACAAGGACCATGGCGAATTGTGATGACATCTGTCATGGGGCATTGTGATGACAGTGGTCATCTAGAATTGTGATGAAAGTTATCATGGAGCACTGTGATGACAGGTGCCATGGAACATTGTGATGACAAAGTCCATGGAGCATTGTGATGCCAAGTGTCATGGGGCATTTTGATGACATTGGCATGGAGCATTATGATGACAAGCGTTCTGGAGCATTTTAATGACAAGGGCATGGAGCATTTTGTTGACAGGGACCATGGAGCTTTGTGATGAAAAGCCAGGGAACATTGTGATGACTGGGTTCATGGAGCATTGTGATGAAACGGGCCATGGAGCATTGTGATGACAGGCGTCATGAGGCATGGTGATGACAGTGGTCATGGAGCAATGTGAAGAAAGTAGTCATGGATCATTGTGATGACATGTGTCCTGGAACACTGTGATGACACGGTTCATGGAGTATTGTGATGAAAAGGGTCGTAGCGAATTGTGATGACAGGTGTCATGGGGCATTGTGATGACATTGATCATCTAGGAATTGTGATGAAAGGTATCATGGAGCACTGTGATGACTGGGGGCATGAAGCATTGTTATGAAAATTGTCCTGGATTATTGTGATGACAGCAGTCATGGAGAATTGTGATGACAAGGATTATGCAGCATTGTGTTGTCAAGGGTATGGACAATTGTGATAACAATGGTCATGGAGCAATGTGATGAACGTTTTCATGGAACATCGTGATAAAAAGTGCCTGGGAGCATTGTGACGATGAAGGCCATGGAGCATTGTGATGACAAGTGTCATGGGTCATTTAGATGACATTGGCATGGAGCATTATGATGACAAGAGTTCTGGAGCATTTTGATGACAAGGGCATGGAGCATTGTGATGACAAAGGCCATGGAGCATTGTGATGAGAGGCATCATGGAACATTGTGAAGATAGAGGCCATGGGGAATTGTAATGACAATAGAGAAATGTGATGAAAATGGTCAGCGAGCATAGTCATTAAAGTGGTCATTGAGAATTGTGAAGAAAAGCGACATAGAGCATTGTGATGACAAAGGTCATGGAGAACTGTGATGACCAGGGTCATGTAGCATTGTGATGACACGGTCATGGAACATTGTGATGACAAGAATTCTGGAGCATTGTGATGAAAGGGCATGGAGCATTGTGATTAAAGGTGACAAGGAGCATTATGATGATATGGGCAGAGAACTTTGTGATGACAGGGGTCATGGAGCATTGTGATGAAAAGTGTCATGGAACATTGTGCTGACAGGGATCATGGAGCTTTTTGGTAAGAGAGGCCATGGAGATTTGTGATGGCAGGTGTCATGGGCCATTGTGATGACAGCCGTCTTGGAGCATTGTGCTGAAAAGTGTCATGGAGCACTGTAATTAGAGGGGCCATGGAGCATTGTGAATACAAAGGCTACGGAGCATTGAGATGACAGTGTTCATGGAGCACTGTGATGAAAGGGATCATGGATCGTTGTGATGACAAGTGTCCTGGAACCTTGTGATGACACGGTTCATGGAGCATTGTGATGACAAGGACCATGGCGAATTGTGATGACATCTGTCATGGGGCATTGTGATGACAGTGGTCATCTAGAATTGTGATGAAAGTTATCATGGAGCACTGTGATGACAGGTGCCATGGAACATTGTGATGACAAAGTCCATGGAGCATTGTGATGCCAAGTGTCATGGGGCATTTTGATGACATTGGCATGGAGCATTATGATGACAAGCGTTCTGGAGGATTTTAATGACAAGGGCATGGAGCATTTTGTTGACAGGGAGCATGGAGCATTGTGATGAAAAGCCAGGGAACATTGTGATGACTGGGTTCATGGAGCATTGTGATGAAAGGGGCCATGGAGCATTGTGATGACAGGCGTCATGAGGCATGGTGATGACAGTGGTCATGGAGCATTGTGATGAAAGTGATCATGGAGCAATATGATAACAGGGGCCATGGAGCATTGTGATGACAGGTGTATTGGAGCATTGTGATGAAAGTAGTCATGGATCATTGTGATGACATGTGTCCTGGAACACTGGGATGACACGGTTCATCAAGTACTGTGATGACAAGGGTCATAGCGAATTGTGATGACAGGTGTCATGGGGCATTGTGATGACATTAATCATCTAGGAAATGTGATGACATGCCTCATGGAGCACTGTGATGACTGGGGGCATGAAGCATTGTTATGAAAATTGTCCTGGATTATTGTGATGACAGCAGTCATGGAGAATTGTGATGACAGGGATTATGCAGCATTGTGTTGACAAGGGTATGGACTATTGTGATGACAATGGTCATGGAGCAATGTGATGAAAGTTTTCATGGAACAGCGTGATGAAAAGTGCCTGGGAGCATTGTGACGATAAAGGCCATGGAGCATTGTGCTGACACGTGTCATGGAGCATTGTAATGAAACGTTTCATTGTGCACCGTGATGACAAGGGGGATGGAGTATTGTGATGAAACTAGTCCTGGACCATAGTGATGACAAAAGCCTTGGAGCATTGTGATGACTGGCATCATGGAGCATTCTGAAGAAAGGGGCCATGGGGAATTGTAATGACAATAGAGAAATGTGATGAAAATGGTCAGCGAGCATAGTCATTAAAGTGGTCATTGAGAATTGTGAAGAAAAGCGGCATAGAGCATTGTGATGACAAAGGTCATGGAGAACTGTGATGACCAGGGTCATGTAGCATTGTGCTGACACAGTCATGGAACATTGTGATGACAAGAATTCTGGAGCATTGTGATGACAAGGGCCATGGAGCATTGTGATTACACGGTCATGGAACATTGTGATGACAAGGATTCTGGAGCATTGTGATGACAAGTTCCATGGAGCATTGTGATGACACGGTCAAGGAACATTGGGATGACAAGATTTCTGGAGCATTGTGATGAAAGGGCCTGGAGCATTGTGATTAAAGGTGACAAGGAGCATTGCGATGATATGTGCAGAGATCTTTGTTATGAAATGGATCATGGAGCATTGTGATGAAAAGTGTCATGGAACATTGTGCTGACAGGGATCATGGAGCTTTTTGGTAAGAGAGGCCATGGAAATTTGTGGGGGCAGGCATCATGGGGCATTGTGATGACAGCGGTCTTGGAGCATTTTGATGAAAGGTGTCTTGGAGCACTGTGATTACAGGGCCCATAGAGCATTGTGAATTCAAAGGCTATGGAGAATTGAGATGACAGGGTTCATGGAGCATTGTGATGAAAATGATCATGGATCATTGTTATGACAAGTGTCATGGAACCTTTTGATGACAAGGGTCATGGAGTATTGTGATGACAAGGGTCATAGCGAATTGTGATGACAGGTGTCATGGGGCATTGTGATGCCATTGATCGACTAGGAATTCTGATGAAAGGTATCATGGGGCACTGTGATGACTGGGGGCATGAAGCACTGTGATGAAAACTGTCCTGGAGTATTGTGATGACAGCAGTCATGCAGAATTTTGATGACAGGGATTATGCAGCATGGTATTGACAAGGGTATGGACTATTGTGATGACAATGGTCATGGAGCAATGTGATGAAAGTATTCATGGAACATCGTGATGAAAAGTGCCTGGGAGCATTGTGACGATAAAGGCCATGGAGCAATGTGCTGACAAGTGTCATGGAGCATTGTAATGAAAGGTTTCATTGTGCACCGTGATGACAAGGGGGATGGCGTATTGTGATGAAACTAGTCCTGGAGCATAGTGATAACAAAAGCCTTGGAGCATGGTGAGGACAGGCATCATGGAGCATTGTGAAGAAAGGGGTCATGGGGAATTGTAATGACAGTAGAGAAATGTGATGAAAATTGTCAGCGAGCATAGTGATTAAAGTGCTCATTGAGAATTGTGATGAAAAGCAACATAGAACATTGTGATGACAAAGGTCATGGAGAAATATGATGACCAGGGTCATGTAGCATTGTGAGGACACGGTCATGGATCATTGTGATGAAAGGGTTCATGGAGCTTTTTGATGACAAGTGTCATGGAGCATTGTGATGACACAGTCAAGGAGCATGGCAATTACAAGAATTCTGGAGCATTGTGTTGAAAGTGCATGGAGCATTGTGTTTAAAGGTGACAAGGAGCATTGTGATGATATGGGCAGAGAACTTTGTGATGACATGGGTCATGGAACATTGTGATGAAAAGTGTCATGGAACATTGTGCTGACAGGGATCATGGAGCTTTTTGGTAAGAGAGGTCATGGAAATTCGTGATGGCATGCGACATGGGGCATTGTGATGACAGCGGTCTTGGAGCATTGTGATGAAAAGGATGTTGCAGCACTGTGATTACAGGGCCCATAGAGCATTGTGAATTCAAAGGCTATGGAGCATTGAGATGAAAGGGTTCATGGAGCATTGTGTTGAAAGTGATCATGGATCATTGTTATGACAAGTTTCATGGAACCTTGTGATGACACGGTTCATGGAGCATTGTGATGACAAGGACCATGGTGAATTGTGATGACATCTGTGATGGGGCATTGTGATGACAGTGGTCATCAGGAATTGTGATGAAATGTTTCATGGAGCACTGTGATGACTGGGGCATGAAGCACTGTTATGAAAATTGTCCTGGATTATTGTGGTGACAGCAGTCATGGAGAATTGTGATGACAGGGATTATGCAGCATTGTGTTGACAAGGGTATGGTCTATTGTGATGACAATGGTCATGAAGCAATGTGATGAAAGTTTTCATGGAACATCATGAGGAAAAGTGCCTGGGGGCATTGTGACGATAAAGGCCATGGAGCATTGTGCTGACAAGTGTCATGGAGCATTGTAATGAAAGGTTTCATTGTGCACCGTGATGACAAGGGGGATAGAATATTGTGATGAAACTAGTCCTGGAGCAGAGTGATAACAAAAGCCTTGGAGCATTTTGATGACAGGCATCATGGAGCATTGTGAAGAAAGGGTCCATGGGGAATTGGAATGACAATAGAGAAATGTGATGAAAATGGTCAGCGAGCATAGTGATTAAAGTGCTCATTGAGAATTGTGATGAAAAGCAACATAGAGCATTGTGATGACAAAGGTCTTGGAGAACTGTGATGACCAGGGTCATGTAGCATTGTGCTGACACAGTCATGGAATATTGTGATGAAAAGAATTCTGGAGCATTGTGATGACAAGAGCCATGGAGCATTGTGATGACACGGTCATGGAACATTGTGATGACAAGGATTCTGGAGCATTGTGATGACAAGTGCCATGGAGCATTGTGATGACACGGTCAAGGAACATTGGGATGACAAGAATCCTGGAGCATTGTGATGAAAGGGCATGGAGCATTGTGATTAAAGGTGACAAGTAGCATTGTGATGATATGGGCAGAGATCTTTCGTATGAAATGGGTCATGGAGCATTGTGATGAAAAGTGTCATGGAACATTGTGCTGACAGGGATCATGGAGCTTTTAGGTAAGAGAGGCCATGGAAATTTGTGATGGCAGGCATCATGGGGCATTGTGATGACAGCGGTCTTGGAGCCTTGTGATGAAAGGGGTCATGGAGCACTGTGATTAGAGGGGCCATGGAGCATTGTGAATACAAAGGCTATGGAGCATTGAGATGACAGGGTTCACGGAGCACTGTGCTGAAAGTGATCATGGATCATTGTGATTACAAGTGTCATGGGGCATTTTGATGACATTGGCATGGAGCATTGTGGTGACAGGTCCCATGGAGCATTGTGTTGAAAAGGGCAGGGAACATTGTGATGACTGATTTCATGGAGCATTGTGATGAAAGGGGCCATGGAGCATTGAGATGACAGGCATCATGAGGTATGGTGATGACAGTAGTCATGGATCATTGTGATGAAAGAGATCATGGAGCAATATCATAACAGGGGCCATGGAGCATTGTGATGACAGGTGTATTGGAGCATTGTGATGAAAGTAGTCATGGATCATTGTGATGACATGTGTCCTGGAACACTGTGATGACACGGTTCATGGAGTATTGTGATGAAAAGGGTCGTAGCGAATTGTGATGACAGGTGTCATGGGGCATTGTGATGACATTGATCATCTAGGAATTGTGATGAAAGGTATCATGGAGCACTGTGATGACTGGGGGCATGAAGCATTGTTATGAAAATTGTCCTGGATTATTGTGATGACAGCAGTCATGGAGAATTGTGATGACAGGGATTATGCAGCATTGTGTTGTCAAGGGTATGGACAATTGTGATAACAATGGTCATGGAGCAATGTGATGAACGTTTTCATGGAACATCGTGATAAAAAGTGCCTGGGAGCATTGTGACGATGAAGGCCATGGAGCATTGTGATGACAAGTGTCATGGGTCATTTAGATGACATTGGCATGGAGCATTATGATGACAAGAGTTCTGGAGCATTTTGATGACAAGGGCATGGAGCATTTTGTTGACAGGGACCATGGAGCTTTGTGATGAAAAGCCAGGGAACATTGTGATGACTGGGTTCATGGAGCATTGTGATGAAACGGGCCATGGAGCATTGTGATGACAGGCGTCATGGAACATTGTGAAGATAGAGGCCATGGGGAATTGTAATGACAATAGAGAAATGTGATGAAAATGGTCAGCGAGCATAGCCATTAAAGTGGTCATTGAGAATTGTGAAGAAAAGCGACATAGAGCATTGTGATGACAAAGGTCATGGAGAACTGTGATGACCAGGGTCATGTAGCATTGTGATGACACGGTCATGGAACATTGTGATGACAAGAATTCTGGAGCATTGTGATGAAAGGGCATGGAGCATTGTGATTAAAGGTGACAAGGAGCATTATGATGATATGGGCAGAGAACTTTGTGATGACAGGGGTCATGGAGCATTGTGATGAAAAGTGTCATGGAACATTGTGCTGACAGGGATCATGGAGCTTTTTGGTAAGAGAGGCCATGGAGATTTGTGATGGCAGGCGTCATGGGCCATTGTGATGACAGCGGTCTTGGAGCATTGTGATGAAAAGTGTCATGGAGCACTGTGATTAGAGGGGCCATGGAGCATTGTGAATACAAAGGCTATGGAGCATTGAGATGACCGTGTTCATGGAGCACTGTGATGAAAGGGATCATGGATCGTTGTGATGACAAGGACCATGGCGAATTGTGATGACATCTGTCATGGGGCATTGTGATGACAGTGGTCATCTAGAATTGTGATGAAAGTTATCATGGAGCACTGTGATGACAGGTGCCATGGAACATTGTGATGACAAAGTCCATGGAGCATTGTGATGCCAAGTGTCATGGGGCATTTTGATGACATTGGCATGGAGCATTATGATGACAAGCGTTCTGGAGCATTTTAATGACAAGGGCATGGAGCATTTTGTTGACAGGGACCATGGAGCTTTGTGATGAAAAGCCAGGGAACATTGTGATGACTGGGTTCATGGAGCATTGTGATGAAACGGGCCATGGAGCATTGTGATGACAGGCGTCATGAGGCATGGTGATGACAGTGGTCATGGAGCAATGTGATGAAAGTAGTCATGGATCATTGTGATGACATGTGTCCTGGAACACTGTGATGACACGGTTCATGGAGTATTGTGATGAAAAGGGTCGTAGCGAATTGTGATGACAGGTGTCATGGGGCATTGTGATGACATTGATCATCTAGGAATTGTGATGAAAGGTATCATGGAGCACTGTGATGACTGGGGGCATGAAGCATTGTTATGAAAATTGTCCTGGATTATTGTGATGACAGCAGTCATGGAGAATTGTGATGACAAGGATTATGCAGCATTGTGTTGTCAAGGGTATGGACAATTGTGATAACAATGGTCATGGAGCAATGTGATGAATGTTTTCATGGAACATCGTGATAAAAAGTGCCTGGGAGCATTGTGACGATGAAGGCCATGGAGCATTGTGATGACAAGTGTCATGGGTCATTTAGATGACATTGGCATGGAGCATTATGATGACAAGAGTTCTGGAGCATTTTGATGACAAGGGCATGGAGCATTGTGATGACAAAGGCCATGGAGCATTGTGATGAGAGGCATCATGGAACATTGTGAAGATAGAGGCCATGGGGAATTGTAATGACAATAGAGAAATGTGATGAAAATGGTCAGCGAGCATAGTCATTAAAGTGGTCATTGAGAATTGTGAAGAAAAGCGACATAGAGCATTGTGATGACAAAGGTCATGGAGAACTGTGATGACCAGGGTCATGTAGCATTGTGATGACACGGTCATGGAACATTGTGATGACAAGAATTCTGGAGCATTGTGATGAAAGGGCATGGAGCATTGTGATTAAAGGTGACAAGGAGCATTATGATGATATGGGCAGAGAACTTTGTGATGACAGGGGTCATGGAGCATTGTGATGAAAAGTGTCATGGAACATTGTGCTGACAGGGATCATGGAGCTTTTTGGTAAGAGAGGCCATGGAGATTTGTGATGGCAGGTGTCATGGGCCATTGTGATGACAGCCGTCTTGGAGCATTGTGCTGAAAAGTGTCATGGAGCACTGTAATTAGAGGGGCCATGGAGCATTGTGAATACAAAGGCTACGGAGCATTGAGATGACAGTGTTCATGGAGCACTGTGATGAAAGGGATCATGGATCGTTGTGATGACAAGTGTCCTGGAACCTTGTGATGACACGGTTCATGGAGCATTGTGATGACAAGGACCATGGTGAATTGTGATGACATCTGTCATGGGGCATTGTGATGACAGTGGTCATCTAGAATTGTGATGAAAGTTATCATGGAGCACTGTGATGACAGGTGCCATGGAACATTGTGATGACAAAGTCCATGGAGCATTGTGATGCCAAGTGTCATGGGGCATTTTGATGACATTGGCATGGAGCATTATGATGACAAGCGTTCTGGAGGATTTTAATGACAAGGGCATGGAGCATTTTGTTGACAGGGAGCATGGAGCATTGTGATGAAAAGCCAGGGAACATTGTGATGACTGGGTTCATGGAGCATTGTGATGAAAGGGGCCATGGAGCATTGTGATGACAGGCGTCATGAGGCATGGTGATGACAGTGGTCATGGAGCATTGTGATGAAAGTGATCATGGAGCAATATGATAACAGGGGCCATGGAGCATTGTGATGACAGGTGTATTGGAGCATTGTGATGAAAGTAGTCATGGATCATTGTGATGACATGTGTCCTGGAACACTGGGATGACACGGTTCATCAAGTACTGTGATGACAAGGGTCATAGCGAATTGTGATGACAGGTGTCATGGGGCATTGTGATGACATTAATCATCTAGGAAATGTGATGACATGCCTCATGGAGCACTGTGATGACTGGGGGCATGAAGCATTGTTATGAAAATTGTCCTGGATTATTGTGATGACAGCAGTCATGGAGAATTGTGATGACAGGGATTATGCAGCATTGTGTTGACAAGGGTATGGACTATTGTGATGACAATGGTCATGGAGCAATGTGATGAAAGTTTTCATGGAACAGCGTGATGAAAAGTGCCTGGGAGCATTGTGACGATAAAGGCCATGGAGCATTGTGCTGACACGTGTCATGGAGCATTGTAATGAAACGTTTCATTGTGCACCGTGATGACAAGGGGGATGGAGTATTGTGATGAAACTAGTCCTGGACCATAGTGATGACAAAAGCCTTGGAGCATTGTGATGACTGGCATCATGGAGCATTCTGAAGAAAGGGGCCATGGGGAATTGTAATGACAATAGAGAAATGTGATGAAAATGGTCAGCGAGCATAGTCATTAAAGTGGTCATTGAGAATTGTGAAGAAAAGCGGCATAGAGCATTGTGATGACAAAGGTCATGGAGAACTGTGATGACCAGGGTCATGTAGCATTGTGCTGACACAGTCATGGAACATTGTGATGACAAGAATTCTGGAGCATTGTGATGACAAGGGCCATGGAGCATTGTGATTACACGGTCATGGAACATTGTGATGACAAGGATTCTGGAGCATTGTGATGACAAGTTCCATGGAGCATTGTGATGACACGGTCAAGGAACATTGGGATGACAAGATTTCTGGAGCATTGTGATGAAAGGGCCTGGAGCATTGTGATTAAAGGTGACAAGGAGCATTGCGATGATATGTGCAGAGATCTTTGTTATGAAATGGATCATGGAGCATTGTGATGAAAAGTGTCATGGAACATTGTGCTGACAGGGATCATGGAGCTTTTTGGTAAGAGAGGCCATGGAAATTTGTGGGGGCAGGCATCATGGGGCATTGTGATGACAGCGGTCTTGGAGCATTTTGATGAAAGGTGTCTTGGAGCACTGTGATTACAGGGCCCATAGAGCATTGTGAATTCAAAGGCTATGGAGAATTGAGATGACAGGGTTCATGGAGCATTGTGATGAAAATGATCATGGATCATTGTTATGACAAGTGTCATGGAACCTTTTGATGACAAGGGTCATGGAGTATTGTGATGACAAGGGTCATAGCGAATTGTGATGACAGGTGTCATGGGGCATTGTGATGCCATTGATCGACTAGGAATTCTGATGAAAGGTATCATGGGGCACTGTGATGACTGGGGGCATGAAGCACTGTGATGAAAACTGTCCTGGAGTATTGTGATGACAGCAGTCATGCAGAATTTTGATGACAGGGATTATGCAGCATGGTATTGACAAGGGTATGGACTATTGTGATGACAATGGTCATGGAGCAATGTGATGAAAGTTTTCATGGAACATCATGATGAAAAGTGCCTGGGATCATTGTGACGATAAAGGCCATGGTGCTTTGTGATGACAAGTGTCATGGAGCATTGTAATGAAAGGTTTCATTGTGCACCGTGATGACAAGGGGGATGGAGTATTGTGATGACACGGTCATGGAACATTGTGATGACAGGAATTCTGGAGCACTGTGTTGACAAGGGCCATGGAGCATTGTGATGACACGGTCATGGAACATTGTGATGGCAAGAATTCTGGAGCATTGTGATGACAAGGGCCATGGAGCATTGTGACGACATGGTGATGGAACATTGTGATGACAAGAATTCTGGAGCATTGTGATGAAAGGGCATGGAGCATTGTGATTAAAGGTGACAAGGGGCATTGTGATGATAAGGGCAGAGAACATTGTGATGACAGGGGTCATGGAGAATTGTGATGGAAATTGTCATGGAACATTGTGCTGACAGGGATCATGGAGCATTTTGGTAAGAGAGGCTATGGAGATTTGTGATGTCAGGCGTCATGGGGCATTGTGTTGAGAGCGGTCTTGGAGCATTGTGATGAAAAGGGTCATGGAGCACTGTGATTACAGGGGCCATGGAGCATTGTGAATACAAAGGCTATGGAGCATTGAGATGACAGGGTTCATGGAGCACTGTGATGAAAGGGATCATAGATCATTGTGATGACAAGTGTCCTGGAATCTTGTGATGACACGGTTCATGGAGCATTGTGATGACAAGGACCATGGCGAATTGTGATGACATCTGTCATGGGGCATTGTGATGACAGTGGTCATCTAGAATTGTGGTGAAAGGTATCATGGGCACTGTGATGAATGGGGGCATGAAGCATTGTTATGAAAATTTTCCAGGATTATTGTGATGACAGCAGTCACGGAGAATTGTGATGACATGGATTATGCAGCAATGTGTTGACAAGGGTATGGACTATTGTGATGAAAATCGTCATGGAGCAATGTGATGGAAATTTACATGGAACATCGTGATGAAAAGTGCCTGGGAACATTGTTACCATAAAGGCCATGGAGCATTGTGATGACAAGTTTCATGGTGCATTGTAATGAAAGGTGTCATTGTGCCCCGTGATGACAAGGGGGACGGAGTATTGTGATGAAACTGGGCCTGGAGCATTGTGATAACAACAGCCATGGAGCATTGTGATGACAGGCATCATGGAGCATTGTGAAGAAAGGGGCCATGGGGAATTGTAATGACAATAGAGAAATGTGATGAAAATGGTCAGCGAGCATAGTGATTAAAGTCGTCATTGAGAATTTTGTTGAAAAGCGACATAGAGCATTGTGATGACAAAGGTCATGGAGAACTGGGATGACCAGAGTCATGTAGTATTGTGATGACATGGTCATGGAACATTGTGCTGACAAGAATTCTGGAGCATTGTGATGACAAGGGCCATGGAGCATTGTGATGACACGGTCATGGAAAATTGTGATGACAAGAATTCTGGAGCATTGTGAGGAAAGGTCATGGAGCATTGTGATTAAACGTGACAAGGAGCATTGTGATGATATGGGCAGAGAACTTTTTGATGACAGGGGTCATGGAGCATTGTGATGAAAATTGTCATGGAACACTGTGCTGACAGGGATCATGGAGCTTTTTGGTAAGAGAGGCCATGGAGATTTGTGATGGCAGGCGTCATGGGGCATTGTGATGACAGCGGTCTTGGAGCATTGTGATGAAAGGGGTCATGGAGCACTGTGATTACAGGGGCCATGGAGCATTGTGAATACAAAGGCTATGGAGCATTGAGATGACAGGGTTCATGGAGCACTGTGGTGAAAGTGATCATGGAACAATTTGATGACAAGTGTCCTGGAACCTTGTGATGACACGGTTCATGGATCATTGTGATGACAAGGACCATGGTGAATTGTGATGACATCTGTCCTGTGGCATTTTGATGACAGTGGTCATCTAGAATTGTGATGAAAGGTACCATGGAGCACTGTGATGACAGGGCCAGGGAACATTGCGATTACAAATGCCATTGAGCATTGTGATGAAAAGTGTCATGGGGCATTTTGATGACATTGGCATGGAGCATTATGATCACAAGGGTTGTGGAGCATTTTGAAGACAAGGGCATGGAGCAGTGTGATTACAGGGTCCATGGAGCATTGTGACTACATAGGCCATGGAACAATGTGATGACAGGGGTCATGTAGCATTGTGATGACAGAGTCTTGGAGGATTGTGATTTCAGGGGTTATGGGGCACTGTGATGACAGGGGGCATGGAGCATTGTGATGAAAATTGTCCTGGAGCATTGTGATGACAGCGGTCACAGAGAATTGGGATGAAAGGTATCATGCAGCATTGTGATGACAACGGTCATGGATCATTTTGATGACAGGGGTCAGGGGACATTCTGACAACAAGGTTCATAAAGCATTTTGATGACAGGGGTCATGGAGCATTGTGTTGACACCGGCATGGAGCATTGTAATGATAGGATATCTGGAGCATTGTGATGAAAAGGGGATGGAGCATTTTGATGACAGGGTCCAAGGAGCATTGTGCTGACACTGGCATGGAGCATTGGGATGAAAAGGGTACTGGAGCACTGTGAGGAAAGGAGTCATGGATCATTGTGATGAGAGGGTTCATGGAGCTTTGTGATGACAAGTGTCATGGAGCATTGTGATGACACAGTCAAGGAGCATGGCAATTACAAGAATTCTGGAGCATTGTGATGAAAGGGCATGGAGCATTGTGATTAAAGGTGACAAGGAGCATTGTGATGATATGGGCAGAGAACATTTTGATGACAGGGGTCATGGAGCATTGTGATGAAAAGTGTCATGGAACATTGTGCTGAGAGGGATCATGGAGCTTTTTGATAAGAGAGGCCTTGGAGATTTGGGATGGCATGCGTCATGGGGCTTTGTGATGACAACGGTCTTGGAGCATTGTGATGAAAGTGGCCATGGAGCACTGTGATGACAGGGGCCATGGAGCATTGTGAATACAAAGGCTATGGAGCATTGAGATGACAGGGTTCATGGAGCATTGTCATGACAAGGACCATGGAGAATTGTAATGACATCTGTCATGGGGCATTGTGATGACAGTGGTCATCTAGAATTGTGATGAAAGGTATCATGGGGCACTGTGATGACAGAGGCCATGGAGCATTGTGATGACAAAGGCCATGGAGCATTGTGATGAGAAGTGTCATAGGGAATTTTGATGACATTGGCATGGAGCATTATGATGACAAGTGTTCTGGAGCATTTTGATGACAAGGGCATGGAGCATTGTGATGACTGGGTTCATGGAGAATTGTGATGAAAGGCGCCACGGAGCATTGAGATGACAGGCGTCATGGGGCATGGTGATGACAGTGGTCATGGAGCATTGTGCTGGAAGAGATCATGGAGCAATATGATAACAGGGGCCATGGAGCATTGTGATGACAGGTGTATTGGAGCATTGTGATGAAAGTAGTCAAGAATCATTGTGATGACTTGTGTCCTGGCACACTGTGATGACACGATTCATTGAGTATTGTGATGACAAGGGTCATAGCGAAGTTGATGACAAGTGTCATGGGGCATTGTGTGACATTGATCATCTAGGAATTGTGATGAAAGGTATCATGGAGCACTGTGATGACTGGGGGCATGAAGCATTGTTATGAAAATTGTCCTGGATTATTGTGATGACAGCAGTCATGGAGAATTGTGATGACAGGGATTATGCAGCATTGTGTTGACAAGGGTATGGACTATTGTGATGACAATGGTCATGGAGCAATGTGATGAAAGTTTTCATGGAACATCGTGATGAAAAGTGCCTGAGAGCATTGTGACAATAAAGGCCATGGAGCATTATGATGACAAGTGTCATGGAGCATTGTAATGAAAGGTTTCATTGTGCACCGTGATGACAAGGGGGATGGAGTATTGTGATGAAACTGGTCCTGGAGCATTGTGATAACAAAAGCCATGGAGCATTCTGATGACAGGCATCATGGAGCATTGTGAAGAAAGGGGCCATGGGGAATTGTAATGACAATAGAGAAATGTGAGGAAAATGGTAAGCGAGCATAGTGATTAAAGTGATCACTGAGAATTGTGATGAAAAGCGACATAGAGCATTGTGATGACAAAGGTCATGGAGAACTGTGATGAACAGGGTCATGTAGCATTGTGACACCAGGGTCATGGAACATTGTGATGACAAGAATTCTGGAGCATTGTGATGACAAGGGACATGGAGCATTGTGATGCCACGGTCATGGAATATTGTGATGACAAGAATTCTGGAGCATTGTGAGGAAAAAGGCATGGAACACTGTGATTATAGGGGACATGGAGCATTGTGATGATATGGGCAGGGAACACTGTGATGACAGTTGTTATGGAGCAATGTGATGACAAGTGTCATGGAGCATTGTGAGGAGAGGGGCCTTGGAGAATTGTGATGACAAGTGTCATGGAGCATGGTGATGAAACGGACATGGAGCATTATAATGACAAGAGTTCTGGAGCCTTGTGATGACAAGGGCATGGAGCATTGTGATGACAGGGGTCATGGATCATTGTGATGACAAAGGCCATGGAGCATTGTGATGACAAGTGTCATGGGGCATTTTGATGACATTGGCATGGAGCATTATGATGACGAGAGTTCTGGAGCATTTTGATGAGAAGGGCATGGAGCATTGTGATTACAGGGGTCATGGGACATTTTGATGAGTGAGGTCATGGAGCATTGAGATGAAACGGGTCATGGAGCACTGTGAATCCAGGGCCCATGGAGCATTGAGATGACAAAGGCCATGGAGCATTGTGATGACAGGTGTCCTGGAGCATTGAGATGAAACGGGTCATGGACCATTACGATGACAGGGGTCATGGAGAATTGTGATGACAGTGGCCACAGGAAATTTGGATGAAAGGCGTACTGGAGCATTGTGAGGAAATGTTTCATGGAGCATTGTGATGACAAGTGTCATGGAGCATTGTGATGTCAGGGGTCAAGGGGCATTGTGCTGAAAGCGGTCATGGAGCATAGCAATGAAAAGCACTATGGAGCATTGTGAATACACGGGACATGGAGCCTTGTGATGAAAAGGGTCATGGATCATTGTAAAAACAGGTATCATTGGGCATTGTGCTGACAGGGATCATGGAGCTTTTTGGTAAGAGAGGCCATGGAGATTTGTGATGGCAGGTGTATTGGAGCATTGTGATGAAAGGAGTCATGGATCATTGTGATGACATGTGTCCTGGAACAATGTGATGACACAGTTCATCGAGTATTATGATGACAAGGGTCATAGCGAATTGTGATGACAGGTGTCATGGGGCATTGTGATGACATTGATCATCTAGGAATTGTGATGTAAGATATCATATAGCACTGTGATGACTGGGGGCATGAAGCATTGTTATGAAAATTGTCCTGGAGAATTTTGATGACAGGGATTATGCAGCATTGTGTTGCCAAGTGTATGGACTACTGTGATGACAATGGTCATGGAGCAATGTGATGAAAGTTTTCATGGAACATCGTGATGAAACGTGCCTGGGAGCATTGTGACGATAAAGACCATGAAGCATTGTGATGACAAGTGTCATGGAGCATTGTGATGACACGGGTCATGGGGCATTGTGCTGAAAGTGGTCATGGAGCATTGCGATGAAAAGCGCTATGGAGCATTGTGATGACAAAGGCCATGGATTATTGTAAAAACAGGTTTCATTGGGCATTTTGATGACAGGGGCATGGAGCATTTTTATGTAAGTTGCCATGGAGAATTGTGATGAAAGGGATCATGTGGATTTGTAATGACAAGGGCCATGGAGCATTGTGATGAAACAAATCTTGGAGTATTTTGATGAAAGTTGTCATGGAGCATTGCGATGAAAAGCACCAATGATAATTGTGATGACAAGGGCCATCGAGCATTGTGATGACAGGTGTCATGGAGAATCGTGATGACAAATGCCATGGAGAATTGTGATGAGAGGTGGCTTTGGGCATTGTGATGAAAGGGGTCATGGAGCACTGTGATTACAGGGGCCATGGAGCATTGTGAATACAAAGGCTATGGAGCATTGTGATGACAGGGCCCATGGAGCATTGTGATGAAAAGGGCAGGGAACATTGTGATGACTGAGTTCATGGAGCATTGTGATGAAAGGGGCCATGGAGCATTGAGATGACAGGCGTCATGAGGCATGGTGATGACAGTGGTCATGGAGCATTGTGATGAAATAGATCATGGAGCAATAGGATTACAGTTGCCATGGAGCATTGTGATGACAGGTGTATTGGAGCATTGTGATGAAAGTAGTCATGGATCATTGTGATGACATTTGTGCTGGAACACTGTGATGACACGGTTCATCGAGTATTGTGATGACAAGTGTCATAGCGAATTGTGATGACAGGTGTCATGGGGCATTGTGATGACATTAATCATCTAGGAATTGTGATGAAAGGTATCATGGAGCACTGTGATGACTGGGGGCATGAAGAATTGTTGTGAAAATTGTCCTGGATTATTGTGATGACAGCAGTCATGGAGAGTTGTGATGACAGGGATTATGCAGCATTGTGTTGACAAGGGTATGGACTATTGTGATGACAATGGACATGGTTCAATGTGATGAAACTTTTCATGGAACCTCGTGATGAAAAGTGCATGGGAGCATTGTGACGATAAAGGCCATGGAGCATTGTGATGACAAGTGTCATAGGGCATTTTGTTGACATTGGCATGGAGCATTATGATGACAAGACTCCTGGAGCAATTTGATGACAAGGGCATGGAGCATTGTGATGACAGTGGCCATGGAACATTATGATGACAAAAGCCATGGAGCATTGTGATGACAAGTGTCATGGGGCATTTTGATAACATTGGCATGGAGCATTATGATGACAAGAGTTCTGGAGCATTTTGATGACAAGGCCATGGAGAATTGTGATGACAGGGCCCATGGAGCATTGTGATGAAAAGGGTAGGGATCATTGTGATGACTGGGTTCAAGGAGCACTGTGATGAAAGTGATCATGGATCATTGTGATGACAAGTGTCCAGGAACCTTCTGATGACAGGTCTCATGGAGCATCGTGATGACAATTGCCATGGAAATTGTGATGAGAGGTGGCATTGGGCATTGTGATGAAAGGGGTCATGGAGTACTGTGATTACAGGGGCCATGGAGCATTGTGATAACAAGTGACTTGGAGAATAGTGATGACAGGCGTCATAGAGCATTGTGACGACAAGTGCCATTTAGCATTTTGATGACAGGGGTCATCAGGCATTGTGTTGAAAGGGGTCACGGAGCATTGTGAGGACAAAGGCCATAGAGCATTGTGATGACAGGGGTCATAGAGCATTGTGATGACATGGGCCATGGAGCATTGAGATTACAGGAGACATGGAGCATTGTGATTACATTGGCAGGGATCATTGTGATTACAGGGATCATGGAGCATTGTGATGACAAGTGTCATGCAATATTGTGCTCACACAGATCATGGAGCATTTTGATGAGAGTGGCCTTGGAGCACAGTGATGAGAGACGTCATGGGGCATTATGGTGACAGTGGTCAAGGAGCATTGTGATGAAAGTGTTCATGGAACAACGCGATTATCGGGACAATGGAGCATTGTGAATACAACGGCCATGGAGCATTGAGATAACAGAGTTCATGGAGCCTTGTGATGAATGTGGTCATGGATCACTGTGATGACAAGTGTCCTGGAACCTAGTGATGACACGGTTCATACAGCATTGTGATGACAAGGGCCAAGGCTAATTGTGATGACACGTGTCATGGGGCATTCTGATGACATTGGTCATCTTGCATTGTGATGACAGTGGTCATGTAGAATTTTGATTAAAGGTATCATGGAGCACTGTGATGACAAAGGCCAAGGAACATTTTGATGGCAAGTGTCATTGAGCAATGGAATGACACGTGAATGGAGGATTATGATGACAAGTGTTCTGGAGCATTGTGATGAAAATGGCATGGAGCATTGCGATTACAGGGGCCATGGAGAATTGTGATGACAACGGCATGGAGCATTGTGATGACAGGGGTCATTGAGCATTGTGATTACAAAGACCATGAGGCATTGTGATGACAGGGGTCTTGGAGCATTGTGATGACAATGGTCATCAAGCATTGTGATGACATGGGTCATAGAGCATTGTGATGAGAAAGACCATGGAGCATGGTGATGACAGAGGCCATGGAACATTGTAATGACAAGGCCATGTACCATTGTGATTACAAGGGTCATGGAACATTGTGATGACAAGGGCAGGGAACCTTGTGGTCACCGGGGTCATGGAGCATTTTGTTTACAACTTTCATGGAACGTTGTGATGACAGGGGTCATGGAGCATTGTGTTGAAAGGGAACATGGAGCATTGTGATTACAGTGGTTATGGGGCCCTGTGATGACAGGGGCATAGAGCATTGTGATGAAAATTGTCCTGGAGCATTGTGATCACAGCAGTCACAGAGAACTGGGATGAAATGTAACATGCAGCATTGTGATTACAACGGTCATGAATCATTTTGATGGCAGGGTTCATGGAACATTCTGATAACAAGGTTCATAAAGCATTTTGATGACAGGGGTCATGGAGCATTGTGATGACACGGATATGGAACATTGTGATGACAAGAATTCTGGAGCATTGTAATGACAAGGGCCATGGAGCATTGTGATGCCACGGTCATGGAACATTGTGATGACAAGAATTCTGGAGCATTGTGAGGAAAAAGGCATGGAGCATTGTGATTATAGGGGACATGGAGCATTGTGATGACATGGGCAGAGAACACAGTGATGACAGGTGTTAAGGAGCAATGTGATGACAAGTGTCATGGAGCATTGTGATGAGAGGGGCCTTGGAGAATTGTGATGAAAGGCGTCATGGGGCATTGAGATGGCAGTGGTCATGGAGCATTATGATGAAAGGTGTTATGGAGCACTGTGATTACAGGGGCCATGGAGCATTGTGAATACAAAGGCCATGGAGCATTAAGATGACAGTGGTCATGGAGCATTGTGATGAAAGTGGTAATGGATCATTGTGATGACAAGTGTCCTGGGACCCTGTGATGACATGGTTCATGGAGCATTGTGATGACAAAGGTCATGGCGAATTGTGATGACAATGTCATGGGGCATTGTGATGGCAGTGGTCATCTAGAATTGTGATTAAAGTTATTATGGAGCACAGTAATGAGAGGGGCCATGGAGCATTGTGATGACAAGTGTCATGGAGCATGGTGATGAAACGGACATGGAGCATTATAATGACAAGAGTTCTGGAGCCTTGTGATGACAAGGGCATGGAGCATTGTGATGACAGGGGCCATGGATCATTGTGATGACAAAGGCCATGGAGCATTGTGATGACAAGTGTCATGGGGCATTTTGATGACATTGGCATGGAGCATTATGATGACAAGAGTTCTGGAGCATTTTGATGACAAGGGCATGGAGCATTGTGATTACAGGGGCCATGGAGCAGTGTGATGACAAAGGCTTGGAGCACTGTTATGACAAGGGTCATCGAGCATTGTGATTACAGGGGTCATGGGACATTGTGATGAGTGAGGTCATGGAGCATTGAGATGAAACGGGTCATGGAGCACTGTGATTCCAGGGGCCATGGAGCATTGTGATGACAAAGGCCATGGAACATTGTGATGACAGGTGTCATGGAGCATTGAGATGAAACGGGTCATGGACCATTACGATGACAGGGGTCATGGAGAATTGTGATGACAGTGGCCATGGGAAATTTGGATGAAAGGCGTACTGGAGCATTGTGAGGAAATGTTTCATGGAGCATTGTGATGACAAGTGTCATGGAGCATTGTGATGACAGGGGTCATGGGGCATTGTGCTGAAAGCGGTCATGGAGCATTGCGATGAAAAGCGCTATGGAGCATTGTGATGACAAGGGCCATGGAGCATTGTGAATACACGGGACATGGAGCCTTGTGATGACAAGCGTCATGGATCATTGTAAAAACAGGTATCATTGGGCATTGTGATGACAGGGGCATGGAGCATTTTTATGTAAGATGCCATGGAGAATTGTGATGAAAGGGATCATGTGGATTTGTAATGACAAGGGCCATGGAGCATTGTGATGAAACAAATCTTGGAGTATTTTGATGAAAGTTGTCATGGAGCATTGCGATGAAAAGCTCCAAGGAACATTGTGATGACAAGGGCCATCGAGCATTGTGATGACAGGTGTCATGGAGCATCATGATGACAAATGCCATGGAGAATTTTGATGAGAGGTGGCATTGGGCATTGCGATGAAAGGGGTCATGGAGTACTGTGATTACAGGGGCCATGGAGCATTGTGATAACAAGTGACATGGAGAATAGCGATGACAGGCGTCATAGAGCATTGTGATGACAAGTGCCATTTAGCATTTTGGTGACAGGGGTCATCAGGCATTATGTTGACAGGGGTCATGGAGCATTGTGCTGACATGGGCCATGGAGCATTGTGAAGACAAGATTCAGGGAGCATTGTGATGACACGGGCATGAAGCATGGTGATGACAACAGACCTGGAGCATTGTGATGACAAGGGCATGGAGCATTGTGATTAAAGGGGCCATGGAGCAGTGTGATGACAAAAGCCATGGAGCATTGTGATGACAGGTGTCATGGAGAATTGTGATGAATCGGGTCATGGACCATTACGATGACAGGGGTCATGGAGAATTGTGATGACAGTGGCCATGGGGAATTTGGATGAAAGTCGTACTGGAGCATTGTGAGGAAATGTTTCATGGAGCATTGTGATGACAAGGGCCATGGAGTATCGTCATGACAGGGGTCATGGGGCATTGTGCTGAAAGCGGTAATGGAGCATTTCGATGAAAAGCGCTCTAAGGAGCATTGTGATGACAAGGGCCATGGAGCATTGTGAATACAAGGGACATGGAGCCTTGTGAGGACAAGGGTCATGGATCATTGTAAAACAGGTATCTTTGGGCATTGTGATGACAGGGGCATGGAGCATTTTTATGTAAGTTGCCATGGAGAATTGTGATGAAAGGGTTGATGTGGATATGTAATGACAAGGGCCATGGAGCGTTGTGATGAAACAAATCTTGGAGTATTTTGATGAAAGTTGTCATGGAGCATTGCGATGAAAAGCACCAAGGAACATTGTGATGAAAAAGGCCATCGAGCATTGTGATGACAAGCGTCATGGAGCATTGTGATGACAGGTGTCATGGAGCATCGTGATGACAAATGCCATGGAGAATTGTGATGAGAGGTGGCATTGGGCATTGTGATGAAAGGGGTTATGGAGTACTGTGATTACAGGGGCCATGGAGCATTGTGATAACAAGTGACATGGAGAATAGTGATGACAGGCGTCATAGAGCATTGTGACGACAAGTGCCATTTAGCATTTTGATGACAGGGGTCATCAGGCATTGTGTTGAAAGGGGTCACGGAGCATTGTGAGGACAAAGGCCATAGAGCATTGTGATGACAGGGGTCATGGAGCACTGTGATCACATGGGCCATGGAGCATTGTGAAGACAAAATTCATGGAGCATTGTGATGACACGGGCATGAAGCATGGTGATGACAACAGACCTGGAGCATTGTGATGACAAGGGCATGGAGCATTGTGATTACAGGAGACATGGAGCATTGTGATGACATTGGCAGGGATAATTGTGATTACAGGGATCATGGAGCATTGTGATGACAAGTGTCATGCAATATTGTGCTGACACAGATCATGGAGCATTTTGATGAGAGTGGCCTTGGACCACAGTGAAGAGAGACGTCATGGGGCACTATGGTGACAGTGGTCAAGGAGCATTGTGATGAAAGTGTTCATGGAGCAACGCAATTATCGGGACAATGGAGCATTGTGAATACAAAGACCATGGAGCATTGAGATAACAGAGTTCATGGAGCATTATGATGAAAGGTGATATGGAGCACTGTGATTACAGCGGCCATGGAGCATTGTGAATTCAAAGGCTATGGAGCATTGAGATGACAGGGTTCATGGAGCACTGTGATGAAAGTGATTATGGATCATTGTGATGACAAGTATCCTGGAAACTAGTGATGACACGGTTCATACAGCATTGAGATGACAAGGGCCAAGGTGAATTGTGATGACACGTGTCATGGGACATTGTGATGACATTGTTCATTTTGAATTATGATGACAGTGGTCATGTAGAATTTTGATTAAATGTAACATGCAGCACTGTGATGACAAAGGCCAAGGAACATTTTGATGACAAGTGTCATTGAGCAATGGGATGACACGGGAATGGAGTATTATGATGACAAGTGTTCTGGAGCATTGTGATGACAAGGGCATGGAGCATTGTGATTACAGGGGCCGTGGATCATTGTGATGACAATGGCATGGAGCATTGTGATGACAAGTGCCATGGAGCACTGTGATGACAAGGGCCATGGAGAATTGTGATGACGGGTCATGGAGCATTGTGGTGACAAGGGCCATGGAGCATTTTGATTACAGGGGTCATGGGGCATTGTGATGAAAGTGGTCATGGACCATTGTGATTAAAGTGGTCATGGAACATTGTGATAAAAGTGGTCATGTAGCATTGTGATGAAAAGTGCTATGGAGCATTGGGATGACAGGTGTCATTGAGCATCGTGATGACTAGGGTGTGGAGCATTGTGATGACAGTGGTCATGGAACATTGTGACGATAAGGGCATCGAGCCGAGCTAGGGACAGTCTAGCGGCCTTGGGACTAAATTCAGTGCCTGAATTAGGCACAGCATAAGGTCTTTAGTTAGCATAAGAAGTAGGACATTAGCTCGGGACAGGGTTAGGGTAAAGGCTTGGAATCGTGTCAGGAAATGACCTAAGGATAGTGTGAAGACCTTTGTTACTGAGACTCTCAGAGACTTATTCAGAAGCAGTGTTAGGGCTTCAGGTAGGGACAGCATCAGGGCCTGACTTAGGGAGAGCGACAGGGCCTGAGTGAGGCCTAATGTCAGGCCCTTAGTTGGGGACACTGTCAGGGAATGACTTAGGAGCAGCATCAGTGCCTTTGTTGGATCAGCTTTAGTCTCTTAGGTAAAGACATGACCGGAGCCCTAGTTAGTCACCGCGTCAAGGCCTCAGTTAGGGAAAGCTTCAGGGTCTGAGTTACAGACAGCCTCAGGTCTTCACTTAAAGACAGTGACAGGGCTTTCTTAGGGACAGTGTCAGGACCTTGGTTAGAAATGAGTCAGGATATTAGCTCAGGAGAGCGTCAGGATTTTAGGTATTGCTGGCAGCAGGGCCTATATTAAGGACAGATTCTGGGCCTTTGTTAGATTCAGTGTCATGGCCTTAGTTAGGAGTAGTCAGGGCCTTAGTTAGGGAGAGCATTAGGGTTTCAGTTAGCATAAGATGCAGGAGATTATCTCGGGACAGAGTCAGGTTCCAGGCCAGAGATAGTGAAAGGAAATGACCAAGGGATAACGAGAAGACCTTAGTTATTGAGAGCATCAGGGCCTTAGTTAGCAGCAGCGTGAGCGCCTTAATCAGGACCAGCGCCAGGGCTTGATGTATGAACAGCATCAGAGCCTAACTAAGGTACAGCAACAGGGCCTAAGTGAGGCCTATCTTTAGGGCCTGAGTAAGGGACAGTATCAGGGCATGACTTAGGAGCAGCATAAAGGCCTCTGTAGGATCAGCATTAGGGTCTTCGTTAAAGCTATTATCAGGGCCTCCGTTAGGGATACCTCAAGGCCTCACTTAGGGACAGCGTCAGGGCTTACTTTGGGAAAGTTTCAGGACCTTGGTAAGACATGGGTCAGGCTATTAGCTCAGGATAATATCAGGTGTTCAGATATTGACGGCAGCAGGGCCTTAGTTAGAGGCAGTGTCAGGGCCTAAGTTAGGACTAGCATCAGAGCCTTTGTTAGGTACAGTGTCAGTGACTGAGTTAGGTGTAGTGTCAGAGCCTTAGTTAGGGACAGTGTCAGGGCCTGCATTAGGACGAGCCTCCAGGCCTCAGTTAGGGACAGGTTCACGGCCTCGGACCTAAATTCAGGGCCTTATTTAGGGACAGAATCAGGGATATAGCTAGCATAAGGGGATCTACAGCTGAAAGCAACCTGAACACCACCACAAGCAGATGCAGAAGTGAACCATGCACGCTCCTATGAAGGAAGATTCCACAGCAGTTGAGTACATTTTGTTTAAAGTTAGTAACACTATAAAAATTACGTTTTGAAGAAAACTTTATTCAGAAGATGAAAGAATCTCGTTCTAAAGAATCTCTTTAGCTAATCTCGACAGTAGCTAAAGAGAAGGTTAGGTTAAGGTCTAGGGAGAGTGTCAGGAAATGACCTAGGGATAGTGTCAAGACCTTAGTTACTTAGCACTTCAGGACCTAATTTAGGAGCAGTGAGTGTCAGGGCTTTGGGTAGGAACAGCGTCAGAGCCAGATTTAGGGAGTGGGACAGGGCCTGAGTGAGGCCTAGCATCAGGGCCTTATCTAGAGACAGTGTCAGGGCATAACTTAGGAGCAGCATAAGAGCCACGGTAGGATCAACCTCAGGGGCTATGTTAAAGATTTTATCAGGGCCTCTGTTAGGGACAGCCTCAAGGCCTCACTTCGAGACAGCATCAGGGCTTCCTTAGGGACAGTTTCAGGACCTTGGTAAGAGATGGGTCAAGAAATTAGCTCAGGATAGTGTCAGGACTTTAGATATTGACGGCCGCAGGGCCTTAGTTAGGGACAGTGTCAGGCCCTGAATTAGGACGAACATCGAGGCCTTAGGTACGGACAGGGTCACAGCCTCGAGAGTAATTTTAGGCCCTTAGTTAAGGACAGCAGCAGGGCTGTAGTTAGCAGAAGAGGCACGACATTTGCTAGGGACAGGCTCCGATTATGGTCTAGGGATAGTGTCAGGAAAGGACCTAAGCATAGTGTCAAAACCTTAGTTACTGAGAGTATCAGATCCTTATTTAGAACCAGTGTCAGGGCTTCAGGTAGGGACAGCATCAGAGCCTGACTTAGGGAGAGCGACAGGGCCTGAGTGAGGCCTAGCGTCAGTCCCTTAGCTGAGGACACTGTCAGGGCATGACTTAGGAACAGAATCAGCGCCTCTGTTGGATCAGCCTTAGCGTCTTTGTTACAGATATGATCAGGGCCTGACTTAGTCACAGCTTCAAGGCCTCACTTAGGGAAAGCTTCAGGGCCTGAGTTAGGGACAGCCTCAGTTCTTAACATAGGGACAGCGACAGGGCTTTCTTAGGGACAGTGTCAGGACCTTGGTTAGAAATATGTCAGGATATTAACTCAGGCTAGTGTCCAGTTTTTAGTTATTGCTGACAGCTGGGCCTATATTAGGGGCAAATTCTGAGCCTTACTTCGAGACAGTGTCAGGGCCTGAGTTAGGACTAGCATCAGAGCCCTTGTAAAGTACAGTGTCAGGGACTGAGTTAGGTGTAGTGTCAGGGCATTAGTTCGGGACAGTGTCAGCGCCTCAGTTAGGATGAGCCTCCAACCTCAGTTAGGGACAGCTTGACGGCCTCGGGACTAATTTCAGGCTCTTAGTTCGAGACAGCATCAGGGATTTAGTTAGAATAAGAGGCTCGACAATAGCTAAAGACAAGTTTACGTTAAGATCTAGGGATAGTGCCAGGAAATGACCTAGGGATAGTGTCAAGACCATAGCTAATTAGAGCATCAGTGCCTAATTTAGGCCCAGTGTCAGGGCTTCAGGTAGGGACAGAGACTTAGCCTGACTTAGGGAGAGCGACAGGGCCTGAGTGATGCCTAGAGTCAGGGCCTTAGCTACCGACAGCATCAGGGCATGACATAGGATCAACATAAGCGTCTCTGTAAGATCAGCATTAGAGTTTAGTTAAAGCCATTATCAGGACCTCTGTGAGGGACAGCCTCAGGGCCTCACTTAGGGACAGTGTCAGGGCTAACTTTGGGAGAGTTTCAGGACCTTGGTAAGACATGGGTCAGGATATTAGCTCAGGATAATGTCAGGACTTTAGATATTGATGGCAGCAGCGCCTACGTTAGGGAAAGTTTCAAGGCGTTAGTTAGGAGTAGCGGGCCTCTGATAGGTCCAGTGTCAGATCCTCAGTTAGCAATAGTGTTAGGGCCTTAGTTAGGGACAGTGTCAGGGCCGGATGTAAGGCGAGCATCTAGGCCTTCGTTCGGGACAGTTTCATGGTCTTGGGACTAAATTCAGTGCCTGAGGTAGGCACAGCCTAAGGGCTTCAGTTAGCATAAGAGGCAGGACATTAGCTAGTGACCCTGTCAGTTTAACATCTAGGGATAGTGTCAGGAAATGACCTAAGGATAGTGTGAAGACCTTTGTTACGGAGACTCTCAGGGCCTTATTCAGAAGCAGTGTTAGGGCTTCAGGTAGGGACAGCATCAGAGCCTGACTTAGGGAGAGCGTTAGGGTCTGAGTGAGGCCTAGCATCAGACACTCAGTGGGGGACACTATCGGGGCATGACTTAGGAGCAGCATCAGGGCCTCTGTTGGATCAGCCTTAGGGTTTTAGTTAAAGACATGATCAGGGTCTGAGTTAGTCACAGCATCAAGGCCTGAGTTAGTTAGGGAAAGCTTCAGGGCCACACTTAGGGACAGCGTCAGTGCTTACTTTGGGACAGTTTCAGGACCTTGGAAAGACATAGGTCAGGATATTAGCTCAGGATAATGTCAGGACTTTTGATAGTGATGGCAGCAGGGCCTTAGTTACAGACGGTTTCAGCGCCTGAGTTAGGCCTCGCATCAGAGACTTTGTTAGGTACAGTGTAAGGGACTGAGTTAGGAGTAGTGTCAGGGCCTTGCTTAGGGACAGTGTCAGGGTCTGATTTAGGTGTACTCTCTGAGACCTAGTTAGGGACAGTGCTAGGGCCTGAGTTAGGATTAGTGTCAAGGCCTTGTTTAGGACCAATTTCAGGGCCTTAGTTTGGACTAGCATCAGAGCCATTGTTAGGAATCGTATGAGGGCCTGAGTTAGGCATACTATCAGGGCCTTAGTTAGGGACAGTTTTAGGGCCTGAGTTAGGATTAGTGTGAAGGCCTTATTTAGGACCCATTTTAGGGCTTTAGTTTGGACTAGCAACAAAGCCTTTATGAGGTATCATGTCGGGGCCTCAGTTAGGTGTAGTGTCAGGGCCATTGTTAGCGCCAGTATCAGGGCCTGGCTTAGGAGAAGTTCAGGGCCTTAGCCAGGGAAAGTGTCAGGGCCTTAGTTAGGGACATTCTCAGGGCCTGAATTAGCAGTAGTGTCAAAAGTCCTTAGTGAGGAGAGTAAGGAGTAAGTCAGGACTCAGGCCCTGACACTGTTCTTAAATAAGGCCCTGACATTCCCTGTAACACAGGTCCTGATCTGATTCCTATCGTAGGCGCTGATGTTGGACTTAACTAAGGCCCTGACACTGGTCCTAACTAAAGCTGTGACACTACTCTTAACTTAGGCCCTGACACTGTCCCTAACAAAGCCTCTGACACTACTCCTAAATCAGGCACTGACACTGTCCCTAACTAAGGCCCTGACGTACACCTAACTCAGGCCCTGACACTGTCTCTAACTAAGGCCCTGATACGACTCCAAACTCAGCACTGACACTGTCACTAACTAAGGCCCTGACACTATTCATAGCTCACGCCCTAACACAACTCCTAAATCATGCCCTGACAATGTCCCTAACTAAGGCACTGACACTATTCCTAACTCAGGCGCTGACACAATACTTAAGGAAGGCCCTGACATTACTCCTAACTCAGGCCCTGAAAATGTCCCTAACTAAGGCCGACACAACTCCTAACTTAGGCATTCACACTGTCCCTAAATAAGGCCCTGAAACTATTCCTAACTGAGGCACTGATACAATACCTAACGAAGGCACTGATGCTACTCTTAACTAAGGCCCTGACACTACTCCTATCTCAAACAATGGCACTGTCCCTAACTTAAGCCCTGACTCTACTCCCAACTCCGGCACTGACACTCTCCCTAATTAAGGTCCTGACACTACTCCCAACTCAGGCACTGACACTACGGTAAATAAGGCCCTGACTCCACTCCTAACTCAGGCACTGTCACTGTCACTAAATAAGGCCATTACACTTCTCTTAACTCAACAGCTGACACTCTCCGTAACTAAGGCTTTGACACAATATTTAGCTCATGCCCTGACACTGTCCTTAACTAAGACCCTGAGAGTACTCCCAACTCAGTCACTGAAACTGTTCCTAACTACGGCCCAGAGACTACTGCCAATTCAGGCCCTGACACTGTCCCTAACTAAGGCACTGATATTACTCCCACCTCAGGCACTGACACTGTCCCTAACTAAGGCCCTGACACTACTCCCATCTCGGCCACTGACACTGTCCCTAAGGCCCTGACACTACCTCCAACTCAGGCACTGACACTATCCCTAACTACAGCCCTGACAGTATTCCCAACTCAGGCACTGACACTGTCCCTAACTAAGGCCCTGACATTACTCTCAACTCAGGCACTAACACTGTCCCTAAATAAGGCCCTGAAACTATTCCTAACTGAGGCGCTGATACAATACCTAACTAAGGCACTGATGCTACTCGTAACTAAGGCCCTGACACTACTCCTATCTCAAGCAATGACACTGTCCCTAACTTAGGCCCTGACTCTACTCCTGACTCAGGCAGTGACACTGGCCCTAACATAGTCCCTGACACTACTCCTAACTAAGCAACTGACACCGTCCATAACTAAGGCCCGGACACTACTCCTTACTCAGGCACTGACACTGTCCCTAACTAAGGCCCTGACACTACTCCCATCTCAGCCACTGACACTGTCCCTAAGATCCTGACACTACCTCCAACCCAGGCACTGACACTATCCCTAACTACAGCCCTGACACTTCTCCTAACTCAG
This sequence comes from Balaenoptera acutorostrata, assembly GCF_949987535.1. NCBI lineage: Eukaryota > Metazoa > Chordata > Mammalia > Artiodactyla > Balaenopteridae > Balaenoptera > Balaenoptera acutorostrata. The sequence continues at coordinate 204,035 of NW_026646170.1, forward strand.
GCACTGACACTGTCCCTTACTTATGTCCTGACACAACTCCCAACTCAGGCACTGACATTTTTCCTAATAAAGGCCCTGACACTAATCCCAACATAGGCACTGAGACTGTCCCGAAATACGCCCTGACAGTACTCCCAACTCAGGCAATGACACTGTCCCTAACTAAGGCCCTGGCACTACTTCCAAACTAGGCACTGACATTGTCCCTAACTAAGGCCCTGACATTACTCTCAACTCAGGCACTAACACGGTCCCTAACTAAGGACTTGACACTACTCTTAACTCAGGCCCTGGCACAGTCCCTAACAAAGGCCTGCCACTACCCCCAACTCTGGCACTGAGAGTGTCCCTAACTACGGCCATCACACTACTCCTAACTCAGGCCCTGACGCTGTCCCTAAGTAAGGCCCTGACACTACTCCCAACGCAGGCACGGACGTTGTCCCTAATTAAGGCTCTGACACTACTCCCAACACAGGCATTGACACTGTCCCTAATAGGGCCCTCACACTACTACTTACTTAGGCACTGACACGCTACCTAACTAAGGCCCTGAGACTACTTCTACCTCAGACCCTGACACTGTCCCTAACCAAGGGCCTGATACTACTCCCAACACAGGCACTGACACTCTCCCTAACTAAGGCCTTGACACTACTTTTAACTCATGCCCTGATGCTGTCCCAAAAAAGACCCTGAGACTATTCCCAACGCAGGCACTGACACTCTCCCTAACTAAGACCCTGACACTACTCCCATCTCAGCCACTGACACTGTCCCTAATGCCCTGACACTACTTCCAACTCAGGCACTGACACTGTCCCTAACTAGGCCCTGACACTACTCCCAACTCAGGCACTGACACTGTCCCTAATTAAGGCCCTGACATAACTGCCAACTCCGGCACTGACACTTTCTCTAACTACGGCCCTGAAACTACTCACAACTCAGGCCCTGACACTGTTCCTAACTACCGGTCTCAGACTACTCCTAACTTAGGCCCTGACACTATTCCTAACACAGTCCCTGACACTGTCCCTAACTAAGGTCCTGAGACGATTCCTAACTCAGACCCTGACACTGTCCATAACTTAGGCCATGTCACTACTCCCAACTCAGGCACTGACGCTGTTCCTAACTAAGGGTCTGACACTACTGCAAACTGAGACACTGACACGCTTCCAAATTAAGGCCTTGACACTACTCTTAACTCAGGCCCTGACACTGTCCATAATAAAGACCCTGACAAAAATCCCAACTTAGGCACTGACAATGTCCGCAACTAAGGCCCTGAAACTATTCCCATCTCAGCCACTGACACTGTCCCTAACTATGGCCCTGACACTACTCCCAATGCAAGCACTGGCGCTGTCCCTAACTAAGGCACTGGCACTACTCCCACCTCGCCCTGGAGCTGTCCCTAACTAAGGCTCTGACACTACTCCCAATTCAGGCAATGACAGTGTCCCTAACTGAGGCAATGATACTACTCCCAACTCAAGCACTAAGGCTCTGGATCATTGTGATGACAAGCGCCATGGAGACTTGTGATGACAGGGGGCATGGAGCTTTGTGATTTCACAGGCATGTAGCATTTTAGACAAGGATCATGGAGACTTGTGATGATAAGGGGTCATGGAGACTTGTGATGATAAGGGCATGGAGCATTGTGATGACAATGGCATGTAGCATTGCGATGACCAAGGTCATGGAGCATTGTGATGACAGGGGTTATGGAGCATTGTGATGACAAGGGCGTAGAGCATTGTGATGACAGTGGTCATGGAACATTGTGACGATAAGGGCATCGAGCCGAGTTAGGGACAGTCTAGCGGCCTTGGGACTAAATTCAGTGCCTGAATTAGGCACAGCATAAGGTCTTTAGTTAGCATAAGAGGTAAGACATTAGCTCGGGACAGGGTTAGGGTAAAGGCTTGGAATCGTGTCAGGAAATCACCTAAGGATAGTGTGAAGACCTTTGTTACCGAGACTCTCAGGGACTTCTTCAGAAGCAGTGTTAGGGCTTCAGGTAGGGACAGCATCAGGGCCTGACTTAGGGAGAGCGACAGGGCCTGAGTGAGGCCTAATATCAGGCCCTTAGCTGGGGACACTGTCAGGGAATGACTTAGGAGCAGCATCAGTGCCTTTCTTGGATCAGCTTTAGGCTCCTAGGTAAAGACATGACCGGAGCCCTAGTTAGTCACAGCGTCAAGGCCTCAGTTAGGGAAAGCTTCAGGGTCTGAGTTACAGACAGCCTCAGGTCTTCACTTAAAGACAGCCACAGGGCTTTCTTCGGGACAGTGTCAGGACCTTGGTTAGAAATGAGTCAGGATATTAGCTCAGGAGAGTGTCAGGATTTTAGTTTTTGCTGGCAGCAGGGCCTCTATTAAGGACAGATTCCGGGCCTTTGTTAGTTTCAGTGTCATGGCCTTAGTTAGGAGTAGTCAGGGCCTTAGTTAGGGAGAGCATGAGGGTTTCAGTTCGCATAAGATGCAGGAGATTATCTCGGGACAGAGTCAGGTTCCAGGCCAGAGATAGTGAAAGGAAATGACCAAGGGATAACGAGAAGACCTTAGTTATTGAGAGCATCAGGGCCTTAGTTAGCAGCAGCGTGAGCACCTTAATCAGGACAAGCGCCAGGGCTTGATGTATGGACAGCATCAGAGCCTAAGTAAGGTACAGCAACAGGGCCTAAGTGAGGCCTATCTTTAGGGCCTGAGTAAGGGACAGTATCAGGGCATGACTTAGGAGCAGCATAAAGGCCTCTGTAGGATCAGCATTAGGGTCTTCGTTAAAGCTATTATCAGGGCCTCCGTTAGGGATAGCCTCAAGGCCTCACTTAGGGACAGCGTCAGGGCTTACTTTGGGAAAGTTTCAGGACCTTGGTAAGACATGGGTCAGGCTAGTAGCTCAGGATAATATCAGGTGTTCAGATATTGACGGCAGCAGGGCCTTAGTTAGAGGCAGTGTCAGGGCCTAAGTTAGGACTAGCATCAGAGCCTTTGTTAGGTACAGTGTCAGTGACTGAGTTAGGTGTAGTGTCAGAGCCTTAGTTAGGGACAGTGTCAGGGCCTGCATTAGGACGAGCCTCCAGGCCTCAGTTAGGGACAGGTTCACGGCCTCGGACCTAAATTCAGGGCCTCATTTAGGGACAGAATCAGGGATTTAGCTAGCATAAGGGGATCTACAGCTGAAAGCAACCTGAACACCACCACAAGCAGATGCAGAAGTGAACCATGCACGCTCCTATGAAGGAAGATTCCACAGCAGTTGAGTACATTTTGTTTAAAGTTAGTAACACTATAAAAATTAAGTTTGGAAGAAAACTATATTCAGAAGATGAAAGAATCTCGTTCTAAAGAATCTCTTTAGCTAATCTCGACATTAGCTAAAGAGAAGGTTAGGTTAAGGTCTAGGGAGAGTGTCAGGAAATGACCTAGGGATAGTGTCAAGACCTTAGTTACTTAGCACATCAGGACCTAATTTAGGAGCAGTGAGTGTCACGGCTTCGGGTAGGAACAGGGTCAGAGCCTGACTTAGGGAGTGGGACAGGGCCTGAGTGAGGCCTAGCGTCAGGGCCTTAGCTAGAGACAGTGTCAATGCATGACTTAGGAGCAGCCTGAGAGCCATGGTAGGATCAGCCTCAGGGGCTATGTTAAAGATATTATCAGGGCCTCTGTTAGGGACAGCCTCAAGACCTCACTTCGAGACAGCATCAGGGCTTCCTTAGGGACAGTTTCAGGACCTTGGTAAGAGATGGGTCAAGAAATTAGCTCAGGATAGTGTCAGGACTTTAGCTATTGACGGCAGCAGGGCCTTAGTTAGGGACAGTGTCAGGCCCTGAATTAGGACGAACATCGAGGCCTTAGGTACGGACAGGGTCACAGCCTCGAGAGTAATTTTAGGCCCTTAGTTAAGGACAGCAGCAGGGCTGTAGTTAGCATAAGAGGCACGACATTTGCTAGGGACAGGCTCAGGTTATGGTCTAGGGAGAGTGTCAGGAAAGGACCTAAGCATTGTGTCAAAACCTTAGTTACTGAGAGTATCAGATCCTTATTTAGAACCAGTGTCAGGGCTTCAGGTAGGGACAGCATCAGAGCCTGACTTAGGGAGAGCGACAGGGCCTGAGTGAGGCCTAGCGTCAGTCCCTTAGCTGAGGACACTGTCAGGGCATGACTTAGGAACAGAATCAGCGCCTCTGTTGGATCAGCCTTAGCGTCTTTGTTACAGATATGATCAGGGCCTGACTTAGTCACAGCTTCAAGGCCTCACTTAGGGAAAGCTTCAGGGCCTGAGTTAGGGACAGCCTCAGTTCTTAACATAGGGACAGCGACAGGGCTTTCTTAGGGACAGTGTCAGGACCTTGGTTAGAAATATGTCAGGATATTAACTCAGGCTAGTGTCCAGTTTTTAGTTATTGCTGACAGCAGGGCCTATATTAGGGGCAAATTCTGAGCCTTACTCAGAGACAGTGTCAGGGCCTGAGTTAGGACTAGCATCAGAGCCCTTGTAAAGTACAGTGTCAGGGACTGAGTTAGGTGTAGTGTCAGGGCTTTAGTTAGGGACAGTGTCAGCGCCTCAGTTAGTTTGAGCCTCCAACCTCACTTAGGGAGAGGTTGACGGCCTCGGGACTAATTTCAGGCTCTTAGTTCGAGACAGCATCAGGGATTTAGTTAGCCTAAGAGGCTCGACAATAGCTAAAGACAAGTTTAGGTTAAGATCTAGGGATAGTGTCAGGAAATGACCTAGGGGTAGTGTCAAGACCATAGCTAATTAGAGCATCAGTGCTTAATTTAGGCCCAGTGTCAGGGCTTCAGGTAGGGACAGAGTCTTAGCCTGACTTAGGGAGAGCGACAGGGCCTGAGTGATGCCTAGAGTCAGGGCTTTAGCTACGGGCAGCATCAGGGCATGACATAGGATCAACATAAGGGTCTCTGTAAGATCAGCATTAGAGTTTCGTTCAAGACATTATCAGGACCTCTGTGAGGGACAGCCTCAGGGCCTCACTTAGGGACAGTGTCAGGGCTAACTTTGGGAGAGTTTCAGGACCTTGGTAAGACATGGGTCAGGATATTAGCTCAGGATAATGTCAGGACTTTAGATATTGATGGCAGCAGCGCCTACGTTAGGAAAAGTTTCAAGGCGTTAGTTAGGAGTAGCGGGCCTCTGATAGGTCCAGTGTCAGATCCTCAGTTAGCAATAGTGTTAGGGCCTTAGTTAGGGACAGTGTCAGGGCCGGATGTAGGGCGAGCATCTAGGCCTTCGTTCGGGACAGTTTCATGGTCTTGGGACTAAATTCAGTGCCTGAGGTAGGCACAGCCTAAGGGCTTCAGTTAGCATAAGAGGCAGGACATTAGCTAGTGACCCTGTCAGTTTAACATCTAGGGATAGTGTCAGGAAATGACCTAAGGATAGTGTGAAGACCTTTGTTACGGAGACTCTCAGAGCCTTATTCAGAAGCAGTGTTAGGGCTTCAGGTAGGGACAGCATCAGAGCCTGACTTAGGGAGAGCGATAGGGTCGGAGTGAGGCCTAGCATCAGACACTTAGTGGGGGACACTATCGGGGCATGACTTAGGAGCAGCATCAGGGCCTCTGTTGGATCAGCCTTAGGGTCTTAGTTAAAGACATGATCAGGGTCTGAGTTAGTCACAGCATCAAGGCCTGAGTTAGTTAGGGAAAGCTTCAGGGCCTCACTTAGGGACAGCGTCCGGGCTTACTTTGGGACAGTTTCAGGACCTTGGTAAGACATGGGTCAGGTTATTAGCTCCGGATAATGTCAGGACTTTCGATGTTGATGGCAGCAGCCCTTAGTTAGAGACAGTGTCAGGCCCTGAGTTACGACTAGCATCAGAGCCTTTGTTAGATACAATGTACGGGACTGAATTAGGAGTAGAGTCAGGGCCTTAGTTAGTGACAGTGTCAGGGCCTGACTTAGGGAGAGCGACAGGGCCTGAGTGAGGCTTAGCATCAGGCCCTTAGCTGGGCACACTGTCAGGGCATGACTTTGGAGCACCATCACCGTCTTTGCTGGATCAGCATTAAGGTCTTCGTTAGGTACATGATCAGGGCCTGAATTAGTCACAGCTTCAAGGCTTCAGTTAAGGAAAGCTTCAGGGCCTGAGTTAGGGACAGCCTCAGGTCTTCACTTAGGGACAGCGACAGGGCTTAACTTGGGACAGTTTCAGGACCTTGGAAAGACATAGGTCAGGATAGTAGCTCAGGATAATGTCAGGACTTTTGATTTTGGTGGCAGTAGGGCCTTAGTTACAGACGGTTTCAGCGCCTGAGTTAGTCCTCGCATCAGAGACTTTGTTAGGTACAGTGTAAGGGACTGAGTTAGGAGTAGTGTCAGGGCCTTGCTTAGGGACAGTGTCAGGGTCTGATTTAGGTGTACTATCTGAGACCTAGTTAGGGACAGTGCTAGGGCCTGAGTTAGGATTAGTGTCAAGGCCTTATTTAGGACCAATTTCAGGGCCTTAGTTTGGACTAGCATCAGAGCCATTGTTAGGAATCGTATGAGGGCCTGAGTTAGGCATACTATCAGGGCCTTAGTTAGGGAGAGTTTTAGGGCCTGAGTTAGGATTAGTGTCAAGGCCATATTTAGGACCAATTTTAGGGCTTTAGTTTGGACTAGCAACAAAGCCTTTGTTAGGTAGCATGTCGGGGCCTCAGGTAGGTGTAGTGTCAGGGCCATTGTTAGGGCCAGTATCAGGGCCTGGCTTAGGAGAAGTTCAGGGCCTTAGCCAGGGAAAGTGTCAGGGCCGTAGTTAGGGACATTATCAGGGCCTGAATTAGCAGTAGTGTCAAAAGTCCTTAGTGAGGAGAGTAAGGAGTAAGTCAGGACTCAGGCCCTGACACTGTTCTTAAATAAGGCCCTGACATTCCCTGTAACACAGGTCCTGATCTGATTCCTATCATAGGCGCTGATGTTGGACTTAACTAAGGCCCTGACACTGGTCCTAACTAAAGCTGTGACACTACTCTTAACTCAGGCCCTGACACTGTCCCTAACAAAGCCTCTGACACTACTCCTAAATCAGGCACTGACACTGTCCCTAACTAAGGCCCTGACATACACCTAACTCAGGCCCTGACACTGTCTCTAACTAAGGCCCTGATACGACTCCAAACTCAGCACTGACACTGTCACTAACTAAGGCCCTGACACTATTCATAGCTCACGCCCTAACACAACTCCTAAATCACGCCCTGACAATGTCCCTAACTAAGGCCCTGACACTATTCCTAACTCAGGCGCTGACACAATACTTAAGGAAGGCCCTGACATTACTCCTAACTCAGGCCCTGAAAAGGTCCCTAACTAAGGCCGACACAACTCCTAACTCAGGCACTAACACTGTCCCTAAATAAGGCCCTGAAACTATTCCTAACTGAGGCGCTGATACAATACCTAACGAAGGCACTGATGCTACTCCTAACTAAGGCCCTGACACTACTCCTATCTCAAGCAATGACACTGGCCCTAACTTACGCCCTGACTCTACTCCTGACTCAGGCACTGACACTGGCCCTAACTTAGGCCCTGACACTACTCCAAACTAAGCAACTGACATTGTCCCTAACTAAGGCCCGGACACTACTCCTTACTCAGGCACTGACAATGTCACTAACTAAGGCCGTGACACTACTACCAACATAGGCACTGAGACTGTCCCGAAATATGCCCTGACAGTACTCTGAACTCAGGCACTGACACTGTCCTTAACTAAGGCCCTGATACTACTTCCACCTCAGGCACTGACACTCTCCCTAAGTAAGCCCTGACATTACTCCCAATTCCGGCATTGACACTTTCGCTAACTAAGGCCCTGAAACTACTCACAACTCAGGCCCTTACACTGTTCCTAACTACCGGTCTCAGACTACTCCTAACTCAGGCCCTGGCACTGTCCGTAACTTAGGCTCTGGCACTATTCCTAACTCAGACACTGACCCTGTCTCTTAACTAAGGGTCTGACACTACTCCCAACTCAGACAGTGACACTCTCCCAAATTAAGGCCTTGACACTACTCTTAACTCAGGCCCTGACACAGTCCATAATAAAGACCCTGAAACTAATCCCAACTCAGGCCCTGGCACTGTCCGTAACTAAGGGCCGGACACTACTTCCATCTCAGCAACTGACACCATCCCTAACTATGGCCCTGACACTACTCCCAACTCAGGCACTGGTGCTGTCTCTAACTAAGGCACTGGCACTACTCCCAACTCCGGCACTGACACTCTCCCTAATTAAGGTCCTGACACTACTCCCAACTCAGGCACTGACACTCTTCCTAACTAAGGCCCTGACAATACTCCTAACTCAGGCACTGACACTACCGTAAATAAGGCCCTGACTCCACTCCTAACTCAGGCACTGTCACTGTCACTAAATAAGGCCATTACACTTCTCTTACCTCAACACCTGACACTCTCCGTAACTAAGGCTTTGACACAATGCTTAACTCATGCCCTGACACTGTCCTTAACTAAGACCCTGAGAGTATTCCCAACTCAGTCCCTGACACTGTTCCTAACTACGGCCCAGAGACTACTGCCAATTCAGGCCCTGACACTGTCCCTAACTAAGGCACTGATATTACTCCCACCTCAGGCACTGACACTGTCCCTAACTAAGGCCCTGACACTACTCCCAACTCAGCCACTGACACTGTCCCTAAGGCCCTGACACTACCTCCAACTCAGGCACTGACACTTTCCCTAACTACAGCCCTGACAGTACTCCCAACTCAGGCACTGACACTGTCCCTAACTAAGGCCCTGACATTACTCTCAACTCAGTCACTAACACTGTCCCTAAATAAGGCCCTCAAACTATTCCTAACTGAGGCGCTGATACAATACCTAACGAAGGCACTGATGCTACTCCTAACTAAGGCCTTGACACTACTCCTAACTCAAGCAATGACACTGTCCTTAACTTAGGCCCTGACTCTACTCCTGATTCAGGCACTGACACTGACCCTAACATAGTCCCTGACACTACTCCTAACTAAGCAACTGACACCGTCCATAACTAAGGCCCTGACACTACTCCCATGTCAGCCACTGACACTGTCTCTAAGGCCCTGACATTACTCCCAACTTGGGCACTGTCACTGTCCCTAACAAAGGCCTTGACACAACTCCCAAATCAGGCACTGACACTGTCCCTAACTAAGGCCCTGACACTACTCCCAAACTAGGCACTGACATTGTCCCTAACTAAGGCCCTGACATTACTCTCAACTCAGGCACTAACACTGTCCCTAAATAAGGCCCTGAAACTATTCCTAACTGAGGCGCTGATACAATACCTAACGAAGGCACTGATGCTACTCCTAACTAAGGCCCTGACACTACTCCTATCTCAAGCAATGACACTGTCCCTAACTTAGGCCCTGACTCTACTCCTGACTCAGGCACTGACACTGGCCCTAACTTAGGCCCTGACACTACTCCTAACTAAGCAACTGACACCGTCCATAACTAAGGCCCGGACACTACTCCTTACTCAGGCACTGACACTGTCCCTAACTAAGGCCCTGACATTACTCCCAACTTAGGCACTGTCAGTGTCCCTAACTAAGGCCTTGACACAACTCCCAAATCAGGCACTGACACTGTCCCTAAGACCCTGACACTACCTCCAACTCAGGCACTGACACTATCCCTAACTACAGCCCTGACACTTCTCCTAACTCAGGCACTGACACTGTCCCTTACTAATGTCCTGACACAACTCCCAACTCAGGCACTGACATTGTTCCTAACAAAGGCCCTGACACTAATCACGACATAGGCACTGAGACTGTCCCGAAATACGCCCTGACAGTACTCCAAACTCAGGCAATGACACTGTCCCTAACTAAGGCCCTGACACTACTTCCAAACTAGGCACTGACATTGTCCCTAACTAACGCCCTGACATTACTCTCAACTCAGGCACTAACACTGTCCCTAACTAAGGACTTGACACTCCTCTTAACTCAGGCCCTGGCACAGTCCCTAACAAAGGCCTGCCACTACCCACAACTCTGGCACTGAGAGTGTCCCTAACTACGGCCATCACACTACTCCTAACTCAGGCACTGACGCTGTCCCTAAGTAAGGCCCGGACACTACTCCCAACGCAGGCACTGACACTGTCCCTAAGTAAGGACCTGACACTACTCCCAACACAGGCATTGACACTGTCCCTAACTAAGGCCCTCACACTACTACTTACATAGGCACTGACACGCAACCTAACTAAGGCCCTGAGACTACTTCTACCTCAGACCCTGACACTGTCCCTAACGAAGGGCCTGATACTACTCCCAACACAGGCACAGACACTCTCCCTAACTAAGGCCTTGACACTACTTTTCACTCATGCCCTGATGCTGTCCCCAACAAAGACCCTGAGACTATTCCCAACTCAGGCACTGACACTGTCCCTGACTAAGACCCCGACACTACTCCCATCTCAGCCACTGACACTGTCCCTAATGCCCTGACACTACTTCCAACTCAGGCACTGACACTGTCCCTAACTAGGCCCTGACACTACTCCAAACTGAGACACTGACACGCTTCCAAATTAAGGCCTTGACACTACTCTTAACTCAGGCCCTGACACTGTCCATAATAAAGACCCTGACAAAAATCCCAACTTAGGCACTGACAATGTCCGCAACTAAGGCCCTGACACTATTCCCATCTCAGCCACTGACACTGTCCCTAACTATGGCCCTGACACTACTCCCAATGCAAGCACTGGTGCTGTCCGTAACTAAGGCACTGGCACTACTCCCAGCTCGCCCTGGCGCTGTCCCTAACTAAGGCTCTGACACTACTCCCAATTCAGGCAATGACAGTGTCCCTAACTGAGGCAATGATACTACTCCCAACTCAAGCACTAAGGCTCTGGATCATTGTGATGACAAGCGCCATGGAGCACTGTGATGACAAGGGCCATGGAACATTTTGATGACAGTGGTCATATGGCATTTTGAATGACAGGGGCCATGAAGCATTGTGATGACAAGAGTCATGGAGATTGTGATGACAGGGGGCATGGAGCTTTGTGATTTCACAGGCATGGAGCATTTTAGACAAGGGTCATGGAGCATTGTGATGAAAGGGGTCATGGAGACTTGTGATGATAAGGGCATGGAGCATTGTGATGACAATGGCATGTAGCATTGCGATGACCAAGGCCATGGAGCATTGTGATGACAGGGGTTATGGAGCATTGTGATGACAAGGGCGTAGAGCATTGTGATGACAGTGGTCATGGAACATTGTGACGATAAGGGCATCGAGCCGAGTTAGGGACAGTCTAGCGGCCTTGGGACTAAATTCAGTGCCTGAATTAGGCACAGCATAAGGTCTTTAGTTAGCATAAGAGGTAGGACATTAGCTCGGGACAGGGTTAGGGTAAAGGCTTGGAATCGTGTCAGGAAATCACCTAAGGATAGTGTGAAGACCTTTGTTACCGAGACTCTCAGGGACTTCTTCAGAAGCAGTGTTAGGGCTTCAGGTAGGGACAGCATCAGGGCCTGACTTAGGGAGAGCGACAGGGCCTGAGTGAGGCCTAATATCAGGCCCTTAGCTGGGGACACTGTCAGGGAATGACTTAGGAGCAGCATCAGTGCCTTTGTTGGATCAGCTTTAGGCTCCTAGGTAAAGACATGACCGGAGCCCTAGTTAGTCACAGCGTCAAGGCCTCAGTTAGGGAAAGCTTCAGGGTCTGAGTTACAGACAGCCTCAGGTCTTCACTTAAAGACAGTGACAGGGCTTTCTTCGGGACAGTGTCAGGACCTTGGTTAGAAATGAGTCAGGATATTAGCTCAGGAGAGTGTCAGGATTTTAGGTATTGCTGGCAGCAGGGCCTATATTAAGGACAGATTCTGGGCCTTTGTTAGATTCAGTGTCATGGCCTTAGTTAGGAGTAGTCAGGGCCTTAGTTAGGGAGAGCATTAAGGTTTCAGTTCGCATAAGATGCAGGAGATTATCTCGGGACAGAGTCAAGTTCCAGGCCAGAGATAGTGAAAGGAAATGACCAAGGGATAACGAGAAGACCTTAGTTATTGAGAGCATCAGGGCCTTAGTTAGCAGCAGCGTGAGCGCCTTAATCAGGACCAGTGCCAGGGCTTGATGTATGGACAGCATCAGAGCCTAACTAAGGTACAGCAACAGGGCCTAAGTGAGGCCTATCTTTAGGGCCTGAGTAAGGAACAGTATCAGGGCATGACTTAGGAGCAGCATAAAGGCCTCTGTAGGATCAGCATTAGGGTCTTCGTTAAAGCTATTATCAGGGCCTCCGTTAGGGATAGCCTCAAGGCCTCACTTAGGGACAGCGTCAGGGCTTACTTTGGGAAAGTTTCAGGACCTTGGTAAGACATGGGTCAGGCTAGTAGCTCAGGATAATATCAGGTGTTCAGATATTGACGGCAGCAGGGCCTTAGTTAGAGGCAGTGTCAGGGCCTAAGTTAGGACTAGCATCAGAGCCTTTGTTAGGTACAGTGTCAGTGACTGAGTTAGGTGTAGTGTCAGAGCCTTAGTTAGGGACAGTGTCAGGGCCTGCATTAGGACGAGCCTCCAGGCCTCAGTTAGGGACAGGTTCACGGCCTCGGACCTAAATTCAGGGCCTCATTTAGGGACAGAATCAGGGATTTAGCTAGCATAAGGGGATCTACAGCTGAAAGCAACCTGAACACCACCACAAGCAGATGCAGAAGTGAACCATGCACGCTCCTATGAAGGAAGATTCCACAGCAGTTGAGTACATGTTGTTTAAAGTTAGTAACACTATAAAAATTATGTTTGGAAGAAAACTATATTCAGAAGATGAAAGAATCTCGTTCTAAAGAATCTCTTTAGCTAATCTCGACATTAGCTAAAGAGAAGGTTAGGTTAAGGTCTAGGGAGAGTGTCAGGAAATGACCTAGGGATAGTGTCAAGACCTTAGTTACTTAGCACATCAGGACCTAATTTAGGAGCAGTGAGTGTCAGGGCTTCGGGTAGGAACAGCGTCAGAGCCTGACTCAGGGAGTGGGACAGGGCCTGAGTGAGGCCTAGCGTCAGGGCCTTAGCTAGAGACAGTGTCAGGGCATGACTTAGGAGCAGCCTAAGAGCCACGGTAGGATCAACCTCAGGGGCTATGTTAAAGATATTATCAGGGCCTCTGTTAGGGACAGCCTCAAGGCCTCACTTCGAGACAGCATCAGGGCTTCCTTAGGGACAGTTTCAGGACCTTGATAAGAGATGGGTCAAGAAATTAGCTCAGGATAGTGTCAGGACTTTAGATATTGACGGCCGCAGGGCCTTAGTTAGGGACAGTGTCAGGCCCAGAATTAGGACGAACATCGAGGCCTTAGGTACGGACAGGGTCACAGCCTCGAGAGTAATTTTAGGCCCTTAGTTAAGGACAGCAGCAGGGCTGTAGTTAGCATAAGAGGCACGACATTTGCTAGGGACAGGCTCAGGTTATGGTCTAGGGATAGTGTCAGGAAAGGACCTAAGCATTGTGTCAAAACCTTAGTTACTGAGAGTATCAGATCCTTATTTAGAACCAGTGTCAGGGCTTCAGGTAGGGACAGCATCAGAGCCTGACTTAGGGAGAGCGACAGGGCCTGAGTGAGGCCTAGCGTCAGGCCCTTAGCTGAGGACACTGTCAGGGCATGACTTAGGAACAGAATCAGCGCCTCTGTTGGATCAGCCTTAGCGTCTTTGTTACAGATATGATCAGGGCCTGACTTAGTCACAGCTTCAAGGCCTCACTTAGGGAAAGCTTCAGGGCCTGAGTTAGGGACAGCCTCAGTTCTTAACATAGGGACAGCGACAGGGCTTTCTTAGGGACAGTGTCAGGACCTTGGTTAGAAATATGTCAGGATATTAACTCAGGCTAGTGTCCAGTTTCTGTTATTGCTGACAGCAGGGCCTATATTAGGGGTAAATTCTGAGCCTTACTTAGAGACAGCGTCAGGGCCTGAGTTACGACTAGCATCAGAGCCCTTGTAAAGTACAGTGTCAGGGACTGAGTTAGGTGTAGTGTCAGGGCTTTAGTTAGGGACAGTGTCAGCGCCTCAGTTAGGATGAGCCTCCAACCTCAGTTAGGGAGAGTTAGGAAAAGTTTCAAGGCGTTAGTTAGGAGTAGCGGGCCTCTGATAGGTCCAGTGTCAGATCCTCAGTTAGCAATAGTGTTAGGGCCTTAGTTAGGGACAGTGTCAGGGCCGGATGTAGGGCGAGCATCTAGGCCTTCGTTCGGGACAGTTTCATGGTCTTGGGACTAAATTCAGTGCCTGAGGTAGGCACAGCCTAAGGGCTTCAGTTAGCATAAGAGGCAGGACATTAGCTAGTGACCCTGTCAGTTTAACAACTAGGGATAGTGTCAGGAAATGACCTAAGGATAGTGTGAAGGCCTTTGTTACGGAGACTCTCAGGGCCTTATTCAGAAGCAGTGTTAGGGCTTCAGGTAGGGACAGCATCAGAGCCTGACTTAGGGAGAGCGTTAGGGTCTGAGTGAGGCCTAGCATCAGACACTTAGTGGGGGACACTATCGGGGCATGACTTAGGAACAGAATCAGGGCCTCTGTTGGATCAGCCTTAGGGTCTTAGTTAAAGACATGATCAGGGTCTGAGTTAGTCACAGCATCAAGGCCTGAGTTAGTTAGGGAAAGCTTCAGGGCCTCACTTAGGGACAGCGTCCGGGCTTACTTTGGGACAGTTTCAGGACCTTGGTAAGACATGGGACAGGTTTTTAGCTCCGGATAATGTCAGGACTTTCGATGTTGATGGCAGCAGGCCTTGGTTAGAGACAGTGTCAGGCCCTGAGTTACGACTAGCATCAGAGCCTTTGTTAGATACAATGTACGGGACTGAATTAGGAGTAGAGTCAGGGCCTTAGTTAGTGACAGTGTCAGGGCCTGACTTAGGGAGAGCGACAGGGCCTGAGTGAGGCTTAGCATCAGGCCCTTAGCTGGGCACACTGTCAGGGCATGACTTTGGAGCAGCATCAGCGTCTTTGCTGGATCAGCATTAAGGTCTTCGTTAGGTACATGATCAGGACCTGAATTAGTCACAGCTTCAAGGCTTCAGTTAAGGAAAGCTTCAGGGCCTGAGTTAGGGACAGCCTCAGGTCTTCACTTAGGGACAGCGTCAGGGCTTACTTTGGGACAGTTTCAGGACCTTGGAAAGACATAGGTCAGGATATTAGCTCAGGATGATGTCAGGACTTTTGATAGTGATCGCAGCAGGGCCTTAGTTACAGACAGTTTCAGGGCCTGAGTTAGGCCTCGCATCAGAGACTTTGTTAGGTACAGTGTAAGGGACTGAGTTAGGAGTAGTGTCAGGGCCTTGCTTAGGGACAGTGTCAGGGTCTGATTTAGGTGTACTCTCTGAGACCTAGTTAGGGACAGTGCTAGGGCCTGAGTTAGGATTAGTGTCAAGGCCTTATTTAGGACCAATTTCAGGGCCTTAGTTTGGACTAGCATCAGAGCCATTGTTAGGAATCGTATGAGGGCCTGAGTTAGGCATACTATCAGGGCCTTAGTTAGGGACAGTTTTAGGGCCTGAGTTAGGATTAGTGTCAAGGCCATATTTAGGACCAATTTTAGGGCTTTAGTTTGGACTAGCAACAAAGCCTTTGTTAGGTATCATGTCGGGGCCTCAGTTAGGTGTAGTGTCAGGGCCATTGTTAGGGCCAGTAGCAGGGCCTGGCTTAGGAGAAGTTCAGGGCCTTAGCCAGGGAAAGTGTCAGGGCCGTAGTTAGGGACATTATCAGGGCCTGAATTAGCAGTAGTGTCAAAAGTCCTTAGTGAGGAGAGTAAGGAGTAAGTCAGGACTCAGGCCCTGACACTGTTCTTAAATAAGGCCCTGATATTACCTGTAACACAGGTCCTGATCTGATTCCTATCATAGGCGCTGATGTTGGACTTAACTAAGGCCCTGACACTGGTCCTAACTAAAGCTGTGACACTACTCTTAACTCAGGCCCTGACACTGTCCCTAACAAAGCCTCTGACACTACTCCTAAATCAGGCACTGACACTGTCCCTAACTAAGGCCCTGACATACACCTAACTCAGGCCCTGACACTGTCTCTAACTAAGGCCCTGATACGACTCCAAACTCAGCACTGACACTGTCACTAACTAAGGCCCTGACACTATTCATAGCTCACGCCCTAACACAACTCCTAAATCATGCCCTGACAATGTCCCTAACTAAGGCCCTGACACTATTCCTAACTCAGGCGCTGACACAATACTTAAGGAAGGCCCTGACATTACTCCTAACTCAGGCCCTGAAAAGGTCCCTAACTAAGGCTGACACAACTCCTAACTCAGGCACTAACACTGTCCCTAAATAAGGCCCTGAAACTATTCCTAACTGAGGCGCTGATACAATACCTAACGAAGGCACTGATGCTACTCCTAACTAAGGCCCTGACACTACTCCTATCTCAAGCAATGACACTGTCCCTAACTTAGGCCCTGACTCTACTCCTGACTCAGGCACTGACACTGGCCCTAACTTAGGCCCTGACACTACTCCTAACTAAGCAACTGATACTGTCCCTAACTAAGGCCCGGACACTACTCCTTACTCAGGCACTGACAATGTCACTAACTAAGGCTGTGATACTACTCCCATAATAGGCACTGAGACTGTCCCGAAATATGCCCTGACAGTACTCCGAACTCAGGCACTGACACTGTCCTTAACTAAGGCCCTGATACTACTTCCACCTCAGGCACTGACACTCTCCCTAAGTAAGCCCTGACATTACTCCCAATTCCGGCATTGACACTTTCGCTAACTAAAGCCCTGAAACTACTCACAACTCAGGCCCTTACACTGTTCCTAACTACCAGTCTCAGACTACTCCTAACTCAGGCCCTGGCACTGTCCGTAACTCAGACACTGACGCTGTCCCTTAACGAAGGGTCTGACACTACTCCCAACTCAGACAGTGACACTCTCCCAAATATAAGGCCTTGACACTACTCTTAACTCAGGCCCTGACACAGTCCATAATAAAGACCCTGAAACTAATCCCAACTCAGGCCCTGGCACTGTCCGTAACTAAGGGCCTGACACTACTCCCATCTCAGCAAATGACACCATCCCTAACTATGGCCCTGACACTACTCCCAACTCAGGCACTGGCGCTGTCTCTAACTAAGGCACTGGCACTACTCCCAACACCAGCACTGACACTCTCCCTAATTAAGGTCCTGACACTACTCCCAACTCAGCCACTGACACTGTTCCTAACTAAGGCCCTGACAATACTCCTAACTCAGCCACTGACACTACCGTAAATAAGGCCCTGACTCCACTCCTAACTCAGGCACTGTCACTGTCACTAAATAAGGCCATTACACTTCTCTTACCTCAACAACTGACACTCTCCGTAACTAAGGTTTTGACACAATACTTAACTCATGCCCTGACACTGTCCTTAACTAAGACCCTGAGAGTACTCCCAACTCAGTCCCTGACACTGTTCCTAACTACGGCCCAGAGACTACTGCCAATTCAGGCCCTGACACTGTCCCTAACTAAGGCACTGATATTACTCCCACCTCAGGCACTGACACTGTCCCTAACTAAGGCCCTGACACTACTCCCAACTCAGCCACTGACACTGTCCCTAAGGCCCTGACACTACCTCCAACTCAGGCACTGACACTATCCCTAACTACAGCCCTGACAGTACTCCCAACTCAGGCACTGACACTGTCCCTAACTAAGGCCCTGACATTACTCTCAACTCAGGCACTAACACTGTCCCTAAATAAGGCCCTGAAACTATTCCTAACTGAGGCGCTGATACAATACCTAACGAAGGCACTGATGCTACTCCTAACTAAGGCCCTGACACTACTCCTATCTCAAGCAATGACACTGTCCCTAACTTAGGCCCTGACTCTACTCCTGACTCAGGCACTGACACTGGCCCTAACTTAGGCCCTGACACTACTCCTAACTAAGCAACTGACACCGTCCATAACTAAGGCCCGGACACTACTCCTTACTCAGGCCCTGACACTGTCCCTAACTAAGGCCCTGACATTACTCCCAACTTAGGCACTGTCACTGTCCCTAACTAAGGCCTTGACACAACTCCCAAATCAGGCACTGACACTGTCCCTAACTAAGGCCCTGACTCTACTCCCATCTCAGCCACTGACACTGTCCCTAAGACCCTGACACTACCTCCAACTCAGGCACTGACACTATCCCAAACTACAGCCCTGACACTTCTCCTAACTCAGGCACTGACACTGTCCCTTACTAATATCTTGACACAACTCCCAACTCAGGCACTGATATTGTTTCTAACATAGGCCCTGACACTAATCCCAACATAGGCACTGAGACTGTCCCAGAATACGCCCTGACAGTACTCCCAACTCAGACAATGACACTGTCCCTAACTAAGGCCCTGACACTACTTCCAAACTAGGCACTGACATTGTCCCTAACTAAGCCCCTGACAATACTCTCAACTCAGGCTCTAACACTGTCCCTAACTAAGGACTTGACACTCCTCTTAACTCAGGCCCTGGCACAGCCCCTAACAAAGGCCTGCCACTACCCCCAACTCTGGCACTGAGAGTGTCCCTATCTACGGCCATCACACTACTCCTAACTCAGGCACTGACGCTGTCCCTAAGTAAGGCCCTGACACTACTCCCATCTCAGCCACTGACACTGTCCCTAACTATGGCCCTGACACTACTCCCAATGCAAGCACTGGTGCTGTCCCTAACTAAGGCACTGGCACTACTCCCAACTCGCCCTGGCGCTGTCCCTAACTAAGGCTCTGACACAACTCCCAATTCAGGCAATGACAGTGTCCCTAACTGAGGCAATGATACTACTCCCAACTCAAGCACTAAGGCTCTGGATCATTGTGATGACAAGCGCCATGGAGCACTGTGATGACAAGGGCCATGGAACATTTTGATGACAGTGGTCATATGGCATTTTGAATGACAGGGGCCATGAAGCATTGTGATGACAAGAGTCATGGAGACTTGTGATGACAGGGGGCATGGAGCTTTGTGATTTCACAGGCATGGAGCATTTTAGACAAGGGTCATGGAGACCTGTGATGAAAGGGGTCATGGAGACTTGTGATGATAAGGGCATGGAGCATTGTGATGACAGGGGTTATGGAGCATTGTGATGACAAGGGCGTAGAGCATTGTGATGACAGTGGTCATGGAACATTGTGACGATAAGGGCATCGAGCCGAGTTAGGGACAGTCTAGCGGCCTTGGGACTAAATTCAGTGCCTGAATTAGGCACAGCATAAGGTCTTTAGTTAGCATAAGAGGTAGGACATTAACTCGGGACAGGGTTAGGGTAAAGGCTTGGAATCGTGTCAGGAAATGACCTAAGGATAGTGTGAAGACCTTTGTTACCGAGACTCTCAGGGACTTATTCAGAAGCAGTGTTAGGGCTTCAGGTAGGGACAGCATCAGGGCCTGACTTAGGGAGAGCGACAGGGCCTGAGTGAGGCCTAATGTCAGGCCCTTAGCTGGGGACACTGTCAGGGAATGACTTAGGAGCAGCATCAGTGCCTTTGTTGGATCAGCTTTAGGCTCCTAGGTAAAGACATGACCGGAGCCCTAGTTAGTCACAGCGTCAAGGCCTCAGTTAGGGAAAGCTTCAGGGTCTGAGTTACAGACAGCCTCAGGTCTTCACTTAAAGACAGTGACAGGGCTTTCTTCGGGACAGTGTCAGGACCTTGGTTAGAAATGAGTCAGGATATTAGCTCAGGAGAGTGTCAGGATTTTAGGTATTGCTGGCAGCAGGGCCTATATTAAGGACAGATTCTGCGCCTTTGTTAGATTCAGTGTCATGGCCTTAGTTAGGAGTAGTCAGGGCCTTAGTTAGGGAGAGCATTAGGGTTTCAGTTCGCATAAGATGCAGGAGATTATCTCGGGACAGAGTCAGGTTCCAGGCCAGAGATAGTGAAAGGAAATGACCAAGGGATAACGAGAAGACCTTAGTTATTGAGAGCATCAGGGCCTTAGTTAGCAGCAGCGTGAGCGCCTTAATCAGGACCAGTGCCAGGGCTTGATGTATGGACAGCATCAGAGCCTAACTAAGGTACAGCAACAGGGCCTAAGTGAGGCCTATCTTTAGGGCCTGAGTAAGGGACAGTATCAGGGCATGACTTAGGAGCAGCATAAAGGCCTCTGTAGGATCAGCATTAGGGTCTTCGTTAAAGCTATTATCAGGGCCTCCGTTAGGGATAGCCTCAAGGCCTCACTTAGGGACAGCGTCAGGGCTTACTTTGGGAAAGTTTCAGGACCTTGGTAAGACATGGGTCAGGCTATTAGCTCAGGATAATATCAGGTGTTCAGATATTGACGGCAGCAGGGCCTTAGTTAGAGGCAGTGTCAGGGCCTAAGTTAGGACTAGCATCAGAGCCTTTGTTAGGTACAGTGTCAGTGACTGAGTTAGGTGTAGTGTCAGAGCCTTAGTTAGGGACAGTGTCAGGGCCTGCATTAGGACGAGCCTCCAGGCCTCAGTTAGGGACAGGTTCACGGCCTCGGACCTAAATTCAGGGCCTCATTTAGGGACAGAATCAGGGATTTAGCTAGCATAAGGGGATCTACAGCTGAAAGCAACCTGAACACCACCACAAGCAGATGCAGAAGTGAACCATGCACGCTCCTATGAAGGAAGATTCCACAGCAGTTGAGTACATGTTGTTTAAAGTTAGTAACACTATAAAAATTATGTTTGGAAGAAAACTATATTCAGAAGATGAAAGAATCTCGTTCTAAAGAATCTCTTTAGCTAATCTCGACATTAGCTAAAGAGAAGGTTAGGTTAAGGTCTAGGGAGAGTGTCAGGAAATGACCTAGGGATAGTGTCAAGACCTTAGTTACTTAGCACATCAGGACCTAATTTAGGAGCAGTGAGTGTCAGGGCTTCGGGTAGGAACAGCGTCAGAGCCTGACTTAGGGAGTGGGACAGGGCCTGAGTGAGGCCTAGCGTCAGGGCCTTAGCTAGAGACAGTGTCAGGGCATGACTTAGGAGCAGCCTAAGAGCCACGGTAGGATCAACCTCAGGGGCTATGTTAAAGATATTATCAGGGCCTCTGTTAGGGACAGCCTCAAGGCCTCACTTCGAGACAGCATCAGGGCTTCCTTAGGGACAGTTTCAGGACCTTGGTAAGAGATGGGTCAAGAAATTAGCTCAGGATAGTGTCAGGACTTTAGATATTGACGGCCGCAGGGCCTTAGTTAGGGACAGTGTCAGGCCCTGAATTAGGACGAACATCGAGGCCTTAGGTACGGACAGGGTCACAGCCTCGAGAGTAATTTTAGGCCCTTAGTTAAGGACAGCAGCAGGGCTGTAGTTAGCATAAGAGGCACGACATTTGCTAGGGACAGGCTCAGGTTATGGTCTAGGGATAGTGTCAGGAAAGGACCTAAGCATAGTGTCAAAACCTTAGTTACTGAGAGTATCAGATCCTTATTTAGAACCAGTGTCAGGGCTTCAGGTTGGGACAGCATCAGAGCCTGACTTAGGGGGAGCGACAGGGCCTGAGTGAGGCCTAGCGTCAGGCCCTTAGCTGAGGACACTGTCAGGGCATGACTTAGGAACAGAATCAGCGCCTCTGTTGGATCAGCCTTAGCGTCTTTGTTACAGATATGATCAGGGCCTGACTTAGTCACAGCTTCAAGGCCTCACTTAGGGAAAGCTTCAGGGCCTGAGTTAGGGACAGCCTCAGTTCTTAACATAGGGACAGCGACAGGGCTTTCTTAGGGACAGTGTCAGGACCTTGGTTAGAAATATGTCAGGATATTAACTCAGGCTAGTGTCCAGTTTTTAGTTATTGCTGACAGCAGGGCCTATATTAGGGGCAAATTCTGAGCCTTACTTCGAGACAGCGTCAGGGCCTGAGTTACGACTAGCATCAGAGCCCTTGTAAAGTACAGTGTCAGGGACTGAGTTAGGTGTAGTGTCAGGGCTTTAGTTAGGGACAGTGTCAGCGCCTCAGTTAGGATGAGCCTCCAACCTCAGTTAGGGACAGCTTGACGGCCTCGGGACTAATTTCAGGCTCTTAGTTCAAGACAGCATCAGGGATTTAGTTAGCATAAGAGGCTCGACAATAGCTAAAGACAAGTTTAGGTTAAGATCTAGGGATAGTGTCAGGAAATGACCTAGGGATAGTGGCAAGACCATAGCTAATTAGAGCATCAGTGCCTAATTTAGGCCCAGTGTCAGGGCTTCAGGTAGGGACAGAGTCTTAGCCTGACTTAGGGAGAGCGACAGGGCCTGAGTGATGCCTAGAGTCAGGGCCTTAGCTACGGACAGCGTCAGGGCATGACATAGGATTAACATAAGGGTCTCTGTAAGATCAGCATTAGAGTTTCGTTCAAGACATTATCAGGACCTCTGTGAGGGACAGCCTCAGGGCCTCACTTAGGGACAGTGTCAGGGCTAACTTTGGGAGAGTTTCAGGACCTTGGTAAGACATGGGTCAGCGTATTAGCTCAGGATAATGTCAGGACTTTAGATATTGATGGTAGCAGCGCCTACGTTAGGGAAAGTTTCAAGGCGTTAGTTAGGAGTAGCGGGCCTCTGATAGGTCCAGTGTCAGATCCTCAGTTAGCAATAGTGTTAGGGCCTTAGTTAGGGACAGTGTCAGGGCCGGATGTAGGGCGAGCATCTGGGCCTTCGTTCGGGACAGGTTCATGGTCTTGGGACTAAATTCCGTGCCTGAGGTAGGCACAGCCTAAGGGCTTCAGTTAGCATAAGAGGCAGGACATTAGCTAGTGACCGTGTCAGTTTAACATCTAGGGAAAGTGTCAGGAAATGACCTAAGGATAGTGTGAAGACCTTTGTTACGGAGACTCTCAGGGCCTTATTCAGAACCAGTGTTAGGGGTTCAGGTAGGGACAGCATCAGAGCCTGACTTAGGGAGAGCGATAGGGTCTGAGTGAGGCCTAGCATCAGACACTTAGTGGGGGACACTATCGGGGCATGACTTAGGAGCAGCATCAGGGCCTCTGTTGGATCAGCCTTAGGGTCTTAGTTAAAGTCATGATCAGGGTCTGAGTTAGTCACAGCATCAAGGCCTGAGTTAGTTAGGGAAAGCTTCAGGGCCTCACTTAGGGACAGCGTCAGGGCTTACTTTGGGACAGTTTCAGGACCTTGGTAAGACATGGGTCAGGTTATTAGCTCCGGATAATGTCAGGACTTTCGATGTTGATGGCAGCAGGCCTTGGTTAGAGACAGTGTCAGGCCCTGAGTTACGACTAGCATCAGAGCCTTTGTTAGATACAATGTACGGGACTGAATTAGGAGTAGAGTCAGGGCCTTAGTTAGTGACAGTGTCAGGGCCTGACTTAGGGAGAGCGACAGGGCCTGAGTGAGGCTTAGCATCAGGCCCTTAGCTGGGCACACTGTCAGGGCATGACTTTGGAGCAGCATCAGCGTCTTTGCTGGATCAGCATTAAGGTCTTCGTTAGGTACATGATCAGGGCCTGAATTAGTCACAGCTTCAAGGCTTCAGTTAAGGAAAGCTTCAGGGCCTGAGTTAGGGACAGCCTCAGGTCTTCACTTAGGGACAGCGTCAGGGCTTACTTTGGGACAGTTTCAGGACCTTGGAAAGACATAGGTCAGGATAGTAGCTCAGGATAATGGCAGGACTTTTGACAGTGATGGCAGCAGGGCCTTAGTTACAGACGGTTTCAGGGCCTGAGTTAGACCGAGCATCAGAGACTTTGTTAGGTACAGTGGAAGGGACTGAGTTAGGAGTAGTGTCAGGGCCTTGCTTAGGGACAGTGTCAGGGTCTGATTTAGGTGTACTGTCTGAGACCTAGTTAGGGACAGTGCTAGGGCCTGAGTTAGGATTAGTGTCAAGGCCTTATTTAGGACCAATTTCAGGGCTTTAGTTTGGACTAGCAACAAAGCCTTTGTTAGGTAGCATGTCGGGGCCTCAGTTAGGTGTAGTGTCAGGGCCATTGTTAGGGACAGTATCAGAGCCTGACTTAGGAGAAGTTCAGGGCCTTAGCCAGGGAAAGTGTCAGGGCCTTAGTTAGGGACATTCTCAGGGCCTGAATTAGCAGTAGTGTCAAAAGTCCTTAGTGAGGAGAGTAAGGAGTAAGTCAGGACTCAGGCCCTGACACTGTTCTTAAATAAGGCCCTGACATTACCTGTAACACAGGTCCTGATCTGATTCCTATCATAGGCGCTGATGTTGGACTTAGCTAAGGCCCTGACACTGGTCCTAACTAAAGCTGTGACACTACTCTTAACTCAGGCCCTGACACTGTCCCTAACAAAGCCTCTGACACTACTCCTAAATCAGGCACTGACACTGTCCCTAACTAAGGCCCTGACATACACCTAACTCAGGCCCTGACACTGTCTCTAACTAAGGCCCTGATACTACTCCAAACTCAGCACTGACACTGTCACTAACTAAGGCCCTGACACTATTCATAGCTCACGCCCTAACACCACTCCGAAATCATGCCCTGACAATGTCCCTAACTAAGGCCCTGACACGATTCCTAACTCAGGCGCTGACACAATACTTAAGGAAGGCCCTGACATTACTCCTAACTCAGGCCCTGAAAAGGTCCCTAACTAAGGCCGACACAACTCCTAACTCAGGCACTAACACTGTCCCTAAATAAGGCCCTGAAACTATTCCTAACTGAGGCGCTGATACAATACCTAACGAAGGCACTGATGCTACTCCTAACTAAGGCCCTGACACTACTCCTATCTCAAGCAATGACACTGTCCCTAACTTAGGCCCTGACTCTACTCCTGACTCAGGCACTGACACTGGCCCTACCTTAGGCCCTGACACTACTCCTAACTAAGCAACTGACACTGTCCCTAACTAAGGCCCGGATACTACTCCTTACTCAGGCACTGACAATATCACTAACTAAGGCCGTGACACTACTCCCAAAATAGGCACTGAGACTGTCCCGAAATATGCCCTGACAGTACTCCGAACTCAGGCACTGACACTGTCCTTAACTAAGGCCCTGATACTACTTCCACCTCAGGCACTGACACTCTCCCTAAGTAAGCCCTGACATTACTCCCAATTCCGGCATTGACACTTTCGCTTACTAAGGCCCTGAAACTACTCACAACTCAGGCCCTTACACTGTTACTAACTACCGGTCTCAGACTACTCCTAACTCAGGCCCTGGCACTGTCCGTAACTTAGGCTCTGGCACTATTCCTAACTCAGACACTGACGCTGTCCCTTAACTAAGGGTCTGACACTCCTCCCAACTCAGACAGTGACACTCTATCAATTTAAGGCCTTGACACTACTCTTAACTCAGGCCCTGACACAGTCCATAATAAAGACCCTGAAACTAATCCCAACTCAGGCCCTGGCACTGTCCGTAACTAAGGGCCTGACACTACTTCCATCTCAGCAACTGACACCATCCCTAACTATGGCCCTGACACTATTCCCAACTCAGGCACTGACACTGTCACTAAATAAGGCCATTACACTTCTCTTAACTCAACAACTGGCACTCTCCGTAACTAAGGCTTTGACACAATACTTAATTCATGCCCTGACACTGTCCTTAACTAAGACCCTGAGAGTACTCCCAACTCAGTCACTGACACTGTTCCTAACTACGGCCCAGAGACTACTCCCAATTCAGGCCCTGACACTGTCCCTAACTAAGGCACTGATATTACTCCCAACTCAGGCACTGACACTGTCCCTAACTAAGGCCCTGACACTACTCCCAACTCAGGCACTGACACTGTCCCTAACTAAGGCCCTGACACGACTCCCATCTCAGCCACTGACACTGTCCCTAAGGCCCTGACACTACCTCCAACTCAGGCACTGACACTATCCCTAACTACAGCCCTGACACTTCTCCTAACTCAGGCACTTACTAATGTCCTGACACAACTCCCAACTCAGGCACTGACATTGTTCCTAACAAAGGCCCTGACACTAATCCCAACATAGGCACTGAGACTGTCCCGAAATACGCCCTGACAGTACTCCCAACTCAGGCACTGACACTGTCCCTAACTTAGGCCCTGACACTACTCCCAAACTAGGCACTGACATTGTCCCTAACTAAGGCCCTGACATTACTCTCAACTCAGGCACTAACACTGTCCCTAACTAAGGACTTGACACTCCTCTTAACTCAGGCCCTGGCACAGTCCCTAACAAAGGCCTGCCACTTCCCCCAACTCTGGCACTGAGAGTGTCCCTAACTACGGCCATCACACTACTCCTAACTCAGGCACTGATGCTATCCCTAACTAAGGCTCTGACACTACTCCCAACACAGGCATTGACACTGTCCCTCACTAAGACCCTCACACTACTACTTACTTAGGCACTGACACGCTACCTAACTAAGGCCCTGAGACTACTTCTACCTCAGACCCTGACACTGTCCCTAACCAAGGGCCTGATACTACTCCCAACACAGGCACTGACACTCTCCCTAACTAAGGCCTTGACACTACTTTTAACTCATGCCCTGATGCTGTCCCAAAAAAGACCCTGAGACTATTCCCAACTCAGGCACTGACACTCTCCCTAACTAAGACCCTGACACTACTCCCATCTCAGCCACTGACACTGTCCCTAATGCCCTGACACTACTTCCAACTCAGGCACTGACACTGTCCCTAACTAGGCCCTGACACTACTCCCAACTCAGGCACTGACACTGTCACTAACTAAGGCCCTGACATAACTGCCAACTCCGGCACTGACACTTTCTCTAACTACGGCCCTGAAACTACTCACAACTCAGGCCCTGACACTGTTCCTAACTACCGGTCTCAGACTACTCCTAACTTAGGCCCTGACACTATTCCTAACACAGTCCCTGACACTGTCCCTAACTAAGGCCCTGAGAGGATTCCTAACTCAGACCCTGACACTGTCCATAATTTAGGCCATGTCACTACTCCCAACTCAGGCACTGACGCTGTTCCTAACTAAGGGTCTGACACTACTCCAAACTGAGACACTGACACTCTTCCAAATTAAGGCCTTGACACTACTCTTACCTCAGGCCCTGACACTGTCCATAATAAAGACCCTGACAAAAATCCCAACTTAGCCACTGACAATGTCCGTAACTAAGGCCCTGACACTATTCCCATCTCAGCCACTGACACTGTCCCTAACTATGGCCCTGACACTACTCCCAATGCAAGCACTGGCGCTGTCCCTAACTAAGGCATTGGCACTACTCCCAACTCGCCCTGGCGCTGTCCCTAACTAAGGCTCTGACACTACTCCCAATTCAGGCAATGACAGTGTCCCTAACTGAGGCAATGATACTACTCCCAACTCAAGCACTAAGGCTCTGGATCATTGTGATGACCAGCGCCATGGAGCATTGTGATGACAAGGGCGTGGAGCATTGTGATGACAGTGGTCATGGAACATTGTGACGATAAGGGCATCGAGCCGAGTTAGGGACAGTCTAGCGGCCTTGGGACTAAATTCAGTGCCTGAATTAGGCACAGCATAAGGTCTTTAGTTAGCATACGAGGTAGGACATTAGCTCGGGACAGGGTTAGGGTAAAGGCTTGGAATCGTGTCAGCAAATGACCTAAGGATAGTGTGAAGACCTTTGTTACTGAGACTCTCAGGGACTTCTTCAGAAGCAGTGTTAGGGCTTCAGGTAGGGACAGCATCAGGGCCTGACTTAGGGAGAGCGACAGGGCCTGAGTGAGGCCTAATGTCAGGCCCTTAGCTGGGGACACTGTCAGGGAATGACTTAGGAGCAGCATCAGTGCCTTTGTTGGATCAGCTTTAGGCTCCTAGGTAAAGACATGACCGGAGCCCTAGTTAGTCACAGCGTCAAGGCCTCAGTTAGGGAAAGCTTCAGGGTCTGAGTTACAGACAGCCTCAGGTCTTCACTTAAAGACAGTGACAGGGCTTTCTTCGGGACAGTGTCAGGACCTTGGTTAGAAATGAGTCAGGATATTAGCTCAGGAGAGTGTCAGGATTTTAGGTATTGCTGGCAGCAGGGCCTATATTAAGGACAGATTCTGCGCCTTTGTTAGATTCAGTGTCATGGCCTTAGTTAGGAGTAGTCAGGGCCTTAGTTAGGGAGAGCATTAGGGTTTCAGTTCGCATAAGATGCAGGAGATTATCTCGGGACAGAGTCAGGTTCCAGGCCAGAGATAGTGAAAGGAAATGACCAAGGGATAACGAGAAGACCTTAGTTATTGAGAGCATCAGGGCCTTAGTTAGCAGCAGCGTGAGCGCCTTAATCAGGACCAGTGCCAGGGCTTGATGTATGGACAGCATCAGAGCCTAACTAAGGTACAGCAACAGGGCCTAAGTGAGGCCTATCTTTAGGGCCTGAGTAAGGGACAGTATCAGGGCATGACTTAGGAGCAGCATAAAGGCCTCTGTAGGATCAGCATTAGGGTCTTCGTTAAAGCTATTATCAGGGCCTCCGTTAGGGATAGCCTCAAGGCCTCACTTAGGGACAGCGTCAGGGCTTACTTTGGGAAAGTTTCAGGACCTTGGTAAGACATGGGTCAGGCTATTAGCTCAGGATAATATCAGGTGTTCAGATATTGACGGCAGCAGGGCCTTAGTTAGAGGCAGTGTCAGGGCCTAAGTTAGGACTAGCATCAGAGCCTTTGTTAGGTACAGTGTCAGTGACTGAGTTAGGTGTAGTGTCAGAGCCTTAGTTAGGGACAGTGTCAGGGCCTGCATTAGGACGAGCCTCCAGGCCTCAGTTAGGGACAGGTTCACGGCCTCGGACCTAAATTCAGGGCCTCATTCAGGGACAGAATCAGGGATTTAGCTAGCATAAGGGAATCTACAGCTGAAAGCAACCTGAACACCACCTCAAGCAGATGCAGAAGTGAACCATGCACGCTCCTATGAAGGAAGATTCCACAGCAGTTGAGTACATTTTGTTTAAAGTTAGTAACACTATAAAAATTATGTTTGGAAGAAAACTATATTCAGAAGATGAAAGAATCTCGTTCTAAAGAATCTCTTTAGCTAATCTCGACATTAGCTAAAGAGAAGGTTAGGTTAAGGTCTAGGGAGAGTGTCAGGAAATGACCTAGGGATAGTGTCAAGACCTTAGTTACTTAGCACATCAGGACCTAATTTAGGAGCAGTGAGTGTCAGGGCTTCGGGTAGGAACAGCGTCAGAGCCTGACTTAGGGAGTGGGACAGGGCCTGAGTGAGGCCTAGCGTCAGGGCCTTAGCTAGAGACAGTGTCAAGGCATGACTTAGGAGCAGCCTAAGAGCCATGGTAGGATCAGCCTCAGGGGCTATGTTAAAGATATTATCAGGGCCTCTGTTAGGGACAGCCTCAAGGCCTCACTTCGAGACAGCATCAGGGCTTCCTTAGGGACAGTTTCAGGACCTTGGTAAGAGATGGGTCAAGAAATTAGCTCAGGATAGTGTCAGGACTTTAGCTATTGACGGCCGCAGGGCCTTAGTTGGGGACAGTGTCAGGCCCTGAATTAGGACGAACATCGAGGCCTTAGGTACGGACAGGGTCACAGCCTCGAGAGTAATTTTAGGCCCTTAGTTAAGGACAGCAGCAGGGCTGTAGTTAGCATAAGAGGCACGACATTTGCTAGGGGCAGGCTCAGGTTATGGTCTAGGGAGAGTGTCAGGAAAGGACCTAAGCATAGTGTCAAAACCTTAGATACTGAGAGTATCAGATCCTTATTTAGAACCAGTGTCAGGGCTTCAGGTAGGGACAGCATCAGAGCCTGACTTAGGCAGAGCGACAGGGCCTGAGTGAGGCCTAGCGTCAGGCCCTTAGCTGAGGACACTGTCAGGGCATGACTTAGGAACAGAATCAGCGCCTCTGTTGGATCAGCCTTAGCGTCTTTGTTACAGATATGATCAGGGCCTGACTTAGTCACAGCTTCAAGGCCTCACTTAGGGAAAGCTTCAGGGCCTGAGTTAGGGACAGCCTCAGTTCTTAACATAGGGACAGCGACAGGGCTTTCTTAGGGACAGTGTCAGGACCTTGGTTAGAAATATGTCAGGATATTAACTCAGGCTAGTGTCCAGTTTTTAGTTATTGCTGACAGCAGGGCCTATATTAGGGGCAAATTCTGAGCCTTACTTCGAGACAGTGTCAGGGCCTGAGTTAGGACTAGCATCAGAGCCCTTGTAAAGTACAGTGTCAGGGACTGAGTTAGGTGTAGTGTCAGGGCTTTAGTTAGGGACAGTGTCAGCGCCTCAGTTTGGATGAGCCTCCAACCTCAGTTAGGGACAGCTTGACGGCCTCGGGACTAATTTCAGGCTCTTAGTTCGAGACAGCATCAGGGATTTAGTTAGCATAAGAGGCTCGACAATAGCTAAAGACAAGTTTAGGTTAAGATCTAGGGAGAGTGTCAGGAAATGACCTAGGGATAGTGGCAAGACCATAGCTAATTAGAGCATCAGTGCCTAATTTAGGCCCAGTGTCAGGGCTTCAGGTAGGGACAGAGTCTTAGCCTGACTTAGGGAGAGCGACAGGGCCTGAGTGATGCCTAGAGTCAGGGCCTTAGCTACGGACAGCGTCAGGGCATGACATAGGATCAACATAAGGGTCTCTGTAAGATCAGCATTAGAGTTTCGTTCAAGACATTATCAGGACCTCTGTGAGGGACAGCCTCAGGGCCTCACTTAGGGACAGTGTCACGGCTAACTTTGGGAGAGTTTCAGGACCTTGGTAAGACATGGGTCAGGGTATTAGCTCAGGATAATGTCAGGACTTTAGATATTGATGGTAGCAGCGCCTACGTTAGGGAAAGTTTCAAGGCGTTAGTTAGGAGTAGCGGGCCTCTAATAGGTCCAGTGTCAGATCCTCAGTTAGCAATAGTGTTAGGGCCTTAGTTAGGGACAGTGTCAGGGCCGGATGTAGGGCGAGCATCTAGGCCTTCGTTCGGGACAGGTTCATGGTCTTGGGACCAAATTCCGTGCCTGAGGTAGGCACAGCCTAAGGGCTTCAGTTAGCATAAGAGGCAGGACATTAGCTAGTGACCCTGTCAGTTTAACATCTAGGGAAAGTGTCAGGAAATGACCTGAGGATAGTGTGAAGACCTTTGTTACGGAGACTCTCAGGGCCTTATTCAGAACCAGTGTTAGGGGTTCAGGTAGGGACAGCATCAGAGCCTGACTTAGGGAGAGCCATAGGGTCTGAGTGAGGCCTAGCATCAGACACTTAGTGGGGGACACTATCGGGGCATGACTTAGGAGCAGCATCAGGGCCTCTGTTGGATCAGCCTTAGGGTCTTAGTTAAAGTCGTGATCAGGGTCTGAGTTAGTCACAGCATCAAGGCCTGAGTTAGTTAGGGAAAGCTTCAGGGCCTCACTTAGGGACAGCGTCAGGGCTTACTTTGGGACAGTTTCAGGACCTTGGTAAGACATGGGTCAGGTTATTAGCTCCGGATAATGTCAGGACTTTCGATGTTGATGGCAGCAGGCCTTGGTTAGAGACAGTGTCAGGCCCTGAGTTACGACTAGCATCAGAGCCTTTGTTAGATACAATGTACGGGACTGAATTAGGAGTAGAGTCAGGGCCTTAGTTAGTGACAGTGTCAGGGCCTGACTTAGGGAGAGCGACAGGGCCTGAGTGAGGCTTAGCATCAGGCCCTTAGCTGGGCACACTGTCAGGGCATGACTTTGGAGCAGCATCAGCGTCTTTGCTGGATCAGCATTAAGGTCTTCGTTAGGTACATGATCAGGGCCTGAATTAGTCACAGCTTCAAGGCTTCAGTTAAGGAAAGCTTCAGGGCCTGAGTTAGGGACAGCCTCAGGTCTTCACTTAGGGACAGCGTCAGGGCTTACTTTGGGACAGTTTCAGGACCTTGGAAAGACATAGGTCAGGATAGTAGCTCAGGATAATGGCAGGACTTTTGATAGTTTTGGCAACAGGGCCTTAGTTACAGACGGTTTCAGGGCCTGAGTTAGGCCGAGCATCAGAGACTTTGTTAGGTACAGTGGAAGGGACTGAGTTAGGAGTAGTGTCAGGGCCTTGCTTAGGGACAGTGTCAGGGTCTGATTTAGGTGTACTGTCTGAGACCTAGTTAGGGACAGTGCTAGGGCCTGAGTTAGGATTAGTGTCAAGGCCTTATTGAGGACCAATTTCAGGGCCTTAGTTTGGACTAGCATCAGAGCCATTGTTAGGAATCGTATGAGGGCCTGAGTTAGGCATACTATCAGGGCCTTAGTTAGGGAGAGTTTTAGGGCCTGAGTTACGATTAGTGTCAAGGCCTTATTTAGGACCAATTTTAGGGCTTTAGTTTGGACTAGCAACAAAGCCTTTGTTAGGTAGCATGTCGGGGCCTCAGTTAGGTGTAGTGTCAGGGCCATTGTTAGGGACAGTATCAGGGCCTGACTTAGGAGAAGTTCAGGGCCTTAGCCAGGGAAAGTGTCAGGGCCTTAGTTAGGGACATTCTCAGGGCCTGAATTAGCAGTAGTGTCAAAAGTCCTTAGTGAGGAGAGTAAGGAGTAAGTCAGGACTCAGGCCCTGACACTGTTCTTAAATAAGGCCCTGACATTACCTGTAACACAGGTCCTGATCTGATTCCTATCATAGGCGCTGATGTTGGACTTAGCTAAGGCCCTGACACTGGTCCTAACTAAAGCTGTGACACTACTCTTAACTCAGGCCCTGACACTGTCCCTAACAAAGCCTCTGACACTACTCCTAAATCAGGCCCTGACACTGTCCCTAACAAAGCCTCTGACACTACTCCTAAATCAGGCACTGACACTGTCCCTAACTAAGGCCCTGACATACACCTAACTCAGGCCCTGACACTGTCTCTAACTAAGGCCCTGATACTACTCCAAACTCAGCACTGACACTGTCACTATCTAAGGCCCTGACACTATTCATAGCTCACGCCCTAACACAACTCCGAAATCATGCCCTGACAATGTCCCTAACTAAGGCCCTGACACTATTCCTAACTCAGGCGCTGACACAATACTTAAGGAAGGCCCTGACATTACTCCTAACTCAGGCCCTGAAAAGGTCCCTAACTAAGGCCGACACAACTCCTAACTCAGGCACTAACACTGTCCCTAAATAAGGCCCTGAAACTATTCCTAACTGAGGCGCTGATACAATACCTAACGAAGGCACTGATGCTACTCCTAACTAAGGCCCTGACACTACTCCTATCTCAAGCAATGACACTGTCCCTAACTTAGGCCCTGACTCTACTCCTGACTCAGGCACTGACACTGGCCCTACCTTAGGCCCTGACACTACTCCTAACTAAGCAACTGACACTGTCCCTAACTAAGGCCCGGATACTACTCCTTACTCAGGCACTGACAATATCACTAACTAAGGCCGTGACACTACTCCCAAAATAGGCACTGAGACTGTCCCGAAATATGCCCTGACAGTACTCCGAACTCAGGCACTGACACTGTCCTTAACTAAGGCCCTGATACTACTTCCACCTCAGGCACTGACACTCTCCCTAAGTAAGCCCTGACATTACTCCCAATTCCGGCATTGACACTTTCGCTTACTAAGGCCCTGAAACTACTCACAACTCAGGCCCTTACACTGTTACTAACTACCGGTCTCAGACTACTCCTAACTCAGGCCCTGGCACTGTCCGTAACTTAGGCTCTGGCACTATTCCTAACTCAGACACTGACGCTGTCCCTTAACTAAGGGTCTGACACTCCTCCCAACTCAGACAGTGACACTCTATCAATTTAAGGCCTTGACACTACTCTTAACTCAGGCCCTGACACAGTCCATAATAAAGACCCTGAAACTAATCCCAACTCAGGCCCTGGCACTGTCCGTAACTAAGGGCCTGACACTACTTCCATCTCAGCAACTGACACCATCCCTAACTATGGCCCTGACACTATTCCCAACTCAGGCACTGACACTGTCACTAAATAAGGCCATTACACTTCTCTTAACTCAACAACTGGCACTCTCCGTAACTAAGGCTTTGACACAATACTTAACTCATGCCCTGACACTGTCCTTAACTAAGACCCTGAGAGTACTCCCAACTCAGTCACTGACACTGTTCCTAACTACGGCCCAGAGACTACTCCCAATTCAGGCCCTGACACTGTCCCTAACTAAGGCACTGATATTACTCCCAACTCAGGCACTGACACTGTCCCTAACTAAGGCCCTGACACTACTCCCAACTCAGGCACTGACACTGTCCCTAACTAAGGCCCTGACACGACTCCCATCTCAGCCACTGACACTGTCCCTAAGGCCCTGACACTACCTCCAACTCAGGCACTGACACTATCCCTAACTACAGCCCTGACACTTCTCCTAACTCAGGCACTTACTAATGTCCTGACACAACTCCCAACTCAGGCACTGACATTGTTCCTAACAAAGGCCCTGACACTAATCCCAACATAGGCACTGAGACTGTCCCGAAATACGCCCTGACAGTACTCCCAACTCAGGCACTGACACTGTCCCTAACTTAGGCCCTGACACTACTCCCAAACTAGGCACTGACATTGTCCCTAACTAAGGCCCTGACATTACTCTCAACTCAGGCACTAACACTGTCCCTAACTAAGGACTTGACACTCCTCTTAACTCAGGCCCTGGCACAGTCCCTAACAAAGGCCTGCCACTTCCCCCAACTCTGGCACTGAGAGTGTCCCTAACTACGGCCATCACACTACTCCTAACTCAGGCACTGATGCTATCCCTAACTAAGGCTCTGACACTACTCCCAACACAGGCATTGACACTGTCCCTAACTAAGACCCTCACACTACTACTTACTTAGGCACTGACACGCTACCTAACTAAGGCCCTGAGACTACTTCTACCTCAGACCCTGACACTGTCCCTAACCAAGGGCCTGATACTACTCCCAACACAGGCACTGACACTCTCCCTAACTAAGGCCTTGACACTACTTTTAACTCATGCCCTGATGCTGTCCCAAAAAAGACCCTGAGACTATTCCCAACTCAGGCACTGACACTCTCCCTAACTAAGACCCTGACACTACTCCCATCTCAGCCACTGACACTGTCCCTAATGCCCTGACACTACTTCCAACTCAGGCACTGACACTGTCCCTAACTAGGCCCTGACACTACTCCCAACTCAGGCACTGACACTGTCACTAACTAAGGCCCTGACATAACTGCCAACTCCGGCACTGACACTTTCTCTAACTACGGCCCTGAAACTACTCACAACTCAGGCCCTGACACTGTTCCTAACTACCGGTCTCAGACTACTCCTAACTTAGGCCCTGACACTATTCCTAACACAGTCCCTGACACTGTCCCTAACTAAGGCCCTGAGAGGATTCCTAACTCAGACCCTGACACTGTCCATAATTTAGGCCATGTCACTACTCCCAACTCAGGCACTGACGCTGTTCCTAACTAAGGGTCTGACACTACTCCAAACTGAGACACTGACACTCTTCCAAATTAAGGCCTTGACACTACTCTTACCTCAGGCCCTGACACTGTCCATAATAAAGACCCTGACAAAAATCCCAACTTAGCCACTGACAATGTCCGTAACTAAGGCCCTGACACTATTCCCATCTCAGCCACTGACACTGTCCCTAACTATAGCCCTGACACTACTCCCAATGCAAGCACTGGCGCTGTCCCTAACTAAGGCATTGGCACTACTCCCAACTCGCCCTGGCGCTGTCCCTAACTAAGGCTCTGACACTACTCCCAATTCAGGCAATGACAGTGTCCCTAACTGAGGCAATGATACTACTCCCAACTCAAGCACTAAGGCTCTGGATCATTGTGATGACCAGCGCCATGGAGCATTGTGATGACAAGGGCGTGGAGCATTGTGATGACAGTGGTCATGGAACATTGTGACGATAAGGGCATCGAGCCGAGTTAGGGACAGTCTAGCGGCCTTGGGACTAAATTCAGTGCCTGAATTAGGCACAGCATAAGGTCTTTAGTTAGCATACGAGGTAGGACATTAGCTCGGGACAGGGTTAGGGTAAAGGCTTGGAATCGTGTCAGCAAATGACCTAAGGATAGTGTGAAGACCTTTGTTACTGAGACTCTCAGGGACTTCTTCAGAAGCAGTGTTAGGGCTTCAGGTAGGGACAGCATCAGGGCCTGACTTAGGGAGAGCGACAGGGCCTGAGTGAGGCCTAATGTCAGGCCCTTAGCTGGGGACACTGTCAGGGAATGACTTAGGAGCAGCATCAGTGCCTTTGTTGGATCAGCTTTAGGCTCTTAGGTAAAGACATGACCGGAGCCCTAGTTAGTCACAGCGTCAAGGCCTCAGTTAGGGAAAGCTTCAGGGTCTGAGTTACAGACAGCCTCAGGTCTTCACTTAAAGACAGCCACAGGGCTTTCTTAGGGACAGTGTCAGGACCTTGGTTAGAAATGAGTCAGGATATTAGCTCAGGAGAGTGTCAGGATTTTAGTTTTTGCTGGCAGCAGGGCCTCTATTAAGGACAGATTCCGGGCCTTTGTTAGATTCAGTGTCATGGCCTTAGTTAGGAGTAGTCAGGGCCTTAGTTAGGGAGAGCATGAGGGTTTCAGTTCGCATAAGATGCAGGAGATTATCTCGGGACAGAGTCAGGTTCCAGGCCAGAGATAGTGAAAGGAAATGACCAAGGGATAACGAGAAGACCTTAGTTATTGAGAGCATCAGGGCCTTAGTTAGCAGCAGCGTGAGCACCTTAATCAGGACCAGCGCCAGGGCTTGATGTATGGACAGCATCAGAGCCTAAGTAAGGTACAGCAACAGGGCCTAAGTGAGGCCTATCTTTAGGGCCTGAGTAAGGGACAGTATCAGGGCATGACTTAGGAGCAGCATAAAGGCCTCTGTAGGATCAGCATTAGGGTCTTCGTTAAAGCTATTATCAGGGCCTCCGTTAGGGATAGCCTCAAGGCCTCACTTAGGGACAGCGTCAGGGCTTACTTTGGGAAAGTTTCAGGACCTTGGTAAGACATGGGTCAGGCTATTAGCTCAGGATAATATCAGGTGTTCAGATATTGACGGCAGCAGGGCCTTAGTTAGAGGCAGTGTCAGGGCCTAAGTTAGGACTAGCATCAGAGCCTTTGTTAGGTACAGTGTCAGTGACTGAGTTAGGTGTAGTGTCAGAGCCTTAGTTAGGGACAGTGTCAGGGCCTGCATTAGGACGAGCCTCCAGGCCTCAGTTAGGGACAGGTTCACGGCCTCGGACCTAAATTCAGGGCCTCATTCAGGGACAGAATCAGGGATTTAGCTAGCATAAGGGAATCTACAGCTGAAAGCAACCTGAACACCACCTCAAGCAGATGCAGAAGTGAACCATGCACGCTCCTATGAAGGAAGATTCCACAGCAGTTGAGTACATTTTGTTTAAAGTTAGTAACACTATAAAAATTATGTTTGGAAGAAAACTATATTCAGAAGATGAAAGAATCTCGTTCTAAAGAATCTCTTTAGCTAATCTCGACATTAGCTAAAGAGAAGGTTAGGTTAAGGTCTAGGGAGAGTGTCAGGAAATGACCTAGGGATAGTGTCAAGACCTTAGTTACTTAGCACATCAGGACCTAATTTAGGAGCAGTGAGTGTCAGGGCTTCGGGTAGGAACAGCGTCAGAGCCTGACTTAGGGAGTGGGACAGGGCCTGAGTGAGGCCTAGCGTCAGGGCCTTAGCTAGAGACAGTGTCAAGGCATGACTTAGGAGCAGCCTAAGAGCCATGGTAGGATCAGCCTCAGGGGCTATGTTAAAGATATTATCAGGGCCTCTGTTAGGGACAGCCTCAAGGCCTCACTTCGAGACAGCATCAGGGCTTCCTTAGGGACAGTTTCAGGACCTTGGTAAGAGATGGGTCAAGAAATTAGCTCAGGATAGTGTCAGGACTTTAGCTATTGACGGCCGCAGGGCCTTAGTTGGGGACAGTGTCAGGCCCTGAATTAGGACGAACATCGAGGCCTTAGGTACGGACAGGGTCACAGCCTCGAGAGTAATTTTAGGCCCTTAGTTAAGGACAGCAGCAGGGCTGTAGTTAGCATAAGAGGCACGACATTTGCTAGGGGCAGGCTCAGGTTATGGTCTAGGGAGAGTGTCAGGAAAGGACCTAAGCATAGTGTCAAAACCTTAGATACTGAGAGTATCAGATCCTTATTTAGAACCAGTGTCAGGGCTTCAGGTAGGGACAGCATCAGAGCCTGACTTAGGCAGAGCGACAGGGCCTGAGTGAGGCCTAGCGTCAGGCCCTTAGCTGAGGACACTGTCAGGGCATGACTTAGGAACAGAATCAGCGCCTCTGTTGGATCAGCCTTAGCGTCTTTGTTACAGATATGATCAGGGCCTGACTTAGTCACAGCTTCAAGGCCTCACTTAGGGAAAGCTTCAGGGCCTGAGTTAGGGACAGCCTCAGTTCTTAACATAGGGACAGCGACAGGGCTTTCTTAGGGACAGTGTCAGGACCCTGGTTAGAAATATGTCAGGATATTAACTCAGGCTAGTGTCCAGTTTTTAGTTATTGCTGACAGCAGGGCCTATATTAGGGGCAAATTCTGAGCCTTACTTCGAGACAGCGTCAGGGCCTGAGTTACGACTAGCATCAGAGCCCTTGTAAAGTACAGTGTCAGGGACTGAGTTAGGTGTAGTGTCAGGGCTTTAGTTAGGGACAGTGTCAGCGCCTCAGTTAGGATGAGCCTCCAACCTCAGTTAGGGACAGCTTGACGGCCTCGGGACTAATTTCAGGCTCTTAGTTCGAGACAGCATCAGGGATTTAGTTAGCATAAGAGGCTCGACAATAGCTAAAGACAAGTTTAGGTTAATATCTAGGGAGAGTGTCAGGAAATGACCTAGGGATAGTGGCAAGACCATAGCTAATTAGAGCATCAGTGCCTAATTTAGGCCCAGTGTCAGGGCTTCAGGTAGGGACAGAGTCTTAGCCTGACTTAGGGAGAGCGACAGGGCCTGAGTGATGCCTAGAGTCAGGGCCTTAGCTACGGACAGCGTCAGGGCATGACATAGGATTAACATAAGGGTCTCTGTAAGATCAGCATTAGAGTTTCGTTCAAGACATTATCAGGACCTCTGTGAGGGACAGCCTCAGGGCCTCACTTAGGGACAGTGTCAGGGCTAACTTTGGGAGAGTTTCAGGACCTTGGTAAGACATGGGTCAGCGTATTAGCTCAGGATAATGTCAGGACTTTAGATATTGATGGTAGCAGCGCCTACGTTAGGGAAAGTTTCAAGGCGTTAGTTAGGAGTAGCGGGCCTCTGATAGGTCCAGTGTCAGATCCTCAGTTAGCAATAGTGTTAGGGCCTTAGTTAGGGACAGTGTCAGGTCCGGATGTAGGGCGAGCATCTGGGCCTTCGTTCGGGACAGGTTCATGGTCTTGGGACTAAATTCCGTGCCTGAGGTAGGCACAGCCTAAGGGCTTCAGTTAGCATAAGAGGCAGGACATTAGCTAGTGACCGTGTCAGTTTAACATCTAGGGAAAGTGTCAGGAAATGACCTAAGGATAGTGTGAAGACCTTTGTTACGGAGACTCTCAGGGCCTTATTCAGAACCAGTGTTAGGGGTTCAGGTAGGGACAGCATCAGAGCCTGACTTAGGGAGAGCGATAGGGTCTGAGTGAGGCCTAGCATCAGACACTTAGTGGGGGACACTATCGGGGCATGACTTAGGAGCAGCATCAGGGCCTCTGTTGGATCAGCCTTAGGGTCTTAGTTAAAGTCATGATCAGGGTCTGAGTTAGTCACAGCATCAAGGCCTGAGTTAGTTAGGGAAAGCTTCAGGGCCTCACTTAGGGACAGCGTCAGGGCTTACTTTGGGACAGTTTCAGGACCTTGGTAAGACATGGGTCAGGTTATTAGCTCCGGATAATGTCAGGACTTTCGATGTTGATGGCAGCAGGCCTTGGTTAGAGACAGTGTCAGGCCCTGAGTTACAACTAGCATCAGAGCCTTTGTTAGATACAATGTACGGGACTGAATTAGGAGTAGAGTCAGGGCCTTAGTTAGTGACAGTGTCAGGGCCTGACTTAGGGAGAGCGACAGGGCCTGAGTGAGGCTTAGCATCAGGCCCTTAGCTGGGCACACTGTCAGGGCATGACTTTGGAGCAGCATCAGCGTCTTTGCTGGATCAGCATTAAGGTCTTCGTTAGGTACATGATCAGGGCCTGAATTAGTCACAGCTTCAAGGCTTCAGTTAAGGAAAGCTTCAGGGCCTGAGTTAGGGACAGCCTCAGGTCTTCACTTAGGGACAGCGTCAGGGCTTACTTTGGGACAGTTTCAGGACCTTGGAAAGACATAGGTCAGGATAGTAGCTCAGGATAATGGCAGGACTTTTGATAGTGATGGCAGCAGGGCCTTAGTTACAGACGGTTTCAGGGCCTGAGTTAGGCCGAGCATCAGAGACTTTGTTAGGTACAGTGGAAGGGACTGAGTTAGGAGTAGTGTCAGGGCCTTGCTTAGGGACAGTGTCAGGGTCTGATTTAGGTGTACTGTCTGAGACCTAGTTAGGGACAGTGCTAGGGCCTGAGTTAGGATTAGTGTCAAGGCCTTATTGAGGACCAATTTCAGGGCCTTAGTTTGGACTAGCATCAGAGCCATTGTTAGGAATCGTATGAGGGCCTGAGTTAGGCATACTATCAGGGCCTTAGTTAGGGAGAGTTTTAGGGCCTGAGTTACGATTAGTGTCAAGGCCTTATTTAGGACCAATTTTAGGGCTTTAGTTTGGACTAGCAACAAAGCCTTTGTTAGGTAGCATGTCGGGGCCTCAGTTAGGTGTAGTGTCAGGGCCATTGTTAGGGACAGTATCAGGGCCTGACTTAGGAGAAGTTCAGGGCCTTAGCCAGGGAAAGTGTCAGGGCCTTAGTTAGGGACATTCTCAGGGCCTGAATTAGCAGTAGTGTCAAAAGTCCTTAGTGAGGAGAGTAAGGAGTAAGTCAGGACTCAGGCCCTGACACTGTTCTTAAATAAGGCCCTGACATTACCTGTAACACAGGTCCTGATCTGATTCCTATCATAGGCGCTGATGTTGGACTTAGCTAAGGCCCTGACACTGGTCCTAACTAAAGCTGTGACACTACTCTTAACGCAGGCCCTGACACTGTCCCTAACAAAGCCTCTGACACTACTCCTAAATCAGGCACTGACACTGTCCCTAACTAAGGCCCTGACATACACCTAACTCAGGCCCTGACACTGTCTCTAACTAAGGCCCTGATACTACTCCAAACTCAGCACTGACACTGTCACTAACTAAGGCCCTGACACTATTCATAGCTCACGCCCTAACACCACTCCGAAATCATGCCCTGACAATGTCCCTAACTAAGGCCCTGACACTATTCCTAACTCA
This sequence comes from Balaenoptera acutorostrata, assembly GCF_949987535.1. Lineage (NCBI taxonomy): Eukaryota > Metazoa > Chordata > Mammalia > Artiodactyla > Balaenopteridae > Balaenoptera > Balaenoptera acutorostrata. Next base: position 245,363 of record NW_026646170.1, read on the forward strand.
GGCGCTGACACAATACTTAAGGAAGGCCCTGACATTACTCCTAACTCAGGCCCTGAAAAGGTCCCTAACTAAGGCCGACACAACTCCTAACTCAGGCACTAACACTGTCCCTAAATAAGGCCCTGAAACTATTCCTAACTGAGGCGCTGATACAATACCTAACGAAGGCACTGATGCTACTCCTAACTAAGGCCCTGACACTACTCCTATCTCAAGCAATGACACTGTCCCTAACTTAGGCCCTGACTCTACTCCTGACTCAGGCACTGACACTGGCCCTACCTTAGGCCCTGACACTACTCCTAACTAAGCAACTGACACTGTCCCTAACTAAGGCCCGGATACTACTCCTTACTCAGGCACTGACAATATCACTAACTAAGGCCGTGACACTACTCCCAAAATAGGCACTGAGACTGTCCCGAAATATGCCCTGACAGTACTCCGAACTCAGGCACTGACACTGTCCTTAACTAAGGCCCTGATACTACTTCCACCTCAGGCACTGACACTCTCCCTAAGTAAGCCCTGACATTACTCCCAATTCCGGCATTGACACTTTCGCTTACTAAGGCCCTGAAACTACTCACAACTCAGGCCCTTACACTGTTACTAACTACCGGTCTCAGACTACTCCTAACTCAGGCCCTGGCACTGTCCGTAACTTAGGCTCTGGCACTATTCCTAACTCAGACACTGACGCTGTCCCTTAACTAAGGGTCTGACACTCCTCCCAACTCAGACAGTGACACTCTATCAATTTAAGGCCTTGACACTACTCTTAACTCAGGCCCTGACACAGTCCATAATAAAGACCCTGAAACTAATCCCAACTCAGGCCCTGGCACTGTCCGTAACTAAGGGCCTGACACTACTTCCATCTCAGCAACTGACACCATCCCTAACTATGGCCCTGACACTATTCCCAACTCAGGCACTGACACTGTCACTAAATAAGGCCATTACACTTCTCTTAACTCAACAACTGGCACTCTCCGTAACTAAGGCTTTGACACAATATTTAACTCATGCCCTGACACTGTCCTTAACTAAGACCCTGAGAGTACTCCCAACTCAGTCACTGACACTGTTCCTAACTACGGCCCAGAGACTACTCCCAATTCAGGCCCTGACACTGTCCCTAACTAAGGCACTGATATTACTCCCAACTCAGGCACTGACACTGTCCCTAACTAAGGCCCTGACACTACTCCCAACTCAGGCACTGACACTGTCCCTAACTAAGGCCCTGACACGACTCCCATCTCAGCCACTGACACTGTCCCTAAGGCCCTGACACTACCTCCAACTCAGGCACTGACACTATCCCTAACTACAGCCCTGACACTTCTCCTAACTCAGGCACTTACTAATGTCCTGACACAACTCCCAACTCAGGCACTGACATTGTTCCTAACAAAGGCCCTGACACTAATCCCAACTTAGGCACTGAGACTGTCCCGAAATACGCCCTGACAGTACTCCCAACTCAGGCACTGACACTGTCCCTAACTAAGGCCCTGACACTACTCCCAAACTAGGCACTGACATTGTCCCTAACTAAGGCCCTGACATTACTCTCAACTCAGGCACTAACACTGTCCCTAACTAAGGACTTGACACTCCTCTTAACTCAGGCCCTGGCACAGTCCCTAACAAAGGCCTGCCACTTCCCCCAACTCTGGCACTGAGAGTGTCCCTAACTACGGCCATCACACTACTCCTAACTCAGGCACTGATGCTATCCCTAACTAAGGCTCTGACACTACTCCCAACACAGGCATTGACACTGTCCCTCACTAAGACCCTCACACTACTACTTACTTAGGCACTGACACGCTACCTAACTAAGGCCCTGAGACTACTTCTACCTCAGACCCTGACACTGTCCCTAACCAAGGGCCTGATACTACTCCCAACACAGGCACTGACACTCTCCCTAACTAAGGCCTTGACACTACTTTTAACTCATGCCCTGATGCTGTCCCAAAAAAGACCCTGAGACTATTCCCAACTCAGGCACTGACACTCTCCCTAACTAAGACCCTGACACTACTCCCATCTCAGCCACTGACACTGTCCCTAATGCCCTGACACTACTTCCAACTCAGGCACTGACACTGTCCCTAACTAGGCCCTGACACTACTCCCAACTCAGGCACTGACACTGTCACTAACTAAGGCCCTGACATAACTGCCAACTCCGGCACTGACACTTTCTCTAACTACGGCCCTGAAACTACTCACAACTCAGGCCCTGACACTGTTCCTAACTACCGGTCTCAGACTACTCCTAACTTAGGCCCTGACACTATTCCTAACACAGTCCCTGACACTGTCCCTAACTAAGGCCCTGAGAGGATTCCTAACTCAGACCCTGACACTGTCCATAATTTAGGCCATGTCACTACTCCCAACTCAGGCACTGACGCTGTTCCTAACTAAGGGTCTGACACTACTCCAAACTGAGACACTGACACTCTTCCAAATTAAGGCCTTGACACTACTCTTACCTCAGGCCCTGACACTGTCCATAATAAAGACCCTGACAAAAATCCCAACTTAGCCACTGACAATGTCCGTAACTAAGGCCCTGACACTATTCCCATCTCAGCCACTGACACTGTCCCTAACTATGGCCCTGACACTACTCCCAATGCAAGCACTGGCGCTGTCCCTAACTAAGGCATTGGCACTACTCCCAACTCGCCCTGGCGCTGTCCCTAACTAAGGCTCTGACACTACTCCCAATTCAGGCAATGACAGTGTCCCTAACTGAGGCAATGATACTACTCCCAACTCAAGCACTAAGGCTCTGGATCATTGTGATGACCAGCGCCATGGAGCATTGTGATGACAAGGGCGTGGAGCATTGTGATGACAGTGGTCATGGAACATTGTGACGATAAGGGCATCGAGCCGAGTTAGGGACAGTCTAGCGGCCTTGGGACTAAATTCAGTGCCTGAATTAGGCACAGCATAAGGTCTTTAGTTAGCATACGAGGTAGGACATTAGCTCGGGACAGGGTTAGGGTAAAGGCTTGGAATCGTGTCAGCAAATGACCTAAGGATAGTGTGAAGACCTTTGTTACTGAGACTCTCAGGGACTTCTTCAGAAGCAGTGTTAGGGCTTCAGGTAGGGACAGCATCAGGGCCTGACTTAGGGAGAGCGACAGGGCCTGAGTGAGGCCTAATGTCAGGCCCTTAGCTGGGGACACTGTCAGGGAATGACTTAGGAGCAGCATCAGTGCCTTTGTTGGATCAGCTTTAGGCTCCTAGGTAAAGACATGACCGGAGCCCTAGTTAGTCACAGCGTCAAGGCCTCAGTTAGGGAAAGCTTCAGGGTCTGAGTTACAGACAGCCTCAGGTCTTCACTTAAAGACAGTGACAGGGCTTTCTTCGGGACAGTGTCAGGACCTTGGTTAGAAATGAGTCAGGATATTAGCTCAGGAGAGTGTCAGGATTTTAGGTATTGCTGGCAGCAGGGCCTATATTAAGGACAGATTCTGCGCCTTTGTTAGATTCAGTGTCATGGCCTTAGTTAGGAGTAGTCAGGGCCTTAGTTAGGGAGAGCATTAGGGTTTCAGTTCGCATAAGATGCAGGAGATTATCTCGGGACAGAGTCAGGTTCCAGGCCAGAGATAGTGAAAGGAAATGACCAAGGGATAACGAGAAGACCTTAGTTATTGAGAGCATCAGGGCCTTAGTTAGCAGCAGCGTGAGCGCCTTAATCAGGACCAGTGCCAGGGCTTGATGTATGGACAGCATCAGAGCCTAACTAAGGTACAGCAACAGGGCCTAAGTGAGGCCTATCTTTAGGGCCTGAGTAAGGGACAGTATCAGGGCATGACTTAGGAGCAGCATAAAGGCCTCTGTAGGATCAGCATTAGGGTCTTCGTTAAAGCTATTATCAGGGCCTCCGTTAGGGATAGCCTCAAGGCCTCACTTAGGGACAGCGTCAGGGCTTACTTTGGGAAAGTTTCAGGACCTTGGTAAGACATGGGTCAGGCTATTAGCTCAGGATAATATCAGGTGTTCAGATATTGACGGCAGCAGGGCCTTAGTTAGAGGCAGTGTCAGGGCCTAAGTTAGGACTAGCATCAGAGCCTTTGTTAGGTACAGTGTCAGTGACTGAGTTAGGTGTAGTGTCAGAGCCTTAGTTAGGGACAGTGTCAGGGCCTGCATTAGGACGAGCCTCCAGGCCTCAGTTAGGGACAGGTTCACGGCCTCGGACCTAAATTCAGGGCCTCATTCAGGGACAGAATCAGGGATTTAGCTAGCATAAGGGAATCTACAGCTGAAAGCAACCTGAACACCACCTCAAGCAGATGCAGAAGTGAACCATGCACGCTCCTATGAAGGAAGATTCCACAGCAGTTGAGTACATTTTGTTTAAAGTTAGTAACACTATAAAAATTATGTTTGGAAGAAAACTATATTCAGAAGATGAAAGAATCTCGTTCTAAAGAATCTCTTTAGCTAATCTCGACATTAGCTAAAGAGAAGGTTAGGTTAAGGTCTAGGGAGAGTGTCAGGAAATGACCTAGGGATAGTGTCAAGACCTTAGTTACTTAGCACATCAGGACCTAATTTAGGAGCAGTGAGTGTCAGGGCTTCGGGTAGGAACAGCGTCAGAGCCTGACTTAGGGAGTGGGACAGGGCCTGAGTGAGGCCTAGCGTCAGGGCCTTAGCTAGAGACAGTGTCAAGGCATGACTTAGGAGCAGCCTAAGAGCCATGGTAGGATCAGCCTCAGGGGCTATGTTAAAGATATTATCAGGGCCTCTGTTAGGGACAGCCTCAAGGCCTCACTTCGAGACAGCATCAGGGCTTCCTTAGGGACAGTTTCAGGACCTTGGTAAGAGATGGGTCAAGAAATTAGCTCAGGATAGTGTCAGGACTTTAGCTATTGACGGCCGCAGGGCCTTAGTTGGGGACAGTGTCAGGCCCTGAATTAGGACGAACATCGAGGCCTTAGGTACGGACAGGGTCACAGCCTCGAGAGTAATTTTAGGCCCTTAGTTAAGGACAGCAGCAGGGCTGTAGTTAGCATAAGAGGCACGACATTTGCTAGGGGCAGGCTCAGGTTATGGTCTAGGGAGAGTGTCAGGAAAGGACCTAAGCATAGTGTCAAAACCTTAGATACTGAGAGTATCAGATCCTTATTTAGAACCAGTGTCAGGGCTTCAGGTAGGGACAGCATCAGAGCCTGACTTAGGCAGAGCGACAGGGCCTGAGTGAGGCCTAGCGTCAGGCCCTTAGCTGAGGACACTGTCAGGGCATGACTTAGGAACAGAATCAGCGCCTCTGTTGGATCAGCCTTAGCGTCTTTGTTACAGATATGATCAGGGCCTGACTTAGTCACAGCTTCAAGGCCTCACTTAGGGAAAGCTTCAGGGCCTGAGTTAGGGACAGCCTCAGTTCTTAACATAGGGACAGCGACAGGGCTTTCTTAGGGACAGTGTCAGGACCTTGGTTAGAAATATGTCAGGATATTAACTCAGGCTAGTGTCCAGTTTTTAGTTATTGCTGACAGCAGGGCCTATATTAGGGGCAAATTCTGAGCCTTACTTCGAGACAGTGTCAGGGCCTGAGTTAGGACTAGCATCAGAGCCCTTGTAAAGTACAGTGTCAGGGACTGAGTTAGGTGTAGTGTCAGGGCTTTAGTTAGGGACAGTGTCAGCGCCTCAGTTTGGATGAGCCTCCAACCTCAGTTAGGGACAGCTTGACGGCCTCGGGACTAATTTCAGGCTCTTAGTTCGAGACAGCATCAGGGATTTAGTTAGCATAAGAGGCTCGACAATAGCTAAAGACAAGTTTAGGTTAAGATCTAGGGAGAGTGTCAGGAAATGACCTAGGGATAGTGGCAAGACCATAGCTAATTAGAGCATCAGTGCCTAATTTAGGCCCAGTGTCAGGGCTTCAGGTAGGGACAGAGTCTTAGCCTGACTTAGGGAGAGCGACAGGGCCTGAGTGATGCCTAGAGTCAGGGCCTTAGCTACGGACAGCGTCAGGGCATGACATAGGATCAACATAAGGGTCTCTGTAAGATCAGCATTAGAGTTTCGTTCAAGACATTATCAGGACCTCTGTGAGGGACAGCCTCAGGGCCTCACTTAGGGACAGTGTCAGGGCTAACTTTGGGAGAGTTTCAGGACCTTGGTAAGACATGGGTCAGGGTATTAGCTCAGGATAATGTCAGGACTTTAGATATTGATGGTAGCAGCGCCTACGTTAGGGAAAGTTTCAAGGCGTTAGTTAGGAGTAGCGGGCCTCTAATAGGTCCAGTGTCAGATCCTCAGTTAGCAATAGTGTTAGGGCCTTAGTTAGGGACAGTGTCAGGGCCGGATGTAGGGCGAGCATCTAGGCCTTCGTTCGGGACAGGTTCATGGTCTTGGGACCAAATTCCGTGCCTGAGGTAGGCACAGCCTAAGGGCTTCAGTTAGCATAAGAGGCAGGACATTAGCTAGTGACCCTGTCAGTTTAACATCTAGGGAAAGTGTCAGGAAATGACCTGAGGATAGTGTGAAGACCTTTGTTACGGAGACTCTCAGGGCCTTATTCAGAACCAGTGTTAGGGGTTCAGGTAGGGACAGCATCAGAGCCTGACTTAGGGAGAGCCATAGGGTCTGAGTGAGGCCTAGCATCAGACACTTAGTGGGGGACACTATCGGGGCATGACTTAGGAGCAGCATCAGGGCCTCTGTTGGATCAGCCTTAGGGTCTTAGTTAAAGTCGTGATCAGGGTCTGAGTTAGTCACAGCATCAAGGCCTGAGTTAGTTAGGGAAAGCTTCAGGGCCTCACTTAGGGACAGCGTCAGGGCTTACTTTGGGACAGTTTCAGGACCTTGGTAAGACATGGGTCAGGTTATTAGCTCCGGATAATGTCAGGACTTTCGATGTTGATGGCAGCAGGCCTTGGTTAGAGACAGTGTCAGGCCCTGAGTTACGACTAGCATCAGAGCCTTTGTTAGATACAATGTACGGGACTGAATTAGGAGTAGAGTCAGGGCCTTAGTTAGTGACAGTGTCAGGGCCTGACTTAGGGAGAGCGACAGGGCCTGAGTGAGGCTTAGCATCAGGCCCTTAGCTGGGCACACTGTCAGGGCATGACTTTGGAGCAGCATCAGCGTCTTTGCTGGATCAGCATTAAGGTCTTCGTTAGGTACATGATCAGGGCCTGAATTAGTCACAGCTTCAAGGCTTCAGTTAAGGAAAGCTTCAGGGCCTGAGTTAGGGACAGCCTCAGGTCTTCACTTAGGGACAGCGTCAGGGCTTACTTTGGGACAGTTTCAGGACCTTGGAAAGACATAGGTCAGGATAGTAGCTCAGGATAATGGCAGGACTTTTGATAGTGATGGCAACAGGGCCTTAGTTACAGACGGTTTCAGGGCCTGAGTTAGGCCGAGCATCAGAGACTTTGTTAGGTACAGTGGAAGGGACTGAGTTAGGAGTAGTGTCAGGGCCTTGCTTAGGGACAGTGTCAGGGTCTGATTTAGGTGTACTGTCTGAGACCTAGTTAGGGACAGTGCTAGGGCCTGAGTTAGGATTAGTGTCAAGGCCTTATTGAGGACCAATTTCAGGGCCTTAGTTTGGACTAGCATCAGAGCCATTGTTAGGAATCGTATGAGGGCCTGAGTTAGGCATACTATCAGGGCCTTAGTTAGGGAGAGTTTTAGGGCCTGAGTTACGATTAGTGTCAAGGCCTTATTTAGGACCAATTTTAGGGCTTTAGTTTGGACTAGCAACAAAGCCTTTGTTAGGTAGCATGTCGGGGCCTCAGTTAGGTGTAGTGTCAGGGCCATTGTTAGGGACAGTATCAGGGCCTGACTTAGGAGAAGTTCAGGGCCTTAGCCAGGGAAAGTGTCAGGGCCTTAGTTAGGGACATTCTCAGGGCCTGAATTAGCAGTAGTGTCAAAAGTCCTTAGTGAGGAGAGTAAGGAGTAAGTCAGGACTCAGGCCCTGACACTGTTCTTAAATAAGGCCCTGACATTACCTGTAACACAGGTCCTGATCTGATTCCTATCATAGGCGCTGATGTTGGACTTAGCTAAGGCCCTGACACTGGTCCTAACTAAAGCTGTGACACTACTCTTAACTCAGGCCCTGACACTGTCCCTAACAAAGCCTCTGACACTACTCCTAAATCAGGCCCTGACACTGTCCCTAACAAAGCCTCTGACACTACTCCTAAATCAGGCACTGACACTGTCCCTAACTAAGGCCCTGACATACACCTAACTCAGGCCCTGACACTGTCTCTAACTAAGGCCCTGATACTACTCCAAACTCAGCACTGACACTGTCACTATCTAAGGCCCTGACACTATTCATAGCTCACGCCCTAACACAACTCCGAAATCATGCCCTGACAATGTCCCTAACTAAGGCCCTGACACTATTCCTAACTCAGGCGCTGACACAATACTTAAGGAAGGCCCTGACATTACTCCTAACTCAGGCCCTGAAAAGGTCCCTAACTAAGGCCGACACAACTCCTAACTCAGGCACTAACACTGTCCCTAAATAAGGCCCTGAAACTATTCCTAACTGAGGCGCTGATACAATACCTAACGAAGGCACTGATGCTACTCCTAACTAAGGCCCTGACACTACTCCTATCTCAAGCAATGACACTGTCCCTAACTTAGGCCCTGACTCTACTCCTGACTCAGGCACTGACACTGGCCCTACCTTAGGCCCTGACACTACTCCTAACTAAGCAACTGACACTGTCCCTAACTAAGGCCCGGATACTACTCCTTACTCAGGCACTGACAATATCACTAACTAAGGCCGTGACACTACTCCCAAAATAGGCACTGAGACTGTCCCGAAATATGCCCTGACAGTACTCCGAACTCAGGCACTGACACTGTCCTTAACTAAGGCCCTGATACTACTTCCACCTCAGGCACTGACACTCTCCCTAAGTAAGCCCTGACATTACTCCCAATTCCGGCATTGACACTTTCGCTTACTAAGGCCCTGAAACTACTCACAACTCAGGCCCTTACACTGTTACTAACTACCGGTCTCAGACTACTCCTAACTCAGGCCCTGGCACTGTCCGTAACTTAGGCTCTGGCACTATTCCTAACTCAGACACTGACGCTGTCCCTTAACTAAGGGTCTGACACTCCTCCCAACTCAGACAGTGACACTCTATCAATTTAAGGCCTTGACACTACTCTTAACTCAGGCCCTGACACAGTCCATAATAAAGACCCTGAAACTAATCCCAACTCAGGCCCTGGCACTGTCCGTAACTAAGGGCCTGACACTACTTCCATCTCAGCAACTGACACCATCCCTAACTATGGCCCTGACACTATTCCCAACTCAGGCACTGACACTGTCACTAAATAAGGCCATTACACTTCTCTTAACTCAACAACTGGCACTCTCCGTAACTAAGGCTTTGACACAATACTTAACTCATGCCCTGACACTGTCCTTAACTAAGACCCTGAGAGTACTCCCAACTCAGTCACTGACACTGTTCCTAACTACGGCCCAGAGACTACTCCCAATTCAGGCCCTGACACTGTCCCTAACTAAGGCACTGATATTACTCCCAACTCAGGCACTGACACTGTCCCTAACTAAGGCCCTGACACTACTCCCAACTCAGGCACTGACACTGTCCCTAACTAAGGCCCTGACACGACTCCCATCTCAGCCACTGACACTGTCCCTAAGGCCCTGACACTACCTCCAACTCAGGCACTGACACTATCCCTAACTACAGCCCTGACACTTCTCCTAACTCAGGCACTTACTAATGTCCTGACACAACTCCCAACTCAGGCACTGACATTGTTCCTAACAAAGGCCCTGACACTAATCCCAACATAGGCACTGAGACTGTCCCGAAATACGCCCTGACAGTACTCCCAACTCAGGCACTGACACTGTCCCTAACTTAGGCCCTGACACTACTCCCAAACTAGGCACTGACATTGTCCCTAACTAAGGCCCTGACATTACTCTCAACTCAGGCACTAACACTGTCCCTAACTAAGGACTTGACACTCCTCTTAACTCAGGCCCTGGCACAGTCCCTAACAAAGGCCTGCCACTTCCCCCAACTCTGGCACTGAGAGTGTCCCTAACTACGGCCATCACACTACTCCTAACTCAGGCACTGATGCTATCCCTAACTAAGGCTCTGACACTACTCCCAACACAGGCATTGACACTGTCCCTCACTAAGACCCTCACACTACTACTTACTTAGGCACTGACACGCTACCTAACTAAGGCCCTGAGACTACTTCTACCTCAGACCCTGACACTGTCCCTAACCAAGGGCCTGATACTACTCCCAACACAGGCACTGACACTCTCCCTAACTAAGGCCTTGACACTACTTTTAACTCATGCCCTGATGCTGTCCCAAAAAAGACCCTGAGACTATTCCCAACTCAGGCACTGACACTCTCCCTAACTAAGACCCTGACACTACTCCCATCTCAGCCACTGACACTGTCCCTAATGCCCTGACACTACTTCCAACTCAGGCACTGACACTGTCCCTAACTAGGCCCTGACACTACTCCCAACTCAGGCACTGACACTGTCACTAACTAAGGCCCTGACATAACTGCCAACTCCGGCACTGACACTTTCTCTAACTACGGCCCTGAAACTACTCACAACTCAGGCCCTGACACTGTTCCTAACTACCGGTCTCAGACTACTCCTAACTTAGGCCCTGACACTATTCCTAACACAGTCCCTGACACTGTCCCTAACTAAGGCCCTGAGAGGATTCCTAACTCAGACCCTGACACTGTCCATAATTTAGGCCATGTCACTACTCCCAACTCAGGCACTGACGCTGTTCCTAACTAAGGGTCTGACACTACTCCAAACTGAGACACTGACACTCTTCCAAATTAAGGCCTTGACACTACTCTTACCTCAGGCCCTGACACTGTCCATAATAAAGACCCTGACAAAAATCCCAACTTAGCCACTGACAATGTCCGTAACTAAGGCCCTGACACTATTCCCATCTCAGCCACTGACACTGTCCCTAACTATGGCCCTGACACTACTCCCAATGCAAGCACTGGCGCTGTCCCTAACTAAGGCATTGGCACTACTCCCAACTCGCCCTGGCGCTGTCCCTAACTAAGGCTCTGACACTACTCCCAATTCAGGCAATGACAGTGTCCCTAACTGAGGCAATGATACTACTCCCAACTCAAGCACTAAGGCTCTGGATCATTGTGATGACCAGCGCCATGGAGCATTGTGATGACAAGGGCGTGGAGCATTGTGATGACAGTGGTCATGGAACATTGTGACGATAAGGGCATCGAGCCGAGTTAGGGACAGTCTAGCGGCCTTGGGACTAAATTCAGTGCCTGAATTAGGCACAGCATAAGGTCTTTAGTTAGCATACGAGGTAGGACATTAGCTCGGGACAGGGTTAGGGTAAAGGCTTGGAATCGTGTCAGCAAATGACCTAAGGATAGTGTGAAGACCTTTGTTACTGAGACTCTCAGGGACTTCTTCAGAAGCAGTGTTAGGGCTTCAGGTAGGGACAGCATCAGGGCCTGACTTAGGGAGAGCGACAGGGCCTGAGTGAGGCCTAATGTCAGGCCCTTAGCTGGGGACACTGTCAGGGAATGACTTAGGAGCAGCATCAGTGCCTTTGTTGGATCAGCTTTAGGCTCTTAGGTAAAGACATGACCGGAGCCCTAGTTAGTCACAGCGTCAAGGCCTCAGTTAGGGAAAGCTTCAGGGTCTGAGTTACAGACAGCCTCAGGTCTTCACTTAAAGACAGCCACAGGGCTTTCTTAGGGACAGTGTCAGGACCTTGGTTAGAAATGAGTCAGGATATTAGCTCAGGAGAGTGTCAGGATTTTAGTTTTTGCTGGCAGCAGGGCCTCTATTAAGGACAGATTCCGGGCCTTTGTTAGATTCAGTGTCATGGCCTTAGTTAGGAGTAGTCAGGGCCTTAGTTAGGGAGAGCATGAGGGTTTCAGTTCGCATAAGATGCAGGAGATTATCTCGGGACAGAGTCAGGTTCCAGGCCAGAGATAGTGAAAGGAAATGACCAAGGGATAACGAGAAGACCTTAGTTATTGAGAGCATCAGGGCCTTAGTTAGCAGCAGCGTGAGCACCTTAATCAGGACCAGCGCCAGGGCTTGATGTATGGACAGCATCAGAGCCTAAGTAAGGTACAGCAACAGGGCCTAAGTGAGGCCTATCTTTAGGGCCTGAGTAAGGGACAGTATCAGGGCATGACTTAGGAGCAGCATAAAGGCCTCTGTAGGATCAGCATTAGGGTCTTCGTTAAAGCTATTATCAGGGCCTCCGTTAGGGATAGCCTCAAGGCCTCACTTAGGGACAGCGTCAGGGCTTACTTTGGGAAAGTTTCAGGACCTTGGTAAGACATGGGTCAGGCTATTAGCTCAGGATAATATCAGGTGTTCAGATATTGACGGCAGCAGGGCCTTAGTTAGAGGCAGTGTCAGGGCCTAAGTTAGGACTAGCATCAGAGCCTTTGTTAGGTACAGTGTCAGTGACTGAGTTAGGTGTAGTGTCAGAGCCTTAGTTAGGGACAGTGTCAGGGCCTGCATTAGGACGAGCCTCCAGGCCTCAGTTAGGGACAGGTTCACGGCCTCGGACCTAAATTCAGGGCCTCATTCAGGGACAGAATCAGGGATTTAGCTAGCATAAGGGAATCTACAGCTGAAAGCAACCTGAACACCACCTCAAGCAGATGCAGAAGTGAACCATGCACGCTCCTATGAAGGAAGATTCCACAGCAGTTGAGTACATTTTGTTTAAAGTTAGTAACACTATAAAAATTATGTTTGGAAGAAAACTATATTCAGAAGATGAAAGAATCTCGTTCTAAAGAATCTCTTTAGCTAATCTCGACATTAGCTAAAGAGAAGGTTAGGTTAAGGTCTAGGGAGAGTGTCAGGAAATGACCTAGGGATAGTGTCAAGACCTTAGTTACTTAGCACATCAGGACCTAATTTAGGAGCAGTGAGTGTCAGGGCTTCGGGTAGGAACAGCGTCAGAGCCTGACTTAGGGAGTGGGACAGGGCCTGAGTGAGGCCTAGCGTCAGGGCCTTAGCTAGAGACAGTGTCAAGGCATGACTTAGGAGCAGCCTAAGAGCCATGGTAGGATCAGCCTCAGGGGCTATGTTAAAGATATTATCAGGGCCTCTGTTAGGGACAGCCTCAAGGCCTCACTTCGAGACAGCATCAGGGCTTCCTTAGGGACAGTTTCAGGACCTTGGTAAGAGATGGGTCAAGAAATTAGCTCAGGATAGTGTCAGGACTTTAGCTATTGACGGCAGCAGGGCCTTAGTTAGGGACAGTGTCAGGCCCTGAATTAGGACGAACATCGAGGCCTTAGGTACGGACAGGGTCACAGCCTCGAGAGTAATTTTAGGCCCTTAGTTAAGGACAGCAGCAGGGCTGTAGTTAGCATAAGAGGCACGACATTTGCTAGGGACAGGCTCAGGTTATGGTCTAGGGAGAGTGTCAGGAAAGGACCTAAGCATAGTGTCAAAACCTTAGATACTGAGAGTATCAGATCCTTATTTAGAACCAGTGTCAGGGCTTCAGGTAGGGACAGCATCAGAGCCTGACTTAGGCAGAGCGACAGGGCCTGAGTGAGGCCTAGCGTCAGGCCCTTAGCTGAGGACACTGTCAGGGCATGACTTAGGAACAGAATCAGCGCCTCTGTTGGATCAGCCTTAGCGTCTTTGTTACAGATATGATCAGGGCCTGACTTAGTCACAGCTTCAAGGCCTCACTTAGGGAAAGCTTCAGGGCCTGAGTTAGGGACAGCCTCAGTTCTTAACATAGGGACAGCGACAGGGCTTTCTTAGGGACAGTGTCAGGACCTTGGTTAGAAATATGTCAGGATATTAACTCAGGCTAGTGTCCAGTTTTTAGTTATTGCTGACAGCAGGGCCTATATTAGGGGCAAATTCTGAGCCTTACTTCGAGACAGTGTCAGGGCCTGAGTTAGGACTAGCATCAGAGCCCTTGTAAAGTACAGTGTCAGGGACTGAGTTAGGTGTAGTGTCAGGGCTTTAGTTAGGGACAGTGTCAGCGCCTCAGTTTGGATGAGCCTCCAACCTCAGTTAGGGACAGCTTGACGGCCTCGGGACTAATTTCAGGCTCTTAGTTCGAGACAGCATCAGGGATTTAGTTAGCATAAGAGGCTCGACAATAGCTAAAGACAAGTTTAGGTTAAGATCTAGGGAGAGTGTCAGGAAATGACCTAGGGATAGTGGCAAGACCATAGCTAATTAGAGCATCAGTGCCTAATTTAGGCCCAGTGTCAGGGCTTCAGGTAGGGACAGAGTCTTAGCCTGACTTAGGGAGAGCGACAGGGCCTGAGAGATGCCTAGAGTCAGGGCCTTAGCTACGGACAGCGTCAGGGCATGACATAGGATCAACATAAGGGTCTCTGTAAGATCAGCATTAGAGTTTCGTTCAAGACATTATCAGGACCTCTGTGAGGGACAGCCTCAGGGCCTCACTTAGGGACAGTGTCAGGGCTAACTTTGGGAGAGTTTCAGGACCTTGGTAAGACATGGGTCAGGGTATTAGCTCAGGATAATGTCAGGACTTTAGATATTGATGGTAGCAGCGCCTACGTTAGGGAAAGTTTCAAGGCGTTAGTTAGGAGTAGCGGGCCTCTAATAGGTCCAGTGTCAGATCCTCAGTTAGCAATAGTGTTAGGGCCTTAGTTAGGGACAGTGTCAGGGCCGGATGTAGGGCGAGCATCTAGGCCTTCGTTCGGGACAGGTTCATGGTCTTGGGACCAAATTCCGTGCCTGAGGTAGGCACAGCCTAAGGGCTTCAGTTAGCATAAGAGGCAGGACATTAGCTAGTGACCGTGTCAGTTTAACATCTAGGGAAAGTGTCAGGAAATGACCTAAGGATAGTGTGAAGACCTTTGTTACGGAGACTCTCAGGGCCTTATTCAGAACCAGTGTTAGGGGTTCAGGTAGGGACAGCATCAGAGCCTGACTTAGGGAGAGCGATAGGGTCTGAGTGAGGCCTAGCATCAGACACTTAGTGGGGGACACTATCGGGGCATGACTTAGGAGCAGCATCAGGGCCTCTGTTGGATCAGCCTTAGGGTCTTAGTTAAAGTCATGATCAGGGTCTGAGTTAGTCACAGCATCAAGGCCTGAGTTAGTTAGGGAAAGCTTCAGGGCCTCACTTAGGGACAGCGTCAGGGCTTACTTTGGGACAGTTTCAGGACCTTGGTAAGACATGGGTCAGGTTATTAGCTCCGGATAATGTCAGGACTTTCGATGTTGATGGCAGCAGGCCTTGGTTAGAGACAGTGTCAGGCCCTGAGTTACGACTAGCATCAGAGCCTTTGTTAGATACAATGTACGGGACTGAATTAGGAGTAGAGTCAGGGCCTTAGTTAGTGACAGTGTCAGGGCCTGACTTAGGGAGAGCGACAGGGCCTGAGTGAGGCTTAGCATCAGGCCCTTAGCTGGGCACACTGTCAGGGCATGACTTTGGAGCAGCATCAGCGTCTTTGCTGGATCAGCATTAAGGTCTTCGTTAGGTACATGATCAGGGCCTGAATTAGTCACAGCTTCAAGGCTTCAGTTAAGGAAAGCTTCAGGGCCTGAGTTAGGGACAGCCTCAGGTCTTCACTTAGGGACAGCGTCAGGGCTTACTTTGGGACAGTTTCAGGACCTTGGAAAGACATAGGTCAGGATAGTAGCTCAGGATAATGGCAGGACTTTTGATAGTGATGGCAACAGGGCCTTAGTTACAGACGGTTTCAGGGCCTGAGTTAGGCCGAGCATCAGAGACTTTGTTAGGTACAGTGGAAGGGACTGAGTTAGGAGTAGTGTCAGGGCCTTGCTTAGGGACAGTGTCAGGGTCTGATTTAGGTGTACTGTCTGAGACCTAGTTAGGGACAGTGCTAGGGCCTGAGTTAGGATTAGTGTCAAGGCCTTATTGAGGACCAATTTCAGGGCCTTAGTTTGGACTAGCATCAGAGCCATTGTTAGGAATCGTATGAGGGCCTGAGTTAGGCATACTATCAGGGCCTTAGTTAGGGAGAGTTTTAGGGCCTGAGTTACGATTAGTGTCAAGGCCTTATTTAGGACCAATTTTAGGGCTTTAGTTTGGACTAGCAACAAAGCCTTTGTTAGGTAGCATGTCGGGGCCTCAGTTAGGTGTAGTGTCAGGGCCATTGTTAGGGACAGTATCAGGGCCTGACTTAGGAGAAGTTCAGGGCCTTAGCCAGGGAAAGTGTCAGGGCCTTAGTTAGGGACATTCTCAGGGCCTGAATTAGCAGTAGTGTCAAAAGTCCTTAGTGAGGAGAGTAAGGAGTAAGTCAGGACTCAGGCCCTGACACTGTTCTTAAATAAGGCCCTGACATTACCTGTAACACAGGTCCTGATCTGATTCCTATCATAGGCGCTGATGTTGGACTTAGCTAAGGCCCTGACACTGGTCCTAACTAAAGCTGTGACACTACTCTTAACGCAGGCCCTGACACTGTCCCTAACAAAGCCTCTGACACTACTCCTAAATCAGGCACTGACACTGTCCCTAACTAAGGCCCTGACATACACCTAACTCAGGCCCTGACACTGTCTCTAACTAAGGCCCTGATACTACTCCAAACTCAGCACTGACACTGTCACTAACTAAGGCCCTGACACTATTCATAGCTCACGCCCTAACACCACTCCGAAATCATGCCCTGACAATGTCCCTAACTAAGGCCCTGACACTATTCCTAACTCAGGCGCTGACACAATACTTAAGGAAGGCCCTGACATTACTCCTAACTCAGGCCCTGAAAAGGTCCCTAACTAAGGCCGACACAACTCCTAACTCAGGCACTAACACTGTCCCTAAATAAGGCCCTGAAACTATTCCTAACTGAGGCGCTGATACAATACCTAACGAAGGCACTGATGCTACTCCTAACTAAGGCCCTGACACTACTCCTATCTCAAGCAATGACACTGTCCCTAACTTAGGCCCTGACTCTACTCCTGACTCAGGCACTGACACTGGCCCTACCTTAGGCCCTGACACTACTCCTAACTAAGCAACTGACACTGTCCCTAACTAAGGCCCGGATACTACTCCTTACTCAGGCACTGACAATATCACTAACTAAGGCCGTGACACTACTCCCAAAATAGGCACTGAGACTGTCCCGAAATATGCCCTGACAGTACTCCGAACTCAGGCACTGACACTGTCCTTAACTAAGGCCCTGATACTACTTCCACCTCAGGCACTGACACTCTCCCTAAGTAAGCCCTGACATTACTCCCAATTCCGGCATTGACACTTTCGCTTACTAAGGCCCTGAAACTACTCACAACTCAGGCCCTTACACTGTTACTAACTACCGGTCTCAGACTACTCCTAACTCAGGCCCTGGCACTGTCCGTAACTTAGGCTCTGGCACTATTCCTAACTCAGACACTGACGCTGTCCCTTAACTAAGGGTCTGACACTCCTCCCAACTCAGACAGTGACACTCTATCAATTTAAGGCCTTGACACTACTCTTAACTCAGGCCCTGACACAGTCCATAATAAAGACCCTGAAACTAATCCCAACTCAGGCCCTGGCACTGTCCGTAACTAAGGGCCTGACACTACTTCCATCTCAGCAACTGACACCATCCCTAACTATGGCCCTGACACTATTCCCAACTCAGGCACTGACACTGTCACTAAATAAGGCCATTACACTTCTCTTAACTCAACAACTGGCACTCTCCGTAACTAAGGCTTTGACACAATACTTAACTCATGCCCTGACACTGTCCTTAACTAAGACCCTGAGAGTACTCCCAACTCAGTCACTGACACTGTTCCTAACTACGGCCCAGAGACTACTCCCAATTCAGGCCCTGACACTGTCCCTAACTAAGGCACTGATATTACTCCCAACTCAGGCACTGACACTGTCCCTAACTAAGGCCCTGACACTACTCCCAACTCAGGCACTGACACTGTCCCTAACTAAGGCCCTGACACGACTCCCATCTCAGCCACTGACACTGTCCCTAAGGCCCTGACACTACCTCCAACTCAGGCACTGACACTATCCCTAACTACAGCCCTGACACTTCTCCTAACTCAGGCACTTACTAATGTCCTGACACAACTCCCAACTCAGGCACTGACATTGTTCCTAACAAAGGCCCTGACACTAATCCCAACATAGGCACTGAGACTGTCCCGAAATACGCCCTGACAGTACTCCCAACTCAGGCACTGACACTGTCCCTAACTTAGGCCCTGACACTACTCCCAAACTAGGCACTGACATTGTCCCTAACTAAGGCCCTGACATTACTCTCAACTCAGGCACTAACACTGTCCCTAACTAAGGACTTGACACTCCTCTTAACTCAGGCCCTGGCACAGTCCCTAACAAAGGCCTGCCACTTCCCCCAACTCTGGCACTGAGAGTGTCCCTAACTACAGCCATCACACTACTCCTAACTCAGGCACTGATGCTATCCCTAACTAAGGCCTTGACACTACTTTTAACTCATGCCCTGATGCTGTCCCAAAAAAGACCCTGAGACTATTCCCAACGCAGGCACTGACACTCTCCCTAACTAAGACCCTGACACTACTCCCATCTCAGCCACTGACACTGTCCCTAATGCCCTGACACTACTTCCAACTCAGGCACTGACACTGTCCCTAACTAGGCCCTGACACTACTCCCAACTCAGGCACTGACACTGTCACTAACTAAGGCCCTGACATAACTGCCAACTCCGGCACTGACACTTTCTCTAACTACGGCCCTGAAACTACTCACAACTCAGGCCCTGACACTGTTCCTAACTACCGGTCTCAGACTACTCCTAACTTAGGCCCTGACACTATTCCTAACACAGTCCCTGACACTGTCCCTAACTAAGGTCCTGAGACTATTCCTAACTCAGACCCTGACACTGTCCATAACTTAGGCCATGTCACTACTCCCAACTCAGGCACTGACGCTGTTCCTAACTAAGGGTCTGACACTACTCCAAACTGAGACACTGACATGCTTCCAAATTAAGGCCTTGACACTACTCTTAACTCAGGCCCTGACACTGTCCATAATAAAGACCCTGACAAAAATCCCAACTTAGGCACTGACAATGTCCGCAACTAAGGCCCTGACACTATTCCCATCTCAGCCACTGACACTGTCCCTAACTATGGCCCTGACACTACTCCCAATGCAAGCACTGGTGCTGTCCCTAACTAAGGCACTGGCACTACTCCCAACTCGCCCTGGCGCTGTCCCTAACTAAGGCTCTGACACTACTCCCAATTCAGGCAATGACAGTGTCCCTAACTGAGGCAATGATACTACTCCCAACTCAAGCACTAAGGCTCTGGATCATTGTGATGACAAGCGCCATGGAGCACTGTGATGACAAGGGCCATGGAACATTTTGATGACAGTGGTCATATGGCATTTTGAATGACAGGGGCCATGAAGCATTGTGATGACAAGAGTCATGGAGACTTGTGATGACAGGGGGCATGGAGCTTTGTGATTTCACAGGCATGGAGCATTTTAGACAAGGGTCATGGAGCATTGTGATGAAAGGGGTCATGGAGACTTGTGATGATAAGGGCATGGAGCATTGTGATGACAATGGCATGTAGCATTGCGATGACCAAGGTCATGGAGCATTGTGATGACAGGGGTTATGGAGCATTGTGATGACAAGGGCGTAGAGCATTGTGATGACAGTGGTCATGGAACATTGTGACGATAAGGGCATCGAGCCGAGTTAGGGACAGTCTAGCGGCCTTGGGACTAAATTCAGTGCCTGAATTAGGCACAGCATAAGGTCTTTAGTTAGCATAAGAGGTAAGACATTAGCTCGGGACAGGGTTAGGGTAAAGGCTTGGAATCGTGTCAGGAAATCACCTAAGGATAGTGTGAAGACCTTTGTTACCGAGACTCTCAGGGACTTATTCAGAAGCAGTGTTAGGGCTTCAGGTAGGGACAGCATCAGGGCCTGACTTAGGGAGAGCGACAGGGCCTGAGTGAGGCCTAATGTCAGGCCCTTAGCTGGGGACACTGTCAGGGAATGACTTAGGAGCAGCATCAGTGCCTTTGTTGGATCAGCTTTAGGCTCCTAGGTAAAGACATGACCGGAGCCCTAGTTAGTCACAGCGTCAAGGCCTCAGTTAGGGAAAGCTTCAGGGTCTGAGTTACAGACAGCCTCAGGTCTTCACTTAAAGACAGTGACAGGGCTTTCTTCGGGACAATGTCAGGACCTTGGTTAGAAATGAGTCAGGATATTAGTTCAGGAGAGTGTCAGGATTTTAGGTATTGCTGGCAGCAGGGCCTATATTAAGGACAGATTCTGGGCCTTTGTTAGATTCAGTGTCATGGCCTTAGTTAGGAGTAGTCAGGGCCTTAGTTAGGGAGAGCATTAGGGTTTCAGTTCGCATAAGATGCAGGAGATTATCTCGGGACAGAGTCAGGTTCCAGGCCAGAGATAGTGAAAGGAAATGACCAAGGGATAACGAGAAGACCTTAGTTATTGAGAGCATCAGGGCCTTAGTTAGCAGCAGCGTGAGCGCCTTAATCAGGACCAGTGCCAGGGCTTGATGTATGGACAGCATCAGAGCCTAACTAAGGTACAGCAACAGGGCCTAAGTGAGGCCTATCTTTACGGCCTGAGTAAGGGACAGTATCCGGGCATGACTTAGGAGCAGCATAAAGGCCTCTGTAGGATCAGCATTAGGGTCTTCATTAAAGCTATTATCAGGGCCTCCGTTAGGGATAGCCTCAAGGCCTCACTTAGGGACAGCGTCAGGGCTTACTTTGGGAAAGTTTCAGGACCTTGGTAAGACATGGGTCAGGCTAGTAGCTCAGGTTAATATCAGGTGTTCAGACATTGACGGCAGCAGGGCCTTAGTTAGAGGCAGTGTCAGGGCCTAAGTTAGGACTAGCATCAGAGCCTTTGTTAGGTACAGTGTCAGTGACTGAGTTAGGTGTAGTGTCAGAGCCTTAGTTAGGGACAGTGTCAGGGCCTGCATTAGGACGAGCCTCCAGGCCTCGGTTAGGGACAGGTTCACGGCCTCGGACCTAAATTCAGGGCCTCATTTAGGGACAGAATCAGGGATTAAGCTAGCATAAGGGGATCTACAGCTGAAAGCAACCTGAACACCACCACAAACAGATGCAGAAGTGAACCATGCACGCTCCTATGAAGGAAGATTCCACAGCAGTTGAGTACATTTTGTTTAAAGTTAGTAACACTATAAAAATTATGTTTTCAAGAAAACTATATTCAGAAGATGAATGAATCTCGTTCTAAAGAATCTCTTTAGCTAATCTCGACATTAGCTAAAGAGCAGGTTAGGTTAAGGTCTAGGGAGAGTGTCAGGAAATGACCTAGGGATAGTGTCAAGACCTTAGTTACTTAGCACATCAGGACCTAATTTAGGAGCAGTGAGTGTCAGGGCTTCGGGTAGGAACAGCGTCAGAGCCTGACTTAGGGAGTGGGACAGGGCCTGAGTGAGGCCTAGCGTCAGGGCCTTAGCTAGAGACAGTGTCAGGGCATGACTTAGGAGCAGCCTAAGAGCCACGGTAGGATCAACCTCAGGGGCTATGTTAAAGATATTATCAGGGCCTCTGTTAGGGACAGCCTCAAGGCCTCACTTCGAGACAGCATCAGGGCTTCCTTAGGGACAGTTTCAGGACCTTGGTAAGAGATGGGTCAAGAAATTAGCTCAGGATAGTGTCAGGACTTTAGATATTGATGGCCGCAGGGCCTTAGTTAGGGACAGTGTCAGGCCCAGAATTAGGACGAACATCGAGGCCTTAGGTACGGACAGGGTCACAGCCTCGAGAGTAATTTTAGGCCTTTAGTTAAGGACAGCAGCAGGGCTGTAGTTAGCATAAGAGGCACGACATTTGCTAGGGACAGGCTCAGGTTATGGTCTAGGGATAGTGTCAGGAAAGGACCTAAGCATAGTGTCAAAACCTTAGTTACTGAGAGTATCAGATCCTTATTTAGAACCAGTGTCAGGGCTTCAGGTTGGGACAGCATCAGAGCCTGACTTAGGGGGAGCGACAGGGCCTGAGTGAGGCCTAGCGTCAGGCCCTTAGCTGAGGACACTGTCAGGGCATGACTTAGGAACAGAATCAGCGCCTCTGTTGGATCAGCCTTAGCGTCTTTGTTACAGATATGATCAGGGCCTGACTTAGTCACAGCTTCAAGGCCTCACTTAGGGAAAGCTTCAGGGCCTGAGTTAGGGACAGCCTCAGTTCTTAACATAGGGACAGCGACAGGGCTTTCTTAGGGACAGTGTCAGGACCCTGGTTAGAAATATGTCAGGATATTAACTCAGGCTAGTGTCCAGTTTTTAGTTATTGCTGACAGCAGGGCCTATATTAGGGGCAAATTCTGAGCCTTACTTCGAGACAGCGTCAGGGCCTGAGTTACGACTAGCATCAGAGCCCTTGTAAAGTACAGTGTCAGGGACTGAGTTAGGTGTAGTGTCAGGGCTTTAGTTAGGGACAGTGTCAGCGCCTCAGTTAGGATGAGCCTCCAACCTCAGTTAGGGACAGCTTGACGGCCTCGGGACTAATTTCAGGCTCTTAGTTCGAGACAGCATCAGGGATTTAGTTAGCATAAGAGGCTCGACAATAGCTAAAGACAAGTTTAGGTTAATATCTAGGGAGAGTGTCAGGAAATGACCTAGGGATAGTGGCAAGACCATAGCTAATTAGAGCATCAGTGCCTAATTTAGGCCCAGTGTCAGGGCTTCAGGTAGGGACAGAGTCTTAGCCTGACTTAGGGAGAGCGACAGGGCCTGAGTGATGCCTAGAGTCAGGGCCTTAGCTACGGACAGCGTCAGGGCATGACATAGGATTAACATAAGGGTCTCTGTAAGATCAGCATTAGAGTTTCGTTCAAGACATTATCAGGACCTCTGTGAGGGACAGCCTCAGGGCCTCACTTAGGGACAGTGTCAGGGCTAACTTTGGGAGAGTTTCAGGACCTTGGTAAGACATGGGTCAGCGTATTAGCTCAGGATAATGTCAGGACTTTAGATATTGATGGTAGCAGCGCCTACGTTAGGGAAAGTTTCAAGGCGTTAGTTAGGAGTAGCGGGCCTCTGATAGGTCCAGTGTCAGATCCTCAGTTAGCAATAGTGTTAGGGCCTTAGTTAGGGACAGTGTCAGGTCCGGATGTAGGGCGAGCATCTGGGCCTTCGTTCGGGACAGGTTCATGGTCTTGGGACTAAATTCCGTGCCTGAGGTAGGCACAGCCTAAGGGCTTCAGTTAGCATAAGAGGCAGGACATTAGCTAGTGACCGTGTCAGTTTAACATCTAGGGAAAGTGTCAGGAAATGACCTAAGGATAGTGTGAAGACCTTTGTTACGGAGACTCTCAGGGCCTTATTCAGAACCAGTGTTAGGGGTTCAGGTAGGGACAGCATCAGAGCCTGACTTAGGGAGAGCGATAGGGTCTGAGTGAGGCCTAGCATCAGACACTTAGTGGGGGACACTATCGGGGCATGACTTAGGAGCAGCATCAGGGCCTCTGTTGGATCAGCCTTAGGGTCTTAGTTAAAGTCATGATCAGGGTCTGAGTTAGTCACAGCATCAAGGCCTGAGTTAGTTAGGGAAAGCTTCAGGGCCTCACTTAGGGACAGCGTCAGGGCTTACTTTGGGACAGTTTCAGGACCTTGGTAAGACATGGGTCAGGTTATTAGCTCCGGATAATGTCAGGACTTTCGATGTTGATGGCAGCAGGCCTTGGTTAGAGACAGTGTCAGGCCCTGAGTTACAACTAGCATCAGAGCCTTTGTTAGATACAATGTACGGGACTGAATTAGGAGTAGAGTCAGGGCCTTAGTTAGTGACAGTGTCAGGGCCTGACTTAGGGAGAGCGACAGGGCCTGAGTGAGGCTTAGCATCAGGCCCTTAGCTGGGCACACTGTCAGGGCATGACTTTGGAGCAGCATCAGCGTCTTTGCTGGATCAGCATTAAGGTCTTCGTTAGGTACATGATCAGGGCCTGAATTAGTCACAGCTTCAAGGCTTCAGTTAAGGAAAGCTTCAGGGCCTGAGTTAGGGACAGCCTCAGGTCTTCACTTAGGGACAGCGTCAGGGCTTACTTTGGGACAGTTTCAGGACCTTGGAAAGACATAGGTCAGGATAGTAGCTCAGGATAATGGCAGGACTTTTGATAGTGATGGCAGCAGGGCCTTAGTTACAGACGGTTTCAGGGCCTGAGTTAGGCCGAGCATCAGAGACTTTGTTAGGTACAGTGGAAGGGACTGAGTTAGGAGTAGTGTCAGGGCCTTGCTTAGGGACAGTGTCAGGGTCTGATTTAGGTGTACTGTCTGAGACCTAGTTAGGGACAGTGCTAGGGCCTGAGTTAGGATTAGTGTCAAGGCCTTATTGAGGACCAATTTCAGGGCCTTAGTTTGGACTAGCATCAGAGCCATTGTTAGGAATCGTATGAGGGCCTGAGTTAGGCATACTATCAGGGCCTTAGTTAGGGAGAGTTTTAGGGCCTGAGTTACGATTAGTGTCAAGGCCTTATTTAGGACCAATTTTAGGGCTTTAGTTTGGACTAGCAACAAAGCCTTTGTTAGGTAGCATGTCGGGGCCTCAGTTAGGTGTAGTGTCAGGGCCATTGTTAGGGACAGTATCAGGGCCTGACTTAGGAGAAGTTCAGGGCCTTAGCCAGGGAAAGTGTCAGGGCCTTAGTTAGGGACATTCTCAGGGCCTGAATTAGCAGTAGTGTCAAAAGTCCTTAGTGAGGAGAGTAAGGAGTAAGTCAGGACTCAGGCCCTGACACTGTTCTTAAATAAGGCCCTGACATTACCTGTAACACAGGTCCTGATCTGATTCCTATCATAGGCGCTGATGTTGGACTTAGCTAAGGCCCTGACACTGGTCCTAACTAAAGCTGTGACACTACTCTTAACGCAGGCCCTGACACTGTCCCTAACAAAGCCTCTGACACTACTCCTAAATCAGGCACTGACACTGTCCCTAACTAAGGCCCTGACATACACCTAACTCAGGCCCTGACACTGTCTCTAACTAAGGCCCTGATACTACTCCAAACTCAGCACTGACACTGTCACTAACTAAGGCCCTGACACTATTCATAGCTCACGCCCTAACACCACTCCGAAATCATGCCCTGACAATGTCCCTAACTAAGGCCCTGACACTATTCCTAACTCAGGCGCTGACACAATACTTAAGGAAGGCCCTGACATTACTCCTAACTCAGGCCCTGAAAAGGTCCCTAACTAAGGCCGACACAACTCCTAACTCAGGCACTAACACTGTCCCTAAATAAGGCCCTGAAACTATTCCTAACTGAGGCGCTGATACAATACCTAACGAAGGCACTGATGCTACTCCTAACTAAGGCCCTGACACTACTCCTATCTCAAGCAATGACACTGTCCCTAACTTAGGCCCTGACTCTACTCCTGACTCAGGCACTGACACTGGCCCTACCTTAGGCCCTGACACTACTCCTAACTAAGCAACTGACACTGTCCCTAACTAAGGCCCGGATACTACTCCTTACTCAGGCACTGACAATATCACTAACTAAGGCCGTGACACTACTCCCAAAATAGGCACTGAGACTGTCCCGAAATATGCCCTGACAGTACTCCGAACTCAGGCACTGACACTGTCCTTAACTAAGGCCCTGATACTACTTCCACCTCAGGCACTGACACTCTCCCTAAGTAAGCCCTGACATTACTCCCAATTCCGGCATTGACACTTTCGCTTACTAAGGCCCTGAAACTACTCACAACTCAGGCCCTTACACTGTTACTAACTACCGGTCTCAGACTACTCCTAACTCAGGCCCTGGCACTGTCCGTAACTTAGGCTCTGGCACTATTCCTAACTCAGACACTGACGCTGTCCCTTAACTAAGGGTCTGACACTCCTCCCAACTCAGACAGTGACACTCTATCAATTTAAGGCCTTGACACTACTCTTAACTCAGGCCCTGACACAGTCCATAATAAAGACCCTGAAACTAATCCCAACTCAGGCCCTGGCACTGTCCGTAACTAAGGGCCTGACACTACTTCCATCTCAGCAACTGACACCATCCCTAACTATGGCCCTGACACTATTCCCAACTCAGGCACTGACACTGTCACTAAATAAGGCCATTACACTTCTCTTAACTCAACAACTGGCACTCTCCGTAACTAAGGCTTTGACACAATATTTAACTCATGCCCTGACACTGTCCTTAACTAAGACCCTGAGAGTACTCCCAACTCAGTCACTGACACTGTTCCTAACTACGGCCCAGAGACTACTCCCAATTCAGGCCCTGACACTGTCCCTAACTAAGGCACTGATATTACTCCCAACTCAGGCACTGACACTGTCCCTAACTAAGGCCCTGACACTACTCCCAACTCAGGCACTGACACTGTCCCTAACTAAGGCCCTGACACGACTCCCATCTCAGCCACTGACACTGTCCCTAAGGCCCTGACACTACCTCCAACTCAGGCACTGACACTATCCCTAACTACAGCCCTGACACTTCTCCTAACTCAGGCACTTACTAATGTCCTGACACAACTCCCAACTCAGGCACTGACATTGTTCCTAACAAAGGCCCTGACACTAATCCCAACTTAGGCACTGAGACTGTCCCGAAATACGCCCTGACAGTACTCCCAACTCAGGCACTGACACTGTCCCTAACTAAGGCCCTGACACTACTCCCAAACTAGGCACTGACATTGTCCCTAACTAAGGCCCTGACATTACTCTCAACTCAGGCACTAACACTGTCCCTAACTAAGGACTTGACACTCCTCTTAACTCAGGCCCTGGCACAGTCCCTAACAAAGGCCTGCCACTTCCCCCAACTCTGGCACTGAGAGTGTCCCTAACTACGGCCATCACACTACTCCTAACTCAGGCACTGATGCTATCCCTAACTAAGGCTCTGACACTACTCCCAACACAGGCATTGACACTGTCCCTAAGTAAGGCCCTCACACTACTACTTACTTAGGCACTGACACGCTACCTAACTAAGGCCCTGAGACTACTTCTACCTCAGACCCTGACACTGTCCCTAACCAAGGGCCTGATACTACTCCCAACACAGGCACTGACACTCTCCCTAACTAAGGCCTTGACACTACTTTTAACTCATGCCCTGATGCTGTCCCAAAAAAGACCCTGAGACTATTCCCAACGCAGGCACTGACACTCTCCCTAACTAAGACCCTGACACTACTCCCATCTCAGCCACTGACACTGTCCCTAATGCCCTGACACTACTTCCAACTCAGGCACTGACACTGTCCCTAACTAGGCCCTGACACTACTCCCAACTCAGGCACTGACACTGTCACTAACTAAGGCCCTGACATAACTGCCAACTCCGGCACTGACACTTTCTCTAACTACGGCCCTGAAACTACTCACAACTCAGGCCCTGACACTGTTCCTAACTACCGGTCTCAGACTACTCCTAACTTAGGCCCTGACACTATTCCTAACACAGTCCCTGACACTGTCCCTAACTAAGGTCCTGAGACGATTCCTAACTCAGACCCTGACACTGTCCATAACTTAGGCCATGTCACTACTCCCAACTCAGGCACTGACGCTGTTCCTAACTAAGGGTCTGACACTACTCCAAACTGAGACACTGACACTCTTCCAAATTAAGGCCTTGACACTACTCTTACCTCAGGCCCTGACACTGTCCATAATAAAGACCCTGACAAAAATCCCAACTTAGCCACTGACAATGTCCGTAACTAAGACCCTGACACTATTCCCATCTCAGCCACTGACACTGTCCCTAACTATGGCCCTGACACTACTCCCAATGCAAGCACTGGCGCTGTCCCTAACTAAGGCATTGGCACTACTCCCAACTCGCCCTGGCGCTGTCCCTAACTAAGGCTCTGACACTACTCCCAATTCAGGCAATGACAGTGTCCCTAACTGAGGCAATGATACTACTCCCAACTCAAGCACTAAGGCTCTGGATCATTGTGATGACCAGCGCCATGGAGCATTGTGATGACAAGGGCGTGGAGCATTGTGATGACAGTGGTCATGGAACATTGTGACGATAAGGGCATCGAGCCGAGTTAGGGACAGTCTAGCGGCCTTGGGACTAAATTCAGTGCCTGAATTAGGCACAGCATAAGGTCTTTAGTTAGCATACGAGGTAGGACATTAGCTCGGGACAGGGTTAGGGTAAAGGCTTGGAATCGTGTCAGCAAATGACCTAAGGATAGTGTGAAGACCTTTGTTACTGAGACTCTCAGGGACTTCTTCAGAAGCAGTGTTAGGGCTTCAGGTAGGGACAGCATCAGGGCCTGACTTAGGGAGAGCGACAGGGCCTGAGTGAGGCCTAATGTCAGGCCCTTAGCTGGGGACACTGTCAGGGAATGACTTAGGAGCAGCATCAGTGCCTTTGTTGGATCAGCTTTAGGCTCTTAGGTAAAGACATGACCGGAGCCCTAGTTAGTCACAGCGTCAAGGCCTCAGTTAGGGAAAGCTTCAGGGTCTGAGTTACAGACAGCCTCAGGTCTTCACTTAAAGACAGCCACAGGGCTTTCTTAGGGACAGTGTCAGGACCTTGGTTAGAAATGAGTCAGGATATTAGCTCAGGTGAGTGTCAGGAGTTTAGTTTTTGCTGGCAGCAGGGCCTCTATTAAGGACAGATTCCGGGCCTTTGTTAGATTCAGTGTCATGGCCTTAGTTAGGAGTAGTCAGGGCCTTAGTTAGGGAGAGCATGAGGGTTTCAGTTCGCATAAGATGCAGGAGATTATCTCGGGACAGAGTCAGGTTCCAGGCCAGAGATAGTGAAAGGAAATGACCAAGGGATAACGAGAAGACCTTAGTTATTGAGAGCATCAGGGCCTTAGTTAGCAGCAGCGTGAGCACCTTAATCAGGACCAGCGCCAGGGCTTGATGTATGGACAGCATCAGAGCCTAAGTAAGGTACAGCAACAGGGCCTAAGTGAGGCCTATCTTTAGGGCCTGAGTAAGGGACAGTATCAGGGCATGACTTAGGAGCAGCATAAAGGCCTCTGTAGGGTCAGCATTAGGGTCTTCGTTAAAGCTATTATCAGGGCCTCCGTTAGGGATAGCCTCAAGGCCTCACTTAGGGACAGCGTCAGGGCTTACTTTGGGAAAGTTTCAGGACCTTGGTAAGACATGGGTCAGGCTATTAGCTCAGGATAATATCAGGTGTTCAGATATTGACGGCAGCAGGGCCTTAGTTAGAGGCAGTGTCAGGGCCTAAGTTAGGACTAGCATCAGAGCCTTTGTTAGGTACAGTGTCAGTGACTGAGTTAGGTGTAGTGTCAGAGCCTTAGTTAGGGACAGTGTCAGGGCCTGCATTAGGACGAGCCTCCAGGCCTCAGTTAGGGACAGGTTCACGGCCTCGGACCTAAATTCAGGGCCTCATTTAGGGACAGAATCAGGGATTTAGCTAGCATAAGGGGATCTACAGCTGAAAGCAACCTGAACACCAGCACAAGCAGATGCAGAAGTGAACCATGCACGCTCCTATGAAGGAAGATTCCACAGCAGTTGAGTACATTTTGTTTAAAGTTAGTAACACTATAAAAATTATGTTTGGAAGAAAACTATATTCAGAAGATGAAAGAATCTCGTTCTAAAGAATCTCTTTAGCTAATCTCGACATTAGCTAAAGAGAAGGTTAGGTTAAGGTCTAGGGAGAGTGTCAGGAAATGACCTAGGGATAGTGTCAAGACCTTAGTTACTTAGCACATCAGGACCTAATTTAGGAGCAGTGAGTGTCAGGGCTTCGGGTAGGAACAGGGTCAGAGCCTGACTTAGGGAGTGGGACAGGGCCTGAGTGAGGCCTAGCGTCAGGGCCTTAGCTAGAGACAGTGTCAAGGCATGACTTAGGAGCAGCCTAAGAGCCATGGTAGGATCAGCCTCAGGGGCTATGTTAAAGATATTATCAGGGCCTCTGTTAGGGACAGCCTCAAGGCCTCACTTCGAGACAGCATCAGGGCTTCCTTAGGGACAGTTTCAGGACCTTGGTAAGAGATGGGTCAAGAAATTAGCTCAGGATAGTGTCAGGACTTTAGCTATTGACGGCAGCAGGGCCTTAGTTAGGGACAGTGTCAGGCCCTGAATTAGGACGAACATCGAGGCCTTAGGTACGGACAGGGTCACAGCCTCGAGAGTAATTTTAGGCCCTTAGTTAAGGACAGCAGCAGGGCTGTAGTTAGCATAAGAGGCACGACATTTGCTAGGGACAGGCTCAGGTTATGGTCTAGGGAGAGTGTCAGGAAAGGACCTAAGCATAGTGTCAAAACCTTAGATACTGAGAGTATCAGATCCTTATTTAGAACCAGTGTCAGGGCTTCAGGTAGGGACAGCATCAGAGCCTGACTTAGGCAGAGCGACAGGGCCTGAGTGAGGCCTAGCGTCAGGCCCTTAGCTGAGGACACTGTCAGGGCATGACTTAGGAACAGAATCAGCGCCTCTGTTGGATCAGCCTTAGCGTCTTTGTTACAGATATGATCAGGGCCTGACTTAGTCACAGCTTCAAGGCCTCACTTAGGGAAAGCTTCAGGGCCTGAGTTAGGGACAGCCTCAGTTCTTAACATAGGGACAGCGACAGGGCTTTCTTAGGGACAGTGTCAGGACCTTGGTTAGAAATATGTCAGGATATTAACTCAGGCTAGTGTCCAGTTTTTAGTTATTGCTGACAGCAGGGCCTATATTAGGGGCAAATTCTGAGCCTTACTTCAAGACAGTGTCAGGGCCTGAGTTAGGACTAGCATCAGAGCCCTTGTAAAGTACAGTGTCAGGGACTGAGTTAGGTGTAGTGTCAGGGCTTTAGTTAGGGACAGTGTCAGCGCCTCAGTTTGGATGAGCCTCCAACCTCAGTTAGGGACAGCTTGACGGCCTCGGGACTAATTTCAGGCTCTTAGTTCGAGACAGCATCAGGGATTTAGTTAGCATAAGAGGCTCGACAATAGCTAAAGACAAGTTTAGGTTAAGATCTAGGGAGAGTGTCAGGAAATGACCTAGGGATAGTGGCAAGACCATAGCTAATTAGAGCATCAGTGCCTAATTTAGGCCCAGTGTCAGGGCTTCAGGTAGGGACAGAGTCTTAGCCTGACTTAGGGAGAGCGACAGGGCCTGAGTGATGCCTAGAGTCAGGGCCTTAGCTACGGACAGCGTCAGGGCATGACATAGGATCAACATAAGGGTCTCTGTAAGATCAGCATTAGAGTTTCGTTCAAGACATTATCAGGACCTCTGTGAGGGACAGCCTCAGGGCCTCACTTAGGGACAGTGTCAGGGCTAACTTTGGGAGAGTTTCAGGACCTTGGTAAGACATGGGTCAGGGTATTAGCTCAGGATAATGTCAGGACTTTAGATATTGATGGTAGCAGCGCCTACGTTAGGGAAAGTTTCAAGGCGTTAGTTAGGAGTAGCGGGCCTCTAATAGGTCCAGTGTCAGATCCTCAGTTAGCAATAGTGTTAGGGCCTTAGTTAGGGACAGTGTCAGGGCCGGATGTAGGGCGAGCATCTAGGCCTTCGTTCGGGACAGGTTCATGGTCTTGGGACCAAATTCCGTGCCTGAGGTAGGCACAGCCTAAGGGCTTCAGTTAGCATAAGAGGCAGGACATTAGCTAGTGACCGTGTCAGTTTAACATCTAGGGAAAGTGTCAGGAAATGACCTAAGGATAGTGTGAAGACCTTTGTTACGGAGACTCTCAGGGCCTTATTCAGAACCAGTGTTAGGGGTTCAGGTAGGGACAGCATCAGAGCCTGACTTAGGGAGAGCGATAGGGTCTGAGTGAGGCCTAGCATCAGACACTTAGTGGGGGACACTATCGGGGCATGACTTAGGAGCAGCATCAGGGCCTCTGTTGGATCAGCCTTAGGGTCTTAGTTAAAGTCATGATCAGGGTCTGAGTTAGTCACAGCATCAAGGCCTGAGTTAGTTAGGGAAAGCTTCAGGGCCTCACTTAGGGACAGCGTCAGGGCTTACTTTGGGACAGTTTCAGGACCTTGGTAAGACATGGGTCAGGTTATTAGCTCCGGATAATGTCAGGACTTTCGATGTTGATGGCAGCAGGCCTTGGTTAGAGACAGTGTCAGGCCCTGAGTTACGACTAGCATCAGAGCCTTTGTTAGATACAATGTACGGGACTGAATTAGGAGTAGAGTCAGGGCCTTAGTTAGTGACAGTGTCAGGGCCTGACTTAGGGAGAGCGACAGGGCCTGAGTGAGGCTTAGCATCAGGCCCTTAGCTGGGCACACTGTCAGGGCATGACTTTGGAGCAGCATCAGCGTCTTTGCTGGATCAGCATTAAGGTCTTCGTTAGGTACATGATCAGGGCCTGAATTAGTCACAGCTTCAAGGCTTCAGTTAAGGAAAGCTTCAGGGCCTGAGTTAGGGACAGCCTCAGGTCTTCACTTAGGGACAGCGTCAGGGCTTACTTTGGGACAGTTTCAGGACCTTGGAAAGACATAGGTCAGGATAGTAGCTCAGGATAATGGCAGGACTTTTGATAGTGATGGCAGCAGGGCCTTAGTTACAGACGGTTTCAGGGCCTGAGTTAGGCCGAGCATCAGAGACTTTGTTAGGTACAGTGGAAGGGACTGAGTTAGGAGTAGTGTCAGGGCCTTGCTTAGGGACAGTGTCAGGGTCTGATTTAGGTGTACTGTCTGAGACCTAGTTAGGGACAGTGCTAGGGCCTGAGTTAGGATTAGTGTCAAGGCCTTATTGAGGACCAATTTCAGGGCCTTAGTTTGGACTAGCATCAGAGCCATTGTTAGGAATCGTATGAGGGCCTGAGTTAGGCATACTATCAGGGCCTTAGTTAGGGAGAGTTTTAGGGCCTGAGTTACGATTAGTGTCAAGGCCTTATTTAGGACCAATTTTAGGGCTTTAGTTTGGACTAGCAACAAAGCCTTTGTTAGGTAGCATGTCGGGGCCTCAGTTAGGTGTAGTGTCAGGGCCATTGTTAGGGACAGTATCAGGGCCTGACTTAGGAGAAGTTCAGGGCCTTAGCCAGGGAAAGTGTCAGGGCCTTAGTTAGGGACATTCTCAGGGCCTGAATTAGCAGTAGTGTCAAAAGTCCTTAGTGAGGAGAGTAAGGAGTAAGTCAGGACTCAGGCCCTGACACTGTTCTTAAATAAGGCCCTGACATTACCTGTAACACAGGTCCTGATCTCATTCCTATCATAGGCGCTGATGTTGGACTTAGCTAAGGCCCTGACACTGGTCCTAACTAAAGCTGTGACACTACTCTTAACTCAGGCCCTGACACTGTCCCTAACAAAGCCTCTGACACTACTCCTAAATCAGGCACTGACACTGTCCCTAACTAAGGCCCTGACATACACCTAACTCAGGCCCTGACACTGTCTCTAACTAAGGCCCTGATACTACTCCAAACTCAGCACTGACACTGTCACTAACTAAGGCCCTGACACTATTCATAGCTCACGCCCTAACACCACTCCGAAATCATGCCCTGACAATGTCCCTAACTAAGGCCCTGACACTATTCCTAACTCAGGCGCTGACACAATACTTAAGGAAGGCCCTGACATTACTCCTAACTCAGGCCCTGAAAAGGTCCCTAACTAAGGCCGACACAACTCCTAACTCAGGCACTAACACTGTCCCTAAATAAGGCCCTGAAACTATTCCTAACTGAGGCGCTGATACAATACCTAACGAAGGCACTGATGCTACTCCTAACTAAGGCCCTGACACTACTCCTATCTCAAGCAATGACACTGTCCCTAACTTAGGCCCTGACTCTACTCCTGACTCAGGCACTGACACTGGCCCTACCTTAGGCCCTGACACTACTCCTAACTAAGCAACTGACACTGTCCCTAACTAAGGCCCGGATACTACTCCTTACTCAGGCACTGACAATATCACTAACTAAGGCCGTGACACTACTCCCAAAATAGGCACTGAGACTGTCCCGAAATATGCCCTGACAGTACTCCGAACTCAGGCACTGACACTGTCCTTAACTAAGGCCCTGATACTACTTCCACCTCAGGCACTGACACTCTCCCTAAGTAAGCCCTGACATTACTCCCAATTCCGGCATTGACACTTTCGCTTACTAAGGCCCTGAAACTACTCACAACTCAGGCCCTTACACTGTTACTAACTACCGGTCTCAGACTACTCCTAACTCAGGCCCTGGCACTGTCCGTAACTTAGGCTCTGGCACTATTCCTAACTCAGACACTGACGCTGTCCCTTAACTAAGGGTCTGACACTCCTCCCAACTCAGACAGTGACACTCTATCAATTTAAGGCCTTGACACTACTCTTAACTCAGGCCCTGACACAGTCCATAATAAAGACCCTGAAACTAATCCCAACTCAGGCCCTGGCACTGTCCGTAACTAAGGGCCTGACACTACTTCCATCTCAGCAACTGACACCATCCCTAACTATGGCCCTGACACTATTCCCAACTCAGGCACTGACACTGTCACTAAATAAGGCCATTACACTTCTCTTAACTCAACAACTGGCACTCTCCGTAACTAAGGCTTTGACACAATACTTAACTCATGCCCTGACACTGTCCTTAACTAAGACCCTGAGAGTACTCCCAACTCAGTCACTGACACTGTTCCTAACTACGGTCCAGAGACTACTCCCAATTCAGGCCCTGACACTGTCCCTAACTAAGGCACTGATATTACTCCCAACTCAGGCACTGACACTGTCCCTAACTAAGGCCCTGACACTACTCCCAACTCAGGCACTGACACTGTCCCTAACTAAGGCCCTGACACGACTCCCATCTCAGCCACTGACACTGTCCCTAAGGCCCTGACACTACCTCCAACTCAGGCACTGACACTATCCCTAACTACAGCCCTGAAACTTCGCCTAACTCAGGCACTTACTAATGTCCTGACACAACTCCCAACTCAGGCACTGACATTGTTCCTAACAAAGGCCCTGACACTAATCCCAACATAGGCACTGAGACTGTCCCGAAATACGCCCTGACAGTACTCCCAACTCAGGCACTGACACTGTCCCTAACTTAGGCCCTGACACTACTCCCAAACTAGGCACTGACATTGTCCCTAACTAAGGCCCTGACATTACTCTCAACTCAGGCACTAACACTGTCCCTAACTAAGGACTTGACACTCCTCTTAACTCAGGCCCTGGCACAGTCCCTAACAAAGGCCTGCCACTTCCCCCAACTCTGGCACTGAGAGTGTCCCTAACTACAGCCATCACACTACTCCTAACTCAGGCACTGATGCTATCCCTAACTAAGGCCTTGACACTACTTTTAACTCATGCCCTGATGCTGTCCCAAAAAAGACCCTGAGACTATTCCCAACGCAGGCACTGACACTCTCCCTAACTAAGACCCTGACACTACTCCCATCTCAGCCACTGACACTGTCCCTAATGCCCTGACACTACTTCCAACTCAGGCACTGACACTGTCCCTAACTAGGCCCTGACACTACTCCCAACTCAGGCACTGACACTGTCACTAACTAAGGCCCTGACATAACTGCCAACTCCGGCACTGACACTTTCTCTAACTACGGCCCTGAAACTACTCACAACTCAGGCCCTGACACTGTTCCTAACTACCGGTCTCAGACTACTCCTAACTTAGGCCCTGACACTATTCCTAACACAGTCCCTGACACTGTCCCTAACTAAGGTCCTGAGACTATTCCTAACTCAGACCCTGACACTGTCCATAACTTAGGCCATGTCACTACTCCCAACTCAGGCACTGACGCTGTTCCTAACTAAGGGTCTGACACTACTCCAAACTGAGACACTGACACGCTTCCAAATTAAGGCCTTGACACTACTCTTAACTCAGGCCCTGACACTGTCCATAATAAAGACCCTGACAAAAATCCCAACTTAGGCACTGACAATGTCCGCAACTAAGGCCCTGACACTATTCCCATCTCAGCCACTGACACTGTCCCTAACTATGGCCCTGACACTACTCCCAATGCAAGCACTGGTGCTGTCCCTAACTAAGGCACTGGCACTACTCCCAACTCGCCCTGGCGCTGTCCCTAACTAAGGCTCTGACACTACTCCCAATTCAGGCAATGACAGTGTCCCTAACTGAGGCAATGATACTACTCCCAACTCAAGCACTAAGGCTCTGGATCATTGTGATGACAAGCGCCATGGAGCACTGTGATGACAAGGGCCATGGAACATTTTGATGACAGTGGTCATATGGCATTTTGAATGACAGGGGCCATGAAGCATTGTGATGACAAGAGTCATGGAGACTTGTGATGACAGGGGGCATGGAGCTTTGTGATTTCACAGGCATGGAGCATTTTAGACAAGGGTCATGGAGCATTGTGATGAAAGGGGTCATGGAGACTTGTGATGATAAGGGCATGGAGCATTGTGATGACAATGGCATGTAGCATTGCGATGACCAAGGTCATGGAGCATTGTGATGACAGGGGTTATGGAGCATTGTGATGACAAGGGCGTAGAGCATTGTGATGACAGTGGTCATGGAACATTGTGACGATAAGGGCATCGAGCCGAGTTAGGGACAGTCTAGCGGCCTTGGGACTAAATTCAGTGCCTGAATTAGGCACAGCATAAGGTCTTTAGTTAGCATAAGAGGTAAGACATTAGCTCGGGACAGGGTTAGGGTAAAGGCTTGGAATCGTGTCAGCAAATGACCTAAGGATAGTGTGAAGACCTTTGTTACTGAGACTCTCAGGGACTTCTTCAGAAGCAGTGTTAGGGCTTCAGGTAGGGACAGCATCAGGGCCTGACTTAGGGAGAGCGACAGGGCCTGAGTGAGGCCTAATGTCAGGCCCTTAGCTGGGGACACTGTCAGGGAATGACTTAGGAGCAGCATCAGTGCCTTTGTTGGATCAGCTTTAGGCTCCTAGGTAAAGACATGACCGGAGCCCTAGTTAGTCACAGCGTCAAGGCCTCAGTTAGGGAAAGCTTCAGGGTCTGAGTTACAGACAGCCTCAGGTCTTCACTTAAAGACAGTGACAGGGCTTTCTTCGGGACAATGTCAGGACCTTGGTTAGAAATGAGTCAGGATATTAGTTCAGGAGAGTGTCAGGATTTTAGGTATTGCTGGCAGCAGGGCCTATATTAAGGACAGATTCTGGGCCTTTGTTAGATTCAGTGTCATGGCCTTAGTTAGGAGTAGTCAGGGCCTTAGTTAGGGAGAGCATTAGGGTTTCAGTTCGCATAAGATGCAGGAGATTATCTCGGGACAGAGTCAGGTTCCAGGCCAGAGATAGTGAAAGGAAATGACCAAGGGATAACGAGAAGACCTTAGTTATTGAGAGCATCAGGGCCTTAGTTAGCAGCAGCGTGAGCGCCTTAATCAGGACCAGTGCCAGGGCTTGATGTATGGACAGCAT
Organism: Balaenoptera acutorostrata; assembly: GCF_949987535.1. Classification (NCBI taxonomy): domain Eukaryota; kingdom Metazoa; phylum Chordata; class Mammalia; order Artiodactyla; family Balaenopteridae; genus Balaenoptera; species Balaenoptera acutorostrata. The sequence goes on from NW_026646170.1 coordinate 282,835, forward strand.
CAGAGCCTAACTAAGGTACAGCAACAGGGCCTAAGTGAGGCCTATCTTTAGGGCCTGAGTAAGGGACAGTATCCGGGCATGATTTAGGAGCAGCATAAAGGCCTCTGTAGGATCAGCATTAGGGTCTTCATTAAAGCTATTATCAGGGCCTCCGTTAGGGATAGCCTCAAGGCCTCACTTAGGGACAGCGTCAGGGCTTACTTTGGGAAAGTTTCAGGACCTTGGTAAGACATGGGTCAGGCTAGTAGCTCAGGTTAATATCAGGTGTTCAGATATTGACGGCAGCAGGGCCTTAGTTAGAGGCAGTGTCAGGGCCTAAGTTAGGACTAGCATCAGAGCCTTTGTTAGGTACAGTGTCAGTGACTGAGTTAGGTGTAGTGTCAGAGCCTTAGTTAGGGACAGTGTCAGGGCCTGCATTAGGACGAGCCTCCAGGCCTCAGTTAGGGACAGGTTCACGGCCTCGGACCTAAATTCAGGGCCTCATTTAGGGACAGAATCAGGGATTTAGCTAGCATAAGGGGATCTACAGCTGAAAGCAACCTGAACACCACCACAAACAGATGCAGAAGTGAACCATGCACGCTCCTATGAAGGAAGATTCCACAGCAGTTGAGTACATTTTGTTTAAAGTTAGTAACACTATAAAAATTATGTTTTCAAGAAAACTATATTCAGAAGATGAATGAAGCTCGTTCTAAAGAATCTCTTTAGCTAATCTCGACATTAGCTAAAGAGCAGGTTAGGTTAAGGTCTAGGGAGAGTGTCAGGAAATGACCTAGGGATAGTGTCAAGACCTTAGTTACTTAGCACATCAGGACCTAATTTAGGAGCAGTGAGTGTCAGGGCTTCGGGTAGGAACAGCGTCAGAGCCTGACTTAGGGAGTGGGACAGGGCCTGAGTGAGGCCTAGCGTCAGGGCCTTAGCTAGAGACAGTGTCAGGGCATGACTTAGGAGCAGCCTAAGAGCCACGGTAGGATCAACCTCAGGGGCTATGTTAAAGATATTATCAGGGCCTCTGTTAGGGACAGCCTCAAGGCCTCACTTCGAGACAGCATCAGGGCTTCCTTAGGGACAGTTTCAGGACCTTGGTAAGAGATGGGTCAAGAAATTAGCTCAGGATAGTGTCAGGACTTTAGATATTGATGGCCGCAGGGCCTTAGATAGGGACAGTGTCAGGCCCAGAATTAGGACGAACATCGAGGCCTTAGGTACGGACAGGGTCACAGCCTCGAGAGTAATTTTAGGCCCTTAGTTAAGGACAGCAGCAGGGCTGTAGTTAGCATAAGAGGCACGACATTTGCTAGGGACAGGCTCAGGTTATGGTCTAGGGATAGTGTCAGGAAAGGACCTAAGCATAGTGTCAAAACCTTAGTTACTGAGAGTATCAGATCCTTATTTAGAACCAGTGTCAGGGCTTCAGGTTGGGACAGCATCAGAGCCTGACTTAGGGGGAGCGACAGGGCCTGAGTGAGGCCTAGCGTCAGGCCCTTAGCTGAGGACACTGTCAGGGCATGACTTAGGAACAGAATCAGCGCCTCTGTTGGATCAGCCTTAGCGTCTTTGTTACAGATATGATCAGGGCCTGACTTAGTCACAGCTTCAAGGCCTCACTTAGGGAAAGCTTCAGGGCCTGAGTTAGGGACAGCCTCAGTTCTTAACATAGGGACAGCGACAGGGCTTTCTTAGGGACAGTGTCAGGACCTTGGTTAGAAATATGTCAGGATATTAACTCAGGCTAGTGTCCAGTTTTTAGTTATTGCTGACAGCAGGGCCTATATTAGGGGCAAATTCTGAGCCTTACTTCGAGACAGCGTCAGGGCCTGAGTTACGACTAGCATCAGAGCCCTTGTAAAGTACAGTGTCAGGGACTGAGTTAGGTGTAGTGTCAGGGCTTTAGTTAGGGACAGTGTCAGCGCCTCAGTTAGGATGAGCCTCCAACCTCAGTTAGGGACAGCTTGACGGCCTCGGGACTAATTTCAGGCTCTTAGTTCGAGACAGCATCAGGGATTTAGTTAGCATAAGAGGCTCGACAATAGCTAAAGACAAGTTTAGGTTAAGATCTAGGGATAGTGTCAGGAAATGACCTAGGGATAGTGGCAAGACCATAGCTAATTAGAGCATCAGTGCCTAATTTAGGCCCAGTGTCAGGGCTTCAGGTAGGGACAGAGTCTTAGCCTGACTTAGGGAGAGCGACAGGGCCTGAGTGATGCCTAGAGTCAGGGCCTTAGCTACGGACAGCGTCAGGGCATGACATAGGATTAACATAAGGGTCTCTGTAAGATCAGCATTAGAGTTTCGTTCAAGACATTATCAGGACCTCTGTGAGGGACAGCCTCAGGGCCTCACTTAGGGACAGTGTCAGGGCTAACTTTGGGAGAGTTTCAGGACCTTGGTAAGACATGGGTCAGCGTATTAGCTCAGGATAATGTCAGGACTTTAGATATTGATGGTAGCAGCGCCTACGTTAGGGAAAGTTTCAAGGCGTTAGTTAGGAGTAGCGGGCCTCTGATAGGTCCAGTGTCAGATCCTCAGTTAGCAATAGTGTTAGGGCCTTAGTTAGGGACAGTGTCAGGGCCGGATGTAGGGCGAGCATCTGGGCCTTCGTTCGGGACAGGTTCATGGTCTTGGGACTAAATTCCGTGCCTGAGGTAGGCACAGCCTAAGGGCTTCAGTTAGCATAAGAGGCAGGACATTAGCTAGTGACCGTGTCAGTTTAACATCTAGGGAAAGTGTCAGGAAATGACCTAAGGATAGTGTGAAGACCTTTGTTACGGAGACTCTCAGGGCCTTATTCAGAACCAGTGTTAGGGGTTCAGGTAGGGACAGCATCAGAGCCTGACTTAGGGAGAGCGATAGGGTCTGAGTGAGGCCTAGCATCAGACACTTAGTGGGGGACACTATCGGGGCATGACTTAGGAGCAGCATCAGGGCCTCTGTTGGATCAGCCTTAGGGTCTTAGTTAAAGTCATGATCAGGGTCTGAGTTAGTCACAGCATCAAGGCCTGAGTTAGTTAGGGAAAGCTTCAGGGCCTCACTTAGGGACAGCGTCAGGGCTTACTTTGGGACAGTTTCAGGACCTTGGTAAGACATGGGTCAGGTTATTAGCTCCGGATAATGTCAGGACTTTCGATGTTGATGGCAGCAGGCCTTGGTTAGAGACAGTGTCAGGCCCTGAGTTACGACTAGCATCAGAGCCTTTGTTAGATACAATGTACGGGACTGAATTAGGAGTAGAGTCAGGGCCTTAGTTAGTGACAGTGTCAGGGCCTGACTTAGGGAGAGCGACAGGGCCTGAGTGAGGCTTAGCATCAGGCCCTTAGCTGGGCACACTGTCAGGGCATGACTTTGGAGCAACATCAGCGTCTTTGCTGGATCAGCATTAAGGTCTTCGTTAGGTACATGATCAGGGCCTGAATTAGTCACAGCTTCAAGGCTTCAGTTAAGGAAAGCTTCAGGGCCTGAGTTAGGGACAGCCTCAGGTCTTCACTTAGGGACAGCGTCAGGGCTTACTTTGGGACAGTTTCAGGACCTTGGAAAGACATAGGTCAGGATAGTAGCTCAGGATAATGGCAGGACTTTTGATAGTGATGGCAGCAGGGCCTTAGTTACAGACGGTTTCAGGGCCTGAGTTAGGCCGAGCATCAGAGACTTTGTTAGGTACAGTGGAAGGGACTGAGTTAGGAGTAGTGTCAGGGCCTTGCTTAGGGACAGTGTCAGGGTCTGATTTAGGTGTACTGTCTGAGACCTAGTTAGGGACAGTGCTAGGGCCTGAGTTAGGATTAGTGTCAAGGCCTTATTGAGGACCAATTTCAGGGCCTTAGTTTGGACTAGCATCAGAGCCATTGTTAGGAATCGTATGAGGGCCTGAGTTAGGCATACTATCAGGGCCTTAGTTAGGGAGAGTTTTAGGGCCTGAGTTACGATTAGTGTCAAGGCCTTATTTAGGACCAATTTTAGGGCTTTAGTTTGGACTAGCAACAAAGCCTTTGTTAGGTAGCATGTCGGGGCCTCAGTTAGGTGTAGTGTCAGGGCCATTGTTAGGGACAGTATCAGGGCCTGACTTAGGAGAAGTTCAGGGCCTTAGCCAGGGAAAGTGTCAGGGCCTTAGTTAGGGACATTCTCAGGGCCTGAATTAGCAGTAGTGTCAAAAGTCCTTAGTGAGGAGAGTAAGGAGTAAGTCAGGACTCAGGCCCTGACACTGTTCTTAAATAAGGCCCTGACATTACCTGTAACACAGGTCCTGATCTGATTCCTATCATAGGCGCTGATGTTGGACTTAGCTAAGGCCCTGACACTGGTCCTAACTAAAGCTGTGACACTACTCTTAACGCAGGCCCTGACACTGTCCCTAACAAAGCCTCTGACACTACTCCTAAATCAGGCACTGACACTGTCCCTAACTAAGGCCCTGACATACACCTAACTCAGGCCCTGACACTGTCTCTAACTAAGGCCCTGATACTACTCCAAACTCAGCACTGACACTGTCACTAACTAAGGCCCTGACACTATTCATAGCTCACGCCCTAACACCACTCCGAAATCATGCCCTGACAATGTCCCTAACTAAGGCCCTGACACTATTCCTAACTCAGGCGCTGACACAATACTTAAGGAAGGCCCTGACATTACTCCTAACTCAGGCCCTGAAAAGGTCCCTAACTAAGGCCGACACAACTCCTAACTCAGGCACTAACACTGTCCCTAAATAAGGCCCTGAAACTATTCCTAACTGAGGCGCTGATACAATACCTAACGAAGGCACTGATGCTACTCCTAACTAAGGCCCTGACACTACTCCTATCTCAAGCAATGACACTGTCCCTAACTTAGGCCCTGACTCTACTCCTGACTCAGGCACTGACACTGGCCCTACCTTAGGCCCTGACACTACTCCTAACTAAGCAACTGACACTGTCCCTAACTAAGGCCCGGATACTACTCCTTACTCAGGCACTGACAATATCACTAACTAAGGCCGTGACACTACTCCCAAAATAGGCACTGAGACTGTCCCGAAATATGCCCTGACAGTACTCCGAACTCAGGCACTGACACTGTCCTTAACTAAGGCCCTGATACTACTTCCACCTCAGGCACTGACACTCTCCCTAAGTAAGCCCTGACATTACTCCCAATTCCGGCATTGACACTTTCGCTTACTAAGGCCCTGAAACTACTCACAACTCAGGCCCTTACACTGTTACTAACTACTGGTCTCAGACTACTCCTAACTCAGGCCCTGGCACTGTCCGTAACTTAGGCTCTGGCACTATTCCTAACTCAGACACTGACGCTGTCCCTTAACTAAGGGTCTGACACTCCTCCCAACTCAGACAGTGACACTCTATCAATTTAAGGCCTTGACACTACTCTTAACTCAGGCCCTGACACAGTCCATAATAAAGACCCTGAAACTAATCCCAACTCAGGCCCTGGCACTGTCCGTAACTAAGGGCCTGACACTACTTCCATCTCAGCAACTGACACCATCCCTAACTATGGCCCTGACACTATTCCCAACTCAGGCACTGACACTGTCACTAAATAAGGCCATTACACTTCTCTTAACTCAACAACTGGCACTCTCCGTAACTAAGGCTTTGACACAATATTTAACTCATGCCCTGACACTGTCCTTAACTAAGACCCTGAGAGTACTCCCAACTCAGTCACTGACACTGTTCCTAACTACGGCCCAGAGACTACTCCCAATTCAGGCCCTGACACTGTCCCTAACTAAGGCACTGATATTACTCCCAACTCAGGCACTGACACTGTCCCTAACTAAGGCCCTGACACTACTCCCAACTCAGGCACTGACACTGTCCCTAACTAAGGCCCTGACACGACTCCCATCTCAGCCACTGACACTGTCCCTAAGGCCCTGACACTACCTCCAACTCAGGCACTGACACTATCCCTAACTACAGCCCTGACACTTCTCCTAACTCAGGCACTTACTAATGTCCTGACACAACTCCCAACTCAGGCACTGACATTGTTCCTAACAAAGGCCCTGACACTAATCCCAACTTAGGCACTGAGACTGTCCCGAAATACGCCCTGACAGTACTCCCAACTCAGGCACTGACACTGTCCCTAACTAAGGCCCTGACACTACTCCCAAACTAGGCACTGACATTGTCCCTAACTAAGGCCCTGACATTACTCTCAACTCAGGCACTAACACTGTCCCTAACTAAGGACTGGACACTCCTCTTAACTCAGGCCCTGGCACAGTCCCTAACAAAGGCCTGCCACTTCCCCCAACTCTGGCACTGAGAGTGTCCCTAACTACGGCCATCACACTACTCCTAACTCAGGCACTGATGCTATCCCTAACTAAGGCTCTGACACTACTCCCAACACAGGCATTGACACTGTCCCTAACTAAGGCCCTCACACTACTACTTACTTAGGCACTGACACGCTACCTAACTAAGGCCCTGAGACTACTTCTACCTCAGACCCTGACACTGTCCCTAACCAAGGGCATGATACTACTCCCAACACAGGCACTGACACTCTCCCTAACTAAGGCCTTGACACTACTTTTAACTCATGCCCTGATGCTGTCCCAAAAAAGACCCTGAGACTATTCCCAACGCAGGCACTGACACTCTCCCTAACTAAGACCCTGACACTACTCCCATCTCAGCCACTGACACTGTCCCTAATGCCCTGACACTACTTCCAACTCAGGCACTGACACTGTCCCTAACTAGGCCCTGACACTACTCCCAACTCAGGCACTGACACTGTCACTAACTAAGGCCCTGACATAACTGCCAACTCCGGCACTGACACTTTCTCTAACTACGGCCCTGAAACTACTCACAACTCAGGCCCTGACACTGTTCCTAACTACCGGTCTCAGACTACTCCTAACTTAGGCCCTGACACTATTCCTAACACAGTCCCTGACACTGTCCCTAACTAAGGTCCTGAGACGATTCCTAACTCAGACCCTGACACTGTCCATAACTTAGGCCATGTCACTACTCCCAACTCAGGCACTGACGCTGTTCCTAACTAAGGGTCTGACACTACTCCAAACTGAGACACTGACACTCTTCCAAATTAAGGCCTTGACACTACTCTTACCTCAGGCCCTGACACTGTCCATAATAAAGACCCTGACAAAAATCCCAACTTAGCCACTGACAATGTCCGTAACTAAGACCCTGACACTATTCCCATCTCAGCCACTGACACTGTCCCTAACTATGGCCCTGACACTACTCCCAATGCAAGCACTGGCGCTGTCCCTAACTAAGGCATTGGCACTACTCCCAACTCGCCCTGGCGCTGTCCCTAACTAAGGCTCTGACACTACTCCCAATTCAGGCAATGACAGTGTCCCTAACTGAGGCAATGATACTACTCCCAACTCAAGCACTAAGGCTCTGGATCATTGTGATGACCAGCGCCATGGAGCATTGTGATGACAAGGGCGTGGAGCATTGTGATGACAGTGGTCATGGAACATTGTGACGATAAGGGCATCGAGCCGAGTTAGGGACAGTCTAGCGGCCTTGGGACTAAATTCAGTGCCTGAATTAGGCACAGCATAAGGTCTTTAGTTAGCATACGAGGTAGGACATTAGCTCGGGACAGGGTTAGGGTAAAGGCTTGGAATCGTGTCAGCAAATGACCTAAGGATAGTGTGAAGACCTTTGTTACTGAGACTCTCAGGGACTTCTTCAGAAGCAGTGTTAGGGCTTCAGGTAGGGACAGCATCAGGGCCTGACTTAGGGAGAGCGACAGGGCCTGAGTGAGGCCTAATGTCAGGCCCTTAGCTGGGGACACTGTCAGGGAATGACTTAGGAGCAGCATCAGTGCCTTTGTTGGATCAGCTTTAGGCTCTTAGGTAAAGACATGACCGGAGCCCTAGTTAGTCACAGCGTCAAGGCCTCAGTTAGGGAAAGCTTCAGGGTCTGAGTTACAGACAGCCTCAGGTCTTCACTTAAAGACAGCCACAGGGCTTTCTTAGGGACAGTGTCAGGACCTTGGTTAGAAATGAGTCAGGATATTAGCTCAGGTGAGTGTCAGGAGTTTAGTTTTTGCTGGCAGCAGGGCCTCTATTAAGGACAGATTCCGGGCCTTTGTTAGATTCAGTGTCATGGCCTTAGTTAGGAGTAGTCAGGGCCTTAGTTAGGGAGAGCATGAGGGTTTCAGTTCGCATAAGATGCAGGAGATTATCTCGGGACAGAGTCAGGTTCCAGGCCAGAGATAGTGAAAGGAAATGACCAAGGGATAACGAGAAGACCTTAGTTATTGAGAGCATCAGGGCCTTAGTTAGCAGCAGCGTGAGCACCTTAATCAGGACCAGCGCCAGGGCTTGATGTATGGACAGCATCAGAGCCTAAGTAAGGTACAGCAACAGGGCCTAAGTGAGGCCTATCTTTAGGGCCTGAGTAAGGGACAGTATCAGGGCATGACTTAGGAGCAGCATAAAGGCCTCTGTAGGATCAGCATTAGGGTCTTCGTTAAAGCTATTATCAGGGCCTCCGTTAGGGATAGCCTCAAGGCCTCACTTAGGGACAGCGTCAGGGCTTACTTTGGGAAAGTTTCAGGACCTTGGTAAGACATGGGTCAGGCTATTAGCTCAGGATAATATCAGGTGTTCAGATATTGACGGCAGCAGGGCCTTAGTTAGAGGCAGTGTCAGGGCCTAAGTTAGGACTAGCATCAGAGCCTTTGTTAGGCACAGTGTCAGTGACTGAGTTAGGTGTAGTGTCAGAGCCTTAGTTAGGGACAGTGTCAGGGCCTGCATTAGGACGAGCCTCCAGGCCTCAGTTAGGGACAGGTTCACGGCCTCGGACCTAAATTCAGGGCCTCATTTAGGGACAGAATCAGGGATTTAGCTAGCATAAGGGGATCTACAGCTGAAAGCAACCTGAACACCAGCACAAGCAGATGCAGAAGTGAACCATGCACGCTCCTATGAAGGAAGATTCCACAGCAGTTGAGTACATTTTGTTTAAAGTTAGTAACACTATAAAAATTATGTTTGGAAGAAAACTATATTCAGAAGATGAAAGAATCTCGTTCTAAAGAATCTCTTTAGCTAATCTCGACATTAGCTAAAGAGAAGGTTAGGTTAAGGTCTAGGGAGAGTGTCAGGAAATGACCTAGGGATAGTGTCAAGACCTTAGTTACTTAGCACATCAGGACCTAATTTAGGAGCAGTGAGTGTCACAGCTTCGGGTAGGAACAGGGTCAGAGCCTGACTTAGGGAGTGGGACAGGGCCTGAGTGAGGCCTAGCGTCAGGGCCTTAGCTAGAGACAGTGTCAAGGCATGACTTAGGAGCAGCCTAAGAGCCATGGTAGGATCAGCCTCAGGGGCTATGTTAAAGATATTATCAGGGCCTCTGTTAGGGACAGCCTCAAGGCCTCACTTCGAGACAGCATCAGGGCTTCCTTAGGGACAGTTTCAGGACCTTGGTAAGAGATGGGTCAAGAAATTAGCTCAGGATAGTGTCAGGACTTTAGCTATTGACGGCAGCAGGGCCTTAGTTAGGGACAGTGTCAGGCCCTGAATTAGGACGAACATCGAGGCCTTAGGTACGGACAGGGTCACAGCCTCGAGAGTAATTTTAGGCCCTTAGTTAAGGACAGCAGCAGGGCTGTAGTTAGCATAAGAGGCACGACACTTCCTAGGGACAGGCTCAGGTTATGGTCTAGGGAGAGTGTCAGGAAAGGACCTAAGCATAGTGTCAAAACCTTAGTTACTGAGAGTATCAGATCCTTATTTAGAACCAGTGTCAGGGCTTCAGGTAGGGACAGCATCAGAGCCTGACTTAGGCAGAGCGACAGGGCCTGAGTGAGGCCTAGCGTCAGGCCCTTAGCTGAGGACACTGTCAGGGCATGACTTAGGGACAGAATCAGCGCCTCTGTTGGATCAGCCTTAGCGTCTTTGTTACAGATATGATCAGGGCCTGACTTAGTCACAGCTTCAAGGCCTCACTTAGGGAAAGCTTCAGGGCCTGAGTTAGGGACAGCCTCAGTTCTTAACATAGGGACAGCGACAGGGCTTTCTTAGGGACAGTGTCAGGACCTTGGTTAGAAATATGTCAGGATATTAACTCAGGCTAGTGTCCAGTTTTTAGTTATTGCTGACAGCAGGGCCTATATTAGGGGCAAATTCTGAGCCTTACTTCGAGACAGTGTCAGGGCCTGAGTTAGGACTAGCATCAGAGCCCTTGTAAAGTACAGTGTCAGGGACTGAGTTAGGTGTAGTGTCAGGGCTTTAGTTAGGGACAGTGTCAGCGCCTCAGTTAGGATGAGCCTCCAACCTCAGTTAGGGACAGCTTGACGGCCTCGGGACTAATTTCAGGCTCTTAGTTCGAGACAGCATCAGGGATTTAGTTAGCATAAGAGGCTCGACAATAGCTAAAGACAAGTTTAGGTTAAGATCTAGGGATAGTGTCAGGAAATGACCTAGGGATAGTGGCAAGACCATAGCTAATTAGAGCATCAGTGCCTAATTTAGGCCCAGTGTCAGGGCTTCAGGTAGGGACAGAGTCTTAGCCTGACTTAGGGAGAGCGACAGGGCCTGAGTGATGCCTAGAGTCAGGGCCTTAGCTACGGACAGCGTCAGGGCATGACATAGGATCAACATAAGGGTCTCTGTAAGATCAGCATTAGAGTTTCATTCAAGACATTATCAGGACCTCTGTGAGGGACAGCCTCAGGGCCTCACTTAGGGACAGTGTCAGGGCTAACTTTGGGAGAGTTTCAGGACCTTGGTAAGACATGGGTCAGGGTATTAGCTCAGGATAATGTCAGGACTTTAGATATTGATGGTAGCAGCGCCTACGTTAGGGAAAGTTCCAAGGCGTTAGTTAGGAGTAGCGGGCCTCTGATAGGTCCAGTGTCAGATCCTCAGTTAGCAATAGTGTTAGGGCCTTAGTTAGGGACAGTGTCAGGGCCGGATGTAGGGCGAGCATCTAGGCCTTCGTTCGGGACAGGTTCATGGTCTTGGGACTAAATTCCGTGCCTGAGGTAGGCACAGCCTAAGGGCTTCAGTTAGCATAAGAGGCAGGACATTAGCTAGTGACCGTGTCAGTTTAACATCTAGGGAAAGTGTCAGGAAATGACCTAAGGATAGTGTGAAGACCTTTGTTACGGAGACTCTCAGGGCCTTATTCAGAACCAGTGTTAGGGGTTCAGGTAGGGACAGCATCAGAGCCTGACTTAGGGAGAGCGATAGGGTCTGAGTGAGGCCTAGCATCAGACACTTAGTGGGGGACACTATCGGGGCATGACTTAGGAGCAGCATCAGGGCCTCTGTTGGATCAGCCTTAGGGTCTTAGTTAAAGTCATGATCAGGGTCTGAGTTAGTCACAGCATCAAGGCCTGAGTTAGTTAGGGAAAGCTTCAGGGCCTCACTTAGGGACAGCGTCAGGGCTTACTTTGGGACAGTTTCAGGACCTTGGTAAGACATGGGTCAGGTTATTAGCTCCGGATAATGTCAGGACTTTCGATGTTGATGGCAGCAGACCTTGGTTAGAGACAGTGTCAGGCCCTGAGTTACGACTAGCATCAGAGCCTTTGTTAGATACAATGTACGGGACTGAATTAGGAGTAGAGTCAGGGCCTTAGTTAGTGACAGTGTCAGGGCCTGACTTAGGGAGAGCGACAGGGCCTGAGTGAGGCTTAGCATCAGGCCCTTAGCTGGGCACACTGTCAGGGCATGACTTTGGAGCAGCATCAGCGTCTTTGCTGGATCAGCATTAAGGTCTTCGTTAGGTACATGATCAGGGCCTGAATTAGTCACAGCTTCAAGGCTTCAGTTAAGGAAAGCTTCAGGGCCTGAGTTAGGGACAGCCTCAGGTCTTCACTTAGGGACAGCGTCAGGGCTTATTTTGGGACAGTTTCAGGACCTTGGAAAGACATAGGTCAGGATAGTAGCTCAGGATAATGGCAGGACTTTTGATAGTGATGGCAGCAGGGCCTTAGTTACAGACGGTTTCAGGGCCTGAGTTAGGCCGAGCATCAGAGACTTTGTTAGGTACAGTGGAAGGGACTGAGTTAGGAGTAGTGTCAGGGCCTTGCTTAGGGACAGTGTCAGGGTCTGATTTAGGTGTACTGTCTGAGACCTAGTTAGGGACAGTGCTAGGGCCTGAGTTAGGATTAGTGTCAAGGCCTTATTGAGGACCAATTTCAGGGCCTTAGTTTGGACTAGCATCAGAGCCATTGTTAGGAATCGTATGAGGGCCTGAGTTAGGCATACTATCAGGGCCTTAGTTAGGGACAGTGCTAGGGCCTGAGTTAGGATTAGTGTCAAGGCCTAATTTAGGACCAATTTTAGGGCTTTAGTTTGGACTAGCAACAAAGCCTTTGTTAGGTAGCATGTCGGGGCCTCAGTTAGGTGTAGTGTCAGGGCCATTCTTAGGGACAGTATAAGGGCCTGACTTAGGAGAAGTTCAGGGCCTTAGCCAGGGAAAGTGTCAGGGCCTTAGTTAGGGACATTATCAGGGCCTGAATTAGCAGTAGTGTCAAAAGTCCTTAGTGAGGAGAGTAAGGAGTAAGTCAGGACTCAGGCCCTGACACTGTTCTTAAATAAGGCCCTGACATTACCTGTAACACAGGTCCTGATCTGATTCCTATCATAGGCGCTGATGTTGGACTTAACTAAGGCCCTGACACTGGTCCTAACTAAAGCTGTGACACTACTCTTAACTCAGGCCCTGACACTGTCCCTAACAAAGCCTCTGACACTACTCCTAAATCAGGCACTGACACTATCCCTAACTAAGGTCCTGACATACACCTAACTCAGGCCCTGACACTGTCTCTAACTAAGGCCCTGATACTACTCCAAACTCAGCACTGACACTGTCACTAACTAAGGCCCTGACACTATTCATAGCTCACGCCCTAACACCACTCCGAAATCATGCCCTGACAGTGTCCCTAACTAAGTCCCTGACACTATTCCTAACTCAGGCGCTGACACAATACTTAAGGAAGGCCCTGACATTACTCCTAACTCAGGCCCTGAAAAGGTCCCTAACTAAGGCCGACACAACTCCTAACTCAGGCACTAACACTGTCCCTAAATAAGGCCCTGAAACTATTCCTAACTGAGGCGCTGATACAATACCTAATGAAGGCACTGATGCTGCTCCTAACTAAGGCCCTGACACTACTCCTATCTCAAGCAATGACACTGTCCCTAACTTAGGCCCTGACTCTACTCCTGACTCAGGCACTGACACTGGCCCTACCTTAGGCCCTGACACTACTCCTAACTAAGCAACTGACACTGTCCCTAACTAAGGCCCGGATACTACTCCTTACTCAGGCACTGACAATATCACTAACTAAGGCCGTGACACTACTCCCAAAATAGGCACTGAGACTGTCCCGAAATATGCCCTGACAGTACTCCGAACTCAGGCACTGACACTGTCCTTAACTAAGGCCCTGATACTACTTCCACCTCAGGCACTGACACTCTCCCTAAGTAAGCCCTGACATTACTCCCAATTCCGGCATTGACACTTTCGCTTACTAAGGCCCTGAAACTACTCACAACTCAGGCCCTTACACTGTTACTAACTACCGGTCTCAGACTACTCCTAACTCAGGCCCTGGCACTGTCCGTAACTTAGGCTCTGGCACTATTCCTAACTCAGACACTGACGCTGTCCCTTAACTAAGGGTCTGACACTCCTCCCAACTCAGACAGTGACACTCTATCAATTTAAGGCCTTGACACTACTCTTAACTCAGGCCCTGACACAGTCCATAATAAAGACCCTGAAACTAATCCCAACTCAGGCCCTGGCACTGTCCGTAACTAAGGGCCTGACACTACTTCCATCTCAGCAACTGACACCATCCCTAACTATGGCCCTGACACTATTCCCAACTCAGGCACTGACACTGTCACTAAATAAGGCCATTACACTTCTCTTAACTCAACAACTGGCACTCTCCGTAACTAAGGCTTTGACACAATACTTAACTCATGCCCTGACACTGTCCTTAACTAAGACCCTGAGAGTACTCCCAACTCAGTCACTGACACTGTTCCTAACTACGGCCCAGAGACTACTCCCAATTCAGGCCCTGACACTGTCCCTAACTAAGGCACTGATATTACTCCCAACTCAGGCACTGACACTGTCCCTAACTAAGGCCCTGACACTACTCCCAACTCAGGCACTGACACTGTCCCTAACTAAGGCCCTGACACGACTCCCATCTCAGCCACTGACACTGTCCCTAAGGCCCTGACACTACCTCCAACTCAGGCACTGACACTATCCCTAACTACAGCCCTGAAACTTCGCCTAACTCAGGCACTTACTAATGTCCTGACACAACTCCCAACTCAGGCACTGACATTGTTCCTAACAAAGGCCCTGACACTAATCCCAACATAGGCACTGAGACTGTCCCGAAATACGCCCTGACAGTACTCCCAACTCAGGCACTGACACTGTCCCTAACTAAGGCCCTGACACTACTCCCAAACTAGGCACTGACATTGTCCCTAACTAAGGCCCTGACATTACTCTCAACTCAGGCACTAACACTGTCCCTAACTAAGGACTTGACACTCCTCTTAACTCAGGCCCTGGCACAGTCCCTAACAAAGGCCTGCCACTTCCCCCAACTCTGGCACTGAGAGTGTCCCTAACTACGGCCATCACACTACTCCTAACTCAGGCACTGATGCTATCCCTAACTAAGGCTCTGACACTACTCCCAACACAGGCATTGACACTGTCCCTAACTAAGACCCTCACACTACTACTTACTTAGGCACTGACACGCTACCTAACTAAGGCCCTGAGACTACTTCTACCTCAGACCCTGACACTGTCCCTAACGAAGGACCTGATACTACTCCCAACACAGGCACTGACACTCTCCCTAACTAAGGCCTTGACATTACTTTTAACTCATGCCCTGATGCTGTCCCAAAAAAGACCCTGAGACTATTCCCAACTCAGGCACTGACACTCTCCCTAACTAAGCCCCTGACACTACTCCCATCTCAGCCACTGACACTGTCCCTAATGCCCTGACACTACTTCCAACTCAGGCACTGACCCTGTCCCTAACTAGGCCCTGACACTACTCCCAACTCAGGCACTGACACTGTCACTAACTAAGGCCCTGACATAACTGCCAACTCCGGCACTGACACTTTCTCTAACTACGGCCCTGAAACTACTCACAACTCAGGCCCTGACACTGTTCCTAACTACTGGTCTCAGACTACTCCTAACTTAGGCCCTGACACTATTCCTAACACAGTCCCTGACACTGTCCCTAACTAAGGTCCTGAGACTATTCCTAACTCAGACCCTGACACTGTCCATAACTTAGGCCATGTCACTACTCCCAACTCAGGCACTGAAGCTGTTCCTAACTAAGGGTCTGACACTACTCCAAACTGAGACACTGACACTCTTCCAAATTAAGGCCTTGACACTACTCTTACCTCAGGCCCTGACACTGTCCATAATAAAGACCCTGACAAAAATCCCAACTTAGGCACTGACAATGTCCGTAACTAAGGCCCTGACACTATTCCCATCTCAGCCACTGACACTGTCCCTAACTATGGCCCTGACACTACTCCAAATGCAAGCACTGGCGCTGTCCCTAACTAAGGCATTGGCACTACTCCCAACTCGCCCTGGCGCTGTCCCTAACTAAGGCTCTGACACTACTCCCAATTCAGGCAATGACAGTGTCCCTAACTGAGGCAATGATACTACTCCCAACTCAAGCACTAAGGCTCTGGATCATTGTGATGACCAGCGCCATGGAGCATTGTGATGACAAGGGCGTGGAGCATTGTGATGACAGTGGTCATGGAACATTGTGACGATAAGGGCATCGAGCCGAGTTAGGGACAGTCTAGCGGCCTTGGGACTAAATTCAGTGCCTGAATTAGGCACAGCATAAGGTCTTTAGTTAGCATACGAGGTAGGACATTAGCTCGGGACAGGGTTAGGGTAAAGGCTTGGAATCGTGTCAGCAAATGACCTAAGGATAGTGTGAAGACCTTTGTTACTGAGACTCTCAGGGACTTCTTCAGAAGCAGTGTTAGGGCTTCAGGTAGGGACAGCATCAGGGCCTGACTTAGGGAGAGCGACAGGGCCTGAGTGAGGCCTAATGTCAGGCCCTTAGCTGGGGACACTGTCAGGGAATGACTTAGGAGCAGCATCAGTGCCTTTGTTGGATCAGCTTTAGGCTCTTAGGTAAAGACATGACCGGAGCCCTAGTTAGTCACAGCGTCAAGGCCTCAGTTAGGGAAAGCTTCAGGGTCTGAGTTACAGACAGCCTCAGGTCTTCACTTAAAGACAGCCACAGGGCTTTCTTAGGGACAGTGTCAGGACCTTGGTTAGAAATGAGTCAGGATATTAGCTCAGGAGAGTGTCAGGATTTTAGTTTTTGCTGGCAGCAGGGCCTCTATTAAGGACAGATTCCAGGCCTTTGTTAGATTCAGTGTCATGGCCTTAGTTAGGAGTAGTCAGGGCCTTAGTTAGGGAGAGCATGAGGGTTTCAGTTCGCATAAGATGCAGGAGATTATCTCGGGACAGAGTCAGGTTCCAGGCCAGAGATAGTGAAAGGAAATGACCAAGGGATAACGAGAAGACCTTAGTTATTGAGAGCATCAGGGCCTTAGTTAGCAGCAGCGTGAGCGCCTTAATCAGGACCAGCGCCAGGGCTTGATGTATGGACAGCATCAGAGCCTAAGTAAGGTACAGCAACAGGGCCTAAGTGAGGCCTATCTTTAGGGCCTGAGTAAGGGACAGTATCAGGGCATGACTTAGGAGCAGCATAAAGGCCTCTGTAGGATCAGCATTAGGGTCTTCGTTAAAGCTATTATCAGGGCCTTCGTTAGGGATAACCTCAAGGCCTCACTTAGGGACAGCGTCAGGGCTTACTTTGGGAAAGTTTCAGGACCTTGGTAAGACATGGGTCAGGCTATTAGCTCAGGATAATATCAGGTGTTCAGATATTGACGGCAGCAGGGCCTTAGTTAGAGGCAGTGTCAGGGCCTAAGTTAGGACTAGCATCAGAGCCTTTGTTAGGTACAGTGTCAGTGACTGAGTTAGGTGTAGTGTCAGAGCCTTAGTTAGGGACAGTGTCAGGGCCTGCATTAGGACGAGCCTCCAGGCCTCAGTTAGGGACAGGTTCACGGCCTCGGACCTAAATTCAGGGCCTCATTCAGGGACAGAATCAGGGATTTAGCTAGCATAAGGGAATCTACAGCTGAAAGCAACCTGAACACCACCTCAAGCAGATGCAGAAGTGAACCATGCACGCTCCTATGAAGGAAGATTCCACAGCAGTTGAGTACATTTTGTTTAAAGTTAGTAACACTATAAAAATTATGTTTGGAAGAAAACTATATTCAGAAGATGAAAGAATCTCGTTCTAAAGAATCTCTTTAGCTAATCTCGACATTAGCTAAAGAGAAGGTTAGGTTAAGGTCTAGGGAGAGTGTCAGGAAATGACCTAGGGATAGTGTCAAGACCTTAGTTACTTAGCACATCAGGGCCTAATTTAGGAGCAGTGAGTGTCAGGGCTTCGGGTAGGAACAGCGTCAGAGCCTGACTTAGGGAGTGGGACAGGGCCTGAGTGAGGCCTAGCGTCAGGGCCTTAGCTAGAGACAGTGTCAAGGCATGACTTAGGAGCAGCCTAAGAGCCATGGTAGGATCAGCCTCAGGGGCTATGTTAAAGATATTATCAGGGCCTCTGTTAGGGACAGCCTCAAGGCCTCACTTCGAGACAGCATCAGGGCTTCCTTAGGGACAGTTTCAGGACCTTGGTAAGAGATGGGTCAAGAAATTAGCTCAGGATAGTGTCAGGACTTTAGCTATTGACGGCAGCAGGGCCTTAGTTAGGGACAGTGTCAGGCCCTGAATTAGGACGAACATCGAGGCCTTAGGTACGGACAGGGTCACAGCCTCGAGAGTAATTTTAGGCCCTTAGTTAAGGACAGCAGCAGGGCTGTAGTTAGCATAAGAGGCACGACACTTCCTAGGGACAGGCTCAGGTTATGGTCTAGGGAGAGTGTCAGGAAAGGACCTAAGCATAGTGTCAAAACCTTAGTTACTGAGAGTATCAGATCCTTATTTAGAACCAGTGTCAGGGCTTCAGGTAGGGACAGCATCAGAGCCTGACTTAGGCAGAGCGACAGGGCCTGAGTGAGGCCTAGCGTCAGGCCCTTAGCTGAGGACACTGTCAGGGCATGACTTAGGAACAGAATCAGCGCCTCTGTTGGATCAGCCTTAGCGTCTTTGTTACAGATATGATCAGGGCCTGACTTAGTCACAGCTTCAAGGCCTCACTTAGGGAAAGCTTCAGGGCCTGAGTTAGGGACAGCCTCAGTTCTTAACATAGGGACAGCGACAGGGCTTTCTTAGGGACAGTGTCAGGACCTTGGTTAGAAATATGTCAGGATATTAACTCAGGCTAGTGTCCAGTTTTTAGTTATTGCTGACAGCAGGGCCTATATTAGGGGCAAATTCTGAGCCTTACTTCGAGACAGTGTCAGGGCCTGAGTTAGGACTAGCATCAGAGCCCTTGTAAAGTACAGTGTCAGGGACTGAGTTAGGTGCAGTGTCAGGGCTTTAGTTAGGGACAGTGTCAGCGCCTCAGTTAGGATGAGCCTCCAACCTCAGTTAGGGACAGCTTGACGGCCTCGGGACTAATTTCAGGCTCTTAGTTCGAGACAGCATCAGGGATTTAGTTAGCATAAGAGGCTCGACAATAGCTAAAGACAAGTTTAGGTTAAGATCTAGGGAGAGTGTCAGGAAATGACCTAGGGATAGTGGCAAGACCATAGCTAATTAGAGCATCAGTGCCTAATTTAGGCCCAGTGTCAGGGCTTCAGGTAGGGACAGAGTCTTAGCCTGACTTAGGGAGAGCGACAGGGCCTGAGTGATGCCTAGAGTCAGGGCCTTAGCTACGGACAGCGTCAGGGCATGACATAGGATCAACATAAGGGTCTCTGTAAGATCAGCATTAGAGTTTCGTTCAAGACATTATCAGGACCTCTGTGAGGGACAGCCTCAGGGCCTCACTTAGGGACAGTGTCAGGGCTAACTTTGGGAGAGTTTCAGGACCTTGGTAAGACATGGGTCAGGGTATTAGCTCAGGATAATGTCAGGACTTTAGATATTGATGGTAGCAGCGCCTACGTTAGGGAAAGTTTCAAGGCGTTAGTTAGGAGTAGCGGGCCTCTAATAGGTCCAGTGTCAGATCCTCAGTTAGCAATAGTGTTAGGGCCTTAGTTAGGGACAGTGTCAGGGCCGGATGTAGGGCGAGCATCTAGGCCTTCGTTCGGGACAGGTTCATGGTCTTGGGACCAAATTCCGTGCCTGAGGTAGGCACAGCCTAAGGGCTTCAGTTAGCATAAGAGGCAGGACATTAGCTAGTGACCGTGTCAGTTTAACATCTAGGGAAAGTGTCAGGAAATGACCTAAGGATAGTGTGAAGACCTTTGTTACGGAGACTCTCAGGGCCTTATTCAGAACCAGTGTTAGGGGTTCAGGTAGGGAGAGCATCAGAGCCTGACTTAGGGAGAGCGATAGGGTCTGAGTGAGGCCTAGCATCAGACACTTAGTGGGGGACACTATCGGGGCATGACTTAGGAGCAGCATCAGGGCCTCTGTTGGATCAGCCTTAGGGTCTTAGTTAAAGTCATGATCAGGGTCTGAGTTAGTCACAGCATCAAGGCCTGAGTTAGTTAGGGAAAGCTTCAGGGCCTCACTTAGGGACAGCGTCAGGGCTTACTTTGGGACAGTTTCAGGACCTTGGTAAGACATGGGTCAGGTTATTAGCTCCGGATAATGTCAGGACTTTCGATGTTGATGGCAGCAGACCTTGGTTAGAGACAGTGTCAGGCCCTGAGTTACGACTAGCATCAGAGCCTTTGTTAGATACAATGTACGGGACTGAATTAGGAGTAGAGTCAGGGCCTTAGTTAGTGACAGTGTCAGGGCCTGACTTAGGGAGAGCGACAGGGCCTGAGTGAGGCTTAGCATCAGGCCCTTAGCTGGGCACACTGTCAGGGCATGACTTTGGAGCAGCATCAGCGTCTTTGCTGGATCAGCATTAAGGTCTTCGTTAGGTACATGATCAGGGCCTGAATTAGTCACAGCTTCAAGGCTTCAGTTAAGGAAAGCTTCAGGGCCTGAGTTAGGGACAGCCTCAGGTCTTCACTTAGGGACAGCGTCAGGGCTTATTTTGGGACAGTTTCAGGACCTTGGAAAGACATAGGTCAGGATAGTAGCTCAGGATAATGGCAGG
Organism: Balaenoptera acutorostrata; assembly: GCF_949987535.1. Taxonomy (NCBI): domain Eukaryota; kingdom Metazoa; phylum Chordata; class Mammalia; order Artiodactyla; family Balaenopteridae; genus Balaenoptera; species Balaenoptera acutorostrata. The sequence continues at coordinate 303,133 of NW_026646170.1, forward strand.
ACTTTTGATAGTGATGGCAGCAGGGCCTTAGTTACAGACGGTTTCAGGGCCTGAGTTAGGCCGAGCATCAGAGACTTTGTTAGGTACAGTGGAAGGGACTGAGTTAGGAGTAGTGTCAGGGCCTTGCTTAGGGACAGTGTCAGGGTCTGATTTAGGTGTACTGTCTGAGACCTAGTTAGGGACAGTGCTAGGGCCTGAGTTAGGATTAGTGTCAAGGCCTTATTGAGGACCAATTTCAGGGCCTTAGTTTGGACTAGCATCAGAGCCATTGTTAGGAATCGTATGAGGGCCTGAGTTAGGCATACTATCAGGGCCTTAGTTAGGGACAGTGCTAGGGCCTGAGTTAGGATTAGTGTCAAGGCCTAATTTAGGACCAATTTTAGGGCTTTAGTTTGGACTAGCAACAAAGCCTTTGTTAGGTAGCATGTCGGGGCCTCAGTTAGGTGTAGTGTCAGGGCCATTCTTAGGGACAGTATAAGGGCCTGACTTAGGAGAAGTTCAGGGCCTTAGCCAGGGAAAGTGTCAGGGCCTTAGTTAGGGACATTATCAGGGCCTGAATTAGCAGTAGTGTCAAAAGTCCTTAGTGAGGAGAGTAAGGAGTAAGTCAGGACTCAGGCCCTGACACTGTTCTTAAATAAGGCCCTGACATTACCTGTAACACAGGTCCTGATCTGATTCCTATCATAGGCGCTGATGTTGGACTTAACTAAGGCCCTGACACTGGTCCTAACTAAAGCTGTGACACTACTCTTAACTCAGGCCCTGACACTGTCCCTAACAAAGCCTCTGACACTACTCCTAAATCAGGCACTGACACTATCCCTAACTAAGGTCCTGACATACACCTAACTCAGGCCCTGACACTGTCTCTAACTAAGGCCCTGATACTACTCCAAACTCAGCACTGACACTGTCACTAACTAAGGCCCTGACACTATTCATAGCTCACGCCCTAACACCACTCCGAAATCATGCCCTGACAGTGTCCCTAACTAAGTCCCTGACACTATTCCTAACTCAGGCGCTGACACAATACTTAAGGAAGGCCCTGACATTACTCCTAACTCAGGCCCTGAAAAGGTCCCTAACTAAGGCCGACACAACTCCTAACTCAGGCACTAACACTGTCCCCTAAATAAGGCCCTGAAACTATTCCTAACTGAGGCGCTGATACAATACCTAATGAAGGCACTGATGCTGCTCCTAACTAAGGCCCTGACACTACTCCTATCTCAAGCAATGACACTGTCCCTAACTTAGGCCCTGACTCTACTCCTGACTCAGGCACTGACACTGGCCCTACCTTAGGCCCTGACACTACTCCTAACTAAGCAACTGACACTGTCCCTAACTAAGGCCCGGATACTACTCCTTACTCAGGCACTGACAATATCACTAACTAAGGCCGTGACACTACTCCCAAAATAGGCACTGAGACTGTCCCGAAATATGCCCTGACAGTACTCCGAACTCAGGCACTGACACTGTCCTTAACTAAGGCCCTGATACTACTTCCACCTCAGGCACTGACACTCTCCCTAAGTAAGCCCTGACATTACTCCCAATTCCGGCATTGACACTTTCGCTTACTAAGGCCCTGAAACTACTCACAACTCAGGCCCTTACACTGTTACTAACTACCGGTCTCAGACTACTCCTAACTCAGGCCCTGGCACTGTCCGTAACTTAGGCTCTGGCACTATTCCTAACTCAGACACTGACGCTGTCCCTTAACTAAGGGTCTGACACTCCTCCCAACTCAGACAGTGACACTCTATCAATTTAAGGCCTTGACACTACTCTTAACTCAGGCCCTGACACAGTCCATAATAAAGACCCTGAAACTAATCCCAACTCAGGCCCTGGCACTGTCCGTAACTAAGGGCCTGACACTACTTCCATCTCAGCAACTGACACCATCCCTAACTATGGCCCTGACACTATTCCCAACTCAGGCACTGACACTGTCACTAAATAAGGCCATTACACTTCTCTTAACTCAACAACTGGCACTCTCCGTAACTAAGGCTTTGACACAATACTTAACTCATGCCCTGACACTGTCCTTAACTAAGACCCTGAGAGTACTCCCAACTCAGTCACTGACACTGTTCCTAACTACGGCCCAGAGACTACTCCCAATTCAGGCCCTGACACTGTCCCTAACTAAGGCACTGATATTACTCCCAACTCAGGCACTGACACTGTCCCTAACTAAGGCCCTGACACTACTCCCAACTCAGGCACTGACACTGTCCCTAACTAAGGCCCTGACACGACTCCCATCTCAGCCACTGACACTGTCCCTAAGGCCCTGACACTACCTCCAACTCAGGCACTGACACTATCCCTAACTACAGCCCTGAAACTTCGCCTAACTCAGGCACTTACTAATGTCCTGACACAACTCCCAACTCAGGCACTGACATTGTTCCTAACAAAGGCCCTGACACTAATCCCAACATAGGCACTGAGACTGTCCCGAAATACGCCCTGACAGTACTCCCAACTCAGGCACTGACACTGTCCCTAACTAAGGCCCTGACACTACTCCCAAACTAGGCACTGACATTGTCCCTAACTAAGGCCCTGACATTACTCTCAACTCAGGCACTAACACTGTCCCTAACTAAGGACTTGACACTCCTCTTAACTCAGGCCCTGGCACAGTCCCTAACAAAGGCCTGCCACTTCCCCCAACTCTGGCACTGAGAGTGTCCCTAACTACGGCCATCACACTACTCCTAACTCAGGCACTGATGCTATCCCTAACTAAGGCTCTGACACTACTCCCAACACAGGCATTGACACTGTCCCTAACTAAGACCCTCACACTACTACTTACTTAGGCACTGACACGCTACCTAACTAAGGCCCTGAGACTACTTCTACCTCAGACCCTGACACTGTCCCTAACGAAGGACCTGATACTACTCCCAACACAGGCACTGACACTCTCCCTAACTAAGGCCTTGACATTACTTTTAACTCATGCCCTGATGCTGTCCCAAAAAAGACCCTGAGACTATTCCCAACTCAGGCACTGACACTCTCCCTAACTAAGCCCCTGACACTACTCCCATCTCAGCCACTGACACTGTCCCTAATGCCCTGACACTACTTCCAACTCAGGCACTGACCCTGTCCCTAACTAGGCCCTGACACTACTCCCAACTCAGGCACTGACACTGTCACTAACTAAGGCCCTGACATAACTGCCAACTCCGGCACTGACACTTTCTCTAACTACGGCCCTGAAACTACTCACAACTCAGGCCCTGACACTGTTCCTAACTACTGGTCTCAGACTACTCCTAACTTAGGCCCTGACACTATTCCTAACACAGTCCCTGACACTGTCCCTAACTAAGGTCCTGAGACTATTCCTAACTCAGACCCTGACACTGTCCATAACTTAGGCCATGTCACTACTCCCAACTCAGGCACTGAAGCTGTTCCTAACTAAGGGTCTGACACTACTCCAAACTGAGACACTGACACTCTTCCAAATTAAGGCCTTGACACTACTCTTACCTCAGGCCCTGACACTGTCCATAATAAAGACCCTGACAAAAATCCCAACTTAGGCACTGACAATGTCCGTAACTAAGGCCCTGACACTATTCCCATCTCAGCCACTGACACTGTCCCTAACTATGGCCCTGACACTACTCCCAATGCAAGCACTGGCGCTGTCCCTAACTAAGGCATTGGCACTACTCCCAACTCGCCCTGGCGCTGTCCCTAACTAAGGCTCTGACACTACTCCCAATTCAGGCAATGACAGTGTCCCTAACTGAGGCAATGATACTACTCCCAACTCAAGCACTAAGGCTCTGGATCATTGTGATGACCAGCGCCATGGAGCATTGTGATGACAAGGGCGTGGAGCATTGTGATGACAGTGGTCATGGAACATTGTGACGATAAGGGCATCGAGCCGAGTTAGGGACAGTCTAGCGGCCTTGGGACTAAATTCAGTGCCTGAATTAGGCACAGCATAAGGTCTTTAGTTAGCATACGAGGTAGGACATTAGCTCGGGACAGGGTTAGGGTAAAGGCTTGGAATCGTGTCAGCAAATGACCTAAGGATAGTGTGAAGACCTTTGTTACTGAGACTCTCAGGGACTTCTTCAGAAGCAGTGTTAGGGCTTCAGGTAGGGACAGCATCAGGGCCTGACTTAGGGAGAGCGACAGGGCCTGAGTGAGGCCTAATGTCAGGCCCTTAGCTGGGGACACTGTCAGGGAATGACTTAGGAGCAGCATCAGTGCCTTTGTTGGATCAGCTTTAGGCTCTTAGGTAAAGACATGACCGGAGCCCTAGTTAGTCACAGCGTCAAGGCCTCAGTTAGGGAAAGCTTCAGGGTCTGAGTTACAGACAGCCTCAGGTCTTCACTTAAAGACAGCCACAGGGCTTTCTTAGGGACAGTGTCAGGACCTTGGTTAGAAATGAGTCAGGATATTAGCTCAGGAGAGTGTCAGGATTTTAGTTTTTGCTGGCAGCAGGGCCTCTATTAAGGACAGATTCCAGGCCTTTGTTAGATTCAGTGTCATGGCCTTAGTTAGGAGTAGTCAGGGCCTTAGTTAGGGAGAGCATGAGGGTTTCAGTTCGCATAAGATGCAGGAGATTATCTCGGGACAGAGTCAGGTTCCAGGCCAGAGATAGTGAAAGGAAATGACCAAGGGATAACGAGAAGACCTTAGTTATTGAGAGCATCAGGGCCTTAGTTAGCAGCAGCGTGAGCGCCTTAATCAGGACCAGCGCCAGGGCTTGATGTATGGACAGCATCAGAGCCTAAGTAAGGTACAGCAACAGGGCCTAAGTGAGGCCTATCTTTAGGGCCTGAGTAAGGGACAGTATCAGGGCATGACTTAGGAGCAGCATAAAGGCCTCTGTAGGATCAGCATTAGGGTCTTCGTTAAAGCTATTATCAGGGCCTTCGTTAGGGATAACCTCAAGGCCTCACTTAGGGACAGCGTCAGGGCTTACTTTGGGAAAGTTTCAGGACCTTGGTAAGACATGGGTCAGGCTATTAGCTCAGGATAATATCAGGTGTTCAGATATTGACGGCAGCAGGGCCTTAGTTAGAGGCAGTGTCAGGGCCTAAGTTAGGACTAGCATCAGAGCCTTTGTTAGGTACAGTGTCAGTGACTGAGTTAGGTGTAGTGTCAGAGCCTTAGTTAGGGACAGTGTCAGGGCCTGCATTAGGACGAGCCTCCAGGCCTCAGTTAGGGACAGGTTCACGGCCTCGGACCTAAATTCAGGGCCTCATTCAGGGACAGAATCAGGGATTTAGCTAGCATAAGGGAATCTACAGCTGAAAGCAACCTGAACACCACCTCAAGCAGATGCAGAAGTGAACCATGCACGCTCCTATGAAGGAAGATTCCACAGCAGTTGAGTACATTTTGTTTAAAGTTAGTAACACTATAAAAATTATGTTTGGAAGAAAACTATATTCAGAAGATGAAAGAATCTCGTTCTAAAGAATCTCTTTAGCTAATCTCGACATTAGCTAAAGAGAAGGTTAGGTTAAGGTCTAGGGAGAGTGTCAGGAAATGACCTAGGGATAGTGTCAAGACCTTAGTTACTTAGCACATCAGGGCCTAATTTAGGAGCAGTGAGTGTCAGGGCTTCGGGTAGGAACAGCGTCAGAGCCTGACTTAGGGAGTGGGACAGGGCCTGAGTGAGGCCTAGCGTCAGGGCCTTAGCTAGAGACAGTGTCAAGGCATGACTTAGGAGCAGCCTAAGAGCCATGGTAGGATCAGCCTCAGGGGCTATGTTAAAGATATTATCAGGGCCTCTGTTAGGGACAGCCTCAAGGCCTCACTTCGAGACAGCATCAGGGCTTCCTTAGGGACAGTTTCAGGACCTTGGTAAGAGATGGGTCAAGAAATTAGCTCAGGATAGTGTCAGGACTTTAGCTATTGACGGCAGCAGGGCCTTAGTTAGGGACAGTGTCAGGCCCTGAATTAGGACGAACATCGAGGCCTTAGGTACGGACAGGGTCACAGCCTCGAGAGTAATTTTAGGCCCTTAGTTAAGGACAGCAGCAGGGCTGTAGTTAGCATAAGAGGCACGACACTTCCTAGGGACAGGCTCAGGTTATGGTCTAGGGAGAGTGTCAGGAAAGGACCTAAGCATAGTGTCAAAACCTTAGTTACTGAGAGTATCAGATCCTTATTTAGAACCAGTGTCAGGGCTTCAGGTAGGGACAGCATCAGAGCCTGACTTAGGCAGAGCGACAGGGCCTGAGTGAGGCCTAGCGTCAGGCCCTTAGCTGAGGACACTGTCAGGGCATGACTTAGGAACAGAATCAGCGCCTCTGTTGGATCAGCCTTAGCGTCTTTGTTACAGATATGATCAGGGCCTGACTTAGTCACAGCTTCAAGGCCTCACTTAGGGAAAGCTTCAGGGCCTGAGTTAGGGACAGCCTCAGTTCTTAACATAGGGACAGCGACAGGGCTTTCTTAGGGACAGTGTCAGGACCTTGGTTAGAAATATGTCAGGATATTAACTCAGGCTAGTGTCCAGTTTTTAGTTATTGCTGACAGCAGGGCCTATATTAGGGGCAAATTCTGAGCCTTACTTCGAGACAGTGTCAGGGCCTGAGTTAGGACTAGCATCAGAGCCCTTGTAAAGTACAGTGTCAGGGACTGAGTTAGGTGCAGTGTCAGGGCTTTAGTTAGGGACAGTGTCAGCGCCTCAGTTAGGATGAGCCTCCAACCTCAGTTAGGGACAGCTTGACGGCCTCGGGACTAATTTCAGGCTCTTAGTTCGAGACAGCATCAGGGATTTAGTTAGCATAAGAGGCTCGACAATAGCTAAAGACAAGTTTAGGTTAAGATCTAGGGAGAGTGTCAGGAAATGACCTAGGGATAGTGGCAAGACCATAGCTAATTAGAGCATCAGTGCCTAATTTAGGCCCAGTGTCAGGGCTTCAGGTAGGGACAGAGTCTTAGCCTGACTTAGGGAGAGCGACAGGGCCTGAGTGATGCCTAGAGTCAGGGCCTTAGCTACGGACAGCGTCAGGGCATGACATAGGATCAACATAAGGGTCTCTGTAAGATCAGCATTAGAGTTTCGTTCAAGACATTATCAGGACCTCTGTGAGGGACAGCCTCAGGGCCTCACTTAGGGACAGTGTCAGGGCTAACTTTGGGAGAGTTTCAGGACCTTGGTAAGACATGGGTCAGGGTATTAGCTCAGGATAATGTCAGGACTTTAGATATTGATGGTAGCAGCGCCTACGTTAGGGAAAGTTTCAAGGCGTTAGTTAGGAGTAGCGGGCCTCTAATAGGTCCAGTGTCAGATCCTCAGTTAGCAATAGTGTTAGGGCCTTAGTTAGGGACAGTGTCAGGGCCGGATGTAGGGCGAGCATCTAGGCCTTCGTTCGGGACAGGTTCATGGTCTTGGGACCAAATTCCGTGCCTGAGGTAGGCACAGCCTAAGGGCTTCAGTTAGCATAAGAGGCAGGACATTAGCTAGTGACCGTGTCAGTTTAACATCTAGGGAAAGTGTCAGGAAATGACCTAAGGATAGTGTGAAGACCTTTGTTACGGAGACTCTCAGGGCCTTATTCAGAACCAGTGTTAGGGGTTCAGGTAGGGACAGCATCAGAGCCTGACTTAGGGAGAGCGATAGGGTCTGAGGGAGGCCTAGCATCAGACACTTAGTGGGGGACACTATCGGGGCATGACTTAGGAGCAGCATCAGGGCCTCTGTTGGATCAGCCTTAGGGTCTTAGTTAAAGTCATGATCAGGGTCTGAGTTAGTCACAGCATCAAGGCCTGAGTTAGTTAGGGAAAGCTTCAGGGCCTCACTTAGGGACAGCGTCAGGGCTTACTTTGGGACAGTTTCAGGACCTTGGTAAGACATGGGTCAGGTTATTAGCTCCGGATAATGTCAGGACTTTCGATGTTGATGGCAGCAGGCCTTGGTTAGAGACAGTGTCAGGCCCTGAGTTACGACTAGCATCAGAGCCTTTGTTAGATACAATGTACGGGACTGAATTAGGAGTAGAGTCAGGGCCTTAGTTAGTGACAGTGTCAGGGCCTGACTTAGGGAGAGCGACAGGGCCTGAGTGAGGCTTAGCATCAGGCCCTTAGCTGGGCACACTGTCAGGGCATGACTTTGGAGCAACATCAGCGTCTTTGCTGGATCAGCATTAAGGTCTTCGTTAGGTACATGATCAGGGCCTGAATTAGTCACAGCTTCAAGGCTTCAGTTAAGGAAAGCTTCAGGGCCTGAGTTAGGGACAGCCTCAGGTCTTCACTTAGGGACAGCGTCAGGGCTTACTTTGGGACAGTTTCAGGACCTTGGAAAGACATAGGTCAGGATAGTAGCTCAGGATAATGGCAGGACTTTTGATAGTGATGGCAGCAGGGCCTTAGTTACAGACGGTTTCAGGGCCTGAGTTAAGCCGAGCATCAGAGACTTTGTTAGGTACAGTGGAAGGGACTGAGTTAGGAGTAGTGTCAGGGCCTTGCTTAGGGACAGTGTCAGGGTCTGATTTAGGTGTACTGTCTGAGACCTAGTTAGGGACAGTGCTAGGGCCTGAGTTAGGATTAGTGTCAAGGCCTTATTGAGGACCAATTTCAGGGCCTTAGTTTGGACTAGCATCAGAGCCATTGTTAGGAATCGTATGAGGGCCTGAGTTAGGCATACTATCAGGGCCTTAGTTAGGGAGAGTTTTAGGGCCTGAGTTACGATTAGTGTCAAGGCCTTATTTAGGACCAATTTTAGGGCTTTAGTTTGGACTAGCAACAAAGCCTTTGTTAGGTAGCATGTCGGGGCCTCAGTTAGGTGTAGTGTCAGGGCCATTGTTAGGGACAGTATCAGGGCCTGACTTAGGAGAAGTTCAGGGCCTTAGCCAGGGAAAGTGTCAGGGCCTTAGTTAGGGACATTCTCAGGGCCTGAATTAGCAGTAGTGTCAAAAGTCCTTAGTGAGGAGAGTAAGGAGTAAGTCAGGACTCAGGCCCTGACACTGTTCTTAAATAAGGCCCTGACATTACCTGTAACACAGGTCCTGATCTGATTCCTATCATAGGCGCTGATGTTGGACTTAGCTAAGGCCCTGACACTGGTCCTAACTAAAGCTGTGACACTACTCTTAACGCAGGCCCTGACACTGTCCCTAACAAAGCCTCTGACACTACTCCTAAATCAGGCACTGACACTGTCCCTAACTAAGGCCCTGACATACACCTAACTCAGGCCCTGACACTGTCTCTAACTAAGGCCCTGATACTACTCCAAACTCAGCACTGACACTGTCACTATCTAAGGCCCTGACACTATTCATAGCTCACGCCCTAACACAACTCCGAAATCATGCCCTGACAATGTCCCTAACTACGGCCCTGACACTATTCCTAACTCAGGCGCTGACACAATACTTAAGGAAGGCCCTGACATTACTCCTAACTCAGGCCCTGAAAAGGTCCCTAACTAAGGCCGACACAACTCCTAACTCAGGCACTAACACTGTCCCTAAATAAGGCCCTGAAACTATTCCTAACTGAGGCGCTGATACAATACCTAACGAAGGCACTGATGCTACTCCTAACTAAGGCCCTGACACTACTCCTATCTCAAGCAATGACACTGTCCCTAACTTAGGCCCTGACTCTACTCCTGACTCAGGCACTGACACTGGCCCTACCTTAGGCCCTGACACTACTCCTAACTAAGCAACTGACACTGTCCCTAACTAAGGCCCGGATACTACTCCTTACTCAGGCACTGACAATATCACTAACTAAGGCCGTGACACTACTCCCAAAATAGGCACTGAGACTGTCCCGAAATATGCCCTGACAGTACTCCGAACTCAGGCACTGACACTGTCCTTAACTAAGGCCCTGATACTACTTCCACCTCAGGCACTGACACTCTCCCTAAGTAAGCCCTGACATTACTCCCAATTCCGGCATTGACACTTTCACTTACTAAGGCCCTGAAACTACTCACAACTCAGGCCCTTACACTGTTACTAACTACCGGTCTCAGACTACTCCTAACTCAGGCCCTGGCACTGTCCGTAACTTAGGCTCTGGCACTATTCCTAACTCAGACACTGACGCTGTCCCTTAACTAAGGGTCTGACACTCCTCCCAACTCAGACAGTGACACTCTATCAATTTAAGGCCTTGACACTACTCTTAACTCAGGCCCTGACACAGTCCATAATAAAGACCCTGAAACTAATCCCAACTCAGGCCCTGGCACTGTCTGTAACTAAGGGCCTGACACTACTTCCATCTCAGCAACTGACATCATCCCTAACTATGGCCCTGACACTATTCCCAACTCAGGCACTGACACTGTCACTAAATAAGGCCATTACACTTCTCTTAACTCAACAACTGGCACTCTCCGTAACTAAGGCTTTGACACAATACTTAACTCATGCCCTGACACTGTCCTTAACTAAGACCCTGAGAGTACTCCCAACTCAGTCACTGACACTGTTCCTAACTACGGCCCAGAGACTACTCCCAATTCAGGCCCTGACACTGTCCCTAACTAAGGCACTGATATTACTCCCAACTCAGGCACTGACACTGTCCCTAACTAAGGCCCTGACACTACTCCCAACTCAGGCACTGACACTGTCCCTAACTAAGGCCCTGACACGACTCCCATCTCAGCCACTGACACTGTCCCTAAGGCCCTGACACTACCTCCAACTCAGGCACTGACACTATCCCTAACTACAGCCCTGACACTTCGCCTAACTCAGGCACTTACTAATGTCCTGACACAACTCCCAACTCAGGCACTGACATTGTTCCTAACAAAGGCCCTGACACTAATCCCAACATAGGCACTGAGACTGTCCCGAAATACGCCCTGACAGTACTCCCAACTCAGGCACTGACACTGTCCCTAACTAAGGCCCTGACACGATTCCTAACTCAGGCGCTGACACAATACTTAAGGAAGGCCCTGACATTACTCCTAACTCAGGCCCTGAAAAGGTCCCTAACTAAGGCCGACACAACTCCTAACTCAGGCACTAACACTGTCCCTAAATAAGGCCCTGAAACTATTCCTAACTGAGGCGCTGATACAATACCTAACGAAGGCACTGATGCTACTCCTAACTAAGGCCCTGACACTACTCCTATCTCAAGCAATGACACTGTCCCTAACTTAGGCCCTGACTCTACTCCTGACTCAGGCACTGACACTGGCCCTACCTTAGGCCCTGACACTACTCCGAACTAAGCAACTGACACTGTCCCTAACTAAGGCCCTGACACTACTCCCAAACTAGGCACTGACTTTGTCCCTAACTAAGGCCCTGACATTACTCTCAACTCAGGCACTAACACTGTCCCTAACTAAGGACTTGACACTCCTCTTAACTCAGGCCCTGGCACAGTCCCTAACAAAGGCCTGCCACTTCCCCCAACTCTGGCACTGAGAGTGTCCCTAACTACGGCCATCACACTACTCCTAACTCAGGCACTGATGCTATCCCTAACTAAGGCTCTGACACTACTCCCAACACAGGCATTGACACTGTCCCTAACTAAGGCCCTCACACTACTACTTACTTAGGCACTGACACGCTACCTAACTAAGGCCCTGAGACTACTTCTACCTCAGACCCTGACACTATCCCTAACGAAGGGCCTGATACTACTCCCAACACAGGCACTGACACTCTCCCTAACTAAGGCCTTGACACTACTTTTAACTCATGCCCTGATGCTGTCCCAAAAAAGACCCTGAGACTATTCCCAACTCAGGCACTGACACTCTCCCTAACTAAGACCCTGACACTACTCCCATCTCAGCCACTGACACTGTCCCTAATGCCCTGACACTACTTCCAACTCAGGCACTGACACTGTCCCTAACTAGGCCCTGACACTACTCCCAACTCAGGCACTGACACTGTCACTAACTAAGGCCCTGACATAACTGCCAACTCCGGCACTGACACTTTCTCTAACTACGGCCCTGAAACTACTCACAACTCAGGCCCTGACACTGTTCCTAACTACCGGTCTCAGACTACTCCTAACTTAGGCCCTGACACTATTCCTAACACAGTCCCTGACACTGTCCCTAACTAAGGTCCTGAGACGATTCCTAACTCAGACCCTGACACTGTCCATAACTTAGGCCATGTCACTACTCCCAACTCAGGCACTGACGCTGTTCCTAACTAAGGGTCTGACACTACTCCAAACTGAGACACTGACACTCTTCCAAATTAAGGCCTTGACACTACTCTTACCTCAGGCCCTGACACTGTCCATAATAAAGACCGTGACAAAAATCCCAACTTAGGCACTGACAATGTCCGTAACTAAGGCCCTGACACTATTCCCATCTCAGCCACTGACACTGTCCCTAACTATGGCCCTGACACTACTCCAAATGCAAGCACTGGCGCTGTCCCTAACTAAGGCATTGGCACTACTCCCAACTCGCCCTGGCGCTGTCCCTAACTAAGGCTCTGACACTACTCCCAATTCAGGCAATGACAGTGTCCCTAACTGAGGCAATGATACTACTCCCAACTCAAGCACTAAGGCTCTGGATCATTGTGATGACCAGCGCCATGGAGCATTGTGATGACAAGGGCGTGGAGCATTGTGATGACAGTGGTCATGGAACATTGTGACGATAAGGGCATCGAGCCGAGTTAGGGACAGTCTAGCGGCCTTGGGACTAAATTCAGTGCCTGAATTAGGCACAGCATAAGGTCTTTAGTTAGCATACGAGGTAGGACATTAGCTCGGGACAGGGTTAGGGTAAAGGCTTGGAATCGTGTCAGCAAATGACCTAAGGATAGTGTGAAGACCTTTGTTACTGAGACTCTCAGGGACTTCTTCAGAAGCAGTGTTAGGGCTTCAGGTAGGGACAGCATCAGGGCCTGACTTAGGGAGAGCGACAGGGCCTGAGTGAGGCCTAATGTCAGGCCCTTAGCTGGGGACACTGTCAGGGAATGACTTAGGAGCAGCATCAGTGCCTTTGTTGGATCAGCTTTAGGCTCTTAGGTAAAGACATGACCGGAGCCCTAGTTAGTCACAGCGTCAAGGCCTCAGTTAGGGAAAGCTTCAGGGTCTGAGTTACAGACAGCCTCAGGTCTTCACTTAAAGACAGCCACAGGGCGTTCTTAGGGACAGTGTCAGGACCTTGGTTAGAAATGAGTCAGGATATTAGCTCAGGAGAGTGTCAGGATTTTACTTTTTGCTGGCAGCAGGGCCTCTATTAAGGACAGATTCCGGGCCTTTGTTAGATTCAGTGTCATGGCCTTAGTTAGGAGTAGTCAGGGCCTTAGTTAGGGAGAGCATGAGGGTTTCAGTTCGCATAAGATGCAGGAGATTATCTCGGGACAGAGTCAGGTTCCAGGCCAGAGATAGTGAAAGGAAATGACCAAGGGATAACGAGAAGACCTTAGTTATTGAGAGCATCAGGGCCTTAGTTAGCAGCAGCGTGAGCACCTTAATCAGGACCAGCGCCAGGGCTTGATGTATGGACAGCATCAGAGCCTAAGTAAGGTACAGCAACAGGGCCTAAGTGAGGCCTATCTTTAGGGCCTGAGTAAGGGACAGTATCAGGGCATGACTTAGGAGCAGCATAAAGGCCTCTGTAGGATCAGCATTAGGGTCTTCGTTAAAGCTATTATCAGGGCCTCCGTTAGGGATAACCTCAAGGCCTCACTTAGGGACAGCGTCAGGGCTTACTTTGGGAAAGTTTCAGGACCTTGGTAAGACACGGGTCAGGCTATTAGCTCAGGATAATATCAGGTGTTCAGATATTGACGGCAGCAGGGCCTTAGTTAGAGGCAGTGTCAGGGCCTAAGTTAGGACTAGCATCAGAGCCTTTGTTAGGTACAGTGTCAGTGACTGAGTTAGGTGTAGTGTCAGAGCCTTAGTTAGGGACAGTGTCAGGGCCTGCATTAGGACGAGCCTCCAGGCCTCAGTTAGGGACAGGTTCACGGCCTCGGACCTAAATTCAGGGCCTCATTTAGGGACAGAATCAGGGATTTAGCTAGCATAAGGGAATCTACAGCTGAAAGCAACCTGAACACCACCTCAAGCAGATGCAGAAGTGAACCATGCACGCTCCTATGAAGGAAGATTCCACAGCAGTTGAGTACATTTTGTTTAAAGTTAGTAACACTATAAAAATTATGTTTGGAAGAAAACTATATTCAGAAGATGAAAGAATCTCGTTCTAAAGAATCTCTTTAGCTAATCTCGACATTAGCTAAAGAGAAGGTTAGGTTAAGGTCTAGGGAGAGTGTCAGGAAATGACCTAGGGATAGTGTCAAGACCTTAGTTACTTAGCACATCAGGGCCTAATTTAGGAGCAGTGAGTGTCAGGGCTTCGGGTAGGAACAGCGTCAGAGCCTGACTTAGGGAGTGGGACAGGGCCTGAGTGAGGCCTAGCGTCAGGGCCTTAGCTAGAGACAGTGTCAAGGCATGACTTAGGAGCAGCCTAAGAGCCATGGTAGGATCAGCCTCAGGGGCTATGTTAAAGATATTATCAGGGCCTCTGTTAGGGACAGCCTCAAGGCCTCACTTCGAGACAGCATCAGGGCTTCCTTAGGGACAGTTTCAGGACCTTGGTAAGAGATGGGTCAAGAAATTAGCTCAGGATAGTGTCAGGACTTTAGCTATTGACGGCAGCAGGGCCTTAGTTAGGGACAGTGTCAGGCCCTGAATTAGGACGAACATCGAGGCCTTAGGTACGGACAGGGTCACAGCCTCGAGAGTAATTTTAGGCCCTTAGTTAAGGACAGCAGCAGGGCTGTAGTTAGCATAAGAGGCACGACATTTGCTAGGGACAGGCTCAGGTTATGGTCTAGGGAGAGTGTCAGGAAAGGACCTAAGCATAGTGTCAAAACCTTAGTTACTGAGAGTATCAGATCCTTATTTAGAACCAGTGTCAGGGCTTCAGGTAGGGACAGCATCAGAGCCTGACTTAGGCAGAGCGACAGGGCCTGAGTGAGGCCTAGCGTCAGTCCCTTAGCTGAGGACACTGTCAGGGCATGACTTAGGAACAGAATCAGCGCCTCTGTTGGATCAGCCTTAGCGTCTTTGTTACAGATATGATCAGGGCCTGACTTAGTCACAGCTTCAAGGCCTCACTTAGGGAAAGCTTCAGGGCCTGAGTTAGGGACAGCCTCAGTTCTTAACATAGGGACAGTGACAGGGCTTTCTTAGGGACAGTGTCAGGACCTTGGTTAGAAATATGTCAGGATATTAACTCAGGCTAGTGTCCAGTTTTTAGTTATTGCTGACAGCAGGGCCTATATTAGGGGCAAATTCTGAGCCTTACTTCGAGACAGTGTCAGGGCCTGAGTTAGGACTAGCATCAGAGCCCTTGTAAAGTACAGTGTCAGGGACTGAGTTAGGTGCAGTGTCAGGGCTTTAGTTAGGGACAGTGTCAGCGCCTCAGTTAGGATGAGCCTCCAACCTCAGTTAGGGACAGCTTGACGGCCTCGGGACTAATTTCAGGCTCTTAGTTCGAGACAGCATCAGGGATTTAGTTAGCATAAGAGGCTCGACAATAGCTAAAGACAAGTTTAGGTTAAGATCTAGGGAGAGTGTCAGGAAATGACCTAGGGATAGTGGCAAGACCATAGCTAATTAGAGCATCAGTGCCTAATTTAGGCCCAGTGTCAGGGCTTCAGGTAGGGACAGAGTCTTAGCCTGACTTAGGGAGAGCGACAGGGCCTGAGTGATGCCTAGAGTCAGGGCCTTAGCTACGGACAGCGTCAGGGCATGACATAGGATCAACATAAGGGTCTCTGTAAGATCAGCATTAGAGTTTCGTTCAAGACATTATCAGGACCTCTGTGAGGGACAGCCTCAGGGCCTCACTTAGGGACAGTGTCAGGGCTAACTTTGGGAGAGTTTCAGGACCTTGGTAAGACATGGGTCAGGGTATTAGCTCAGGATAATGTCAGGACTTTAGATATTGATGGTAGCAGCGCCTACGTTAGGGAAAGTTTCAAGGCGTTAGTTAGGAGTAGCGGGCCTCTAATAGGTCCAGTGTCAGATCCTCAGTTAGCAATAGTGTTAGGGCCTTAGTTAGGGACAGTGTCAGGGCCGGATGTAGGGCGAGCATCTAGGCCTTCGTTCGGGACAGGTTCATGGTCTTGGGACCAAATTCCGTGCCTGAGGTAGGCACAGCCTAAGGGCTTCAGTTAGCATAAGAGGCAGGACATTAGCTAGTGACCGTGTCAGTTTAACATCTAGGGAAAGTGTCAGGAAATGACCTAAGGATAGTGTGAAGACCTTTGTTACGGAGACTCTCAGGGCCTTATTCAGAACCAGTGTTAGGGGTTCAGGTAGGGACAGCATCAGAGCCTGACTTAGGGAGAGCGATAGGGTCTGAGGGAGGCCTAGCATCAGACACTTAGTGGGGGACACTATCGGGGCATGACTTAGGAGCAGCATCAGGGCCTCTGTTGGATCAGCCTTAGGGTCTTAGTTAAAGTCATGATCAGGGTCTGAGTTAGTCACAGCATCAAGGCCTGAGTTAGTTAGGGAAAGCTTCAGGGCCTCACTTAGGGACAGCGTCAGGGCTTACTTTGGGACAGTTTCAGGACCTTGGTAAGACATGGGTCAGGTTATTAGCTCCGGATAATGTCAGGACTTTCGATGTTGATGGCAGCAGGCCTTGGTTAGAGACAGTGTCAGGCCCTGAGTTACGACTAGCATCAGAGCCTTTGTTAGATACAATGTACGGGACTGAATTAGGAGTAGAGTCAGGGCCTTAGTTAGTGACAGTGTCAGGGCCTGACTTAGGGAGAGCGACAGGGCCTGAGTGAGGCTTAGCATCAGGCCCTTAGCTGGGCACACTGTCAGGGCATGACTTTGGAGCAACATCAGCGTCTTTGCTGGATCAGCATTAAGGTCTTCGTTAGGTACATGATCAGGGCCTGAATTAGTCACAGCTTCAAGGCTTCAGTTAAGGAAAGCTTCAGGGCCTGAGTTAGGGACAGCCTCAGGTCTTCACTTAGGGACAGCGTCAGGGCTTACTTTGGGACAGTTTCAGGACCTTGGAAAGACATAGGTCAGGATAGTAGCTCAGGATAATGGCAGGACTTTTGATAGTGATGGCAGCAGGGCCTTAGTTACAGACGGTTTCAGGGCCTGAGTTAAGCCGAGCATCAGAGACTTTGTTAGGTACAGTGGAAGGGACTGAGTTAGGAGTAGTGTCAGGGCCTTGCTTAGGGACAGTGTCAGGGTCTGATTTAGGTGTACTGTCTGAGACCTAGTTAGGGACAGTGCTAGGGCCTGAGTTAGGATTAGTGTCAAGGCCTTATTGAGGACCAATTTCAGGGCCTTAGTTTGGACTAGCATCAGAGCCATTGTTAGGAATCGTATGAGGGCCTGAGTTAGGCATACTATCAGGGCCTTAGTTAGGGAGAGTTTTAGGGCCTGAGTTACGATTAGTGTCAAGGCCTTATTTAGGACCAATTTTAGGGCTTTAGTTTGGACTAGCAACAAAGCCTTTGTTAGGTAGCATGTCGGGGCCTCAGTTAGGTGTAGTGTCAGGGCCATTGTTAGGGACAGTATCAGGGCCTGACTTAGGAGAAGTTCAGGGCCTTAGCCAGGGAAAGTGTCAGGGCCTTAGTTAGGGACATTCTCAGGGCCTGAATTAGCAGTAGTGTCAAAAGTCCTTAGTGAGGAGAGTAAGGAGTAAGTCAGGACTCAGGCCCTGACACTGTTCTTAAATAAGGCCCTGACATTACCTGTAACACAGGTCCTGATCTGATTCCTATCATAGGCGCTGATGTTGGACTTAGCTAAGGCCCTGACACTGGTCCTAACTAAAGCTGTGACACTACTCTTAACGCAGGCCCTGACACTGTCCCTAACAAAGCCTCTGACACTACTCCTAAATCAGGCACTGACACTGTCCCTAACTAAGGCCCTGACATACACCTAACTCAGGCCCTGACACTGTCTCTAACTAAGGCCCTGATACTACTCCAAACTCAGCACTGACACTGTCACTATCTAAGGCCCTGACACTATTCATAGCTCACGCCCTAACACAACTCCGAAATCATGCCCTGACAATGTCCCTAACTAAGGCCCTGACACTATTCCTAACTCAGGCGCTGACACAATACTTAAGGAAGGCCCTGACATTACTCCTAACTCAGGCCCTGAAAAGGTCCCTAACTAAGGCCGACACAACTCCTAACTCAGGCACTAACACTGTCCCTAAATAAGGCCCTGAAACTATTCCTAACTGAGGCGCTGATACAATACCTAACGAAGGCACTGATGCTACTCCTAACTAAGGCCCTGACACTACTCCTATCTCAAGCAATGACACTGTCCCTAACTTAGGCCCTGACTCTACTCCTGACTCAGGCACTGACACTGGCCCTACCTTAGGCCCTGACACTACTCCTAACTAAGCAACTGACACTGTCCCTAACTAAGGCCCGGATACTACTCCTTACTCAGGCACTGACAATATCACTAACTAAGGCCGTGACACTACTCCCAAAATAGGCACTGAGACTGTCCCGAAATATGCCCTGACAGTACTCCGAACTCAGGCACTGACACTGTCCTTAACTAAGGCCCTGATACTACTTCCACCTCAGGCACTGACACTCTCCCTAAGTAAGCCCTGACATTACTCCCAATTCCGGCATTGACACTTTCACTTACTAAGGCCCTGAAACTACTCACAACTCAGGCCCTTACACTGTTACTAACTACCGGTCTCAGACTACTCCTAACTCAGGCCCTGGCACTGTCCGTAACTTAGGCTCTGGCACTATTCCTAACTCAGACACTGACGCTGTCCCTTAACTAAGGGTCTGACACTCCTCCCAACTCAGACAGTGACACTCTATCAATTTAAGGCCTTGACACTACTCTTAACTCAGGCCCTGACACAGTCCATAATAAAGACCCTGAAACTAATCCCAACTCAGGCCCTGGCACTGTCTGTAACTAAGGGCCTGACACTACTTCCATCTCAGCAACTGACATCATCCCTAACTATGGCCCTGACACTATTCCCAACTCAGGCACTGACACTGTCACTAAATAAGGCCATTACACTTCTCTTAACTCAACAACTGGCACTCTCCGTAACTAAGGCTTTGACACAATACTTAACTCATGCCCTGACACTGTCCTTAACTAAGACCCTGAGAGTACTCCCAACTCAGTCACTGACACTGTTCCTAACTACGGCCCAGAGACTACTCCCAATTCAGGCCCTGACACTGTCCCTAACTAAGGCACTGATATTACTCCCAACTCAGGCACTGACACTGTCCCTAACTAAGGCCCTGACACTACTCCCAACTCAGGCACTGACACTGTCCCTAACTAAGGCCCTGACACGACTCCCATCTCAGCCACTGACACTGTCCCTAAGGCCCTGACACTACCTCCAACTCAGGCACTGACACTATCCCTAACTACAGCCCTGAAACTTCGCCTAACTCAGGCACTTACTAATGTCCTGACACAACTCCCAACTCAGGCACTGACATTGTTCCTAACAAAGGCCCTGACACTAATCCCAACATAGGCACTGAGACTGTCCCGAAATACGCCCTGACAGTACTCCCAACTCAGGCACTGACACTGTCCCTAACTAAGGCCCTGACACGATTCCTAACTCAGGCGCTGACACAATACTTAAGGAAGGCCCTGACATTACTCCTAACTCAGGCCCTGAAAAGGTCCCTAACTAAGGCCGACACAACTCCTAACTCAGGCACTAACACTGTCCCTAAATAAGGCCCTGAAACTATTCCTAACTGAGGCGCTGATACAATACCTAACGAAGGCACTGATGCTACTCCTAACTAAGGCCCTGACACTACTCCTATCTCAAGCAATGACACTGTCCCTAACTTAGGCCCTGACTCTACTCCTGACTCAGGCACTGACACTGGCCCTACCTTAGGCCCTGACACTACTCCGAACTAAGCAACTGACACTGTCCCTAACTAAGGCCCTGACACTACTCCCAAACTAGGCACTGACTTTGTCCCTAACTAAGGCCCTGACATTACTCTCAACTCAGGCACTAACACTGTCCCTAACTAAGGACTTGACACTCCTCTTAACTCAGGCCCTGGCACAGTCCCTAACAAAGGCCTGCCACTTCCCCCAACTCTGGCACTGAGAGTGTCCTTAACTACAGCCATCCCACTACTCCTAACTCAGGCACTGATGCTATCCCTAACTAAGGCTCTGACACTACTCCCAACACAGGCATTGACACTGTCCCTAACTAAGGCCCTCACACTACTACTTACTTAGGCACTGACACGCTACCTAACTAAGGCCCTGAGACTACTTCTACCTCAGACCCTGACACTGTCCCTAACGAAGGGCCTGATACTACTCCCAACACAGGCACTGACACTCTCCCTAACTAAGGCCTTGACACTACTTTTAACTCATGCCCTGAAGCTGTCCCAAAAGAGACCCTGAGACTATTCCCAACTCAGGCACTGACACTCTCCCTAACTAAGACCCTGACACTACTCCCATCTCAGCCACTGACACTGTCCCTAATGCCCTGACACTACTTCCAACTCAGGCACTGACACTGTCCCTAACTAGGCCCTGACACTACTCCCAACTCAGGCACTGACACTGTCACTAACTAAGGCCCTGATATAACTGCCAACTCCGGCACTGACACTTTCTCTAACTACGGCCCTGAAACTACTCACAACTCAGGCCCTGACACTGTTCCTAACTACCGGTCTCAGACTACTCCTAACTTAGGCCCTGACACTATTCCTAACACAGTCCCTGACACTGTCCCTAACTAAGGTCCTGAGACTATTCCTAACTCAGACCCTGACACTGTCCATAACTTAGGCCATGTCACTACTCCCAACTCAGGCACTGACGCTGTTCCTAACTAAGGGTCTGACACTACTCCAAACTGAGACACTGACACTCTTCCAAATTAAGGCCTTGACACTACTCTTAACTCAGGCCCTGACACTGTCCATAATAAAGACCCTGACAAAAATCCCAACTTAGGCACTGACAATGTCCGTAACTAAGGCCCTGACACTATTCCCATCTCAGCCACTGACACTGTCCCTAACTATGGCCCTGACACTACTCCCAATGCAAGCACTGGCGCTGTCCCTGACTAAGGCATTGGCACTACTCCCAACTCGCCCTGGCGCTGTCCCTAACTAAGGCTCTGACACTACTCCCAATTCAGGCAATGACAGTGTCCCTAACTGAGGCAATGATACTACTCCCAACTCAAGCACTAAGGCTCTGGATCATTGTGATGACCAGCGCCAAGGAGCATTGTGATGACAAGGGCGTGGAGCATTGTGATGACAGTGGTCATGGAACATTGTGACGATAAGGGCATCGAGCCGAGTTAGGGACAGTCTAGCGGCCTTGGGACTAAATTCAGTGCCTGAATTAGGCACAGCATAAGGTCTTTAGTTAGCATACGAGGTAGGACATTAGCTCGGGACAGGGTTAGGGTAAAGGCTTGGAATCGTGTCAGCAAATGACCTAAGGATAGTGTGAAGACCTTTGTTACTGAGACTCTCAGGGACTTCTTCAGAAGCAGTGTTAGGGCTTCAGGTAGGGACAGCATCAGGGCCTGACTTAGGGAGAGCGACAGGGCCTGAGTGAGGCCTAATGTCAGGCCCTTAGCTGGGGACACTGTCAGGGAATGACTTAGGAGCAGCATCAGTGCCTTTGTCGGATCAGCTTTAGGCTCTTAGGTAAAGACATGACCGGAGCCCTAGTTAGTCACAGCGTCAAGGCCTCAGTTAGGGAAAGCTTCAGGGTCTGAGTTACAGACAGCCTCAGGTCTTCACTTAAAGACAGCCACAGGGCTTTCTTAGGGACAGTGTCAGGACCTTGGTTAGAAATGAGTCAGGATATTAGCTCAGGAGAGTGTCAGGATTTTAGTTTTTGCTGGCAGCAGGGCCTCTATTAAGGACAGATTCCGGGCCTTTGTTAGATTCAGTGTCATGGCCTTAGTTAGGAGTAGTCAGGGCCTTAGTTAGGGAGAGCATGAGGGTTTCAGTTCGCATAAGATGCAGGAGATTATCTCGGGACAGAGTCAGGTTCCAGGCCAGAGATAGTGAAAGGAAATGACCAAGGGATAACGAGAAGACCTTAGTTATTGAGAGCATCAGGGCCTTAGTTAGCAGCAGCGTGAGCACCTTAATCAGGACCAGCGCCAGGGCTTGATGTATGGACAGCATCAGAGCCTAAGTAAGGTACAGCAACAGGGCCTAAGTGAGGCCTATCTTTAGGGCCTGAGTAAGGGACAGTATCAGGGCATGACTTAGGAGCAGCATAAAGGCCTCTGTAGGATCAGCATTAGGGTCTTCGTTAAAGCTATTATCAGGGCCTCCGTTAGGGATAGCCTCAAGGCCTCACTTAGGGACAGCGTCAGGGCTTACTTTGGGAAAGTTTCAGGACCTTGGTAAGACATGGGTCAGGCTATTAGCTCAGGATAATATCAGGTGTTCAGATATTGACGGCAGCAGGGCCTTAGTTCGAGACAGTGTCAGGGCCTAAGTTAGGACTAGCATCAGAGCCTTTGTTAGGTACAGTGTCAGTGACTGAGTTAGGTGTAGTGTCAGAGCCTTAGTTAGGGACAGTGTCAGGGCCTGCATTAGGACGAGCCTCCAGGCCTCAATTAGGGACAGGTTCACGGCCTCGGACCTAAATTCAGGGCCTCATTTAGGGACAGAATCAGGGATTTAGCTAGCATAAGGGAATCTACAGCTGAAAGCAACCTGAACACCACCTCAAGCAGATGCAGAAGTGAACCATGCACGCTCCTATGAAGGAAGATTCCACAGCAGTTGAGTACATTTTGTTTAAAGTTAGTAACACTATAAAAATTATGTTTGGAAGAAAACTTTATTCAGAAGATGAAAGAATCTCGTTCTAAAGAATCTCTTTAGCTAATCTCGACATTAGCTAAAGAGAAGGTTAGGTTAAGGTCTAGGGAGAGTGTCAGGAAATGACCTAGGGATAGTGTCAAGACCTTAGTTACTTAGCACATCAGGACCTAATTTAGGAGCAGTGAGTGTCAGGGCTTTGGGTAGGAACAGCGTCACAGCCTGACTTAGGGAGTGGGACAGGGCCTGAGTGAGGCCTAGCGTCAGGGCCTTAGCTAGAGACAGTGTCAAGGCATGACTTAGGAGCAGCCTAAGAGCCATGGTAGGATCAGCCTCAGGGGCTATGTTAAAGATATTATCAGGGCCTCTGTTAGGGACAGCCTCAACGCCTCACTTCGAGACAGCATCAGGGCTGCCTTAGGGACAGTTTCAGGACCTTGGTAAGAGATGGGTCAAGAAATTAGCTCAGGATAGTGTCAGGACTTTAGCTATTGACGGTAGCAGGGCCTTAGTTAGGGACAGTGTCAGGCCCTGAATTAGGACGAACATCGAGGCCTTAGGTACGGACAGGGTCACAGCCTCGAGAGTAATTTTAGGCCCTTAGTTAAGGACAGCAGCAGGGCTGTAGTTAGCATAAGAGGCACGACACTTCCTAGGGACAGGCTCAGGTTATGGTCTAGGGAGAGTGTCAGGAAAGGACCTAAGCATAGTGTCAAAACCTTAGTTACTGAGAGTATCAGATCCTTATTTAGAACCAGTGTCAGGGCTTCAGGTAGGGACAGCATCAGAGCCTGACTTAGGCAGAGCGACAGGGCCTGAGTGAGGCCTAGCGTCAGGCCCTTAGCTGAGGACACTGTCAGGGCATGACTTAGGAACAGAATCAGCGCCTCTGTTGGATCAGCCTTAGCGTCTTTGTTACAGATATGATCAGGGCCTGACTTAGTCACAGCTTCAAGGCCTCACTTAGGGAAAGCTTCAGGGCCTGAGTTAGGGACAGCCTCAGTTCTTAACATAGGGACAGCGACAGGGCTTTCTTAGGGACAGTGTCAGGACCTTGGTTAGAAATATGTCAGGATATTAACTCAGGCTAGTGTCCAGTTTTTAGTTATTGCTGACAGCAGGGCCTATATTAGGGGCAAATTCTGAGCCTTACTTCGAGACAGTGTCAGGGCCTGAGTTAGGACTAGCATCAGAGCCCTTGTAAAGTACAGTGTCAGGGACTGAGTTAGGTGTAGTGTCAGGGCTTTAGTTAGGGACAGTGTCAGCGCCTCAGTTAGGATGAGCCTCCAACCTCAGTTAGGGACAGCTTGACGGCCTCGGGACTAATTTCAGGCTCTTAGTTCGAGACAGCATCAGGGATTTAGTTAGCATAAGAGGCTCGACAATAGCTAAAGACAAGTTTAGGTTAAGATCTAGGGATAGTGTCAGGAAATGACCTAGGGATAGTGGCAAGACCATGGCTAATTAGAGCATCAGTGCCTAATTTAGGCCCAGTGTCAGGGCTTCAGGTAGGGACAGAGTCTTAGCCTGACTTAGGGAGAGCGACAGGGCCTGAGAGATGCCTAGAGTCAGGGCCTTAGCTACGGACAGCGTCAGGGCATGACATAGGATCAACATAAGGGTCTCTGTAAGATCAGCATTAGAGTTTCGTTCAAGACATTATCAGGACCTCTGTGAGGGACAGCCTCAGGGCCTCACTTAGGGACAGTGTCAGGGCTAACTTTGGGAGAGTTTCAGGACCTTGGTAAGACATGGGTCAGGGTATTAGCTCAGGATAATGTCAGGACTTTAGATATTGATGGTAGCAGCGCCTACGTTAGGGAAAGTTCCAAGGCGTTAGTTAGGAGTAGCGGGCCTCTGATAGGTCCAGTGTCAGATCCTCAGTTAGCAATAGTGTTAGGGCCTTAGTTAGGGACAGTGTCAGGGCCGGATGTAGGGCGAGCATCTAGGCCTTCGTTCGGGACAGGTTCATGGTCTTGGGACTAAATTCCGTGCCTGAGGTAGGCACAGCCTAAGGGCTTCAGTTAGCATAAGAGGCAGGACATTAGCTAGTGACCGTGTCAGTTTAACATCTAGGGAAAGTGTCAGGAAATGACCTAAGGATAGTGTGAAGACCTTTGTTACGGAGACTCTCAGGGCCTTATTCAGAACCAGTGTTAGGGGTTCAGGTAGGGACAGCATCAGAGCCTGACTTAGGGAGAGCGATAGGGTCTGAGTGAGGCCTAGCATCAGACACTTAGTGGGGGACACTATCGGGGCATGACTTAGGAGCAGCATCAGGGCCTCTGTTGGATCAGCCTTAGGGTCTTAGTTAAAGTCATGATCAGGGTCTGAGTTAGTCACAGCATCAAGGCCTGAGTTAGTTAGGGAAAGCTTCAGGGCCTCACTTAGGGACAGCGTCAGGGCTTACTTTGGGACAGTTTCAGGACCTTGGTAAGACATGGGTCAGGTTATTAGCTCCGGATAATGTCAGGACTTTCGATGTTGATGGCAGCAGGCCTTGGTTAGAGACAGTGTCAGGCCCTGAGTTACGACTAGCATCAGAGCCTTTGTTAGATACAATGTACGGGACTGAATTAGGAGTAGAGTCAGGGCCTTAGTTAGTGACAGTGTCAGGGCCTGACTTAGGGAGAGCGACAGGGCCTGAGTGAGGCTTAGCATCAGGCCCTTAGCTGGGCACACTGTCAGGGCATGACTTTGGAGCAGCATCAGCGTCTTTGCTGGATCAGCATTAAGGTCTTCGTTAGGTACATGATCAGGGCCTGAATTAGTCACAGCTTCAAGGCTTCAGTTAAGGAAAGCTTCAGGGCCTGAGTTAGGGACAGCCTCAGGTCTTCACTTAGGGACAGCGTCAGGGCTTATTTTGGGACAGTTTCAGGACCTTGGAAAGACATAGGTCAGGATAGTAGCTCAGGATAATGGCAGGACTTTTGATAGTGATGGCAGCAGGGCCTTAGTTACAGACGGTTTCAGGGCCTGAGTTAGGCCGAGCATCAGAGACTTTGTTAGGTACAGTGGAAGGGACTGAGTTAGGAGTAGTGTCAGGGCCTTGCTTAGGGACAGTGTCAGGGTCTGATTTAGGTGTACTGTCTGAGACCTAGTTAGGGACAGTGCTAGGGCCTGAGTTAGGATTAGTGTCAAGGCCTTATTGAGGACCAATTTCAGGGCCTTAGTTTGGACTAGCATCAGAGCCATTGTTAGGAATCGTATGAGGGCCTGAGTTAGGCATACTATCAGGGCCTTAGTTAGGGACAGTGCTAGGGCCTGAGTTAGGATTAGTGTCAAGGCCTAATTTAGGACCAATTTTAGGGCTTTAGTTTGGACTAGCAACAAAGCCTTTGTTAGGTAGCATGTCGGGGCCTCAGTTAGGTGTAGTGTCAGGGCCATTGTTAGGGACAGTATAAGGGCCTGACTTAGGAGAAGTTCAGGGCCTTAGCCAGGGAAAGTGTCAGGGCCTTAGTTAGGGACATTATCAGGGCCTGAATTAGCAGTAGTGTCAAAAGTCCTTAGTGAGGAGAGTAAGGAGTAAGTCAGGACTCAGGCCCTGACACTGTTCTTAAATAAGGCCCTGACATTACCTGTAACACAGGTCCTGATCTGATTCCTATCATAGGCGCTGATGTTGGACTTAACTAAGGCCCTGACACTGGTCCTAACTAAAGCTGTGACACTACTCTTAACTCAGGCCCTGACACTGTCCCTAACAAAGCCTCTGACACTACTCCTAAATCAGGCACTGACACTATCCCTAACTAAGGTCCTGACATACACCTAACTCAGGCCCTGACACTGTCTCTAACTAAGGCCCTGATACTACTCCAAACTCAGCACTGACACTGTCACTAACTAAGGCCCTGACACTATTCATAGCTCACGCCCTAACACCACTCCGAAATCATGCCCTGACAGTGTCCCTAACTAAGGCCCTGACACTATTCCTAACTCAGGCGCTGACACAATACTTAAGGAAGGCCCTGACATTACTCCTAACTCAGGCCCTGAAAAGGTCCCTAACTAAGGCCGACACAACTCCTAACTCAGGCACTAACACTGTCCCTAAATAAGGCCCTGAAACTATTCCTAACTGAGGCGCTGATACAATACCTAACGAAGGCACTGATGCTGCTCCTAACTAAGGCCCTGACACTACTCCTATCTCAAGCAATGACACTGTCCCTAACTTAGGCCCTGACTCTACTCCTGACTCAGGCACTGACACTGGCCCTACCTTAGGCCCTGACACTACTCCTAACTAAGCAACTGACACTGTCCCTAACTAAGGCCCGGATACTACTCCTTACTCAGGCACTGACAATATCACTAACTAAGGCCGTGACACTACTCCCAAAATAGGCACTGAGACTGTCCCGAAATATGCCCTGACAGTACTCCGAACTCAGGCACTGACACTGTCCTTAACTAAGGCCCTGATACTACTTCCACCTCAGGCACTGACACTCTCCCTAAGTAAGCCCTGACATTACTCCCAATTCCGGCATTGACACTTTCGCTTACTAAGGCCCTGAAACTACTCACAACTCAGGCCCTTACACTGTTACTAACTACCGGTCTCAGACTACTCCTAACTCAGGCCCTGGCACTGTCCGTAACTTAGGCTCTGGCACTATTCCTAACTCAGACACTGACGCTGTCCCTTAACTAAGGGTCTGACACTCCTCCCAACTCAGACAGTGACACTCTATCAATTTAAGGCCTTGACACTACTCTTAACTCAGGCCCTGACACAGTCCATAATAAAGACCCTGAAACTAATCCCAACTCAGGCCCTGGCACTGTCCGTAACTAAGGGCCTGACACTACTTCCATCTCAGCAACTGACACCATCCCTAACTATGGCCCTGACACTATTCCCAACTCAGGCACTGACACTGTCACTAAATAAGGCCATTACACTTCTCTTAACTCAACAACTGGCACTCTCCGTAACTAAGGCTTTGACACAATACTTAACTCATGCCCTGACACTGTCCTTAACTAAGACCCTGAGAGTACTCCCAACTCAGTCACTGACACTGTTCCTAACTACGGCCCAGAGACTACTCCCAATTCAGGCCCTGACACTGTCCCTAACTAAGGCACTGATATTACTCCCAACTCAGGCACTGACACTGTCCCTAACTAAGGCCCTGACACTACTCCCAACTCAGGCACTGACACTGTCCCTAACTAAGGCCCTGACACGACTCCCATCTCAGCCACTGACACTGTCCCTAAGGCCCTGACACTACCTCCAACTCAGGCACTGACACTATCCCTAACTACAGCCCTGAAACTTCGCCTAACTCAGGCACTTACTAATGTCCTGACACAACTCCCAACTCAGGCACTGACATTGTTCCTAACAAAGGCCCTGACACTAATCCCAACATAGGCACTGAGACTGTCCCGAAATACGCCCTGACAGTACTCCCAACTCAGGCACTGACACTGTCCCTAACTAAGGCCCTGACACTACTCCCAAACTAGGCACTGACATTGTCCCTAACTAAGGCCCTGACATTACTCTCAACTCAGGCACTAACACTGTCCCTAACTAAGGACTTGACACTCCTCTTAACTCAGGCCCTGGCACAGTCCCTAACAAAGGCCTGCCACTTCCCCCAACTCTGGCACTGAGAGTGTCCCTAACTACGGCCATCACACTACTCCTAACTCAGGCACTGATGCTATCCCTAACTAAGGCTCTGACACTACTCCCAACACAGGCATTGACACTGTCCCTAACTAAGACCCTCACACTACTACTTACTTAGGCACTGACACGCTACCTAACTAAGGCCCTGAGACTACTTCTACCTCAGACCCTGACACTGTCCCTAACGAAGGACCTGATACTACTCCCAACACAGGCACTGACACTCTCCCTAACTAAGGCCTTGACATTACTTTTAACTCATGCCCTGATGCTGTCCCAAAAAAGACCCTGAGACTATTCCCAACTCAGGCACTGACACTCTCCCTAACTAAGCCCCTGACACTACTCCCATCTCAGCCACTGACACTGTCCCTAATGCCCTGACACTACTTCCAACTCAGGCACTGACCCTGTCCCTAACTAGGCCCTGACACTACTCCCAACTCAGGCACTGACACTGTCACTAACTAAGGCCCTGACATAACTGCCAACTCCGGCACTGACACTTTCTCTAACTACGGCCCTGAAACTACTCACAACTCAGGCCCTGACACTGTTCCTAACTACTGGTCTCAGACTACTCCTAACTTAGGCCCTGACACTATTCCTAACACAGTCCCTGACACTGTCCCTAACTAAGGTCCTGAGACTATTCCTAACTCAGACCCTGACACTGTCCATAACTTAGGCCATGTCACTACTCCCAACTCAGGCACTGAAGCTGTTCCTAACTAAGGGTCTGACACTACTCCAAACTGAGACACTGACACTCTTCCAAATTAAGGCCTTGACACTACTCTTACCTCAGGCCCTGACACTGTCCATAATAAAGACCCTGACAAAAATCCCAACTTAGGCACTGACAATGTCCGTAACTAAGGCCCTGACACTATTCCCATCTCAGCCACTGACACTGTCCCTAACTATGGCCCTGACACTACTCCCAATGCAAGCACTGGCGCTGTCCCTGACTAAGGCATTGGCACTACTCCCAACTCGCCCTGGCGCTGTCCCTAACTAAGGCTCTGACACTACTCCCAATTCAGGCAATGACAGTGTCCCTAACTGAGGCAATGATACTACTCCCAACTCAAGCACTAAGGCTCTGGATCATTGTGATGACCAGCGCCATGGAGCATTGTGATGACAAGGGCGTGGAGCATTGTGATGACAGTGGTCATGGAACATTGTGACGATAAGGGCATCGAGCCGAGTTAGGGACAGTCTAGCGGCCTTGGGACTAAATTCAGTGCCTGAATTAGGCACAGCATAAGGTCTTTAGTTAGCATACGATGTAGGACATTAGCTCGGGACAGGGTTAGGGTAAAGGCTTGGAATCGTGTCAGCAAATGACCTAAGGATAGTGTGAAGACCTTTGTTACTGAGACTCTCAGGGACTTCTTCAGAAGCAGTGTTAGGGCTTCAGGTAGGGACAGCATCAGGGCCTGACTTAGGGAGAGCGACAGGGCCTGAGTGAGGCCTAATGTCAGGCCCTTAGCTGGGGACACTGTCAGGGAATGACTTAGGAGCAGCATCAGTGCCTTTGTTGGATCAGCTTTAGGCTCTTAGGTAAAGACATGACCGGAGCCCTAGTTAGTCACAGCGTCAAGGCCTCAGTTAGGGAAAGCTTCAGGGTCTGAGTTACAGACAGCCTCAGGTCTTCACTTAAAGACAGCCACAGGGCTTTCTTAGGGACAGTGTCAGGACCTTGGTTAGAAATGAGTCAGGATATTAGCTCAGGAGAGTGTCAGGATTTTAGTTTTTGCTGGCAGCAGGGCCTCTATTAAGGACAGATTCCAGGCCTTTGTTAGATTCAGTGTCATGGCCTTAGTTAGGAGTAGTCAGGGCCTTAGTTAGGGAGAGCATGAGGGTTTCAGTTCGCATAAGATGCAGGAGATTATCTCGGGACAGAGTCAGGTTCCAGGCCAGAGATAGTGAAAGGAAATGACCAAGGGATAACGAGAAGACCTTAGTTATTGAGAGCATCAGGGCCTTAGTTAGCAGCAGCGTGAGCGCCTTAATCAGGACCAGCGCCAGGGCTTGATGTATGGACAGCATCAGAGCCTAAGTAAGGTACAGCAACAGGGCCTAAGTGAGGCCTATCTTTAGGGCCTGAGTAAGGGACAGTATCAGGGCATGACTTAGGAGCAGCATAAAGGCCTCTGTAGGATCAGCATTAGGGTCTTCGTTAAAGCTATTATCAGGGCCTCCGTTAGGGATAACCTCAAGGCCTCACTTAGGGACAGCGTCAGGGCTTACTTTGGGAAAGTTTCAGGACCTTGGTAAGACATGGGTCAGGCTATTAGCTCAGGATAATATCAGGTGTTCAGATATTGACGGCAGCAGGGCCTTAGTTAGAGGCAGTGTCAGGGCCTAAGTTAGGACTAGCATCAGAGCCTTTGTTAGGTACAGTGTCAGTGACTGAGTTAGGTGTAGTGTCAGAGCCTTAGTTAGGGACAGTGTCAGGGCCTGCATTAGGACGAGCCTCCAGGCCTCAGTTAGGGACAGGTTCACGGCCTCGGACCTAAATTCAGGGCCTCATTCAGGGACAGAATCAGGGATTTAGCTAGCATAAGGGAATCTACAGCTGAAAGCAACCTGAACACCACCTCAAGCAGATGCAGAAGTGAACCATGCACGCTCCTATGAAGGAAGATTCCACAGCAGTTGAGTACATTTTGTTTAAAGTTAGTAACACTATAAAAATTATGTTTGGAAGAAAACTATATTCAGAAGATGAAAGAATCTCGTTCTAAAGAATCTCTTTAGCTAATCTCGACATTAGCTAAAGAGAAGGTTAGGTTAAGGTCTAGGGAGAGTGTCAGGAAATGACCTAGGGATAGTGTCAAGACCTTAGTTACTTAGCACATCAGGGCCTAATTTAGGAGCAGTGAGTGTCAGGGCTTCGGGTAGGAACAGCGTCAGAGCCTGACTTAGGGAGTGGGACAGGGCCTGAGTGAGGCCTAGCGTCAGGGCCTTAGCTAGAGACAGTGTCAAGGCATGACTTAGGAGCAGCCTAAGAGCCATGGTAGGATCAGCCTCAGGGGCTATGTTAAAGATATTATCAGGGCCTCTGTTAGGGACAGCCTCAAGGCCTCACTTCGAGACAGCATCAGGGCTTCCTTAGGGACAGTTTCAGGACCTTGGTAAGAGATGGGTCAAGAAATTAGCTCAGGATAGTGTCAGGACTTTAGCTATTGACGGCAGCAGGGCCTTAGTTAGGGACAGTGTCAGGCCCTGAATTAGGACGAACATCGAGGCCTTAGGTACGGACAGGGTCACAGCCTCGAGAGTAATTTTAGGCCCTTAGTTAAGGACAGCAGCAGGGCTGTAGTTAGCATAAGAGGCACGACACTTCCTAGGGACAGGCTCAGGTTATGGTCTAGGGAGAGTGTCAGGAAAGGACCTAAGCATAGTGTCAAAACCTTAGTTACTGAGAGTATCAGATCCTTATTTAGAACCAGTGTCAGGGCTTCAGGTAGGGACAGCATCAGAGCCTGACTTAGGCAGAGCGACAGGGCCTGAGTGAGGCCTAGCGTCAGGCCCTTAGCTGAGGACACTGTCAGGGCCTGACTTAGGAACAGAATCAGCGCCTCTGTTGGATCAGCCTTAGCGTCTTTGTTACAGATATGATCAGGGCCTGACTTAGCCACAGCTTCAAGGCCTCAGTTAGGGAAAGCTTCAGGGCCTGAGTTAGGGACAGCCTCAGTTCTTAACATAGGGACAGCGACAGGGCTTTCTTAGGGACAGTGTCAGGACCTTGGTTAGAAATATGTCAGGATATTAACTCAGGCTAGTGTCCAGTTTTTAGTTATTGCTGACAGCAGGGCCTATATTAGGGGCAAATTCTGAGCCTTACTTCGAGACAGTGTCAGGGCCTGAGTTAGGACTAGCATCAGAGCCCTTGTAAAGTACAGTGTCAGGGACTGAGTTAGGTGTAGTGTCAGGGCTTTAGTTAGGGACAGTGTCAGCGCCTCAGTTAGGATGAGCCTCCAACCTCAGTTAGGGACAGCTTGACGGCCTCGGGACTAATTTCAGGCTCTTAGTTCGAGACAGCATCAGGGATTTAGTTAGCATAAGAGGCTCGACAATAGCTAAAGACAAGTTTAGGTTAAGATCTAGGGATAGTGTCAGGAAATGACCTAGGGAGAGTGGCAAGACCATAGCTAATTAGAGCATCAGTGCCTAATTTAGGCCCAGTGTCAGGGCTTCAGGTAGGGACAGAGTCTTAGCCTGACTTAGGGAGAGCGACAGGGCCTGAGTGATGCCTAGAGTCAGGGCCTTAGCTATGGACAGCGTCAGGGCATGACATAGGATCAACATAAGGGTCTCTGTAAGATCAGCATTAGAGTTTCGTTCAAGACATTATCAGGACCTCTGTGAGGGACAGCCTCAGGGCCTCACTTAGGGACAGTGTCAGGGCTAACTTTGGGAGAGTTTCAGGACCTTGGTAAGACATGGGTCAGGGTATTAGCTCAGGATAATGTCAGGACTTTAGATATTGATGGTAGCAGCGCCTACGTTAGGGAAAGTTTCAAGGCGTTAGTTAGGAGTAGCGGGCCTCTGATAGGTCCAGTGTCAGATCCTCAGTTAGCAATAGTGTTAGGGCCTTAGTTAGGGACAGTGTCAGGGCCGGATGTAGGGCGAGCATCTAGGCCTTCGTTCGGGACAGGTTCATGGTCTTGGGACTAAATTCCGTGCCTGAGGTAGGCACAGCCTAAGGGCTTCAGTTAGCATAAGAGGCAGGACATTAGCTAGTGACCGTGTCAGTTTAACATCTAGGGAAAGTGTCAGGAAATGACCTAAGGATAGTGTGAAGACCTTTGTTACGGAGACTCTCAGGGCCTTATTCAGAACCAGTGTTAGGGGTTCAGGTAGGGACAGCATCAGAGCCTGACTTAGGGAGAGCGATAGGGTCTGAGTGAGGCCTAGCATCAGACACTTAGTGGGGGACACTATCGGGGCATGACTTAGGAGCAGCATCAGGGCCTCTGTTGGATCAGCCTTAGGGTCTTAGTTAAAGTCATGATCAGGGTCTGAGTTAGTCACAGCATCAAGGCCTGAGTTAGTTAGGGAAAGCTTCAGGGCCTCACTTAGGGACAGCGTCCAGGCTTACTTTGGGACAGTTTCAGGACCTTGGTAAGACATGGGTCAGGTTATTAGCTCCGGATAATGTCAGGACTTTCGATGTTGATGGCAGCAGGCCTTGGTTAGAGACAGTGTCAGGCCCTGAGTTACGACTAGCATCAGAGCCTTTGTTAGATACAATGTACGGGACTGAATTAGGAGTAGAGTCAGGGCCTTAGTTAGTGACAGTGTCAGGGCCTGACTTAGGGAGAGCGACAGGGCCTGAGTGAGGCTTAGCATCAGGCCCTTAGCTGGGCACACTGTCAGGGCATGACTTTGGAGCAGCATCAGCGTCTTTGCTGGATCAGCATTAAGGTCTTCGTTAGGTACATGATCAGGGCCTGAATTAGTCACAGCTTCAAGGCTTCAGTTAAGGAAAGCTTCAGGGCCTGAGTTAGGGACAGCCTCAGGTCTTCACTTAGGGACAGCGTCAGGGCTTACTTTGGGACAGTTTCAGGACCTTGGAAAGACATAGGTCAGGATAGTAGCTCAGGATAATGGCAGGACTTTTGATAGTGATGGCAGCAGGGCCTTAGTTACAGACAGTTTCAGGGCCTGAGTTAGGCCGAGCAT
Source organism: Balaenoptera acutorostrata (assembly GCF_949987535.1). Classification (NCBI taxonomy): domain Eukaryota; kingdom Metazoa; phylum Chordata; class Mammalia; order Artiodactyla; family Balaenopteridae; genus Balaenoptera; species Balaenoptera acutorostrata. Next base: position 337,366 of record NW_026646170.1, read on the forward strand.
CAGAGACTTTGTTAGGTACAGTGGAAGGGACTGAGTTAGGAGTAGTGTCAGGGCCTTGCTTAGGGACAGTGTCAGGGTCTGATTTAGGTGTACTGTCTGAGACCTAGTTAGGGACAGTGCTAGGGCCTGAGTTAGGATTAGTGTCAAGGCCTTATTGAGGACCAATTTCAGGGCCTTAGTTTGGACTAGCATCAGAGCCATTGTTAGGAATCGTATGAGGGCCTGAGTTAGGCATACTATCAGGGCCTTAGTTAGGGAGAGTTTTAGGGCCTGAGTTACGATTAGTGTCAAGGCCTTATTTAGGACCAATTTTAGGGCTTTAGTTTGGACTAGCAACAAAGCCTTTGTTAGGTAGCATGTCGGGGCCTCAGTTAGGTGTAGTGTCAGGGCCATTGTTAGGGACAGTATCAGGGCCTGACTTAGGAGAAGTTCAGGGCCTTAGCCAGGGAAAGTGTCAGGGCCTTAGTTAGGGACATTATCAGGGCCTGAATTAGCAGTAGTGTCAAAAGTCCTTAGTGAGGAGAGTAAGGAGTAAGTCAGGACTCAGGCCCTGACACTCTTCTTAAATAAGGCCCTGACAATACCTGTAACACAGGTCCTGATCTGATTCCTATCATAGGCGCTGATGTTGGACTTAGCTAAGGCCCTGACACTGGTCCTAACTAAAGCTGTGACACTACTCTTAACTCAGGCCCTGACACTGTCCCTAACAAAGCCTCTGACACTACTCCTAAATCAGGCACTGACACTGTCCCTAACTAAGGCCCTGACATACACCTAACTCAGGCCCTGACACTGTCTCTAACTAAGGCCCTGATACTACTCCAAACTCAGCACTGACACTGTCACTATCTAAGGCCCTGACACTATTCATAGCTCACGCCCTAACACAACTCCGAAATCATGCCCTGACAATGTCCCTAACTAAGGCCCTGACACTATTCCTAACTCAGGCGCTGACACAATACTTAAGGAAGGCCCTGACATTACTCCTAACTCAGGCCCTGAAAAGGTCCCTAACTAAGGCCGACACAACTCCTAACTCAGGCACTAACACTGTCCCTAAATAAGGCCCTGAAACTATTCCTAACTGAGGCGCTGATACAATACCTAACGAAGGCACTGATGCTACTCCTAACTAAGGCCCTGACACTACTCCTATCTCAAGCAATGACACTGTCCCTAACTTAGGCCCTGACTCTACTCCTGACTCAGGCACTGACACTGGCCCTACCTTAGGCCCTGACACTACTCCTAACTAAGCAACTGACACTGTCCCTAACTAAGGCCCGGATACTACTCCTTACTCAGGCACTGACAATATCACTAACTAAGGCCGTGACACTACTCCCAAAATAGGCACTGAGACTGTCCCGAAATATGCCCTGACAGTACTCCGAACTCAGGCACTGACACTGTCCTTAACTAAGGCCCTGATACTACTTCCACCTCAGGCACTGACACTCTCCCTAAGTAAGCCCTGACATTACTCCCAATTCCGGCATTGACACTTTCACTTACTAAGGCCCTGAAACTACTCACAACTCAGGCCCTTACACTGTTACTAACTACCGGTCTCAGACTACTCCTAACTCAGGCCCTGGCACTGTCCGTAACTTAGGCTCTGGCACTATTCCTAACTCAGACACTGACGCTGTCCCTTAACTAAGGGTCTGACACTCCTCCCAACTCAGACAGTGACACTCTATCAATTTAAGGCCTTGACACTACTCTTAACTCAGGCCCTGACACAGTCCATAATAAAGACCCTGAAACTAATCCCAACTCAGGCCCTGGCACTGTCTGTAACTAAGGGCCTGACACTACTTCCATCTCAGCAACTGACATCATCCCTAACTATGGCCCTGACACTATTCCCAACTCAGGCACTGACACTGTCACTAAATAAGGCCATTACACTTCTCTTAACTCAACAACTGGCACTCTCCGTAACTAAGGCTTTGACACAATACTTAACTCATGCCCTGACACTGTCCTTAACTAAGACCCTGAGAGTACTCCCAACTCAGTCACTGACACTGTTCCTAACTACGGCCCAGAGACTACTCCCAATTCAGGCCCTGACACTGTCCCTAACTAAGGCACTGATATTACTCCCAACTCAGGCACTGACACTGTCCCTAACTAAGGCCCTGACACTACTCCCAACTCAGGCACTGACACTGTCCCTAACTAAGGCCCTGACACGACTCCCATCTCAGCCACTGACACTGTCCCTAAGGCCCTGACACTACCTCCAACTCAGGCACTGACACTATCCCTAACTACAGCCCTGACACTTCTCCTAACTCAGGCACTTACTAATGTCCTGACACAACTCCCAACTCAGGCACTGACATTGTTCCTAACAAAGGCCCTGACACTAATCCCAACATAGGCACTGAGACTGTCCCGAAATACGCCCTGACAGTACTCCCAACTCAGGCACTGACACTGTCCCTAACTAAGGCCCTGACACTACTCCCAAACTAGGCACTGACATTGTCCCTAACTAAGGCCCTGACATTACTCTCAACTCAGGCACTAACACTGTCCCTAACTAAGGACTTGACACTCCTCTTAACTCAGGCCCTGGCACAGTCCCTAACAAAGGCCTGCCACTTCCCCCAACTCTGGCACTGAGAGTGTCCTTAACTACAGCCATCCCACTACTCCTAACTCAGGCACTGATGCTATCCCTAACTAAGGCTCTGACACTACTCCCAACACAGGCATTGACACTGTCCCTAACTAAGGCCCTCACACTACTACTTACTTAGGCACTGACACGCTACCTAACTAAGGCCCTGAGACTACTTCTACCTCAGACCCTGACACTGTCCCTAACCAAGGGCCTGATACTACTCCCAACACAGGCACTGACACTCTCCCTAACTAAGGCCTTGACACTACTTTTAACTCATGCCCTGATGCTGTCCCAAAAAAGACCCTGAGACTATTCCCAACGCAGGCACTGACACTCTCCCTAACTAAGACCCTGACACTACTCCCATCTCAGCCACTGACACTGTCCCTAATGCCCTGACACTACTTCCAACTCAGGCACTGACACTGTCCCTAACTAGGCCCTGACACTACTCCCAACTCAGGCACTGACACTGTCACTAACTAAGGCCCTGACATAACTGCCAACTCCGGCACAGACACTTTCTCTAACTACGGCCCTGAAACTACTCACAACTCAGGCCCTGACACTGTTCCTAACTACCGGTCTCAGACTACTCCTAACTTAGGCCCTGACACTATTCCTAACACAGTCCCTGACACTGTCCCTAACTAAGGTCCTGAGACGATTCCTAACTCAGACCCTGACACTGTCCATAACTTAGGCCATGTCACTACTCCCAACTCAGGCACTGACGCTGTTCCTAACTAAGGGTCTGACACTACTCCAAACTGAGACACTGACACTCTTCCAAATTAAGGCCTTGACACTACTCTTACCTCAGGCCCTGACACTGTCCATAATAAAGACCCTGACAAAAATCCCAACTTAGGCACTGACAATGTCCGTAACTAAGGCCCTGACACTATTCCCATCTCAGCCACTGACACTGTCCCTAACTATGGCCCTGACACTACTCCCAATGCAAGCACTGGCGCTGTCCCTAACTAAGGCATTGGCACTACTCCCAACTCGCCCTGGCGCTGTCCCTAACTAAGGCTCTGACACTACTCCCAATTCAGGCAATGACAGTGTCCCTAACTGAGGCAATGATACTACTCCCAACTCAAGCACTAAGGCTCTGGATCATTGTGATGACCAGCGCCATGGAGCATTGTGATGACAAGGGCGTGGAGCATTGTGATGACAGTGGTCATGGAACATTGTGACGATAAGGGCATCGAGCCGAGTTAGGGACAGTCTAGCGGCCTTGGGACTAAATTCAGTGCCTGAATTAGGCACAGCATAAGGTCTTTAGTTAGCATACGAGGTAGGACATTAGCTCGGGACAGGGTTAGGGTAAAGGCTTGGAATCGTGTCAGCAAATGACCTAAGGATAGTGTGAAGACCTTTGTTACTGAGACTCTCAGGGACTTCTTCAGAAGCAGTGTTAGGGCTTCAGGTAGGGACAGCATCAGGGCCTGACTTAGGGAGAGCGACAGGGCCTGAGTGAGGCCTAATGTCAGGCCCTTAGCTGGGGACACTGTCAGGGAATGACTTAGGAGCAGCATCAGTGCCTTTGTTGGATCAGCTTTAGGCTCTTAGGTAAAGACATGACCGGAGCCCTAGTTAGTCATAGCTTCAAGGCGTCAGTTAGGGAAAGCTTCAGGGTCTGAGTTACAGACAGCCTCAGGTCTTCACTTAAAGACAGCCACAGGGCTTTCTTAGGGACAGTGTCAGGACCTTGGTTAGAAATGAGTCAGGATATTAGCTCAGGAGAGTGTCAGGAGTTTAGTTTTTGCTGGCAGCAGGGCCTCTATGAAGGACAGATTCCGGGCCTTTGTTAGATTCAGTGTCATGGCCTTAGTTAGGAGTAGTCAGGGCCTTAGTTAGGGAGAGCATGAGGGTTTCAGTTCGCATAAGATGCAGGAGATTATCTCGGGACAGAGTCAGGTTCCAGGCCAGAGATAGTGAAAGGAAATGACCAAGGGATAACGAGAAGACCTTAGTTATTGAGAGCATCAGGGCCTTAGTTAGCAGCAGCGTGAGCGCCTTAATCAGGACCAGCGCCAGGGCTTGATGTATGGACAGCATCAGAGCCTAAGTAAGGTACAGCAACAGGGCCTAAGTGAGGCCTATCTTTAGGGCCTGAGTAAGGGACAGTATCAGGGCATGACTTAGGAGCAGCATAAAGGCCTCTGTAGGATCAGCATTAGGGTCTTCGTTAAAGCTATTATCAGGGCCTCCGTTAGGGATAGCCTCAAGGCCTCACTTAGGGACAGCGTCAGGGCTTACTTTGGGAAAGTTTCAGGACCTTGGTAAGACATGGGTCAGGCTATTAGCTCAGGATAATATCAGGTGTTCAGATATTGACGGCAGCAGGGCCTTAGTTAGAGGCAGTGTCAGGGCCTTGGTTAGGACTAGCATCAGAGCCTTTGTTAGGCACAGTGTCAGTGACTGAGTTAGTTGTAGTGTCAGAGCCTTAGTTAGGGACAGTGTCAGGGCCTGCATTAGGACGAGCCTCCAGGCCTCAGTTAGGGACAGGTTCACGGCCTCGGACCTAAATTCAGGGCCTCATTCAGGGACAGAATCAGGGATTTAGCTAGCATAAGGGAATCTACAGCTGAAAGCAACCTGAACACCACCACAAGCAGATGCAGAAGTGAACCATGCACGCTCCTATGAAGGAAGATTCCACAGCAGTTGAGTACATTTTGTTTAAAGTTAGTAACACTATAAAAATTATGTTTGGAAGAAAACTATATTCAGAAGATGAAAGAATCTCGTTCTAAAGAATCTCTTTAGCTAATCTCGACATTAGCTAAAGAGAAGGTTAGGTTAAGGTCTAGGGAGAGTGTCAGGAAATGACAGGGATAGTGTCAAGACCTTAGTTACTTAGCACATCAGGACCTAATTTAGGAGCAGTGAGTGTCAGGGCTTCGGGTAGGAACAGCGTCAGAGCCTGACTTAGGGAGTGGGACAGGGCCTGAGTGAGGCCTAGCGTCAGGGCCTTAGCTAGAGACAGTGTCAGGGCATGACTTAGGAGCAGCCTAAGAGCCATGGTAGGATCAGCCTCAGGGGCTATGTTAAAGATATTATCAGGGCCTCTGTTAGGGACAGCCTCAAGGCCTCACTTCGAGACAGCATCAGGGCTTCCTTAGGGACAGTTTCAGGACCTTGGTAAGAGATGGGTCAAGAAATTAGCTCAGGATAGTGTCAGGACTTTAGCTATTGACGGCAGCAGGGCCTTAGTTGGGGACAGTGTCAGGCCCTGAATTAGGACGAACATCGAGGCCTTAGGTACGGACAGGGTCACAGCCTCGAGAGTAATTTTAGGCCCTTAGTTAAGGACAGCAGCAGGGCTGTAGTTAGCATAAGAGGCACGACACTTCCTAGGGACAGGCTCAGGTTATGGTCTAGGGAGAGTGTCAGGAAAGGACCTAAGCATAGTGTCAAAACCTTAGTTACTGAGAGTATCAGATCCTTATTTAGAACCAGTGTCAGGGCTTCAGGTAGGGACAGCATCAGAGCCTGACTTAGGCAGAGCGACAGGGCCTGAGTGAGGCCTAGCGTCAGGCCCTTAGCTGAGGACACTGTCAGGGCATGACTTAGGAACAGAATCAGCGCCTCTGTTGGATCAGCCTTAGCGTCTTTGTTACAGATATGATCAGGGCCTGACTTAGTCACAGCTTCAAGGCCTCACTTAGGGAAAGCTTCAGGGCCTGAGTTAGGGACAGCCTCAGTTCTTAACATAGGGACAGCGACAGGGCTTTCTTAGGGACAGTGTCAGGACCTTGGTTAGAAATATGTCAGGATATTAACTCAGGCTAGTGTCCAGTTTTTAGTTATTGCTGACAGCAGGGCCTATATTAGGGGCAAATTCTGAGCCTTACTTCGAGACAGTGTCAGGGCCTGAGTTAGGACTAGCATCAGAGCCCTTGTAAAGTACAGTGTCAGGGACTGAGTTAGGTGTAGTGTCAGGGCTTTAGTTAGGGACAGTGTCAGCGCCTCAGTTAGGATGAGCCTCCAACCTCAGTTAGGGACAGCTTGACGGCCTCGGGACTAATTTCAGGCTCTTAGTTCGAGACAGCATCAGGGATTTAGTTAGCATAAGAGGCTCGACAATAGCTAAAGACAAGTTTAGGTTAAGATCTAGGGATAGTGTCAGGAAATGACCTAGGGATAGTGGCAAGACCATAGCTAATTAGAGCATCAGTGCCTAATTTAGGCCCAGTGTCAGGGCTTCAGGTAGGGACAGAGTCTTAGCCTGACTTAGGGAGAGCGACAGGGCCTGAGTGATGCCTAGAGTCAGGGCCTTAGCTATGGACAGCGTCAGGGCATGACATAGGATCAACATAAGGGTCTCTGTAAGATCAGCATTAGAGTTTCGTTCAAGACATTATCAGGACCTCTGTGAGGGACAGCCTCAGGGCCTCACTTAGGGACAGTGTCAGGGCTAACTTTGGGAGAGTTTCAGGACCTTGGTAAGACATGGGTCAGGGTATTAGCTCAGGATAATGTCAGGACTTTAGATATTGATGGTAGCAGCGCCTACGTTAGGGAAAGTTTCAAGGCGTTAGTTAGGAGTAGCGGGCCTCTGATAGGTCCAGTGTCAGATCCTCAGTTAGCAATAGTGTTAGGGCCTTAGTTAGGGACAGTGTCAGGGCCGGATGTAGGGCGAGCATCTAGGCCTTCGTTCGGGACAGGTTCATGGTCTTGGGACTAAATTCCGTGCCTGAGGTAGGCACAGCCTAAGGGCTTCAGTTAGCATAAGAGGCAGGACATTAGCTAGTGACCGTGTCAGTTTAACATCTAGGGAAAGTGTCAGGAAATGACCTAAGGATAGTGTGAAGACCTTTGTTACGGAGACTCTCAGGGCCTTATTCAGAACCAGTGTTAGGGGTTCAGGTAGGGACAGCATCAGAGCCTGACTTAGGGAGAGCGATAGGGTCTGAGTGAGGCCTAGCATCAGACACTTAGTGGGGGACACTATCGGGGCATGACTTAGGAGCAGCATCAGGGCCTCTGTTGGATCAGCCTTAGGGTCTTAGTTAAAGTCATGATCAGGGTCTGAGTTAGTCACAGCATCAAGGCCTGAGTTAGTTAGGGAAAGCTTCAGGGCCTCACTTAGGGACAGCGTCCGGGCTTACTTTGGGACAGTTTCAGGACCTTGGTAAGACATGGGTCAGGTTATTAGCTCCGGATAATGTCAGGACTTTCGATGTTGATGGCAGCAGGCCTTGGTTAGAGACAGTGTCAGGCCCTGAGTTACGACTAGCATCAGAGCCTTTGTTAGATACAATGTACGGGACTGAATTAGGAGTAGAGTCAGGGCCTTAGTTAGTGACAGTGTCAGGGCCTGACTTAGGGAGAGCGACAGGGCCTGAGTGAGGCTTAGCATCAGGCCCTTAGCTGGGCACACTGTCAGGGCATGACTTTGGAGCAGCATCAGCGTCTTTGCTGGATCAGCATTAAGGTCTTCGTTAGGTACATGATCAGGGCCTGAATTAGTCACAGCTTCAAGGCTTCAGTTAAGGAAAGCTTCAGGGCCTGAGTTAGGGACAGCCTCAGGTCTTCACTTAGGGACAGCGTCAGGGCTTACTTTGGGACAGTTTCAGGACCTTGGAAAGACATAGGTCAGGATAGTAGCTCAGGATAATGGCAGGACTTTTGATAGTGATGGCAGCAGGGCCTTAGTTACAGACGGTTTCAGGGCCTGAGTTAGGCCGAGCATCAGAGACTTTGTTAGGTACAGTGGAAGGGACTGAGTTAGGAGTAGTGTCAGGGCCTTGCTTAGGGACAGTGTCAGGGTCTGATTTAGGTGTACTGTCTGAGACCTAGTTAGGGACAGTGCTAGGGCCTGAGTTAGGATTAGTGTCAAGGCCTTATTGAGGACCAATTTCAGGGCTTTAGTTTGGACTAGCAACAAAGCCTTTGTTAGGTAGCATGTCGGGGCCTCAGTTAGGTGTAGTGTCAGGGCCATTGTTAGGGACAGTATCAGAGCCTGACTTAGGAGAAGTTCAGGGCCTTAGCCAGGGAAAGTGTCAGGGCCTTAGTTACGGACATTATCAGGGCCTGAATTAGCAGTAGTGTCAAAAGTCCTTAGTGAGGAGAGTAAGGAGTAAGTCAGGACTCAGGCCCTGACACTGTTCTTAAATAAGGCCCTGACATTACCTGTAACACAGGTCCTGATCTGATTCCTATCATAGGCGCTGATGTTGGACTTAACTAAGGCCCTGACACTGGTCCTAACTAAAGCTGTGACACTACTCTTAACTCAGGCCCTGACACTGTCCCTAACAAAGCCTCTGACACTACTCCTAAATCAGGCACTGACACTGTCCCTAACTAAGGCCCTGACATACACCTAACTCAGGCCCTGACACTGTCTCTAACTAAGGCCCTGATACTACTCCAAACTCAGCACTGACACTGTCACTAACTAAGGCCCTGACACTATTCATAGCTCACGCCCTAACACAACTCCGAAATCATGCCCTGACAATGTCCCTAACTAAGGCCCTGACACTATTCCTAACTCAGGCGCTGACACAATACTTAAGGAAGGCCCTGACATTACTCCTAACTCAGGCCCTGAAAAGGTCCCTAACTAAGGCCGACACAACTCCTAACTCAGGCACTAACACTGTCCCTAAATAAGGCCCTGAAACTATTCTTAACTGAGGCGCTGATACAATACCTAACGAAGGCACTGATGCTACTCCTAACTAAGGCCCTGACACTACTCCTATCTCAAGCAATGACACTGTCCCTAACTTAGGCCCTGACTCTACTCCTGACTCAGGCACTGACACTGGCCCTACCTTAGGCCCTGACACTACTCCTAACTAAGCAACTGACACTGTCCCTAACTAAGGCCCGGATACTACTCCTTACTCAGGCACTGACAATATCACTAACTAAGGCCGTGACACTACTCCCAAAATAGGCACTGAGACTGTCCCGAAATATGCCCTGACAGTACTCCGAACTCAGGCACTGACACTGTCCTTAACTAAGGCCCTGATACTACTTCCACCTCAGGCACTGACACTCTCCCTAAGTAAGCCCTGACATTACTCCCAATTCCGGCATTGACACTTTCGCTTACTAAGGCCCTGAAACTACTCACAACTCAGGCCCTTACACTGTTACTAACTACCGGTCTCAGACTACTCCTAACTCAGGCCCTGGCACTGTCCGTAACTTAGGCTCTGGCACTATTCCTAACTCAGACACTGACGCTGTCCCTTAACTAAGGGTCTGACACTCCTCCCAACTCAGACAGTGACACTCTATCAATTTAAGGCCTTGACACTACTCTTAACTCAGGCCCTGACACAGTCCATAATAAAGACCCTGAAACTAATCCCAACTCAGGCCCTGGCACTGTCCGTAACTAAGGGCCTGACACTACTTCCATCTCAGCAACTGACACCATCCCTAACTATGGCCCTGACACTATTCCCAACTCAGGCACTGACACTGTCACTAAATAAGGCCATTACACTTCTCTTAACTCAACAACTGGCACTCTCCGTAACTAAGGCTTTGACACAATACTTAACTCATGCCCTGACACTGTCCTTAACTAAGACCCTGAGAGTACTCCCAACTCAGTCACTGACACTGTTCCTAACTACGGCCCAGAGACTACTCCCAATTCAGGCCCTGACACTGTCCCTAACTAAGGCACTGATATTACTCCCAACTCAGGCACTGACACTGTCCCTAACTAAGGCCCTGACACTACTCCCAACTCAGGCACTGACACTGTCCCTAACTAAGGCCCTGACACGACTCCCATCTCAGCCACTGACACTGTCCCTAAGGCCCTGACACTACCTCCAACTCAGGCACTGACACTATCCCTAACTACAGCCCTGACACTTCTCCTAACTCAGGCACTTACTAATGTCCTGACACAACTCCCAACTCAGGCACTGACATTGTTCCTAACAAAGGCCCTGACACTAATCCCAACATAGGCACTGAGACTGTCCCGAAATACGCCCTGACAGTACTCCCAACTCAGGCACTGACACTGTCCCTAACTAAGGCCCTGACACTACTCCCAAACTAGGCACTGACATTGTCCCTAACTAAGGCCCTGACATTACTCTCAACTCAGGCACTAACACTGTCCCTAACTAAGGACTTGACACTCCTCTTAACTCAGGCCCTGGCACAGTCCCTAACAAAGGCCTGCCACTTCCCCCAACTCTGGCACTGAGAGTGTCCCTAACTACGGCCATCACACTACTCCTAACTCAGGCACTGATGCTATCCCTAACTAAGGCTCTGACACTACTCCCAACACAGGCATTGACACTGTCCCTAACTAAGGCCCTCACACTACTACTTACTTAGGCACTGACACGCTACCTAACTAAGGCCCTGAGACTACTTCTACCTCAGACCCTGACACTGTCCCTAACCAAGGGCCTGATACTACTCCCAACACAGGCACTGACACTCTCCCTAACTAAGGCCTTGACACTACTTTTAACTCATGCCCTGAAGCTGTCCCAAAAAAGACCCTGAGACTATTCCCAACTCAGGCACTGACACTCTCCCTAACTAAGACCCTGACACTACTCCCATCTCAGCCACTGACACTGTCCCTAATGCCCTGACACTACTTCCAACTCAGGCACTGACACTGTCCCTAACTAGGCCCTGACACTACTCCCAACTCAGGCACTGACACTGTCACTAACTAAGGCCCTGACATAACTGCCAACTCCGGCACTGACACTTTCTCTAACTACGGCCCTGAAACTACTCACAACTCAGGCCCTGACACTGTTCCTAACTACCGGTCTCAGACTACTCCTAACTTAGGCCCTGACACTATTCCTAACACAGTCCCTGACACTGTCCCTAACTAAGGTCCTGAGACGATTCCTAACTCAGACCCTGACACTGTCCATAACTTAGGCCATGTCACTACTCCCAACTCAGGCACTGACGCTGTTCCTAACTAAGGGTCTGACACTACTCCAAACTGAGACACTGACACTCTTCCAAATTAAGGCCTTGACACTACTCTTACCTCAGGCCCTGACACTGTCCATAATAAAGACCCTGACAAAAATCCCAACTTAGGCACTGACAATGTCCGTAACTAAGGCCCTGACACTATTCCCATCTCAGCCACTGACACTGTCCCTAACTATGGCCCTGACACTACTCCCAATGCAAGCACTGGCGCTGTCCCTAACTAAGGCATTGGCACTACTCCCAACTCGCCCTGGCGCTGTCCCTAACTAAGGCATTGGCACTACTCCCAACTCGCCCTGGCGCTGTCCCTAACTAAGGCTCTGACACTACTCCCAATTCAGGCAATGACAGTGTCCCTAACTGAGGCAATGATACTACTCCCAACTCAAGCACTAAGGCTCTGGATCATTGTGATGACCAGCGCCATGGAGCATTGTGATGACAAGGGCGTGGAGCATTGTGATGACAGTGGTCATGGAACATTGTGACGATAAGGGCATCGAGCCGAGTTAGGGACAGTCTAGCGGCCTTGGGACTAAATTCAGTGCCTGAATTAGGCACAGCATAAGGTCTTTAGTTAGCATACGAGGTAGGACATTAGCTCGGGACAGGGTTAGGGTAAAGGCTTGGAATCGTGTCAGCAAATGACCTAAGGATAGTGTGAAGACCTTTGTTACTGAGACTCTCAGGGACTTCTTCAGAAGCAGTGTTAGGGCTTCAGGTAGGGACAGCATCAGGGCCTGACTTAGGGAGAGCGACAGGGCCTGAGTGAGGCCTAATGTCAGGCCCTTAGCTGGGGACACTGTCAGGGAATGACTTAGGAGCAGCATCAGTGCCTTTGTTGGATCAGCTTTAGGCTCTTAGGTAAAGACATGACCGGAGCCCTAGTTAGTCACAGCGTCAAGGCCTCAGTTAGGGAAAGCTTCAGGGTCTGAGTTACAGACAGCCTCAGGTCTTCACTTAAAGACAGCCACAGGGCGTTCTTAGGGACAGTGTCAGGACCTTGGTTAGAAATGAGTCAGGATATTAGCTCAGGAGAGTGTCAGGATTTTAGTTTTTGCTGGCAGCAGGGCCTCTATTAAGGACAGATTCTGGGCCTTTGTTAGATTCAGTGTCATGGCCTTAGTTAGGAGTAGTCAGGGCCTTAGTTAGGGAGAGCATGAGGGTTTCAGTTCGCATAAGATGCAGGAGATTATCTCGGGACAGAGTCAGGTTCCAGGCCAGAGATAGTGAAAGGAAATGACCAAGGGATAACGAGAAGACCTTAGTTATTGAGAGCTTCAGGGCCTTAGTTAGCAGCAGCGTGAGCACCTTAATCAGGACCAGCGCCAGGGCTTGATGTATGGACAGCATCAGAGCCTAAGTAAGGTACAGCAACAGGGCCTAAGTGAGGCCTATCTTTAGGGCCTGAGTAAGGGACAGTATCAGGGCATGACTTAGGAGCAGCATAAAGGCCTCTGTAGGATCAGCATTAGGGTCTTCGTTAAAGCTATTATCAGGGCCTCCGTTAGGGATAGCCTCAAGGCCTCACTTAGGGACAGCGTCAGGGCTTACTTTGGGAAAGTTTCAGGACCTTGGTAAGACATGGGTCAGGCTATTAGCTCAGGATAATATCAGGTGTTCAGATATTGACGGCAGCAGGGCCTTAGTTAGAGGCAGTGTCAGGGCCTAAGTTAGGACTAGCATCAGAGCCTTTGTTAGGTACAGTGTCAGTGACTGAGTTAGGTGTAGTGTCAGAGCCTTAGTTAGGGACAGTGTCAGGGCCTGCATTAGGACGAGCCTCCAGGCCTCAGTTAGGGACAGGTTCACGGCCTCGGACCTAAATTCAGGGCCTCATTTAGGGACAGAATCAGGGATTTAGCTAGCATAAGGGAATCTACAGCTGAAAGCAACCTGAACACCACCACAAGCAGATGCAGAAGTGAACCATGCACGCTCCTATGAAGGAAGATTCCACAGCAGTTGAGTACATTTTGTTTAAAGTTAGTAACACTATAAAAATTATGTTTGGAAGAAAACTATATTCAGAAGATGAAAGAATCTCGTTCTAAAGAATCTCTTTAGCTAATCTCGACATTAGCTAAAGAGAAGGTTAGGTTAAGGTCTAGGGAGAGTGTCAGGAAATGACCTAGGGATAGTGTCAAGACCTTAGTTACTTAGCACATCAGGACCTAATTTAGGAGCAGTGAGTGTCAGGGCTTTGGGTAGGAACAGCGTCACAGCCTGACTTAGGGAGTGGGACAGGGCCTGAGTGAGGCCTAGCGTCAGGGCCTTAGCTAGAGACAGTGTCAAGGCATGACTTAGGAGCAGCCTAAGAGCCATGGTAGGATCAGCCTCAGGGGCTATGTTAAAGATATTATCAGGGCCTCTGTTAGGGACAGCCTCAAGGCCTCACTTCGAGACAGCATCAGGGCTGCCTTAGGGACAGTTTCAGGACCTTGGTAAGAGATGGGTCAAGAAATTAGCTCAGGATAGTGTCAGGACTTTAGCTATTGACGGCAGCAGGGCCTTAGTTAGGGACAGTGTCAGGCCCTGAATTAGGACGAACATCGAGGCCTTAGGTACGGACAGGGTCACAGCCTCGAGAGTAATTTTAGGCCCTTAGTTAAGGACAGCAGCAGGGCTGTAGTTAGCATAAGAGGCACGACATTTGCTAGGGACAGGCTCAGGTTATGGTCTAGGGAGAGTGTCAGGAAAGGACCTAAACATAGTGTCAAAACCTTAGTTACTGAGAGTATCAGATCCTTATTTAGAACCAGTGTCAGGGCTTCAGGTAGGGACAGCATCAGAGCCTGACTTAGGCAGAGCGACAGGGCCTGAGTGAGGCCTAGCGTCAGGCCCTTAGCTGAGGACACTGTCAGGGCATGACTTAGGAACAGAATCAGCGCCTCTGTTGGATCAGCCTTAGCGTCTTTGTTACAGATATGATCAGGGCCTGACTTAGTCACAGCTTCAAGGCCTCAGTTAGGGAAAGCTTCAGGGCCTGAGTTAGGGACAGCCTCAGTTCTTAACATAGGGACAGCGACAGGGCTTTCTTAGGGACAGTGTCAGGACCTTGGTTAGAAATATGTCAGGATATTAACTCAGGCTAGTGTCCAGTTTTTAGTTATTGCTGACAGCAGGGCCTATATTAGGGGCAAATTCTGAGCCTTACTTCGAGACAGTGTCAGGGCCTGAGTTAGGACTAGCATCAGAGCCCTTGTAAAGTACAGTGTCAGGGACTGAGTTAGGTGTAGTGTCAGGGCATTAGTTAGGGACAGTGTCAGCGCCTCAGTTAGGATGAGCCTCCAACCTCAGTTAGGGACAGCTTGACGGCCTCGGGACTAATTTCAGGCTCTTAGTTCGAGACAGCATCAGGGATTTAGTTAGCATAAGAGGCTCGACAATAGCTAAAGACAAGTTTAGGTTAAGATCTAGGGATAGTGTCAGGAAATGACCTAGGGATAGTGGCAAGACCATAGCTAATTAGAGCATCAGTGCCTAATTTAGGCCCAGTGTCAGGGCTTCAGGTAGGGACAGAGTCTTAGCCTGACTTAGGGAGAGCGACAGGGCCTGAGTGATGCCTAGAGTCAGGGCCTTAGCTATGGACAGCGTCAGGGCATGACATAGGATCAACATAAGGGTCTCTGTAAGATCAGCATTAGAGTTTCGTTCAAGACATTATCAGGACCTCTGTGAGGGACAGCCTCAGGGCCTCACTTAGGGACAGTGTCAGGGCTAACTTTGGGAGAGTTTCAGGACCTTGGTAAGACATGGGTCAGGGTATTAGCTCAGGATAATGTCAGGACTTTAGATATTGATGGTAGCAGCGCCTACGTTAGGGAAAGTTTCAAGGCGTTAGTTAGGAGTAGCGGGCCTCTGATAGGTCCAGTGTCAGATCCTCAGTTAGCAATAGTGTTAGGGCCTTAGTTAGGGACAGTGTCAGGGCCGGATGTAGGGCGAGCATCTAGGCCTTCGTTCGGGACAGGTTCATGGTCTTGGGACTAAATTCCGTGCCTGAGGTAGGCACAGCCTAAGGGCTTCAGTTAGCATAAGAGGCAGGACATTAGCTAGTGACCGTGTCAGTTTAACATCTAGGGAAAGTGTCAGGAAATGACCTAAGGATAGTGTGAAGACCTTTGTTACGGAGACTCTCAGGGCCTTATTCAGAACCAGTGTTAGGGCTTCAGGTAGGGACAGCATCAGAGCCTGACTTAGGGAGAGCGATAGGGTCTGAGTGAGGCCTAGCATCAGACACTTAGTGGGGGACACTATCGGGGCATGACTTAGGAGCAGCATCAGGGCCTCTGTTGGATCAGCCTTAGGGTCTTAGTTAAAGTCATGATCAGGGTCTGAGTTAGTCACAGCATCAAGGCCTGAGTTAGTTAGGGAAAGCTTCAGGGCCTCACTTAGGGACAGCGTCAGGGCTTACTTTGGGACAGTTTCAGGACCTTGGTAAGACATGGGTCAGGTTATTAGCTCCGGATAATGTCAGGACTTTCGATGTTGATGGCAGCAGGCCTTGGTTAGAGACAGTGTCAGGCCCTGAGTTACGACTAGCATCAGAGCCTTTGTTAGATACAATGTACGGGACTGAATTAGGAGTAGAGTCAAGGCCTTAGTTAGTGACAGTGTCAGGGCCTGACTTAGGGAGAGCGACAGGGCCTGAGTGAGGCTTAGCATCAGGCCCTTAGCTGGGCACACTGTCAGGGCATGACTTTGGAGCAGCATCAGCGTCTTTGCTGGATCAGCATTAAGGTCTTCGTTAGGTACATGATCAGGGCCTGAATTAGTCACAGCTTCAAGGCTTCAGTTAAGGAAAGCTTCAGGGCCTGAGTTAGGGACAGCCTCAGGTCTTCACTTAGGGACAGCGTCAGGGCTTACTTTGGGACAGTTTCAGGACCTTGGAAAGACATAGGTCAGGATAGTAGCTCAGGATAATGGCAGGACTTTTGATAGTGATGGCAGCAGGGCCTTAGTTACAGACGGTTTCAGGGCCTGAGTTAGGCCGAGCATCAGAGACTTTGTTAGGTACAGTGGAAGGGACTGAGTTAGGAGTAGTGTCAGGGCCTTGCTTAGGGACAGTGTCAGGGTCTGATTTAGGTGTACTGTCTGAGACCTAGTTAGGGACAGTGCTAGGGCCTGAGTTAGGATTAGTGTCAAGGCCTTATTGAGGACCAATTTCAGGGCTTTAGTTTGGACTAGCAACAAAGCCTTTGTTAGGTAGCATGTCGGGGCCTCAGTTAGGTGTAGTGTCAGGGCCATTGTTAGGGACAGTATCAGAGCCTGACTTAGGAGAAGTTCAGGGCCTTAGCCAGGGAAAGTGTCAGGGCCTTAGTTACGGACATTATCAGGGCCTGAATTAGCAGTAGTGTCAAAAGTCCTTAGTGAGGAGAGTAAGGAGTAAGTCAGGACTCAGGCCCTGACACTGTTCTTAAATAAGGCCCTGACATTACCTGTAACACAGGTCCTGATCTGATTCCTATCATAGGCGCTGATGTTGGACTTAACTAAGGCCCTGACACTGGTCCTAACTAAAGCTGTGACACTACTCTTAACTCAGGCCCTGACACTGTCCCTAACAAAGCCTCTGACACTACTCCTAAATCAGGCACTGACACTGTCCCTAACTAAGGCCCTGACATACACCTAACTCAGGCCCTGACACTGTCTCTAACTAAGGCCCTGATACTACTCCAAACTCAGCACTGACACTGTCACTAACTAAGGCCCTGACACTATTCATAGCTCACGCCCTAACACCACTCCGAAATCATGCCCTGACAGTGTCCCTAACTAAGGCCCTGACACTATTCCTAACTCAGGCGCTGACACAATACTTAAGGAAGGCCCTGACATTACTCCTAACTCAGGCCCTGAAAAGGTCCCTAACTAAGGCCGACACAACTCCTAACTCAGGCACTAACACTGTCCCTAAATAAGGCCCTGAAACTATTCCTAACTGAGGCGCTGATACAATACCTAACGAAGGCACTGATGCTGCTCCTAACTAAGGCCCTGACACTACTCCTATCTCAAGCAATGACACTGTCCCTAACTTAGGCCCTGACTCTACTCCTGACTCAGGCACTGACACTGGCCCTACCTTAGGCCCTGACACTACTCCTAACTAAGCAACTGACACTGTCCCTAACTAAGGCCCGGATACTACTCCTTACTCAGGCACTGACAATATCACTAACTAAGGCCGTGACACTACTCCCAAAATAGGCACTGAGACTGTCCCGAAATATGCCCTGACAGTACTCCGAACTCAGGCACTGACACTGTCCTTAACTAAGGCCCTGATACTACTTCCACCTCAGGCACTGACACTCTCCCTAAGTAAGCCCTGACATTACTCCCAATTCCGGCATTGACACTTTCGCTTACTAAGGCCCTGAAACTACTCACAACTCAGGCCCTTACACTGTTACTAACTACCGGTCTCAGACTACTCCTAACTCAGGCCCTGGCACTGTCCGTAACTTAGGCTCTGGCACTATTCCTAACTCAGACACTGACGCTGTCCCTTAACTAAGGGTCTGACACTCCTCCCAACTCAGACAGTGACACTCTATCAATTTAAGGCCTTGACACTACTCTTAACTCAGGCCCTGACACAGTCCATAATAAAGACCCTGAAACTAATCCCAACTCAGGCCCTGGCACTGTCCGTAACTAAGGGCCTGACACTACTTCCATCTCAGCAACTGACACCATCCCTAACTATGGCCCTGACACTATTCCCAACTCAGGCACTGACACTGTCACTAAATAAGGCCATTACACTTCTCTTAACTCAACAACTGGCACTCTCCGTAACTAAGGCTTTGACACAATACTTAACTCATGCCCTGACACTGTCCTTAACTAAGACCCTGAGAGTACTCCCAACTCAGTCACTGACACTGTTCCTAACTACGGCCCAGAGACTACTCCCAATTCAGGCCCTGACACTGTCCCTAACTAAGGCACTGATATTACTCCCAACTCAGGCACTGACACTGTCCCTAACTAAGGCCCTGACACTACTCCCAACTCAGGCACTGACACTGTCCCTAACTAAGGCCCTGACACGACTCCCATCTCAGCCACTGACACTGTCCCTAAGGCCCTGACACTACCTCCAACTCAGGCACTGACACTATCCCTAACTACAGCCCTGACACTTCTCCTAACTCAGGCACTTACTAATGTCCTGACACAACTCCCAACTCAGGCACTGACATTGTTCCTAACAAAGGCCCTGACACTAATCCCAACATAGGCACTGAGACTGTCCCGAAATACGCCCTGACAGTACTCCCAACTCAGGCACTGACACTGTCCCTAACTAAGGCCATGACACTACTCCCAAACTAGGCACTGACATTGTCCCTAACTAAGGCCCTGACATTACTCTCAACTCAGGCACTAACACTGTCCCTAACTAAGGACTTGACACTCCTCTTAACTCAGGCCCTGGCACAGTCCCTAACAAAGGCCTGCCACTTCCCCCAACTCTGGCACTGAGAGTGTCCCTAACTACGGCCATCACACTACTCCTAACTCAGGCACTGATGCTATCCCTAACTAAGGCTCTGACACTACTCCCAACACAGGCATTGACACTGTCCCTAACTAAGGCCCTCACACTACTACTTACTTAGGCACTGACACGCTACCTAACTAAGGCCCTGAGACTACTTCTACCTCAGACCCTGACACTGTCCCTAACCAAGGGCCTGATACTACTCCCAACACAGGCACTGACACTCTCCCTAACTAAGGCCTTGACACTACTTTTAACTCATGCCCTGATGCTGTCCCAAAAAAGACCCTGAGACTATTCCCAACTCAGGCACTGACACTCTCCCTAACTAAGACCCTGACACTACTCCCATCTCAGCCACTGACACTGTCCCTAATGCCCTGACACTACTTCCAACTCAGGCACTGACACTGTCCCTAACTAGGCCCTGACACTACTCCCAACTCAGGCACTGACACTGTCACTAACTAAGGCCCTGACATAACTGCCAACTCCGGCACTGACACTTTCTCTAACTACGGCCCTGAAACTACTCACAACTCAGGCCCTGACACTGTTCCTAACTACCGGTCTCAGACTACTCCTAACTTAGGCCCTGACACTATTCCTAACACAGTCCCTGACACTGTCCCTAACTAAGGTCCTGAGACGATTCCTAACTCAGACCCTGACACTGTCCATAACTTAGGCCATGTCACTACTCCCAACTCAGGCACTGACGCTGTTCCTAACTAAGGGTCTGACACTACTCCAAACTGAGACACTGACACTCTTCCAAATTAAGGCCTTGACACTACTCTTAACTCAGGCCCTGACACTGTCCATAATAAAGACCCTGACAAAAATCCCAACTTAGGCACTGACAATGTCCGTAACTAAGGCCCTGACGCTATTCCCATCTCAGCCACTGACACTGTCCCTAACTATGGCCCTGACACTACTCCCAATGCAAGCACTGGCGCTGTCCCTAACTAAGGCATTGTCACTACTCCCAACTCGCCCTGGCGCTGTCCCTAACTAAGGCTCTGACACTACTCCCAATTCAGGCAATGACAGTGTCCCTAACTGAGGCAATGATACTACTCCCAACTCAAGCACTAAGGCTCTGGATCATTGTGATGACCAGCGCCAAGGAGCATTGTGATGACAAGGGCGTGGAGCATTGTGATGACAGTGGTCATGGAACATTGTGACGATAAGGGCATCGAGCCGAGTTAGGGACAGTCTAGCGGCCTTGGGACTAAATTCAGTGCCTGAATTAGGCACAGCATAAGGTCTTTAGTTAGCATACGAGGTAGGACATTAGCTCGGGACAGGGTTAGGGTAAAGGCTTGGAATCGTGTCAGCAAATGACCTAAGGATAGTGTGAAGACCTTTGTTACTGAGACTCTCAGGGACTTCTTCAGAAGCAGTGTTAGGGCTTCAGGTAGGGACAGCATCAGGGCCTGACTTAGGGAGAGCGACAGGGCCTGAGTGAGGCCTAATGTCAGGCCCTTAGCTGGGGACACTGTCAGGGAATGACTTAGGAGCAGCATCAGTGCCTTTGTTGGATCAGCTTTAGGCTCTTAGGTAAAGACATGACCGGAGCCCTAGTTAGTCACAGCGTCAAGGCCTCAGTTAGGGAAAGCTTCAGGGTCTGAGTCACAGACAGCCTCAGGTCTTCACTTAAAGACAGCCACAGGGCTTTCTTAGGGACAGTGTCAGGACCTTGGTTAGAAATGAGTCAGGATATTAGCTCAGGAGAGTGTCAGGATTTTAGTTTTTGCTGGCAGCAGGGCCTCTATTAAGGACAGATTCCGGGCCTTTGTTAGATTCAGTGTCATGGCCTTAGTTAGGAGTAGTCAGGGCCTTAGTTAGGGAGAGCATGAGGGTTTCAGTTCGCATAAGATGCAGGAGATTATCTCGGGACAGAGTCAGGTTCCAGGCCAGAGATAGTGAAAGGAAATGACCAAGGGATAACGAGAAGACCTTAGTTATTGAGAGCATCAGGGCCTTAGTTAGCAGCAGCGTGAGCGCCTTAATCAGGACCAGCGCCAGGGCTTGATGTATGGACAGCATCAGAGCCTAAGTAAGGTACAGCAACAGGGCCTAAGTGAGGCCTATCTTTAGGGCCTGAGTAAGGGACAGTATCAGGGCATGACTTAGGAGCAGCATAAAGGCCTCTGTAGGATCAGCATTAGGGTCTTCGTTAAAGCTATTATCAGGGCCTCCGTTAGGGATAGCCTCAAGGCCTCACTTAGGGACAGCGTCAGGGCTTACTTTGGGAAAGTTTCACGACCTTGGTAAGACATGGGTCAGGCTATTAGCTCAGGATAATATCAGGTGTTCAGATATTGACGGCAGCAGGGCCTTAGTTAGAGGCAGTGTCAAGGCCTAAGTTAGGACTAGCATCAGTGCCTTTGTTAGGTACAGTGTCAGTGACTGAGTTAGTTGTAGTGTCAGAGCCTTAGTTAGGGACAGTGTCAGGGCCTGCATTAGGACGAGCCTCCAGGCCTCAGTTAGGGACAGGTTCACGGCCTCGGACCTAAATTCAGGGCCTCATTTAGGGACAGAATCAGGGATTTAGCTAGCATAAGGGGATCTACAGCTGAAAGCAACCTGAACACCACCACAAGCAGATGCAGAAGTGAACCATGCACGCTCCTATGAAGGAAGATTCCACAGCAGTTGAGTACATTTTGTTTAAAGTTAGTAACACTATAAAAATTATGTTTGGAAGAAAACTATATTCAGAAGATGAAAGAATCTCGTTCTAAAGAATCTCTTTAGCTAATCTCGACATTAGCTAAAGAGAAGG
Source organism: Balaenoptera acutorostrata (assembly GCF_949987535.1). Classification (NCBI taxonomy): domain Eukaryota; kingdom Metazoa; phylum Chordata; class Mammalia; order Artiodactyla; family Balaenopteridae; genus Balaenoptera; species Balaenoptera acutorostrata. The sequence goes on from NW_026646170.1 coordinate 359,305, forward strand.
TTAGGTTAAGGTCTAGGGAGAGTGTCAGGAAATGACCTAGGGATAGTGTCAAGACCTTAGTTACTTAGCACATCAGGACCTAATTTAGGAGCAGTGAGTGTCAGGGCTTCGGGTAGGAACAGCGTCAGAGCCTGACTTAGGGAGTGGGACAGGGCCTGAGTGAGGCCTAGCGTCAGGGCCTTAGCTAGAGACAGTGTCAGGGCATGACTTAGGAGCAGCCTAAGAGCCATGGTAGGATCAGCCTCAGGGGCTATGTTAAAGATATTATCAGGGCCTCTGTTAGGGACAGCCTCAAGGCCTCACTTCGAGACAGCATCAGGGCTTCCTTAGGGACAGTTTCAGGACCTTGGTAAGAGATGTGTCAAGAAATTAGCTCAGGATAGTGTCAGGACTTTAGCTATTGACGGCAGCAGGGCCTTAGTTGGGGACAGTGTCAGGCCCTGAATTAGGACGAACATCGAGGCCTTAGGTACGGACAGGGTCACAGCCTCGAGAGTAATTTTAGGCCCTTAGTTAAGGACAGCAGCAGGGCTGTAGTTAGCATAAGAGGCACGACATTTGCTAGGGACAGGCTCAGGTTATGGTCTAGGGAGAGTGTCAGGAAAGGACCTAAGCATAGTGTCAAAACCTTAGTTACTGAGAGTATCAGATCCTTATTTAGAACCAGTGTCAGGGCTTCAGGTAGGGACAGCATCAGAGCCTGACTTAGGCAGAGCGACAGGGCCTGAGTGAGGCCTAGCGTCAGGCCCTTAGCTGAGGACACTGTCAGGGCATGACTTAGGAACAGAATCAGCGCCTCTGTTGGATCAGCCTTAGCGTCTTTGTTACAGATATGATCAGGGCCTGACTTAGTCACAGCTTCAAGGCCTCACTTAGGGAAAGCTTCAGGGCCTGAGTTAGGGACAGCCTCAGTTCTTAACATAGGGACAGCGACAGGGCTTTCTTAGGGACAGTGTCAGGACCTTGGTTAGAAATATGTCAGGATATTAACTCAGGCTAGTGTCCAGTTTTTAGTTATTGCTGACAGCAGGGCCTATATTAGGGGCAAATTCTGAGCCTTATTTCGAGACAGTGTCAGGGCCTGAGTTAGGACTAGCATCAGAGCCCTTGTAAAGTACAGTGTCAGGGACTGAGTTAGGTGCAGTGTCAGGGCTTTAGTTAGGAACAGTGTCAGCGCCTCAGTTAGGATGAGCCTCCAACCTCAGTTAGGGACAGCTTGACGGCCTCGGGACTAATTTCAGGCTCTTAGTTCGAGACAGCATCAGGGATTTAGTTAGCATAAGAGGCTCGACAATAGCTAAAGACAAGTTTAGGTTAAGATCTAGGGATAGTGTCAGGAAATGACCTAGGGATAGTGGCAAGACCATAGCTAATTAGAGCATCAGTGCCTAATTTAGGCCCAGTGTCAGGGCTTCAGGTAGGGACAGAGTCTTAGCCTGACTTAGGGAGAGCGACAGGGCCTGAGTGATGCCTAGAGTCAGGGCCTTAGCTACGGACAGCGTCAGAGCATGACATAGGATCAACATAAGGGTCTCTGTAAGATCAGCATTAGAGTTTCGTTCAAGACATTATCAGGACCTCTGTGAGGGACAGCCTCAGGGCCTCACTTAGGGACAGTGTCAGGGCTAACTTTGGGAGAGTTTCAGGACCTTGGTAAGACATGGGTCAGGGTATTAGCTCAGGATAATGTCAGGACTTTAGATATTGATGGTAGCAGCGCCTACGTTAGGGAAAGTTTCAAGGCGTTAGTTAGGAGTAGCGGGCCTCTGATAGGTCCAGTGTCAGATCCTCAGTTAGCAATAGTGTTAGGGCCTTAGTTAGGGACAGTGTCAGGGCCGGATGTAGGGCGAGCATCTAGGCCTTCGTTCGGGACAGGTTCATGGTCTTGGGACTAAATTCCGTGCCTGAGGTAGGCACAGCCTAAGGGCTTCAGTTAGCATAAGAGGCAGGACATTAGCTAGTGACCGTGTCAGTTTAACATCTAGGGAAAGTGTCAGGAAATGACCTAAGGATAGTGTGAAGACCTTTGTTACGGAGACTCTCAGGGCCTTATTCAGAACCAGTGTTAGGGGTTCAGGTAGGGACAGCATCAGAGCCTGACTTAGGGAGAGCGATAGGGTCTGAGTGAGGCCTAGCATCAGACACTTAGTGGGGGACACTATCGGGGCATGACTTAGGAGCAGCATCAGGGCCTCTGTTGGATCAGCCTTAGGGTCTTAGTTAAAGTCATGATCAGGGTCTGAGTTAGTCACAGCATCAAGGCCTGAGTTAGTTAGGGAAAGCTTCAGGGCCTCACTTAGGGACAGCGTCAGGGCTTACTTTGGGACAGTTTCAGGACCTTGGTAAGACATGGGTCAGGTTATTAGCTCCGGATAATGTCAGGACTTTCGATGTTGATGGCAGCAGGCCTTGGTTAGAGACAGTGTCAGGCCCTGAGTTACGACTAGCATCAGAGCCTTTGTTAGATACAATGTACGGGACTGAATTAGGAGTAGAGTCAGGGCCTTAGTTAGTGACAGTGTCAGGGCCTGACTTAGGGAGAGCGACAGGGCCTGAGTGAGGCTTAGCATCAGGCCCTTAGCTGGGCACACTGTCAGGGCATGACTTTGGAGCAGCATCAGCGTCTTTGCTGGATCAGCATTAAGGTCTTCGTTAGGTACATGATCAGGGCCTGAATTAGTCACAGCTTCAAGGCTTCAGTTAAGGAAAGCTTCAGGGCCTGAGTTAGGGACAGCCTCAGGTCTTCACTTAGGGACAGCGTCAGGGCTTATTTTGGGACAGTTTCAGGACCTTGGAAAGACATAGGTCAGGATAGTAGCTCAGGATAATGGCAGGACTTTTGATAGTGATGGCAGCAGGGCCTTAGTTACAGACGGTTTCAGGGCCTGAGTTAGGCCGAGCATCAGAGACTTTGTTAGGTACAGTGGAAGGGACTGAGTTAGGAGTAGTGTCAGGGCCTTGCTTAGGGACAGTGTCAGGGTCTGATTTAGGTGTACTGTCTGAGACCTAGTTAGGGACAGTGCTAGGGCCTGAGTTAGGATTAGTGTCAAGGCCTTATTGAGGACCAATTTCAGGGCCTTAGTTTGGACTAGCAACAAAGCCTTTGTTAGGTAGCATGTCGGGGCCTCAGTTAGGTGTAGTGTCAGGGCCATTGTTAGGGACAGTATCAGGGCCTGACTTAGGAGAAGTTCAGGGCCTTAGCCAGGGAAAGTGTCAGGGCCTTAGTTAGGGACATTCTCAGGGCCTGAATTAGCAGTAGTGTCAAAAGTCCTTAGTGAGGAGAGTAAGGAGTAAGTCAGGACTCAGGCCCTGACACTGTTCTTAAATAAGGCCCTGACATTCCCTGTAACACAGGTCCTGATCTGATTCCTATCATAGGCGCTGATGTTGGACTTAACTAAGGCCCTGACACTGGTCCTAACTAAAGCTGTGACACTACTCTTAACTCAGGCCCTGACACTGTCCCTAACAAAGCCTCTGACACTACTCCTAAATCAGGCACTGACACTGTCCCTAACTAAGGCCCTGACATACACCTAACTCAGGCCCTGACACTGTCTCTAACTAAGGCCCTGATACTACTCCAAACTCAGCACTGACACTGTCACTAACTAAGGCCCTGACACTATTCATAGCTCACGCCCTAACACCACTCCGAAATCATGCCCTGACAGTGTCCCTAACTAAGGCCCTGACACTATTCCTAACTCAGGCGCTGACACAATACTTAAGGAAGGCCCTGACATTACTCCTAACTCAGGCCCTGAAAAGGTCCCTAACTAAGGCCGACACAACTCCTAACTCAGGCACTAACACTGTCCCTAAATAAGGCCCTGAAACTATTCCTAACTGAGGCGCTGATACAATACCTAACGAAGGCACTGATGCTGCTCCTAACTAAGGCCCTGACACTACTCCTATCTCAAGCAATGACACTGTCCCTAACTTAGGCCCTGACTCTACTCCTGACTCAGGCACTGACACTGGCCCTACCTTAGGCCCTGACACTACTCCTAACTAAGCAACTGACACTGTCCCTAACTAAGGCCCGGATACTACTCCTTACTCAGGCACTGACAATATCACTAACTAAGGCCGTGACACTACTCCCAAAATAGGCACTGAGACTGTCCCGAAATATGCCCTGACAGTACTCCGAACTCAGGCACTGACACTGTCCTTAACTAAGGCCCTGATACTACTTCCACCTCAGGCACTGACACTCTCCCTAAGTAAGCCCTGACATTACTCCCAATTCCGGCATTGACACTTTCGCTTACTAAGGCCCTGAAACTACTCACAACTCAGGCCCTTACACTGTTACTAACTACCGGTCTCAGACTACTCCTAACTCAGGCCCTGGCACTGTCCGTAACTTAGGCTCTGGCACTATTCCTAACTCAGACACTGACGCTGTCCCTTAACTAAGGGTCTGACACTCCTCCCAACTCAGACAGTGACACTCTATCAATTTAAGGCCTTGACACTACTCTTAACTCAGGCCCTGACACAGTCCATAATAAAGACCCTGAAACTAATCCCAACTCAGGCCCTGGCACTGTCCGTAACTAAGGGCCTGACACTACTTCCATCTCAGCAACTGACATCATCCCTAACTATGGCCCTGACACTATTCCCAACTCAGGCACTGACACTGTCACTAAATAAGGCCATTACACTTCTCTTAACTCAACAACTGGCACTCTCCGTAACTAAGGCTTTGACACAATACTTAACTCATGCCCTGACACTGTCCTTAACTAAGACCCTGAGAGTACTCCCAACTCAGTCACTGACACTGTTCCTAACTACGGCCCAGAGACTACTCCCAATTCAGGCCCTGACACTGTCCCTAACTAAGGCACTGATATTACTCCCAACTCAGGCACTGACACTGTCCCTAACTAAGGCCCTGACACTACTCCCAACTCAGGCACTGACACTGTCCCTAACTAAGGCCCTGACACGACTCCCATCTCAGCCACTGACACTGTCCCTAAGGCCCTGACACTACCTCCAACTCAGGCACTGACACTATCCCTAACTACAGCCCTGACACTTCTCCTAACTCAGGCACTTACTAATGTCCTGACACAACTCCCAACTCAGGCACTGACATTGTTCCTAACAAAGGCCCTGACACTAATCCCAACTTAGGCACTGAGACTGTCCCGAAATACGCCCTGACAGTACTCCCAACTCAGGCACTGACACTGTCCCTAACTAAGGCCCTGACACTACTCCCAAACTAGGCACTGACATTGTCCCTAACTAAGGCCCTGACATTACTCTCAACTCAGGCACTAACACTGTCCCTAACTAAGGACTTGACACTCCTCTTAACTCAGGCCCTGGCACAGTCCCTAACAAAGGCCTGCCACTTCCCCCAACTCTGGCACTGAGAGTGTCCCTAACTACGGCCATCACACTACTCCTAACTCAGGCACTGATGCTATCCCTAACTAAGGCTCTGACACTACTCCCAACACAGGCATTGACACTGTCCCTAACTAAGGCCCTCACACTACTACTTACTTAGGCACTGACACGCTACCTAACTAAGGCCCTGAGACTACTTCTACCTCAGACCCTGACACTGTCCCTAACCAAGGGCCTGATACTACTCCCAACACAGGCACTGACACTCTCCCTAACTAAGGCCTTGACACTACTTTTAACTCATGCCCTGATGCTGTCCCAAAAAAGACCCTGAGACTATTCCCAACGCAGGCACTGACACTCTCCCTAACTAAGACCCTGACACTACTCCCATCTCAGCCACTGACACTGTCCCTAATGCCCTGACACTACTTCCAACTCAGGCACTGACACTGTCCCTAACTAGGCCCTGACACTACTCCCAACTCAGGCACTGACACTGTCACTAACTAAGGCCCTGACATAACTGCCAACTCCGGCACTGACACTTTCTCTAACTACGGCCCTGAAACTACTCACAACTCAGGCCCTGACACTGTTCCTAACTACCGGTCTCAGACTACTCCTAACTTAGGCCCTGACACTATTCCTAACACAGTCCCTGACACTGTCCCTAACTAAGGTCCTGAGACGATTCCTAACTCAGACCCTGACACTGTCCATAACTTAGGCCATGTCACTACTCCCAACTCAGGCACTGACGCTGTTCCTAACTAAGGGTCTGACACTACTCCAAACTGAGACACTGACACTCTTCCAAATTAAGGCCTTGACACTACTCTTAACTCAGGCCCTGACACTGTCCATAATAAAGACCCTGACAAAAATCCCAACTTAGGCACTGACAATGTCCGTAACTAAGGCCCTGACGCTATTCCCATCTCAGCCACTGACACTGTCCCTAACTATGGCCCTGACACTACTCCCAATGCAAGCACTGGCGCTGTCCCTAACTAAGGCATTGGCACTACTCCCAACTCGCCCTGGCGCTGTCCCTAACTAAGGCTCTGACACTACTCCCAATTCAGGCAATGACAGTGTCCCTAACTGAGGCAATGATACTACTCCCAACTCAAGCACTAAGGCTCTGGATCATTGTGATGACCAGCGCCAAGGAGCATTGTGATGACAAGGGCGTGGAGCATTGTGATGACAGTGGTCATGGAACATTGTGACGATAAGGGCATCGAGCCGAGTTAGGGACAGTCTAGCGGCCTTGGGACTAAATTCAGTGCCTGAATTAGGCACAGCATAAGGTCTTTAGTTAGCATACGAGGTAGGACATTAGCTCGGGACAGGGTTAGGGTAAAGGCTTGGAATCGTGTCAGCAAATGACCTAAGGATAGTGTGAAGACCTTTGTTACTGAGACTCTCAGGGACTTCTTCAGAAGCAGTGTTAGGGCTTCAGGTAGGGACAGCATCAGGGCCTGACTTAGGGAGAGCGACAGGGCCTGAGTGAGGCCTAATGTCAGGCCCTTAGCTGGGGACACTGTCAGGGAATGACTTAGGAGCAGCATCAGTGCCTTTGTTGGATCAGCTTTAGGCTCTTAGGTAAAGACATGACCGGAGCCCTAGTTAGTCACAGCGTCAAGGCCTCAGTTAGGGAAAGCTTCAGGGTCTGAGTCACAGACAGCCTCAGGTCTTCACTTAAAGACAGCCACAGGGCTTTCTTAGGGACAGTGTCAGGACCTTGGTTAGAAATGAGTCAGGATATTAGCTCAGGAGAGTGTCAGGATTTTAGTTTTTGCTGGCAGCAGGGCCTCTATTAAGGACAGATTCCGGGCCTTTGTTAGATTCAGTGTCATGGCCTTAGTTAGGAGTAGTCAGGGCCTTAGTTAGGGAGAGCATGAGGGTTTCAGTTCGCATAAGATGCAGGAGATTATCTCGGGACAGAGTCAGGTTCCAGGCCAGAGATAGTGAAAGGAAATGACCAAGGGATAACGAGAAGACCTTAGTTATTGAGAGCTTCAGGGCCTTAGTTAGCAGCAGCGTGAGCACCTTAATCAGGACCAGCGCCAGGGCTTGATGTATGGACAGCATCAGAGCCTAAGTAAGGTACAGCAACAGGGCCTAAGTGAGGCCTATCTTTAGGGCCTGAGTAAGGGACAGTATCAGGGCATGACTTAGGAGCAGCATAAAGGCCTCTGTAGGATCAGCATTAGGGTCTTCGTTAAAGCTATTATCAGGGCCTCCGTTAGGGATAGCCTCAAGGCCTCACTTAGGGACAGCATCAGGGCTTACTTTGGGAAAGTTTCAGGACCTTGGTAAGACATGGGTCAGGCTATTAGCTCAGGATAATATCAGGTGTTCAGATATTGACGGCAGCAGGGCCTTAGTTAGAGGCAGTGTCAGGGCCTAAGTTAGGACTAGCATCAGAGCCTTTGTTAGGCACAGTGTCAGTGACTGAGTTAGGTGTAGTGTCAGAGACTTAGTTAGGGACAGTGTCAGGGCCTGCATTAGGACGAGCCTCCAGGCCTCAGTTAGGGACAGGTTCACGGCCTCGGACCTAAATTCAGGGCCTCATTTAGGGACAGAATCACGGATTTAGCTAGCATAAGGGGATCTACAGCTGAAAGCAACCTGAACACCACCACAAGCAGATGCAGAAGTGAACCATGCACGCTCCTATGAAGGAAGATTCCACAGCAGTTGAGTACATTTTGTTTAAAGTTAGTAACACTATAAAAATTATGTTTGGAAGAAAACTATATTCAGAAGATGAAAGAATCTCGTTCTAAAGAATCTCTTTAGCTAATCTCGACATTAGCTAAAGAGAAGGTTAGGTTAAGGTCTAGGGAGAGTGTCAGGAAATGACCTAGGGATAGTGTCAAGACCTTAGTTACTTAGCACATCAGGACCTAATTTAGGAGCAGTGAGTGTCAGGGCTTCGGGTAGGAACAGCGTCAGAGCCTGACTTAGGGAGTGGGACAGGGCCTGAGTGAGGCCTAGCGTCAGGGCCTTAGCTAGAGACAGTGTCAGGGCATGACTTAGGAGCAGCCTAAGAGCCATGGTAGGATCAGCCTCAGGGGCTATGTTAAAGATATTATCAGGGCCTCTGTTAGGGACAGCCTCAAGGCCTCACTTTGAGACAGCATCAGGGCTTCCTTAGGGACAGTTTCAGGACCTTGGTAAGAGATGTGTCAAGAAATTAGCTCAGGATAGTGTCAGGACTTTAGCTATTGACGGCAGCAGGGCCTTAGTTGGGGACAGTGTCAGGCCCTGAATTAGGACGAACATCGAGGCCTTAGGTACGGACAGGGTCACAGCCTCGAGAGTAATTTTAGGCCCTTAGTTAAGGACAGCAGCAGGGCTGTAGTTAGCATAAGAGGCACGACATTTGCTAGGGACAGGCTCAGGTTATGGTCTAGGGAGAGTGTCAGGAAAGGACCTAAGCATAGTGTCAAAACCTTAGTTACTGAGAGTATCAGATCCTTATTTAGAACCAGTGTCAGGGCTTCAGGTAGGGACAGCATCAGAGCCTGACTTAGGCAGAGCGACAGGGCCTGAGTGAGGCCTAGCGTCAGGCCCTTAGCTGAGGACACTGTCAGGGCATGACTTAGGAACAGAATCAGCGCCTCTGTTGGATCAGCCTTAGCGTCTTTGTTACAGATATGATCAGGGCCTGACTTAGTCACAGCTTCAAGGCCTCAGTTAGGGAAAGCTTCAGGGCCTGAGTTAGGGACAGCCTCAGTTCTTAACATAGGGACAGCGACAGGGCTTTCTTAGGGACAGTGTCAGGACCTTGGTTAGAAATATGTCAGGATATTAACTCAGGCTAGTGTCCAGTTTTTAGTTATTGCTGACAGCAGGGCCTATATTAGGGGCAAATTCTGAGCCTTACTTCGAGACAGTGTCAGGGCCTGAGTTAGGACTAGCATCAGAGCCCTTGTAAAGTACAGTATCCGGGACTGAGTTAGGTGTAGTGTCAGGGCTTTAGTTAGGGACAGTGTCAGCGCCTCAGTTAGGATGAGCCTCCAACCTCAGTTAGGGACAGCTTGACGGCCTCGGGACTAATTTCAGGCTCTTAGTTCGAGACAGCATCAGGGATTTACTTAGCATAAGAGGCTCGACAATAGCTAAAGTCAAGTTTAGGTTAAGATCTAGGGAGAGTGTCAGGAAATGACCTAGGGATAGTGGCAAGACCATAGCTAATTAGAGCATCAGTGCCTAATTTAGGCCCAGTGTCAGGGCTTCAGGTAGGGACAGAGTCTTAGCCTGACTTAGGGAGAGCGACAGGGCCTGAGTGATGCCTAGAGTCAGGGCCTTAGCTACGGACAGCGTCAGGGCATGACATAGGATCAACATAAGGGTCTCTGTAAGATCAGCATTAGAGTTTCGTTCAAGACATTATCAGGACCTCTGTGAGGGACAGCCTCAGGGCCTCACTTAGGGACAGTGTCAGGGCTAACTTTGGGAGAGTTTCAGGACCTTGGTAAGACATGGGTCAGGGTATTAGCTCAGGATAATGTCAGGACTTTAGATATTGATGGTAGCAGCGCCTACGTTAGGGAAAGTTTCAAGGCGTTAGTTAGGAGTAGCGGGCCTCTGATAGGTCCAGTGTCAGATCCTCAGTTAGCAATAGTGTTAGGGCCTTAGTTAGGGACAGTGTCAGGGCCGGATGTAGGGCGAGCATCTAGGCCTTCGTTCGGGACAGGTTCATGGTCTTGGGACTAAATTCCGTGCCTGAGGTAGGCACAGCCTAAGGGCTTCAGTTAGCATAAGAGGCAGGACATTAGCTAGTGACCGTGTCAGTTTAACATCTAGGGAAAGTGTCAGGAAATGACCTAAGGATAGTGTGAAGACCTTTGTTACGGAGACTATCAGGGCCTTATTCAGAACCAGTGTTAGGGGTTCAGGTAGGGACAGCATCAGAGCCTGACTTAGGGAGAGCGATAGGGTCTGAGTGAGGCCTAGCATCAGACACTTAGTGGGGGACACTATCGGGGCATGACTTAGGAGCAGCATCAGGGCCTCTGTTGGATCAGCCTTAGGGTCTTAGTTAAAGTCATGATCAGGGTCTGAGTTAGTCACAGCATCAAGGCCTGAGTTAGTTAGGGAAAGCTTCAGGGCCTCACTTAGGGACAGCGTCAGGGCTTACTTTGGGACAGTTTCAGGACCTTGGTCAGACATGGGTCAGGTTATTAGCTCCGGATAATGTCAGGACTTTCGATGTTGATGGCAGCAGGCCTTGGTTAGAGACAGTGTCAGGCCCTGAGTTACGACTAGCATCAGAGCCTTTGTTAGGTACAATGTACGGGACTGAATTAGGAGTAGAGTCAGGGCCTTAGTTAGTGACAGTGTCAGGGCCTGACTTAGGGAGAGCGACAGGGCCTGAGTGAGGCTTAGCATCAGGCCCTTAGCTGGGCACACTGTCAGGGCATGACTTTGGAGCAGCATCAGCGTCTTTGCTGGATCAGCATTAAGGTCTTCGTTAGGTACATGATCAGGGCCTGAATTAGTCACAGCTTCAAGGCTTCAGTAAAGGAAAGCTTCAGGGCCTGAGTTAGGGACAGCCTCAGGTCTTCACTTAGGGACAGCGTCAGGGCTTATTTTGGGACAGTTTCAGGACCTTGGAAAGACATAGGTCAGGATAGTAGCTCAGGATAATGGCAGGACTTTTGATAGTGATGGCAACAGGGCCTTAGTTACAGACGGTTTCAGGGCCTGAGTTAGGCCGAGCATCAGAGACTTTGTTAGGTACAGTGGAAGGGACTGAGTTAGGAGTAGTGTCAGGGCCTTGCTTAGGGCCAGTGTCAGGGTCTGATTTAGGTGTACTGTCTAAGACCTAGTTAGGGACAGTGCTAGGGCCTGAGTTAGGATTAGTGTCAAGGCCTTATTGAGGACCAATTTCAGGGCCTTAGTTTGGACTAGCAACAAAGCCTTTGTTAGGTAGCATGTCGGGGCCTCAGTTAGGTGTAGTGTCAGGGCCATTGTTAGGGACAGTATCAGGGCCTGACTTAGGAGAAGTTCAGGGCCTTAGCCAGGGAAAGTGTCAGGGCCTTAGTTAGGGACATTCTCAGGGCCTGAATTAGCAGTAGTGTCAAAAGTCCTTAGTGAGGAGAGTAAGGAGTAAGTCAGGACTCAGGCCCTGACACTGTTCTTAAATAAGGCCCTGACATTCCCTGTAACACAGGTCCTGATCTGATTCCTATCATAGGCGCTGATGTTGGACTTAACTAAGGCCCTGACACTGGTCCTAACTAAAGCTGTGACACTACTCTTAACTCAGGCCCTGACACTGTCCCTAACAAAGCCTCTGACACTACTCCTAAATCAGGCACTGACACTGTCCCTAACTAAGGCCCTGACATACACCTAACTCAGGCCCTGACACTGTCTCTAACTAAGGCCCTGATACTACTCCAAACTCAGCACTGACACTGTCACTAACTAAGGCCCTGACACTATTCATAGCTCACGCCCTAACACAACTCCGAAATCATGCCCTGACAGTGTCCCTAACTAAGGCCCTGACACTATTCCTAACTCAGGCGCTGACACAATACTTAAGGAAGGCCCTGACATTACTCCTAACTCAGGCCCTGAAAAGGTCCCTAACTAAGGCCGACACAACTCCTAACTCAGGCACTAACACTGTCCCTAAATAAGGCCCTGAAACTATTCCTAACTGAGGCGCTGATACAATACCTAACGAAGGCACTGATGCTGCTCCTAACTAAGGCCCTGACACTACTCCTATCTCAAGCAATGACACTGTCCCTAACTTAGGCCCTGACTCTACTCCTGACTCAGGCACTGACACTGGCCCTACCTTAGGCCCTGACACTACTCCTAACTAAGCAACTGACACTGTCCCTAACTAAGGCCCGGATACTACTCCTTACTCAGGCACTGACAATATCACTAACTAAGGCCGTGACACTACTCCCAAAATAGGCACTGAGACTGTCCCGAAATATGCCCTGACAGTACTCCGAACTCAGGCACTGACACTGTCCTTAACTAAGGCCCTGATACTACTTCCACCTCAGGCACTGACACTCTCCCTAAGTAAGCCCTGACATTACTCCCAATTCCGGCATTGACACTTTCGCTTACTAAGGCCCTGAAACTACTCACAACTCAGGCCCTTACACTGTTACTAACTACCGGTCTCAGACTACTCCTAACTCAGGCCCTGGCACTGTCCGTAACTTAGGCTCTGGCACTATTCCTAACTCAGACACTGACGCTGTCCCTTAACTAAGGGTCTGACACTCCTCCCAACTCAGACAGTGACACTCTATCAATTTAAGGCCTTGACACTACTCTTAACTCAGGCCCTGACACAGTCCATAATAAAGACCCTGAAACTAATCCCAACTCAGGCCCTGGCACTGTCCGTAACTAAGGGCCTGACACTACTTCCATCTCAGCAACTGACACCATCCCTAACTATGGCCCTGACACTATTCCCAGCTCAGGCACTGACACTGTCACTAAATAAGGCCATTACACTTCTCTTAACTCAACAACTGGCACTCTCCGTAACTAAGGCTTTGACACAATACTTAACTCATGCCCTGACACTGTCCTTAACTAAGACCCTGAGAGTACTCCCAACTCAGTCACTGACACTGTTCCTAACTACGGCCCAGAGACTACTCCCAATTCAGGCCCTGACACTGTCCCTAACTAAGGCACTGATATTACTCCCAACTCAGGCACTGACACTGTCCCTAACTAAGGCCCTGACACTACTCCCAACTCAGGCACTGACACTGTCCCTAACTAAGGCCCTGACACGACTCCCATCTCAGCCACTGACACTGTCCCTAACTAAGGCCCTGACACGACTCCCATCTCAGCCACTGACACTGTCCCTAAGGCCCTGACACTACCTCCAACTCAGGCACTGACACTATCCCTAACTACAGCCCTGACACTTCTCCTAACTCAGGCACTTACTAATGTCCTGACACAACTCCCAACTCAGGCACTGACATTGTTCCTAACAAAGGCCCTGACACTAATCCCAACTTAGGCACTGAGACTGTCCCGAAATACGCCCTGACAGTACTCCCAACTCAGGCACTGACACTGTCCCTAACTAAGGCCCTGACACTACTCCCAAACTAGGCACTGACATTGTCCCTAACTAAGGCCCTGACATTACTCTCAACTCAGGCACTAACACTGTCCCTAACTAAGGACTTGACACTCCTCTTAACTCAGGCCCTGGCACAGTCCCTAACAAAGGCCTGCCACTTCCCCCAACTCTGGCACTGAGAGTGTCCCTAACTACGGCCATCACACTACTCCTAACTCAGGCACTGATGCTATCCCTAACTAAGGCTCTGACACTACTCCCAACACAGGCATTGACACTGTCCCTAACTAAGGCCCTCACACTACTACTTACTTAGGCACTGACACGCTACCTAACTAAGGCCCTGAGACTACTTCTACCTCAGACCCTGACACTGTCCCTAACCAAGGGCCTGATACTACTCCCAACACAGGCACTGACACTCTCCCTAACTAAGGCCTTGACACTACTTTTAACTCATGCCCTGATGCTGTCCCAAAAAAGACCCTGAGACTATTCCCAACGCAGGCACTGACACTCTCCCTAACTAAGACCCTGACACTACTCCCATCTCAGCCACTGACACTGTCCCTAATGCCCTGACACTACTTCCAACTCAGGCACTGACACTGTCCCTAACTAGGCCCTGACACTACTCCCAACTCAGGCACTGACACTGTCACTAACTAAGGCCCTGACATAACTGCCAACTCCGGCACTGACACTTTCTCTAACTACGGCCCTGAAACTACTCACAACTCAGGCCCTGACACTGTTCCTAACTACCGGTCTCAGACTACTCCTAACTTAGGCCCTGACACTATTCCTAACACAGTCCCTGACACTGTCCCTAACTAAGGTCCTGAGACGATTCCTAACTCAGACCCTGACACTGTCCATAACTTAGGCCATGTCACTACTCCCAACTCAGGCACTGACACTGTTCCTAACTAAGGGTCTGACACTACTCCAAACTGAGACACTGACACTCTTCCAAATTAAGGCCTTGACACTACTCTTACCTCAGGCCCTGACACTGTCCATAATAAAGACCCTGACAAAAATCCCAACTTAGGCACTGACAATGTCCGTAACTAAGGCCCTGACACTATTCCCATCTCAGCCACTGACACTGTCCCTAACTATGGCCCTGACACTACTCCCAATGCAAACACTGGCGCTGTCCCTAACTAAGGCATTGGCACTACTCCCAACTCGCCCTGGCGCTGTCCCTAACTAAGGCTCTGACACTACTCCCAATTCAGGCAATGACAGTGTACCTAACTGAGGCAATGATACTACTCCCAACTCAAGCACTAAGGCTCTGGATCATTGTGATGACCAGCGCCATGGAGCATTGTGATGACAAGGGCGTGGAGCATTGTGATGACAGTGGTCATGGAACATTGTGACGATAAGGGCATCGAGCCGAGTTAGGGACAGTCTAGCGGCCTTGGGACTAAATTCAGTGCCTGAATTAGGCACAGCATAAGGTCTTTAGTTAGCATACGAGGTAGGACATTAGCTCGGGACAGGGTTAGGGTAAAGGCTTGGAATCGTGTCAGCAAATGACCTAAGGATAGTGTGAAGACCTTTGTTACTGAGACTCTCAGGGACTTCTTCAGAAGCAGTGTTAGGGCTTCAGGTAGGGACAGCATCAGGGCCTGACTTAGGGAGAGCGACAGGGCCTGAGTGAGGCCTAATGTCAGGCCCTTAGCTGGGGACACTGTCAGGGAATGACTTAGGAGCAGCATCAGTGCCTTTGTTGGATCAGCTTTAGGCTCTTAGGTAAAGACATGACCGGAGCCCTAGTTAGTCACAGCGTCAAGGCCTCAGTTAGGGAAAGCTTCAGGGTCTGAGTTACAGACAGCCTCAGGTCTTCACTTAAAGACAGCCACAGGGCTTTCTTAGGGACAGTGTCAGGACCTTGGTTAGAAATGAGTCAGGATATTAGCTCAGGAGAGTGTCAGGAGTTTAGTTTTTGCTGGCAGCAGGGCCTCTATTAAGGACAGATTCCGGGCCTTTGTTAGATTCAGTGTCATGGCCTTAGTTAGGAGTAGTCAGGGCCTTAGTTAGGGAGAGCATGAGGGTTTCAGTTCGCATAAGATGCAGGAGATTATCTCGGGACAGAGTCAGGTTCCAGGCCAGAGATAGTGAAAGGAAATGACCAAGGGATAACGAGAAGACCTTAGTTATTGAGAGCTTCAGGGCCTTAGTTAGCAGCAGCGTGAGCACCTTAATCAGGACCAGCGCCAGGGCTTGATGTATGGACAGCATCAGAGCCTAAGTAAGGTACAGCAACAGGGCCTAAGTGAGGCCTATCTTTAGGGCCTGAGTAAGGGACAGTATCAGGGCATGACTTAGGAGCAGCATAAAGGCCTCTGTAGGATCAGCATTAGGGTCTTCGTTAAAGCTATTATCAGGGCCTCCGTTAGGGATAGCCTCAAGGCCTCACTTAGGGACAGCATCAGGGCTTACTTTGGGAAAGTTTCAGGACCTTGGTAAGACATGGGTCAGGCTATTAGCTCAGGATAATATCAGGTGTTCAGATATTGACGGCAGCAGGGCCTTAGTTAGAGGCAGTGTCAGGGCCTAAGTTAGGACTAGCATCAGAGCCTTTGTTAGGCACAGTGTCAGTGACTGAGTTAGGTGTAGTGTCAGAGACTTAGTTAGGGACAGTGTCAGGGCCTGCATTAGGACGAGCCTCCAGGCCTCAGTTAGGGACAGGTTCACGGCCTCGGACCTAAATTCAGGGCCTCATTTAGGGACAGAATCAGGGATTTAGCTAGCATAAGGGGATCTACAGCTGAAAGCAACCTGAACACCACCACAAGCAGATGCAGAAGTGAACCATGCACGCTCCTATGAAGGAAGATTCCACAGCAGTTGAGTACATGTTGTTTAAAGTTAGTAACACTATAAAAATTATGTTTGGAAGAAAACTATATTCAGAAGATGAAAGAATCTCGTTCTAAAGAATCTCTTTAGCTAATCTCGACATTAGCTAAAGAGAAGGTTAGGTTAAGGTCTAGGGAGAGTGTCAGGAAATGACCTAGGGATAGTGTCAAGACCTTAGTTACTTAGCACATCAGGACCTAATTTAGGAGCAGTGAGTGTCAGGGCTTTGGGTAGGAACAGCGTCACAGCCTGACTTAGGGAGTGGGACAGGGCCTGAGTGAGGCCTAGCGTCAGGGCCTTAGCTAGAGACAGTGTCAAGGCATGACTTAGGAGCAGCCTAAGAGCCATGGTAGGATCAGCCTCAGGGGCTATGTTAAAGATATTATCAGGGCCTCTGTTAGGGACAGCCTCAAGGCCTCACTTCGAGACAGCATCAGGGCTGCCTTAGGGACAGTTTCAGGACCTTGGTAAGAGATGGGTCAAGAAATTAGCTCAGGATAGTGTCAGGACTTTAGCTATTGACGGCAGCAGGGCCTTAGTTAGGGACAGTGTCAGGCCGTGAATTAGGACGAACATCGAGGCCTTAGGTACGGACAGGGTCACAGCCTCGAGAGTAATTTTAGGCCCTTAGTTAAGGACAGCAGCAGGGCTGTAGTTAGCATAAGAGGCACGACACTTCCTAGGGACAGGCTCAGGTTATGGTCTAGGGAGAGTGTCAGGAAAGGACCTAAGCATAGTGTCAAAACCTTAGTTACTGAGAGTATCAGATCCTTATTTAGAACCAGTGTCAGGGCTTCAGGTAGGGACAGCATCAGAGCCTGACTTAGGCAGAGCGACAGGGCCTGAGTGAGGCCTAGCGTCAGGCCCTTAGCTGAGGACACTGTCAGGGCATGACTTAGGAACAGAATCAGCGCCTCTGTTGGATCAGCCTTAGCGTCTTTGTTACAGATATGATCAGGGCCTGACTTAGTCACAGCTTCAAGGCCTCAGTTAGGGAAAGCTTCAGGGCCTGAGTTAGGGACAGCCTCAGTTCTTAACATAGGGACAGCGACAGGGCTTTCTTAGGGACAGTGTCAGGACCTTGGTTAGAAATATGTCAGGATATTAACTCAGGCTAGTGTCCAGTTTTTAGTTATTGCTGACAGCAGGGCCTATATTAGGGGCAAATTCTGAGCCTTACTTCGAGACAGTGTCAGGGCCTGAGTTAGGACTAGCATCAGAGCCCTTGTAAAGTACAGTGTCAGGGACTGAGTTAGGTGTAGTGTCAGGGCATTAGTTAGGGACAGTGTCAGCGCCTCAGTTAGGATGAGCCTCCAACCTCAGTTAGGGACAGCTTGACGGCCTCGGGACTAATTTCAGGCTCTTAGTTCGAGACAGCATCAGGGATTTAGTTAGCATAAGAGGCTCGACAATAGCTAAAGACAAGTTTAGGTTAAGATCTAGGGATAGTGTCAGGAAATGACCTAGGGATAGTGGCAAGACCATAGCTAATTAGAGCATCAGTGCCTAATTTAGGCCCAGTGTCAGGGCTTCAGGTAGGGACAGAGTCTTAGCCTGACTTAGGGAGAGCGACAGGGCCTGAGTGATGCCTAGAGTCAGGGCCTTAGCTATGGACAGCGTCAGGGCATGACATAGGATCAACATAAGGGTCTCTGTAAGATCAGCATTAGAGTTTCGTTCAAGACATTATCAGGACCTCTGTGAGGGACAGCCTCAGGGCCTCACTTAGGGACAGTGTCAGGGCTAACTTTGGGAGAGTTTCAGGACCTTGGTAAGACATGGGTCAGGGTATTAGCTCAGGATAATGTCAGGACTTTAGATATTGATGGTAGCAGCGCCTACGTTAGGGAAAGTTTCAAGGCGTTAGTTAGGAGTAGCGGGCCTCTGATAGGTCCAGTGTCAGATCCTCAGTTAGCAATAGTGTTAGGGCCTTAGTTAGGGACAGTGTCAGGGCCGGATGTAGGGCGAGCATCTAGGCCTTCGTTCGGGACAGGTTCATGGTCTTGGGACTAAATTCCGTGCCTGAGGTAGGCACAGCCTAAGGGCTTCAGTTAGCATAAGAGGCAGGACATTAGCTAGTGACCGTGTCAGTTTAACATCTAGGGAAAGTGTCAGGAAATGACCTAAGGATAGTGTGAAGACCTTTGTTACGGAGACTCTCAGGGCCTTATTCAGAACCAGTGTTAGGGGTTCAGGTAGGGACAGCATCAGAGCCTGACTTAGGGAGAGCGATAGGGTCTGAGTGAGGCCTAGCATCAGACACTTAGTGGGGGACACTATCGGGGCATGACTTAGGAGCAGCATCAGGGCCTCTGTTGGATCAGCCTTAGGGTCTTAGTTAAAGTCATGATCAGGGTCTGAGTTAGTCACAGCATCAAGGCCTGAGTTAGTTAGGGAAAGCTTCAGGGCCTCACTTAGGGACAGCGTCAGGGCTTACTTTGGGACAGTTTCAGGACCTTGGTAAGACATGGGTCAGGTTATTAGCTCCGGATAATGTCAGGACTTTCGATGTTGATGGCAGCAGGCCTTGGTTAGAGACAGTGTCAGGCCCTGAGTTACGACTAGCATCAGAGCCTTTGTTAGATACAATGTACGGGACTGAATTAGGAGTAGAGTCAGGGCCTTAGTTAGTGACAGTGTCAGGGCCTGACTTAGGGAGAGCGACAGGGCCTGAGTGATGCCTAGAGTCAGGGCCTTAGCTATGGACAGCGTCAGGGCATGACATAGGATCAACATAAGGGTCTCTGTAAGATCAGCATTAGAGTTTCGTTCAAGACATTATCAGGACCTCTGTGAGGGACAGCCTCAGGGCCTCACTTAGGGACAGTGTCAGGGCTAACTTTGGGAGAGTTTCAGGACCTTGGTAAGACATGGGTCAGGGTATTAGCTCAGGATAATGTCAGGACTTTAGATATTGATGGTAGCAGCGCCTACGTTAGGGAAAGTTTCAAGGCGTTAGTTAGGAGTAGCGGGCCTCTGATAGGTCCAGTGTCAGATCCTCAGTTAGCAATAGTGTTAGGGCCTTAGTTAGGGACAGTGTCAGGGCCGGATGTAGGGCGAGCATCTAGGCCTTCGTTCGGGACAGGTTCATGGTCTTGGGACTAAATTCCGTGCCTGAGGTAGGCACAGCCTAAGGGCTTCAGTTAGCATAAGAGGCAGGACATTAGCTAGTGACCGTGTCAGTTTAACATCTAGGGAAAGTGTCAGGAAATGACCTAAGGATAGTGTGAAGACCTTTGTTACGGAGACTCTCAGGGCCTTATTCAGAACCAGTGTTAGGGGTTCAGGTAGGGACAGCATCAGAGCCTGACTTAGGGAGAGCGATAGGGTCTGAGTGAGGCCTAGCATCAGACACTTAGTGGGGGACACTATCGGGGCATGACTTAGGAGCAGCATCAGGGCCTCTGTTGGATCAGCCTTAGGGTCTTAGTTAAAGTCATGATCAGGGTCTGAGTTAGTCACAGCATCAAGGCCTGAGTTAGTTAGGGAAAGCTTCAGGGCCTCACTTAGGGACAGCGTCAGGGCTTACTTTGGGACAGTTTCAGGACCTTGGTAAGACATGGGTCAGGTTATTAGCTCCGGATAATGTCAGGACTTTCGATGTTGATGGCAGCAGGCCTTGGTTAGAGACAGTGTCAGGCCCTGAGTTACGACTAGCATCAGAGCCTTTGTTAGATACAATGTACGGGACTGAATTAGGAGTAGAGTCAGGGCCTTAGTTAGTGACAGTGTCAGGGCCTGACTTAGGGAGAGCGACAGGGCCTGAGTGAGGCTTAGCATCAGGCCCTTAGCTGGGCACACTGTCAGGGCATGACTTTGGAGCAGCATCAGCGTCTTTGCTGGATCAGCATTAAGGTCTTCGTTAGGTACATGATCAGGGCCTGAATTAGTCACAGCTTCAAGGCTTCAGTTAAGGAAAGCTTCAGGGCCTGAGTTAGGGACAGCCTCAGGTCTTCACTTAGGGACAGCGTCAGGGCTTACTTTGGGACAGTTTCAGGACCTTGGAAAGACATAGGTCAGGATAGTAGCTCAGGATAATGGCAGGACTTTTGATAGTGATGGCAGCAGGGCCTTAGTTACAGACGGTTTCAGGGCCTGAGTTAGGCCGAGCATCAGAGACTTTGTTAGGTACAGTGGAAGGGACTGAGTTAGGAGTAGTGTCAGGGCCTTGCTTAGGGACAGTATCAGGGTCTGATTTAGGTGTACTGTCTGAGACCTAGTTAGGGACAGTGCTAGGGCCTGAGTTAGGATTAGTGTCAAGGCCTTATTGAGGACCAATTTCAGGGCCTTAGTTTGGACTAGCAACAAAGCCTTTGTTAGGTAGCATGTCGGGGCCTCAGTTAGGTGTAGTGTCAGGGCCATTGTTAGGGACAGTATCAGAGCCTGACTTAGGAGAAGTTCAGGGCCTTAGCCAGGGAAAGTGTCAGGGCCTTAGTTAGGGACATTATCAGGGCCTGAATTAGCAGTAGTGTCAAAAGTCCTTAGTGAGGAGAGTAAGGAGTAAGTCAGGACTCAGGCCCTGACACTGTTCTTAAATAAGGCCCTGACATTACCTGTAACACAGGTCCTGATCTGATTCCTATCATAGGCGCTGATGTTGGACTTAACTAAGGCCCTGACACTGGTCCTAACTAAAGCTGTGACACTACTCTTAACTCAGGCCCTGACACTGTCCCTAACAAAGCCTCTGACACTACTCCTAAATCAGGCACTGACACTGTCCCTAACTAAGGCCCTGACATACACCTAACTCAGGCCCTGACACTGTCTCTAACTAAGGCCCTGATACTACTCCAAACTCAGCACTGACACTGTCACTAACTAAGGCCCTGACACTATTCATAGCTCACGCCCTAACACAACTCCGAAATCATGCCCTGACAATGTCCCTAACTAAGGCCCTGACACTATTCCTAACTCAGGCGCTGACACAATACTTAAGGAAGGCCCTGACATTACTCCTAACTCAGGCCCTGAAAAGGTCCCTAACTAAGGCCGACACAACTCCTAACTCAGGCACTAACACTGTCCCTAAATAAGGCCCTGAAACTATTCCTAACTGAGGCGCTGATACAATACCTAACGAAGGCACTGATGCTACTCCTAACTAAGGCCCTGACACTACTCCTATCTCAAGCAATGACACTGTCCCTAACTTAGGCCCTGACTCTACTCCTGACTCAGGCACTGACACTGGCCCTACCTTAGGCCCTGACACTACTCCTAACTAAGCAACTGACACTGTCCCTAACTAAGGCCCGGATACTACTCCTTACTCAGGCACTGACAATATCACTAACTAAGGCCGTGACACTACTCCCAAAATAGGCACTGAGACTGTCCCGAAATATGCCCTGACAGTACTCCGAACTCAGGCACTGACACTGTCCTTAACTAAGGCCCTGATACTACTTCCACCTCAGGCACTGACACTCTCCCTAAGTAAGCCCTGACATTACTCCCAATTCCGGCATTGACACTTTCGCTTACTAAGGCCCTGAAACTACTCACAACTCAGGCCCTTACACTGTTACTAACTACCGGTCTCAGACTACTCCTAACTCAGGCCCTGGCACTGTCCGTAACTTAGGCTCTGGCACTATTCCTAACTCAGACACTGACGCTGTCCCTTAACTAAGGGTCTGACACTCCTCCCAACTCAGACAGTGACACTCTATCAATTTAAGGCCTTGACACTACTCTTAACTCAGGCCCTGACACAGTCCATAATAAAGACCCTGAAACTAATCCCAACTCAGGCCCTGGCACTGTCCGTAACTAAGGGCCTGACACTACTTCCATCTCAGCAACTGACACCATCCCTAACTATGGCCCTGACACTATTCCCAACTCAGGCACTGACACTGTCACTAAATAAGGCCATTACACTTCTCTTAACTCAACAACTGGCACTCTCCGTAACTAAGGCTTTGACACAATACTTAACTCATGCCCTGACACTGTCCTTAACTAAGACCCTGAGAGTACTCCCAACTCAGTCACTGACACTGTTCCTAACTACGGCCCAGAGACTACTCCCAATTCAGGCCCTGACACTGTCCCTAACTAAGGCACTGATATTACTCCCAACTCAGGCACTGACACTGTCCCTAACTAAGGCCCTGACACTACTCCCAACTCAGGCACTGACACTGTCCCTAACTAAGGCCCTGACACGACTCCCATCTCAGCCACTGACACTGTCCCTAAGGCCCTGACACTACCTCCAACTCAGGCACTGACACTATCCCTAACTACAGCCCTGACACTTCTCCTAACTCAGGCACTTACTAATGTCCTGACACAACTCCCAACTCAGGCACTGACATTGTTCCTAACAAAGGCCCTGACACTAATCCCAACATAGGCACTGAGACTGTCCCGAAATACGCCCTGACAGTACTCCCAACTCAGGCACTGACACTGTCCCTAACTAAGGCCCTGACACTACTCCCAAACTAGGCACTGACATTGTCCCTAACTAAGGCCCTGACATTACTCTCAACTCAGGCACTAACACTGTCCCTAACTAAGGACTTGACACTCCTCTTAACTCAGGCCCTGGCACAGTCCCTAACAAAGGCCTGCCACTTCCCCCAACTCTGGCACTGAGAGTGTCCCTAACTACGGCCATCACACTACTCCTAACTCAGGCACTGATGCTATCCCTAACTAAGGCTCTGACACTACTCCCAACACAGGCATTGACACTGTCCCTAACTAAGGCCCTCACACTACTACTTACTTAGGCACTGACACGCTACCTAACTAAGGCCCTGAGACTACTTCTACCTCAGACCCTGACACTGTCCCTAACCAAGGGCCTGATACTACTCCCAACACAGGCACTGACACTCTCCCTAACTAAGGCCTTGACACTACTTTTAACTCATGCCCTGAAGCTGTCCCAAAAAAGACCCTGAGACTATTCCCAACTCAGGCACTGACACTCTCCCTAACTAAGACCCTGACACTACTCCCATCTCAGCCACTGACACTGTCCCTAATGCCCTGACACTACTTCCAACTCAGGCACTGACACTGTCCCTAACTAGGCCCTGACACTACTCCCAACTCAGGCACTGACACTGTCACTAACTAAGGCCCTGACATAACTGCCAACTCCGGCACTGACACTTTCTCTAACTACGGCCCTGAAACTACTCACAACTCAGGCCCTGACACTGTTCCTAACTACCGGTCTCAGACTACTCCTAACTTAGGCCCTGACACTATTCCTAACACAGTCCCTGACACTGTCCCTAACTAAGGTCCTGAGACGATTCCTAACTCAGACCCTGACACTGTCCATAACTTAGGCCATGTCACTACTCCCAACTCAGGCACTGACGCTGTTCCTAACTAAGGGTCTGACACTACTCCAAACTGAGACACTGACACTCTTCCAAATTAAGGCCTTGACACTACTCTTAACTCAGGCCCTGACACTGTCCATAATAAAGACCCTGACAAAAATCCCAACTTAGGCACTGACAATGTCCGTAACTAAGGCCCTGACGCTATTCCCATCTCAGCCACTGACACTGTCCCTAACTATGGCCCTGACACTACTCCCAATGCAAGCACTGGCGCTGTCCCTAACTAAGGCATTGGCACTACTCCCAACTCGCCCTGGCGCTGTCCCTAACTAAGGCTCTGACACTACTCCCAATTCAGGCAATGACAGTGTCCCTAACTGAGGCAATGATACTACTCCCAACTCAAGCACTAAGGCTCTGGATCATTGTGATGACCAGCGCCAAGGAGCATTGTGATGACAAGGGCGTGGAGCATTGTGATGACAGTGGTCATGGAACATTGTGACGATAAGGGCATCGAGCCGAGTTAGGGACAGTCTAGCGGCCTTGGGACTAAATTCAGTGCCTGAATTAGGCACAGCATAAGGTCTTTAGTTAGCATACGAGGTAGGACATTAGCTCGGGACAGGGTTAGGGTAAAGGCTTGGAATCGTGTCAGCAAATGACCTAAGGATAGTGTGAAGACCTTTGTTACTGAGACTCTCAGGGACTTCTTCAGAAGCAGTGTTAGGGCTTCAGGTAGGGACAGCATCAGGGCCTGACTTAGGGAGAGCGACAGGGCCTGAGTGAGGCCTAATGTCAGGCCCTTAGCTGGGGACACTGTCAGGGAATGACTTAGGAGCAGCATCAGTGCCTTTGTTGGATCAGCTTTAGGCTCTTAGGTAAAGACATGACCGGAGCCCTAGTTAGTCACAGCGTCAAGGCCTCAGTTAGGGAAAGCTTCAGGGTCTGAGTCACAGACAGCCTCAGGTCTTCACTTAAAGACAGCCACAGGGCTTTCTTAGGGACAGTGTCAGGACCTTGGTTAGAAATGAGTCAGGATATTAGCTCAGGAGAGTGTCAGGAGTTTAGTTTTTGCTGGCAGCAGGGCCTCTATGAAGGACAGATTCCGGGCCTTTGTTAGATTCAGTGTCATGGCCTTAGTTAGGAGTAGTCAGGGCCTTAGTTAGGGAGAGCATGAGGGTTTCAGTTCGCATAAGATGCAGGAGATTATCTCGGGACAGAGTCAGGTTCCAGGCCAGAGATAGTGAAAGGAAATGACCAAGGGATAACGAGAAGACCTTAGTTATTGAGAGCATCAGGGCCTTAGTTAGCAGCAGCGTGAGCGCCTTAATCAGGACCAGCGCCAGGGCTTGATGTATGGACAGCATCAGAGCCTAAGTAAGGTACAGCAACAGGGCCTAAGTGAGGCCTATCTTTAGGGCCTGAGTAAGGGACAGTATCAGGGCATGACTTAGGAGCAGCATAAAGGCCTCTGTAGGATCAGCATTAGGGTCTTCGTTAAAGCTATTATCAGGGCCTCCGTTAGGGATAGCCTCAAGGCCTCACTTAGGGACAGCGTCAGGGCTTACTTTGGGAAAGTTTCAGGACCTTGGTAAGACATGGGTCAGGCTATTAGCTCAGGATAATATCAGGTGTTCAGATATTGACGGCAGCAGGGCCTTAGTTAGAGGCAGTGTCAGGGCCTAAGTTAGGACTAGCATCAGAGCCTTTGTTAGGCACAGTGTCAGTGACTGAGTTAGTTGTAGTGTCAGAGCCTTAGTTAGGGACAGTGTCAGGGCCTGCATTAGGACGAGCCTCCAGGCCTCAGTTAGGGACAGGTTCACGGCCTCGGACCTAAATTCAGGGCCTCATTTAGGGACAGAATCAGGGATTTAGCTAGCATAAGGGGATCTACAGCT
Source organism: Balaenoptera acutorostrata (assembly GCF_949987535.1). Taxonomy (NCBI): domain Eukaryota; kingdom Metazoa; phylum Chordata; class Mammalia; order Artiodactyla; family Balaenopteridae; genus Balaenoptera; species Balaenoptera acutorostrata. The sequence continues at coordinate 384,891 of NW_026646170.1, forward strand.
GAAAGCAACCTGAACACCACCACAAGCAGATGCAGAAGTGAACCATGCACGCTCCTATGAAGGAAGATTCCACAGCAGTTGAGTACATTTTGTTTAAAGTTAGTAACACTATAAAAATTATGTTTGGAAGAAAACTATATTCAGAAGATGAAAGAATCTCGTTCTAAAGAATCTCTTTAGCTAATCTCGACATTAGCTAAAGAGAAGGTTAGGTTAAGGTCTAGGGAGAGTGTCAGGAAATGACAGGGATAGTGTCAAGACCTTAGTTACTTAGCACATCAGGACCTAATTTAGGAGCAGTGAGTGTCAGGGCTTCAGGTAGGAACAGCGTCAGAGCCTGACTTAGGGAGTGGGACAGGGCCTGAGTGAGGCCTAGCGTCAGGGCCTTAGCTAGAGACAGTGTCAGGGCATGACTTAGGAGCAGCCTAAGAGCCATGGTAGGATCAGCCTCAGGGGCTATGTTAAAGATATTATCAGGGCCTCTGTTAGGGACAGCCTCAAGGCCTCACTTCGAGACAGCATCAGGGCTTCCTTAGGGACAGTTTCAGGACCTTGGTAAGAGATGGGTCAAGAAATTAGCTCAGGATAGTGTCAGGACTTTAGCTATTGACGGCAGCAGGGCCTTAGTTGGGGACAGTGTCAGGCCCTGAATTAGGACGAACATCGAGGCCTTAGGTACGGACAGGGTCACAGCCTCGAGAGTAATTTTAGGCCCTTAGTTAAGGACAGCAGCAGGGCTGTAGTTAGCATAAGAGGCACGACACTTCCTAGGGACAGGCTCAGGTTATGGTCTAGGGAGAGTGTCAGGAAAGGACCTAAGCATAGTGTCAAAACCTTAGTTACTGAGAGTATCAGATCCTTATTTAGAACCAGTGTCAGGGCTTCAGGTAGGGACAGCATCAGAGCCTGACTTAGGCAGAGCGACAGGGCCTGAGTGAGGCCTAGCGTCAGGCCCTTAGCTGAGGACACTGTCAGGGCATGACTTAGGAACAGAATCAGCGCCTCTGTTGGATCAGCCTTAGCGTCTTTGTTACAGATATGATCAGGGCCTGACTTAGTCACAGCTTCAAGGCCTCAGTTAGGGAAAGCTTCAGGGCCTGAGTTAGGGACAGCCTCAGTTCTTAACATAGGGACAGCGACAGGGCTTTCTTAGGGACAGTGTCAGGACCTTGGTTAGAAATATGTCAGGATATTAACTCAGGCTAGTGTCCAGTTTTTAGTTATTGCTGACAGCAGGGCCTATATTAGGGGCAAATTCTGAGCCTTACTTCGAGACAGTGTCAGGGCCTGAGTTAGGACTAGCATCAGAGCCCTTGTAAAGTACAGTGTCAGGGACTGAGTTAGGTGTAGTGTCAGGGCTTTAGTTAGGGACAGTGTCAGCGCCTCAGTTAGGATGAGCCTCCAACCTCAGTTAGGGACAGCTTGACGGCCTCGGGACTAATTTCAGGCTCTTAGTTCGAGACAGCATCAGGGATTTAGTTAGCATAAGAGGCTCGACAATAGCTAAAGACAAGTTTAGGTTAAGATCTAGGGATAGTGTCAGGAAATGACCTAGGGAGAGTGGCAAGACCATAGCTAATTAGAGCATCAGTGCCTAATTTAGGCCCAGTGTCAGGGCTTCAGGTAGGGACAGAGTCTTAGCCTGACTTAGGGAGAGCGACAGGGCCTGAGTGATGCCTAGAGTCAGGGCCTTAGCTATGGACAGCGTCAGGGCATGACATAGGATCAACATAAGGGTCTCTGTAAGATCAGCATTAGAGTTTCGTTCAAGACATTATCAGGACCTCTGTGAGGGACAGCCTCAGGGCCTCACTTAGGGACAGTGTCAGGGCTAACTTTGGGAGAGTTTCAGGACCTTGGTAAGACATGGGTCAGGGTATTAGCTCAGGATAATGTCAGGACTTTAGATATTGATGGTAGCAGCGCCTACGTTAGGGAAAGTTTCAAGGCGTTAGTTAGGAGTAGCGGGCCTCTGATAGGTCCAGTGTCAGATCCTCAGTTAGCAATAGTGTTAGGGCCTTAGTTAGGGACAGTGTCAGGGCCGGATGTAGGGCGAGCATCTAGGCCTTCGTTCGGGACAGGTTCATGGTCTTGGGACTAAATTCCGTGCCTGAGGTAGGCACAGCCTAAGGGCTTCAGTTAGCATAAGAGGCAGGACATTAGCTAGTGACCGTGTCAGTTTAACCTCTAGGGAAAGTGTCAGGAAATGACCTAAGGATAGTGTGAAGACCTTTGTTACGGAGACTCTCAGGGCCTTATTCAGAACCAGTGTTAGGGGTTCAGGTAGGGACAGCATCAGAGCCTGACTTAGGGAGAGCGATAGGGTCTGAGTGAGGCCTAGCATCAGACACTTAGTGGGGGACACTATCGGGGCATGACTTAGGAGCAGCATCAGGGCCTCTGTTGGATCAGCCTTAGGGTCTTAGTTAAAGTCATGATCAGGGTCTGAGTTAGTCACAGCATCAAGGCCTGAGTTAGTTAGGGAAAGCTTCAGGGCCTCACTTAGGGACAGCGTCAGGGCTTACTTTGGGACAGTTTCAGGACCTTGGTAAGACATGGGTCAGGTTATTAGCTCCGGATAATGTCAGGACTTTCGATGTTGATGGCAGCAGGCCTTGGTTAGAGACAGTGTCAGGCCCTGAGTTACGACTAGCATCAGAGCCTTTGTTAGATACAATGTACGGGACTGAATTAGGAGTAGAGTCAGGGCCTTAGTTAGTGACAGTGTCAGGGCCTGACTTAGGGAGAGCGACAGGGCCTGAGTGAGGCTTAGCATCAGGCCCTTAGCTGGGCACACTGTCAGGGCATGACTTTGGAGCAGCCTCAGCGTCTTTGCTGGATCAGCATTAAGGTCTTCGTTAGGTACATGATCAGGGCCTGAATTAGTCACAGCTTCAAGGCTTCAGTTAAGGAAAGCTTCAGGGCCTGAGTTAGGGACAGCCTCAGGTCTTCACTTAGGGACAGCGTCAGGGCTTACTTTGGGACAGTTTCAGGACCTTGGAAAGACATAGGTCAGGATAGTAGCTCAGGATAATGGCAGGACTTTTGATAGTGATGGCAGCAGGGCCTTAGTTACAGACAGTTTCAGGGCCTGAGTTAGGCCGAGCATCAGAGACTTTGTTAGGTACAGTGGAAGGGACTGAGTTAGGAGTAGTGTCAGGGCCTTGCTTAGGGACAGTGTCAGGGTCTGATTTAGGTGTACTGTCTGAGACCTAGTTAGGGACAGTGCTAGGGCCTGAGTTAGGATTAGTGTCAAGGCCTTATTGAGGACCAATTTCAGGGCTTTAGTTTGGACTAGCAACAAAGCTTTTGTTAGGTAGCATGTCGGGGCCTCAGTTAGGTGTAGTGTCAGGGCCATTGTTAGGGACAGTATCAGAGCCTGACTTAGGAGAAGTTCAGGGCCTTAGCCAGGGAAAGTGTCAGGGCCTTAGTTAGGGACATTATCAGGGCCTGAATTAGCAGTAGTGTCAAAAGTCCTTAGTGAGGAGAGTAAGGAGTAAGTCAGGACTCAGGCCCTGACACTGTTCTTAAATAAGGCCCTGACATTACCTGTAACACAGGTCCTGATCTGATTCCTATCATAGGCGCTGATGTTGGACTTAACTAAGGCCCTGACACTGGTCCTAACTAAAGCTGTGACACTACTCTTAACTCAGGCCCTGACACTGTCCCTAACAAAGCCTCTGACACTACTCCTAAATCAGGCACTGACACTGTCCCTAACTAAGGCCCTGACATACACCTAACTCAGGCCCTGACACTGTCTCTAACTAAGGCCCTGATACTACTCCAAACTCAGCACTGACACTGTCACTAACTAAGGCCCTGACACTATTCATAGCTCACGCCCTAACACAACTCCGAAATCATGCCCTGACAATGTCCCTAACTAAGGCCCTGACACTATTCCTAACTCAGGCGCTGACACAATACTTAAGGAAGGCCCTGACATTACTCCTAACTCAGGCCCTGAAAAGGTCCCTAACTAAGGCCGACACAACTCCTAACTCAGGCACTAACACTGTCCCTAAATAAGGCCCTGAAACTATTCCTAACTGAGGCGCTGATACAATACCTAACGAAGGCACTGATGCTGCTCCTAACTAAGGCCCTGACACTACTCCTATCTCAAGCAATGACACTGTCCCTAACTTAGGCCCTGACTCTACTCCTGACTCAGGCACTGACACTGGCCCTACCTTAGGCCCTGACACTACTCCTAACTAAGCAACTGACACTGTCCCTAACTAAGGCCCGGATACTACTCCTTACTCAGGCACTGACAATATCACTAACTAAGGCCGTGACACTACTCCCAAAATAGGCACTGAGACTGTCCCGAAATATGCCCTGACAGTACTCCGAACTCAGGCACTGACACTGTCCTTAACTAAGGCCCTGATACTACTTCCACCTCAGGCACTGACACTCTCCCTAAGTAAGCCCTGACATTACTCCCAATTCCGGCATTGACACTTTCGCTTACTAAGGCCCTGAAACTACTCACAACTCAGGCCCTTACACTGTTACTAACTACCGGTCTCAGACTACTCCTAACTCAGGCCCTGGCACTGTCCGTAACTTAGGCTCTGGCACTATTCCTAACTCAGACACTGACGCTGTCCCTTAACTAAGGGTCTGACACTCCTCCCAACTCAGACAGTGACACTCTATCAATTTAAGGCCTTGACACTACTCTTAACTCAGGCCCTGACACAGTCCATAATAAAGACCCTGAAACTAATCCCAACTCAGGCCCTGGCACTGTCCGTAACTAAGGGCCTGACACTACTTCCATCTCAGCAACTGACACCATCCCTAACTATGGCCCTGACACTATTCCCAACTCAGGCACTGACACTGTCACTAAATAAGGCCATTACACTTCTCTTAACTCAACAACTGGCACTCTCCGTAACTAAGGCTTTGACACAATACTTAACTCATGCCCTGACACTGTCCTTAACTAAGACCCTGAGAGTACTCCCAACTCAGTCACTGACACTGTTCCTAACTACGGCCCAGAGACTACTCCCAATTCAGGCCCTGACACTGTCCCTAACTAAGGCACTGATATTACTCCCAACTCAGGCACTGACACTGTCCCTAACTAAGGCCCTGACACTACTCCCAACTCAGGCACTGACACTGTCCCTAACTAAGGCCCTGACACGACTCCCATCTCAGCCACTGACACTGTCCCTAAGGCCCTGACACTACCTCCAACTCAGGCACTGACACTATCCCTAACTACAGCCCTGACACTTCTCCTAACTCAGGCACTTACTAATGTCCTGACACAACTCCCAACTCAGGCACTGACATTGTTCCTAACAAAGGCCCTGACACTAATCCCAACATAGGCACTGAGACTGTCCCGAAATACGCCCTGACAGTACTCCCAACTCAGGCACTGACACTGTCCCTAACTAAGGCCCTGACACTACTCCCAAACTAGGCACTGACATTGTCCCTAACTAAGGCCCTGACATTACTCTCAACTCAGGCACTAACACTGTCCCTAACTAAGGACTTGACACTCCTCTTAACTCAGGCCCTGGCACAGTCCCTAACAAAGGCCTGCCACTTCCCCCAACTCTGGCACTGAGAGTGTCCCTAACTACGGCCATCACACTACTCCTAACTCAGGCACTGATGCTATCCCTAACTAAGGCTCTGACACTACTCCCAACACAGGCATTGACACTGTCCCTAACTAAGGCCCTCACACTACTACTTACTTAGGCACTGACACGCTACCTAACTAAGGCCCTGAGACTACTTCTACCTCAGACCCTGACACTGTCCCTAACCAAGGGCCTGATACTACTCCCAACACAGGCACTGACACTCTCCCTAACTAAGGCCTTGACACTACTTTTAACTCATGCCCTGAAGCTGTCCCAAAAAAGACCCTGAGACTATTCCCAACTCAGGCACTGACACTCTCCCTAACTAAGACCCTGACACTACTCCCATCTCAGCCACTGACACTGTCCCTAATGCCCTGACACTACTTCCAACTCAGGCACTGACACTGTCCCTAACTAGGCCCTGACACTACTCCCAACTCAGGCACTGACACTGTCACTAACTAAGGCCCTGACATAACTGCCAACTCCGGCACTGACACTTTCTCTAACTACGGCCCTGAAACTACTCACAACTCAGGCCCTGACACTGTTCCTAACTACCGGTCTCAGACTACTCCTAACTTAGGCCCTGACACTATTCCTAACACAGTCCCTGACACTGTCCCTAACTAAGGTCCTGAGACGATTCCTAACTCAGACCCTGACACTGTCCATAACTTAGGCCATGTCACTACTCCCAACTCAGGCACTGACGCTGTTCCTAACTAAGGGTCTGACACTACTCCAAACTGAGACACTGACACTCTTCCAAATTAAGGCCTTGACACTACTCTTAACTCAGGCCCTGACACTGTCCATAATAAAGACCCTGACAAAAATCCCAACTTAGGCACTGACAATGTCCGTAACTAAGGCCCTGACGCTATTCCCATCTCAGCCACTGACACTGTCCCTAACTATGGCCCTGACACTACTCCCAATGCAAGCACTGGCGCTGTCCCTAACTAAGGCATTGGCACTACTCCCAACTCGCCCTGGCGCTGTCCCTAACTAAGGCTCTGACACTACTCCCAATTCAGGCAATGACAGTGTCCCTAACTGAAGCAATGATACTACTCCCAACTCAAGCACTAAGGCTCTGGATCATTGTGATGACCAGCGCCAAGGAGCATTGTGATGACAAGGGCGTGGAGCATTGTGATGACAGTGGTCATGGAACATTGTGACGATAAGGGCATCGAGCCGAGTTAGGGACAGTCTAGCGGCCTTGGGACTAAATTCAGTGCCTGAATTAGGCACAGCATAAGGTCTTTAGTTAGCATACGAGGTAGGACATTAGCTCGGGACAGGGTTAGGGTAAAGGCTTGGAATCGTGTCAGCAAATGACCTAAGGATAGTGTGAAGACCTTTGTTACTGAGACTCTCAGGGACTTCTTCAGAAGCAGTGTTAGGGCTTCAGGTAGGGACAGCATCAGGGCCTGACTTAGGGAGAGCGACAGGGCCTGAGTGAGGCCTAATGTCAGGCCCTTAGCTGGGGACACTGTCAGGGAATGACTTAGGAGCAGCATCAGTGCCTTTGTTGGATCAGCTTTAGGCTCTTAGGTAAAGACATGACCGGAGCCCTAGTTAGTCACAGCGTCAAGGCCTCAGTTAGGGAAAGCTTCAGGGTCTGAGTTACAGACAGCCTCAGGTCTTCACTTAAAGACAGCCACAGGGCTTTCTTAGGGACAGTGTCAGGACCTTGGTTAGAAATGAGTCAGGATATTAGCTCAGGAGAGTGTCAGGAGTTTAGTTTTTGCTGGCAGCAGGGCCTCTATTAAGGACAGATTCCGGGCCTTTGTTAGATTCAGTGTCATGGCCTTAGTTAGGAGTAGTCAGGGCCTTAGTTAGGGAGAGCATGAGGGTTTCAGTTCGCATAAGATGCAGGAGATTATCTCGGGACAGAGTCAGGTTCCAGGCCAGAGATAGTGAAAGGAAATGACCAAGGGATAACGAGAAGACCTTAGTTATTGAGAGCATCAGGGCCTTAGTTAGCAGCAGCGTGAGCACCTTAATCAGGACCAGCGCCAGGGCTTGATGTATGGACAGCATCAGAGCCTAAGTAAGGTACAGCAACAGGGCCTAAGTGAGGCCTATCTTTAGGGCCTGAGTAAGGGACAGTATCAGGGCATGACTTAGGAGCAGCATAAAGGCCTCTGTAGGATCAGCATTAGGGTCTTCGTTAAAGCTATTATCAGGGCCTCCGTTAGGGATAGCCTCAAGGCCTCACTTAGGGACAGCGTCAGGGCTTACTTTGGGAAAGTTTCAGGGACCTTGGTAAGACATGGGTCAGGCTATTAGCTCAGGATAATATCAGGTGTTCAGATATTGACGGCAGCAGGGCCTTAGTTAGAGGCAGTGTCAGGGCCTAAGTTAGGACTAGCATCAGAGCCTTTGTTAGGTACAGTGTCAGTGACTGAGTTAGGTGTAGTGTCAGAGCCTTAGTTAGGGACAGTGTCAGGGCCTGCATTAGGACGAGCCTCCAGGCCTCAGTTAGGGACAGGTTCACGGCCTCGACCTAAATTCAGGGCCTCATTTAGGGACAGAATCAGGGATTTAGCTAGCATAAGGGAATCTACAGCTGAAAGCAACCTGAACACCACCTCAAGCAGATGCAGAAGTGAACCATGCACGCTCCTATGAAGGAAGATTCCACAGCAGTTGAGTACATTTTGTTTAAAGTTAGTAACACTATAAAAATTATGTTTGGAAGAAAACTATATTCAGAAGATGAAAGAATCTCGTTCTAAAGAATCTCTTTAGCTAATCTCGACATTAGCTAAAGAGAAGGTTAGGTTAAGGTCTAGGGAGAGTGTCAGGAAATGACCTAGGGATAGTGTCAAGACCTTAGTTACTTAGCACATCAGGACCTAATTTAGGAGCAGTGAGTGTCAGGGCTTTGGGTAGGAACAGCGTCACAGCCTGACTTAGGGAGTGGGACAGGGCCTGAGTGAGGCCTAGCGTCAGGGCCTTAGCTAGAGACAGTGTCAAGGCATGACTTAGGAGCAGCCTAAGAGCCATGGTAGGATCAGCCTCAGGGGCTATGTTAAAGATATTATCAGGGCCTCTGTTAGGGACAGCCTCAACGCCTCACTTCGAGACAGCATCAGGGCTGCCTTAGGGACAGTTTCAGGACCTTGGTAAGAGATGGGTCAAGAAATTAGCTCAGGATAGTGTCAGGACTTTAGCTATTGACGGTAGCAGGGCCTTAGTTAGGGACAGTGTCAGGCCCTGAATTAGGACGAACATCGAGGCCTTAGGTACGGACAGGGTCACAGCCTCGAGAGTAATTTTAGGCCCTTAGTTAAGGACAGCAGCAGGGCTGTAGTTAGCATAAGAGGCACGACACTTCCTAGGGACAGGCTCAGGTTATGGTCTAGGGAGAGTGTCAGGAAAGGACCTAAGCATAGTGTCAAAACCTTAGTTACTGAGAGTATCAGATCCTTATTTAGAACCAGTGTCAGGGCTTCAGGTAGGGACAGCATCAGAGCCTGACTTAGGCAGAGCGACAGGGCCTGAGTGAGGCCTAGCGTCTGGCCCTTAGCTGAGGACACTGTCAGGGCATGACTTAGGAACAGAATCAGCGCCTCTGTTGGATCAGCCTTAGCGTCTTTGTTACAGATATGATCAGGGCCTGACTTAGTCACAGCTTCAAGGCCTCAGTTAGGGAAAGCTTCAGGGCCTGAGTTAGGGACAGCCTCAGTTCTTAACATAGGGACAGCGACAGGGCTTTCTTAGGGACAGTGTCAGGACCTTGGTTAGAAATATGTCAGGATATTAATTCAGGCTAGTGTCCAGTTTTTAGTTATTGCTGACAGCAGGGCCTATATTAGGGGCAAATTCTGAGCCTTACTTCGAGACAGTGTCAGGGCCTGAGTTAGGACTAGCATCAGAGCCCTTGTAAAGTACAGTGTCAGGGACTGAGTTAGGTGTAGTGTCAGGGCATTAGTTAGGGACAGTGTCAGCGCCTCAGTTAGGATGAGCCTCCAACCTCAGTTAGGGACAGCTTGACGGCCTCGGGACTAATTTCAGGCTCTTAGTTCGAGACAGCATCAGGGATTTAGTTAGCATAAGAGGCTCGACAATAGCTAAAGACAAGTTTAGGTTAAGATCTAGGGATAGTGTCAGGAAATGACCTAGGGAGAGTGGCAAGACCATAGCTAATTAGAGCATCAGTGCCTAATTTAGGCCCAGTGTCAGGGCTTCAGGTAGGGACAGAGTCTTAGCCTGACTTAGGGAGAGCGACAGGGCCTGAGTGATGCCTAGAGTCAGGGCCTTAGCTATGGACAGCGTCAGGGCATGACATAGGATCAACATAAGGGTCTCTGTAAGATCAGCATTAGAGTTTCGTTCAAGACATTATCAGGACCTCTGTGAGGGACAGCCTCAGGGCCTCACTTAGGGACAGTGTCAGGGCTAACTTTGGGAGAGTTTCAGGACCTTGGTAAGACATGGGTCAGGGTATTAGCTCAGGATAATGTCAGGACTTTAGATATTGATGGTAGCAGCGCCTACGTTAGGGAAAGTTTCAAGGCGTTAGTTAGGAGTAGCGGGCCTCTGATAGGTCCAGTGTCAGATCCTCAGTTAGCAATAGTGTTAGGGCCTTAGTTAGGGACAGTGTCAGGGCCGGATGTAGGGCGAGCATCTAGGCCTTCGTTCGGGACAGGTTCATGGTCTTGGGACTAAATTCCGTGCCTGAGGTAGGCACAGCCTAAGGGCTTCAGTTAGCATAAGAGGCAGGACATTAGCTAGTGACCGTGTCAGTTTAACATCTAGGGAAAGTGTCAGGAAATGACCTAAGGATAGTGTGAAGACCTTTGTTACGGAGACTCTCAGGGCCTTATTCAGAACCAGTGTTAGGGGTTCAGGTAGGGACAGCATCAGAGCCTGACTTAGGGAGAGCGATAGGGTCTGAGTGAGGCCTAGCATCAGACACTTAGTGGGGGACACTATCGGGGCATGACTTAGGAGCAGCATCAGGGCCTCTGTTGGATCAGCCTTAGGGTCTTAGTTAAAGTCATGATCAGGGTCTGAGTTAGTCACAGCATCAAGGCCTGAGTTAGTTAGGGAAAGCTTCAGGGCCTCACTTAGGGACAGCGTCAGGGCTTACTTTGGGACAGTTTCAGGACCTTGGTAAGACATGGGTCAGGTTATTAGCTCCGGATAATGTCAGGACTTTCGATGTTGATGGCAGCAGGCCTTGGTTAGAGACAGTGTCAGGCCCTGAGTTACGACTAGCATCAGAGCCTTTGTTAGATACAATGTACGGGACTGAATTAGGAGTAGAGTCAGGGCCTTAGTTAGTGACAGTGTCAGGGCCTGACTTAGGGAGAGCGACAGGGCCTGAGTGAGGCTTAGCATCAGGCCCTTAGCTGGGCACACTGTCAGGGCATGACTTTGGAGCAGCATCAGCGTCTTTGCTGGATCAGCATTAAGGTCTTCGTTAGGTACATGATCAGGGCCTGAATTAGTCACAGCTTCAAGGCTTCAGTTAAGGAAAGCTTCAGGGCCTGAGTTAGGGACAGCCTCAGGTCTTCACTTAGGGACAGCGTCAGGGCTTACTTTGGGACAGTTTCAGGACCTTGGAAAGACATAGGTCAGGATAGTAGCTCAGGATAATGGCAGGACTTTTGATAGTGATGGCAGCAGGGCCTTAGTTACAGACGGTTTCAGGGCCTGAGTTAGGCCGAGCATCAGAGACTTTGTTAGGTACAGTGGAAGGGACTGAGTTAGGAGTAGTGTCAGGGCCTTGCTTAGGGACAGTGTCAGGGTCTGATTTAGGTGTACTGTCTGAGACCTAGTTAGGGACAGTGCTAGGGCCTGAGTTAGGATTAGTGTCAAGGCCTTATTGAGGACCAATTTCAGGGCTTTAGTTTGGACTAGCAACAAAGCCTTTGTTAGGTAGCATGTCGGGGCCTCAGTTAGGTGTAGTGTCAGGGCCATTGTTAGGGACAGTATCAGAGCCTGACTTAGGAGAAGTTCAGGGCCTTAGCCAGGGAAAGTGTCAGGGCCTTAGTTAGGGACATTATCAGGGCCTGAATTAGCAGTAGTGTCAAAAGTCCTTAGTGAGGAGAGTAAGGAGTAAGTCAGGACTCAGGCCCTGACACTGTTCTTAAATAAGGCCCTGACATTACCTGTAACACAGGTCCTGATCTGATTCCTATCATAGGCGCTGATGTTGGACTTAACTAAGGCCCTGACACTGGTCCTAACTAAAGCTGTGACACTACTCTTAACTCAGGCCCTGACACTGTCCCTAACAAAGCCTCTGACACTACTCCTAAATCAGGCACTGACACTGTCCCTAACTAAGGCCCTGACATACACCTAACTCAGGCCCTGACACTGTCTCTAACTAAGGCCCTGATACTACTCCAAACTCAGCACTGACACTGTCACTAACTAAGGCCCTGACACTATTCATAGCTCACGCCCTAACACCACTCCGAAATCATGCCCTGACAATGTCCCTAACTAAGGCCCTGACACTATTCCTAACTCAGGCGCTGACACAATACTTAAGGAAGGCCCTGACATTACTCCTAACTCAGGCCCTGAAAAGGTCCCTAACTAAGGCCGACACAACTCCTAACTCAGGCACTAACACTGTCCCTAAATAAGGCCCTGAAACTATTCCTAACTGAGGCGCTGATACAATACCTAACGAAGGCACTGATGCTACTCCTAACTAAGGCCCTGACACTACTCCTATCTCAAGCAATGACACTGTCCCTAACTTAGGCCCTGACTCTACTCCTGACTCAGGCACTGACACTGGCCCTACCTTAGGCCCTGACACTACTCCTAACTAAGCAACTGACACTGTCCCTAACTAAGGCCCGGATACTACTCCTTACTCAGGCACTGACAATATCACTAACTAAGGCCGTGACACTACTCCCAAAATAGGCACTGAGACTGTCCCGAAATATGCCCTGACAGTACTCCGAACTCAGGCACTGACACTGTCCTTAACTAAGGCCCTGATACTACTTCCACCTCAGGCACTGACACTCTCCCTAAGTAAGCCCTGACATTACTCCCAATTCCGGCATTGACACTTTCGCTTACTAAGGCCCTGAAACTACTCACAACTCAGGCCCTTACACTGTTACTAACTACCGGTCTCAGACTACTCCTAACTCAGGCCCTGGCACTGTCCGTAACTTAGGCTCTGGCACTATTCCTAACTCAGACACTGACGCTGTCCCTTAACTAAGGGTCTGACACTCCTCCCAACTCAGACAGTGACACTCTATCAATTTAAGGCCTTGACACTACTCTTAACTCAGGCCCTGACACAGTCCATAATAAAGACCCTGAAACTAATCCCAACTCAGGCCCTGGCACTGTCCGTAACTAAGGGCCTGACACTACTTCCATCTCAGCAACTGACACCATCCCTAACTATGGCCCTGACACTATTCCCAACTCAGGCACTGACACTGTCACTAAATAAGGCCATTACACTTCTCTTAACTCAACAACTGGCACTCTCCGTAACTAAGGCTTTGACACAATACTTAACTCATGCCCTGACACTGTCCTTAACTAAGACCCTGAGAGTACTCCCAACTCAGTCACTGACACTGTTCCTAACTACGGCCCAGAGACTACTCCCAATTCAGGCCCTGACACTGTCCCTAACTAAGGCACTGATATTACTCCCAACTCAGGCACTGACACTGTCCCTAACTAAGGCCCTGACACTACTCCCAACTCAGGCACTGACACTGTCCCTAACTAAGGCCCTGACACGACTCCCATCTCAGCCACTGACACTGTCCCTAAGGCCCTGACACTACCTCCAACTCAGGCACTGACACTATCCCTAACTACAGCCCTGACACTTCTCCTAACTCAGGCACTTACTAATGTCCTGACACAACTCCCAACTCAGGCACTGACATTGTTCCTAACAAAGGCCCTGACACTAATCCCAACATAGGCACTGAGACTGTCCCGAAATACGCCCTGACAGTACTCCCAACTCAGGCACTGACACTGTCCCTAACTAAGGCCCTGACACTACTCCCAAACTAGGCACTGACATTGTCCCTAACTAAGGCCCTGACATTACTCTCAACTCAGGCACTAACACTGTCCCTAACTAAGGACTTGACACTCCTCTTAACTCAGGCCCTGGCACAGTCCCTAACAAAGGCCTGCCACTTCCCCCAACTCTGGCACTGAGAGTGTCCCTAACTACGGCCATCACACTACTCCTAACTCAGGCACTGATGCTATCCCTAACTAAGGCTCTGACACTACTCCCAACACAGGCATTGACACTGTCCCTAACTAAGGCCCTCACACTACTACTTACTTAGGCACTGACACGCTACCTAACTAAGGCCCTGAGACTACTTCTACCTCAGACCCTGACACTGTCCCTAACCAAGGGCCTGATACTACTCCCAACACAGGCACTGACACTCTCCCTAACTAAGGCCTTGACACTACTTTTAACTCATGCCCTGAAGCTGTCCCAAAAAAGACCCTGAGACTATTCCCAACTCAGGCACTGACACTCTCCCTAACTAAGACCCTGACACTACTCCCATCTCAGCCACTGACACTGTCCCTAATGCCCTGACACTACTTCCAACTCAGGCACTGACACTGTCCCTAACTAGGCCCTGACACTACTCCCAACTCAGGCACTGACACTGTCACTAACTAAGGCCCTGACATAACTGCCAACTCCGGCACTGACACTTTCTCTAACTACGGCCCTGAAACTACTCACAACTCAGGCCCTGACACTGTTCCTAACTACCGGTCTCAGACTACTCCTAACTTAGGCCCTGACACTATTCCTAACACAGTCCCTGACACTGTCCCTAACTAAGGTCCTGAGACGATTCCTAACTCAGACCCTGACACTGTCCATAACTTAGGCCATGTCACTACTCCCAACTCAGGCACTGACGCTGTTCCTAACTAAGGGTCTGACACTACTCCAAACTGAGACACTGACACTCTTCCAAATTAAGGCCTTGACACTAATCTTACCTCAGGCCCTGACACTGTCCATAATAAAGACCCTGACAAAAATCCCAACTTAGGCACTGACAATGTCCGTAACTAAGGCCCTGACACTATTCCCATCTCAGCCACTGACACTGTCCCTAACTATGGCCCTGACACTACTCCCAATGCAAGCACTGGCGCTGTCCCTAACTAAGGCATTGGCACTACTCCCAACTCGCCCTGGCGCTGTCCCTAACTAAGGCTCTGACACTACTCCCAATTCAGGCAATGACAGTGTCCCTAACTGAGGCAATGATACTACTCCCAACTCAAGCACTAAGGCTCTGGATCATTGTGATGACCAGCGCCATGGAGCATTGTGATGACAAGGGCGTGGAGCATTGTGATGACAGTGGTCATGGAACATTGTGACGATAAGGGCATCGAGCCGAGTTAGGGACAGTCTAGCGGCCTTGGGACTAAATTCAGTGCCTGAATTAGGCACAGCATAAGGTCTTTAGTTAGCATACGAGGTAGGACATTAGCTCGGGACAGGGTTAGGGTAAAGGCTTGGAATCGTGTCAGCAAATGACCTAAGGATAGTGTGAAGACCTTTGTTACTCAGACTCTCAGGGACTTCTTCAGAAGCAGTGTTAGGGCTTCAGGTAGGGACAGCATCAGGGCCTGACTTAGGGAGAGCGACAGGGCCTGAGTGAGGCCTAATGTCAGGCCCTTAGCTGGGGACACTGTCAGGGAATGACTTAGGAGCAGCATCAGTGCCTTTGTTGGATCAGCTTTAGGCTCTTAGGTAAAGACATGACCGGAGCCCTAGTTAGTCACAGCGTCAAGGCCTCAGTTAGGGAAAGCTTCAGGGTCTGAGTTACAGACAGCCTCAGGTCTTCACTTAAAGACAGCCACAGGGCGTTCTTAGGGACAGTGTCAGGACCTTGGTTAGAAATGAGTCAGGATATTAGCTCAGGAGAGTGTCAGGAGTTTAGTTTTTGCTGGCAGCAGGGCCTCTATTAAGGACAGATTCCGGGCCTTTGTTAGATTCAGTGTCATGGCCTTAGTTAGGAGTAGTCAGGGCCTTAGTTAGGGAGAGCATGAGGGTTTCAGTTCGCATAAGATGCAGGAGATTATCTCGGGACAGAGTCAGGTTCCAGGCCAGAGATAGTGAAAGGAAATGACCAAGGGATAACGAGAAGACCTTAGTTATTGAGAGCATCAGGGCCTTAGTTAGCAGCAGCGTGAGCGCCTTAATCAGGACCAGCGCCAGGGCTTGATGTATGGACAGCATCAGAGCCTAAGTAAGGTACAGCAACAGGGCCTAAGTGAGGCCTATCTTTAGGGCCTGAGTAAGGGACAGTATCAGGGCATGACTTAGGAGCAGCATAAAGGCCTCTGTAGGATCAGCATTAGGGTCTTCGTTAAAGCTATTATCAGGGCCTCCGTTAGGGATAGCCTCAAGGCCTCACTTAGGGACAGCGTCAGGGCTTACTTTGGGAAAGTTTCAGGACCTTGGTAAGACACGGGTCAGGCTATTAGCTCAGGATAATATCAGGTGTTCAGATATTGACGGCAGCAGGGCCTTAGTTAGAGGCAGTGTCAGGGCCTAAGTTAGGACTAGCATCAGAGCCTTTGTTAGGTACAGTGTCAGTGACTGAGTTAGGTGTAGTGTCAGAGCCTTAGTTAGGGACAGTGTCAGGGCCTGCATTAGGACGAGCCTCCAGGCCTCAGTTAGGGACAGGTTCACGGCCTCGGACCTAAATTCAGGGCCTCATTTAGGGACAGAATCAGGGATTTAGCTAGCATAAGGGAATCTACAGCTGAAAGCAACCTGAACACCACCTCAAGCAGATGCAGAAGTGAACCATGCACGCTCCTATGAAGGAAGATTCCACAGCAGTTGAGTACATTTTGTTTAAAGTTAGTAACACTATAAAAATTATGTTTGGAAGAAAACTATATTCAGAAGATGAAAGAATCTCGTTCTAAAGAATCTCTTTAGCTAATCTCGACATTAGCTAAAGAGAAGGTTAGGTTAAGGTCTAGGGAGAGTGTCAGGAAATGACCTAGGGATAGTGTCAAGACCTTAGTTACTTAGCACATCAGGACCTAATTTAGGAGCAGTGAGTGTCAGGGCTTCGGGTAGGAACAGCGTCAGAGCCTGACTTAGGGAGTGGGACAGGGCCTGAGTGAGGCCTAGCGTCAGGGCCTTAGCTAGAGACAGTGTCAAGGCATGACTTAGGAGCAGCCTAAGAGCCATGGTAGGATCAGCCTCAGGGGCTATGTTAAAGATATTATCAGGGCCTCTGTTAGGGACAGCCTCAAGGCCTCACTTCGAGACAGCATCAGGGCTTCCTTAGGGACAGTTTCAGGACCTTGGTAAGAGATGGGTCAAGAAATTAGCTCAGGATAGTGTCAGGACTTTAGCTATTGACGGCAGCAGGGCCTTAGTTAGGGACAGTGTCAGGCCCTGAATTAGGACGAACATCGAGGCCTTAGGTACGGACAGGGTCACAGCCTCGAGAGTAATTTTAGGCCCTTAGTTAAGGACAGCAGCAGGGCTGTAGTTAGCATAAGAGGCACGACATTTGCTAGGGACAGGCTCAGGTTATGGTCTAGGGAGAGTGTCAGGAAAGGACCTAAGCATAGTGTCAAAACCTTAGTTACTGAGAGTATCAGATCCTTATTTAGAACCAGTGTCAGGGCTTCAGGTAGGGACAGCATCAGAGCCTGACTTAGGCAGAGCGACAGGGCCTGAGTGAGGCCTAGCGTCAGGCCCTTAGCTGAGGACACTGTCAGGGCATGACTTAGGAACAGAATCAGCGCCTCTGTTGGATCAGCCTTAGCGTCTTTGTTACAGATATGATCAGGGCCTGACTTAGCCACAGCTTCAAGGCCTCAGTTAGGGAAAGCTTCAGGGCCTGAGTTAGGGACAGCCTCAGTTCTTAACATAGGGACAGTGACAGGGCTTTCTTAGGGACAGTGTCAGGACCTTGGTTAGAAATATGTCAGGATATTAACTCAGGCTAGTGTCCAGTTTTTAGTTATTGCTGACAGCAGGGCCTATATTAGGGGCAAATTCTGAGCCTTACTTCGAGACAGTGTCAGGGCCTGAGTTAGGACTAGCATCAGAGCCCTTGTAAAGTACAGTGTCAGGGACTGAGTTAGGTGCAGTGTCAGGGCTTTAGTTAGGGACAGTGTCAGCGCCTCAGTTAGGATGAGCCTCCAACCTCAGTTAGGGACAGCTTGACGGCCTCGGGACTAATTTCAGGCTCTTAGTTCGAGACAGCATCAGGGATTTAGTTAGCATAAGAGGCTCGACAATAGCTAAAGACAAGTTTAGGTTAAGATCTAGGGAGAGTGTCAGGAAATGACCTAGGGATAGTGGCAAGACCATAGCTAATTAGAGCATCAGTGCCTAATTTAGGCCCAGTGTCAGGGCTTCAGGTAGGGACAGAGTCTTAGCCTGACTTAGGGAGAGCGACAGGGCCTGAGTGATGCCTAGAGTCAGGGCCTTAGCTATGGACAGCGTCAGGGCATGACATAGGATCAACATAAGGGTCTCTGTAAGATCAGCATTAGAGTTTCGTTCAAGACATTATCAGGACCTCTGTGAGGGACAGCCTCAGGGCCTCACTTAGGGACAGTGTCAGGGCTAACTTTGGGAGAGTTTCAGGACCTTGGTAAGACATGGGTCAGGGTATTAGCTCAGGATAATGTCAGGACTTTAGATATTGATGGTAGCAGCGCCTACGTTAGGGAAAGTTTCAAGGCGTTAGTTAGGAGTAGCGGGCCTCTGATAGGTCCAGTGTCAGATCCTCAGTTAGCAATAGTGTTAGGGCCTTAGTTAGGGACAGTGTCAGGGCCGGATGTAGGGCGAGCATCTAGGCCTTCGTTCGGGACAGGTTCATGGTCTTGGGACCAAATTCCGTGCCTGAGGTAGGCACAGCCTAAGGGCTTCAGTTAGCATAAGAGGCAGGACATTAGCTAGTGACCGTGTCAGTTTAACATCTAGGGAAAGTGTCAGGAAATGACCTAAGGATAGTGTGAAGAGCTTTGTTATGGAGACTCTCAGGGCCTTATTCAGAACCAGTGTTAGGGGTTCAGGTAGGGACAGCATCAGAGCCTGACTTAGGGAGAGCGATAGGGTCTGAGTGAGGCCTAGCATCAGACACTTAGTGGGGGACACTATCGGGGCATGACTTAGGAGCAGCATCAGGGCCTCTGTTGGATCAGCCTTAGGGTCTTAGTTAAAGTCATGATCAGGGTCTGAGTTAGTCACAGCATCAAGGCCTGAGTTAGTTAGGGAAAGCTTCAGGACCTCACTTAGGGACAGCGTCAGGGCTTACTTTGGGACAGTTTCAGGACCTTGGTAAGACATGGGTCAGGCCCAATCGCCCAATTCAGCACATCACCATCCCCACCTCATCGCAGTTTTCCCCCCTTGGTGTCCATATGAATTGGGCGATTGGGATTGACATGTATACACTGATGTGTATAAAACTGATGCCTAATAAGAACCTGCAGTATAAAAAAACAAACAAAACAACTAATACTAAACTTTCATTGGGTTATTTGTATGGAAATATGTTAATATAAATGTTTCAGACATTACATGAAATTTCTAAAAATCTTATATTTGTATTTGTATGGAAATATGTATGGAAATATGTTAATATAAATGTTTCAGACAGTACATGAAATTTCTAAAAATCTTATATTTGTATTTGTATGGAAATATGTATGGAAATATGTTAATATAAATGTTTCAGACATTACATGAAATTTCTAAAAATCTTATATTTGTATTTGTATGGAAATATGTATGGAAATATGTTAATATAAATGTTTCAGACATTACATGAAATTTCTAAAAATCTTATATTTGTATTTGTATGGAAATATGTATGGAAATATGTTAATATAAATGTTTCAGACATTACATGAAATTTCTAAAAATCTTATATTTGTATTTGTATGGAAATATGTATGGAAATATGTTAATATAAATGTTTCAGACATTACAGGAAACGTCTAAAAATCTTATATGTTCTGGTATAATGTTATAAGTAATAATCCTAGTTATTACTTTAAAATGTATATCTCAGAAATAACTAATTTTCTTGTCAACTGCATTATTATGAACTTTCATCAAATCTTTAACCATGGTCATTTTTAAGTCTTTTGTCATTTACAGACAGTTCTGGGTGTACTCTGATGATTTTGCAAATATGTTCCTATAAAAGAGTTTCATCTTCAAGAAATTCATGGAAAAGACTCTGACAAGTACAGGTTTCTGGTAACTGACTGTACTGCTGAACTGAATGAATAAGCATTTTCAGAACTCTAATGAAAAACTGATGAACTCATAAAAGTGCTAACAAAAGATCAAGATGAAAAAAAAGAAATTAATTACATGGGACTGAGTGAACTGATGAGGATGAGTATAATTTTTGTGACTTTCTGTCTGAATTAAAAAAAAAAAAATCCCACAAGGACTCAGAGGAAAAGAATATACAAATCAATTTTCACTGCAAAGTAAAGGAGCTGTTACAGTGGAGGATTACTGGACTGAATGTCAATGTTATGACATAGTATAAGTGTGTTTCATGTTTGGTAATAGCAATCATTGTTGCTTTTGTTGTGGTCATCCATGTACAATGCTTGGTGTCAGTCTATCTATCTCTTGTAAAAATAAAATACAGTGTGTGCGTGTGGAAAAAAATTAAAAAATAAAAAAAAATAAAAAAAAAAAAAAAAGACATGGGTCAGGTTATTAGCTCCGGATAATGTCAGGACTTTCGATGTTGATGGCAGCAGGCCTTGGTTAGAGACAGTGTCAGGCCCTGAGTTACGACTAGCATCAGAGCCTTTGTTAGATACAATGTACGGGACTGAATTAGGAGTAGAGTCAGGGCCTTAGTTAGTGACAGTGTCAGGGCCTGACTTAGGGAGAGCGACAGGGCCTGAGTGAGGCTTAGCATCAGGCCCTTAGCTGGGCACACTGTCAGGGCATGACTTTGGAGCAACATCAGCGTCTTTGCTGGATCAGCATTAAGGTCTTCGTTAGGTACATGATCAGGGCCTGAATTAGTCACAGCTTCAAGGCTTCAGTTAAGGAAAGCTTCAGGGCCTGAGTTAGGGACAGCCTCAGGTCTTCACTTAGGGACAGCGTCAGGGCTTACTTTGGGACAGTTTCAGGACCTTGGAAAGACATAGGTCAGGATAGTAGCTCAGGATAATGGCAGGACTTTTGATAGTGATGGCAGCAGGGCCTTAGTTACAGACGGTTTCAGGGCCTGAGTTAAGCCGAGCATCAGAGACTTTGTTAGGTACAGTGGAAGGGACTGAGTTAGGAGTAGTGTCAGGGCCTTGCTTAGGGACAGTGTCAGGGTCTGATTTAGGTGTACTGTCTGAGACCTAGTTAGGGACAGTGCTAGGGCCTGAGTTAGGATTAGTGTCAAGGCCTTATTGAGGACCAATTTCAGGGCCTTAGTTTGGACTAGCATCAGAGCCATTGTTAGGAATCGTATGAGGGCCTGAGTTAGGCATACTATCAGGGCCTTAGTTAGGGAGAGTTTTAGGGCCTGAGTTACGATTAGTGTCAAGGCCTTATTTAGGACCAATTTTAGGGCTTTAGTTTGGACTAGCAACAAAGCCTTTGTTAGGTAGCATGTCGGGGCCTCAGTTAGGTGTAGTGTCAGGGCCATTGTTAGGGACAGTATCAGGGCCTGACTTAGGAGAAGTTCAGGGCCTTAGCCAGGGAAAGTGTCAGGGCCTTAGTTAGGGACATTCTCAGGGCCTGAATTAGCAGTAGTGTCAAAAGTCCTTAGTGAGGAGAGTAAGGAGTAAGTCAGGACTCAGGCCCTGACACTGTTCTTAAATAAGGCCCTGACATTACCTGTAACACAGGTCCTGATCTGATTCCTATCATAGGCGCTGATGTTGGACTTAGCTAAGGCCCTGACACTGGTCCTAACTAAAGCTGTGACACTACTCTTAACGCAGGCCCTGACACTGTCCCTAACAAAGCCTCTGACACTACTCCTAAATCAGGCACTGACACTGTCCCTAACTAAGGCCCTGACATACACCTAACTCAGGCCCTGACACTGTCTCTAACTAAGGCCCTGATACTACTCCAAACTCAGCACTGACACTGTCACTATCTAAGGCCCTGACACTATTCATAGCTCACGCCCTAACACAACTCCGAAATCATGCCCTGACAATGTCCCTAACTAAGGCCCTGACACTATTCCTAACTCAGGCGCTGACACAATACTTAAGGAAGGCCCTGACATTACTCCTAACTCAGGCCCTGAAAAGGTCCCTAACTAAGGCCGACACAACTCCTAACTCAGGCACTAACACTGTCCCTAAATAAGGCCCTGAAACTATTCCTAACTGAGGCGCTGATACAATACCTAACGAAGGCACTGATGCTACTCCTAACTAAGGCCCTGACACTACTCCTATCTCAAGCAATGACACTGTCCCTAACTTAGGCCCTGACTCTACTCCTGACTCAGGCACTGACACTGGCCCTACCTTAGGCCCTGACACTACTCCTAACTAAGCAACTGACACTGTCCCTAACTAAGGCCCGGATACTACTCCTTACTCAGGCACTGACAATATCACTAACTAAGGCCGTGACACTACTCCCAAAATAGGCACTGAGACTGTCCCGAAATATGCCCTGACAGTACTCCGAACTCAGGCACTGACACTGTCCTTAACTAAGGCCCTGATACTACTTCCACCTCAGGCACTGACACTCTCCCTAAGTAAGCCCTGACATTACTCCCAATTCCGGCATTGACACTTTCGCTTACTAAGGCCCTGAAACTACTCACAACTCAGGCCCTTACACTGTTACTAACTACCGGTCTCAGACTACTCCTAACTCAGGCCCTGGCACTGTCCGTAACTTAGGCTCTGGCACTATTCCTAACTCAGACACTGACGCTGTCCCTTAACTAAGGGTCTGACACTCCTCCCAACTCAGACAGTGACACTCTATCAATTTAAGGCCTTGACACTACTCTTAACTCAGGCCCTGACACAGTCCATAATAAAGACCCTGAAACTAATCCCAACTCAGGCCCTGGCACTGTCTGTAACTAAGGGCCTGACACTACTTCCATCTCAGCAACTGACATCATCCCTAAATATGGCCCTGACACTATTCCCAACTCAGGCACTGACACTGTCACTAAATAAGGCCATTACACTTCTCTTAACTCAACAACTGGCACTCTCCGTAACTAAGGCTTTGACACAATACTTAACTCATGCCCTGACACTGTCCTTAACTAAGACCCTGAGAGTACTCCCAACTCAGTCACTGACACTGTTCCTAACTACGGCCCAGAGACTACTCCCAATTCAGGCCCTGACACTGTCCCTAACTAAGGCACTGATATTACTCCCAACTCAGGCACTGACACTGTCCCTAACTAAGGCCCTGACACTACTCCCAACTCAGGCACTGACACTGTCCCTAACTAAGGCCCTGACACGACTCCCATCTCAGCCACTGACACTGTCCCTAAGGCCCTGACACTACCTCCAACTCAGGCACTGACACTATCCCTAACTACAGCCCTGACACTTCTCCTAACTCAGGCACTTACTAATGTCCTGACACAACTCCCAACTCAGGCACTGACATTGTTCCTAACAAAGGCCCTGACACTAATCCCAACATAGGCACTGAGACTGTCCCGAAATACGCCCTGACAGTACTCCCAACTCAGGCACTGACACTGTCCCTAACTAAGGCCCTGACACTACTCCCAAACTAGGCACTGACATTGTCCCTAACTAAGGCCCTGACATTACTCTCAACTCAGGCACTAACACTGTCCCTAACTAAGGACTTGACACTCCTCTTAACTCAGGCCCTGGCACAGTCCCTAACAAAGGCCTGCCACTTCCCCCAACTCTGGCACTGAGAGTGTCCTTAACTACAGCCATCCCACTACTCCTAACTCAGGCACTGATGCTATCCCTAACTAAGGCTCTGACACTACTCCCAACACAGGCATTGACACTGTCCCTAACTAAGGCCCTCACACTACTACTTACTTAGGCACTGACACGCTACCTAACTAAGGCCCTGAGACTACTTCTACCTCAGACCCTGACACTGTCCCTAACGAAGGGCCTGATACTACTCCCAACACAGGCACTGACACTCTCCCTAACTAAGGCCTTGACACTACTTTTAACTCATGCCCTGATGCTGTCCCAAAAAAGACCCTGAGACTATTCCCAACTCAGGCACTGACACTCTCCCTAACTAAGACCCTGACACTACTCCCATCTCAGCCACTGACACTGTCCCTAATGCCCTGACACTACTTCCAACTCAGGCACTGACACTGTCCCTAACTAGGCCCTGACACTACTCCCAACTCAGGCACTGACACTGTCACTAACTAAGGCCCTGACATAACTGCCAACTCCGGCACTGACACTTTCTCTAACTACGGCCCTGAAACTACTCACAACTCAGGCCCTGACACTGTTCCTAACTACCGGTCTCAGACTACTCCTAACTTAGGCCCTGACACTATTCCTAACACAGTCCCTGACACTGTCCCTAACTAAGGTCCTGAGACTATTCCTAACTCAGACCCTGACACTGTCCATAACTTAGGCCATGTCACTACTCCCAACTCAGGCACTGACGCTGTTCCTAACTAAGGGTCTGACACTACTCCAAACTGAGACACTGACACTCTTCCAAATTAAGGCCTTGACACTACTCTTACCTCAGGCCCTGACACTGTCCATAATAAAGACCCTGACAAAAATCCCAACTTAGGCACTGACAATGTCCGTAACTAAGGCCCTGACACTATTCCCATCTCAGCCACTGACACTGTCCCTAACTATGGCCCTGACACTACTCCCAATGCAAGCACTGGCGCTGTCCCTAACTAAGGCATTGGCACTACTCCCAACTCGCCCTGGCGCTGTCCCTAACTAAGGCTCTGACACTACTCCCAATTCAGGCAATGACAGTGTCCCTAACTGAGGCAATGATACTACTCCCAACTCAAGCACTAAGGCTCTGGATCATTGTGATGACCAGCGCCATGGAGCATTGTGATGACAAGGGCGTGGAGCATTGTGATGACAGTGGTCATGGAACATTGTGACGATAAGGGCATCGAGCCGAGTTAGGGACAGTCTAGCGGCCTTGGGACTAAATTCAGTGCCTGAATTAGGCACAGCATAAGGTCTTTAGTTAGCATACGAGGTAGGACATTAGCTCGGGACAGGGTTAGGGTAAAGGCTTGGAATCGTGTCAGCAAATGACCTAAGGATAGTGTGAAGACCTTTGTTACTCAGACTCTCAGGGACTTCTTCAGAAGCAGTGTTAGGGCTTCAGGTAGGGACAGCATCAGGGCCTGACTTAGGGAGAGCGACAGGGCCTGAGTGAGGCCTAATGTCAGGCCCTTAGCTGGGGACACTGTCAGGGAATGACTTAGGAGCAGCATCAGTGCCTTTGTTGGATCAGCTTTAGGCTCTTAGGTAAAGACATGACCGGAGCCCTAGTTAGTCACAGCGTCAAGGCCTCAGTTAGGGAAAGCTTCAGGGTCTGAGTTACAGACAGCCTCAGGTCTTCACTTAAAGACAGCCACAGGGCTTTCTTAGGGACAGTGTCAGGACCTTGGTGAGAAATGAGTCAGGATATTAGCTCAGGAGAGTGTCAGGATTTTAGTTTTTGCTGGCAGCAGGGCCTCTATGAAGGACAGATTCCGGGCCTTTGTTAGATTCAGTGTCATGGCCTTAGTTAGGAGTAGTCAGGGCCTTAGTTAGGGAGAGCATGAGGGTTTCAGTTCGCATAAGATGCAGGAGATTATCTCGGGACAGAGTCAGGTTCCAGGCCAGAGATAGTGAAAGGAAATGACCAAGGGATAACGAGAAGACCTTAGTTATTGAGAGCATCAGGGCCTTAGTTAGCAGCAGCGTGAGCGCCTTAATCAGGACCAGCGCCAGGGCTTGATGTATGGACAGCATCAGAGCCTAAGTAAGGTACAGCAACAGGGCCTAAGTGAGGCCTATCATTAGGGCCTGAGTAAGGGACAGTATCAGGGCATGACTTAGGAGCAGCATAAAGGCCTCTGTAGGATCAGCATTAGGGTCTTCGTTAAAGCTATTATCAGGGCCTCCGTTAGGGATAGCCTCAAGGCCTCACTTAGGGACAGCGTCAGGGCTTACTTTGGGAAAGTTTCAGGACCTTGGTAAGACATGGGTCAGGCTATTAGCTCAGGATAATATCACGTGTTCAGATATTGACGGCAGCAGGGCCTTAGTTAGAGGCAGTGTCAGGGCCTAGGTTAGGACTAGCATCAGAGCCTTTGTTAGGCACAGTGTCAGTGACTGAGTTAGTTGTAGTGTCAGAGCCTTAGTTAGGGACAGTGTCAGGGCCTGCATTAGGACGAGCCTCCAGGCCTCAGTTAGGGACAGGTTCACGGCCTCTGACCTAAATTCAGGGCCTCATTTAGGGACAGAATCAGGGATTTAGCTAGCATAAGGGGATCTACAGCTGAAAGCAACCTGAACACCACCACAAGCAGATGCAGAAGTGAACCATGCACGCTCCTATGAAGGAAGATTCCACAGCAGTTGAGTACATTTTGTTTAAAGTTAGTAACACTATAAAAATTATGTTTGGAAGAAAACTATATTCAGAAGATGAAAGAATCTCGTTCTAAAGAATCTCTTTAGCTAATCTCGACATTAGCTAAAGAGAAGGTTAGGTTAAGGTCTAGGGAGAGTGTCAGGAAATGACAGGGATAGTGTCAAGACCTTAGTTACTTAGCACATCAGGACCTAATTTAGGAGCAGTGAGTGTCAGGGCTTCGGGTAGGAACAGCGTCAGAGCCTGACTTAGGGAGTGGGACAGGGCCTGAGTGAGGCCTAGCGTCAGGGCCTTAGCTAGAGACAGTGTCAGGGCATGACTTAGGAGCAGCCTAAGAGCCATGGTAGGATCAGCCTCAGGGGCTATGTTAAAGATATTATCAGGGCCTCTGTTAGGGACAGCCTCAAGGCCTCACTTCGAGACAGCATCAGGGCTGCCTTAGGGACAGTTTCAGGACCTTGGTAAGAGATGGGTCAAGAAATTAGCTCAGGATAGTGTCAGGACTTTAGCTATTGACGGCAGCAGGGCCTTAGTTGGGGACAGTGTCAGGCCCTGAATTAGGACGAACATCGAGGCCTTAGGTACGGACAGGGTCACAGCCTCGAGAGTAATTTTAGGCCCTTAGTTAAGGACAGCAGCAGGGCTGTAGTTAGCATAAGAGGCACGACACTTCCTAGGGACAGGCTCAGGTTATGGTCTAGGGAGAGTGTCAGGAAAGGACCTAAGCATAGTGTCAAAACCTTAGTTACTGAGAGTATCAGATCCTTATTTAGAACCAGTGTCAGGGCTTCAGGTAGGGACAGCATCAGAGCCTGACTTAGGCAGAGCGACAGGGCCTGAGTGAGGCCTAGCGTCAGGCCCTTAGCTGAGGACACTGTCAGGGCATGACTTAGGAACAGAATCAGCGCCTCTGTTGGATCAGCCTTAGCGTCTTTGTTACAGATATGATCAGGGCCTGACTTAGTCACAGCTTCAAGGCCTCAGTTAGGGAAAGCTTCAGGGCCTGAGTTAGGGACAGCCTCAGTTCTTAACATAGGGACAGCGACAGGGCTTTCTTAGGGACAGTGTCAGGACCTTGGTTAGAAATATGTCAGGATATTAACTCAGGCTAGTGTCCAGTTTTTAGTTATTGCTGACAGCAGGGCCTATATTAGGGGCAAATTCTGAGCCTTACTTCGAGACAGTGTCAGGGCCTGAGTTAGGACTAGCATCAGAGCCCTTGTAAAGTACAGTGTCAGGGACTGAGTTAGGTGTAGTGTCAGGGCTTTAGTTAGGGACAGTGTCAGCGCCTCAGTTAGGATGAGCCTCCAACCTCAGTTAGGGACAGCTTGACGGCCTCGGGACTAATTTCAGGCTCTTAGTTCGAGACAGCATCAGGGATTTAGTTAGCATAAGAGGCTCGACAATAGCTAAAGACAAGTTTAGGTTAAGATCTAGGGATAGTGTCAGGAAATGACCTAGGGAGAGTGGCAAGACCATAGCTAATTAGAGCATCAGTGCCTAATTTAGGCCCAGTGTCAGGGCTTCAGGTAGGGACAGAGTCTTAGCCTGACTTAGGGAGAGCGACAGGGCCTGAGTGATGCCTAGAGTCAGGGCCTTAGCTATGGACAGCGTCAGGGCATGACATAGGATCAACATAAGGGTCTCTGTAAGATCAGCATTAGAGTTTCGTTCAAGATATTATCAGGACCTCTGTGAGGGACAGCCTCAGGGCCTCACTTAGGGACAGTGTCAGGGCTAACTTTGGGAGAGTTTCAGGACCTTGGTAAGACATGGGTCAGGGTATTAGCTCAGGATAATGTCAGGACTTTAGATATTGATGGTAGCAGCGCCTACGTTAGGGAAAGTTTCAAGGCGTTAGTTAGGAGTAGCGGGCCTCTGATAGGTCCAGTGTCAGATCCTCAGTTAGCAATAGTGTTAGGGCCTTAGTTAGGGACAGTGTCAGGGCCGGATGTAGGGCGAGCATCTAGGCCTTCGTTCGGGACAGGTTCATGGTCTTGGGACTAAATTCCGTGCCTGAGGTAGGCACAGCCTAAGGGCTTCAGTTAGCATAAGAGGCAGGACATTAGCTAGTGACCGTGTCAGTTTAACATCTAGGGAAAGTGTCAGGAAATGACCTAAGGATAGTGTGAAGACCTTTGTTACGGAGACTCTCAGGGCCTTATTCAGAACCAGTGTTAGGGCTTCAGGTAGGGACAGCATCAGAGCCTGACTTAGGGAGAGCGATAGGGTCTGAGTGAGGCCTAGCATCAGACACTTAGTGGGGGACACTAACGGGGCATGACTTAGGAGCAGCATCAGGGCCTCTGTTGGATCAGCCTTAGGGTCTTAGTTAAAGTCATGATCAGGGTCTGAGTTAGTCACAGCATCAAGGCCTGAGTTAGTTAGGGAAAGCTTCAGGGCCTCACTTAGGGACAGCGTCAGGGCTTACTTTGGGACAGTTTCAGGACCTTGGTAAGACATGGGTCAGGTTATTAGCTCCGGATAATGTCAGGACTTTCGATGTTGATGGCAGCAGGCCTTGGTTAGAGACAGTGTCAGGCCCTGAGTTACGACTAGCATCAGAGCCTTTGTTAGATACAATGTACGGGACTGAATTAGGAGTAGAGTCAGGGCCTTAGTTAGTGACAGTGTCAGGGCCTGACTTAGGGAGAGCGACAGGGCCTGAGTGAGGCTTAGCATCAGGCCCTTAGCTGGGCACACTGTCAGGGCATGACTTTGGAGCAGCATCAGCGTCTTTGCTGGATCAGCATTAAGGTCTTCGTTAGGTACATGATCAGGGCCTGAATTAGTCACAGCTTCAAGGCTTCAGTTAAGGAAAGCTTCAGGGCCTGAGTTAGGGACAGCCTCAGGTCTTCACTTAGGGACAGCGTCAGGGCTTACTTTGGGACAGTTTCAGGACCTTGGAAAGACATAGGTCAGGATAGTAGCTCAGGATAATGGCAGGACTTTTGATAGTGATGGCAGCAGGGCCTTAGTTACAGACGGTTTCAGGGCCTGAGTTAGGCCGAGCATCAGAGACTTTGTTAGGTACAGTGGAAGGGACTGAGTTAGGAGTAGTGTCAGGGCCTTGCTTAGGGACAGTGTCAGGGTCTGATTTAGGTGTACTGTCTGAGACCTAGTTAGGGACAGTGCTAGGGCCTGAGTTAGGATTAGTGTCAAGGCCTTATTGAGGACCAATTTCAGGGCTTTAGTTTGGACTAGCAACAAAGCCTTTGTTAGGTAGCATGTCGGGGCCTCAGTTAGGTGTAGTGTCAGGGCCATTGTTAGGGACAGTATCAGAGCCTGACTTAGGAGAAGTTCAGGGCCTTAGCCAGGGAAAGTGTCAGGGCCTTAGTTAGGGACATTATCAGGGCCTGAATTAGCAGTAGTGTCAAAAGTCCTTAGTGAGGAGAGTAAGGAGTAAGTCAGGACTCAGGCCCTGACACTGTTCTTAAATAAGGCCCTGACATTCCCTGTAACACAGGTCCTGATCTGATTCCTATCATAGGCGCTGATGTTGGACTTAACTAAGGCCCTGACACTGGTCCTAACTAAAGCTGTGACACTACTCTTAACTCAGGCCCTGACATTGTCCCTAACAAAGCCTCTGACACTACTCCTAAATCAGGCACTGACACTGTCCCTAACTAAGGCCCTGACATACACCTAACTCAGGCCCTGACACTGTCTCTAACTAAGGCCCTGATACTACTCCAAACTCAGCACTGACACTGTCACTAACTAAGGCCCTGACACTATTCATAGCTCACGCCCTAACACCACTCCGAAATCATGCCCTGACAGTGTCCCTAACTAAGGCCCTGACACTATTCCTAACTCAGGCGCTGACACAATACTTAAGGAAGGCCCTGACATTACTCCTAACTCAGGCCCTGAAAAGGTCCCTAACTAAGGCCGACACAACTCCTAACTCAGGCACTAACACTGTCCCTAAATAAGGCCCTGAAACTATTCCTAACTGAGGCGCTGATACAATACCTAACGAAGGCACTGATGCTACTCCTAACTAAGGCCCTGACACTACTCCTATCTCAAGCAATGACACTGTCCCTAACTTAGGCCCTGACTCTACTCCTGACTCAGGCACTGACACTGGCCCTACCTTAGGCCCTGACACTACTCCTAACTAAGCAACTGACACTGTCCCTAACTAAGGCCCGGATACTACTCCTTACTCAGGCACTGACAATATCACTAACTAAGGCCGTGACACTACTCCCAAAATAGGCACTGAGACTGTCCCGAAATATGCCCTGACAGTACTCCGAACTCAGGCACTGACACTGTCCTTAACTAAGGCCCTGATACTACTTCCACCTCAGGCACTGACACTCTCCCTAAGTAAGCCCTGACATTACTCCCAATTCCGGCATTGACACTTTCGCTTACTAAGGCCCTGAAACTACTCACAACTCAGGCCCTTACACTGTTACTAACTACCGGTCTCAGACTACTCCTAACTCAGGCCCTGGCACTGTCCGTAACTTAGGCTCTGGCACTATTCCTAACTCAGACACTGACGCTGTCCCTTAACTAAGGGTCTGACACTCCTCCCAACTCAGACAGTGACACTCTATCAATTTAAGGCCTTGACACTACTCTTAACTCAGGCCCTGACACAGTCCATAATAAAGACCCTGAAACTAATCCCAACTCAGGCCCTGGCACTGTCCGTAACTAAGGGCCTGACACTACTTCCATCTCAGCAACTGACACCATCCCTAACTATGGCCCTGACACTATTCCCAACTCAGGCACTGA
This sequence comes from Balaenoptera acutorostrata, assembly GCF_949987535.1. Lineage (NCBI taxonomy): Eukaryota > Metazoa > Chordata > Mammalia > Artiodactyla > Balaenopteridae > Balaenoptera > Balaenoptera acutorostrata. The sequence goes on from NW_026646170.1 coordinate 415,929, forward strand.
CACTGTCACTAAATAAGGCCATTACACTTCTCTTAACTCAACAACTGGCACTCTCCGTAACTAAGGCTTTGACACAATACTTAACTCATGCCCTGACACTGTCCTTAACTAAGACCCTGAGAGTACTCCCAACTCAGTCACTGACACTGTTCCTAACTACGGCCCAGAGACTACTCCCAATTCAGGCCCTGACACTGTCCCTAACTAAGGCACTGATATTACTCCCAACTCAGGCACTGACACTGTCCCTAACTAAGGCCCTGACACTACTCCCAACTCAGGCACTGACACTGTCCCTAACTAAGGCCCTGACACGACTCCCATCTCAGCCACTGACACTGTCCCTAAGGCCCTGACACTACCTCCAACTCAGGCACTGACACTATCCCTAACTACAGCCCTGACACTTCTCCTAACTCAGGCACTTACTAATGTCCTGACACAACTCCCAACTCAGGCACTGACATTGTTCCTAACAAAGGCCCTGACACTAATCCCAACATAGGCACTGAGACTGTCCCGAAATACGCCCTGACAGTACTCCCAACTCAGGCACTGACACTGTCCCTAACTAAGGCCCTGACACTACTCCCAAACTAGGCACTGACATTGTCCCTAACTAAGGCCCTGACATTACTCTCAACTCAGGCACTAACACTGTCCCTAACTAAGGACTTGACACTCCTCTTAACTCAGGCCCTGGCACAGTCCCTAACAAAGGCCTGCCACTTCCCCCAACTCTGGCACTGAGAGTGTCCCTAACTACGGCCATCACACTACTCCTAACTCAGGCACTGATGCTATCCCTAACTAAGGCTCTGACACTACTCCCAACACAGGCATTGACACTGTCCCTAACTAAGGCCCTCACACTACTACTTACTTAGGCACTGACACGCTACCTAACTAAGGCCCTGAGACTACTTCTACCTCAGACCCTGACACTGTCCCTAACCAAGGGCCTGATACTACTCCCAACACAGGCACTGACACTCTCCCTAACTAAGGCCTTGACACTACTTTTAACTCATGCCCTGATGCTGTCCCAAAAAAGACCCTGAGACTATTCCCAACGCAGGCACTGACACTCTCCCTAACTAAGACCCTGACACTACTCCCATCTCAGCCACTGACACTGTCCCTAATGCCCTGACACTACTTCCAACTCAGGCACTGACACTGTCCCTAACTAGGCCCTGACACTACTCCCAACTCAGGCACTGACACTGTCACTAACTAAGGCCCTGACATAACTGCCAACTCCGGCACTGACACTTTCTCTAACTACGGCCCTGAAACTACTCACAACTCAGGCCCTGACACTGTTCCTAACTACCGGTCTCAGACTACTCCTAACTTAGGCCCTGACACTATTCCTAACACAGTCCCTGACACTGTCCCTAACTAAGGTCCTGAGACGATTCCTAACTCAGACCCTGACACTGTCCATAACTTAGGCCATGTCACTACTCCCAACTCAGGCACTGACGCTGTTCCTAACTAAGGGTCTGACACTACTCCAAACTGAGACACTGACACTCTTCCAAATTAAGGCCTTGACACTACTCTTAACTCAGGCCCTGACACTGTCCATAATAAAGACCCTGACAAAAATCCCAACTTAGGCACTGACAATGTCCGTAACTAAGGCCCTGACGCTATTCCCATCTCAGCCACTGACACTGTCCCTAACTATGGCCCTGACACTACTCCCAATGCAAGCACTGGCGCTGTCCCTAACTAAGGCATTGGCACTACTCCCAACTCGCCCTGGCGCTGTCCCTAACTAAGGCTCTGACACTACTCCCAATTCAGGCAATGACAGTGTCCCTAACTGAGGCAATGATACTACTCCCAACTCAAGCACTAAGGCTCTGGATCATTGTGATGACCAGCGCCAAGGAGCATTGTGATGACAAGGGCGTGGAGCATTGTGATGACAGTGGTCATGGAACATTGTGACGATAAGGGCATCGAGCCGAGTTAGGGACAGTCTAGCGGCCTTGGGACTAAATTCAGTGCCTGAATTAGGCACAGCATAAGGTCTTTAGTTAGCATACGAGGTAGGACATTAGCTCGGGACAGGGTTAGGGTAAAGGCTTGGAATCGTGTCAGCAAATGACCTAAGGATAGTGTGAAGACCTTTGTTACTGAGACTCTCAGGGACTTCTTCAGAAGCAGTGTTAGGGCTTCAGGTAGGGACAGCATCAGGGCCTGACTTAGGGAGAGCGACAGGGCCTGAGTGAGGCCTAATGTCAGGCCCTTAGCTGGGGACACTGTCAGGGAATGACTTAGGAGCAGCATCAGTGCCTTTGTTGGATCAGCTTTAGGCTCTTAGGTAAAGACATGACCGGAGCCCTAGTTAGTCACAGCGTCAAGGCCTCAGTTAGGGAAAGCTTCAGGGTCTGAGTCACAGACAGCCTCAGGTCTTCACTTAAAGACAGCCACAGGGCTTTCTTAGGGACAGTGTCAGGACCTTGGTTAGAAATGAGTCAGGATATTAGCTCAGGAGAGTGTCAGGATTTTAGTTTTTGCTGGCAGCAGGGCCTCTATTAAGGACAGATTCCGGGCCTTTGTTAGATTCAGTGTCATGGCCTTAGTTAGGAGTAGTCAGGGCCTTAGTTAGGGAGAGCATGAGGGTTTCAGTTCGCATAAGATGCAGGAGATTATCTCGGGACAGAGTCAGGTTCCAGGCCAGAGATAGTGAAAGGAAATGACCAAGGGATAACGAGAAGACCTTAGTTATTGAGAGCATCAGGGCCTTAGTTAGCAGCAGCGTGAGCGCCTTAATCAGGACCAGCGCCAGGGCTTGATGTATGGACAGCATCAGAGCCTAAGTAAGGTACAGCAACAGGGCCTAAGTGAGGCCTATCTTTAGGGCCTGAGTAAGGGACAGTATCAGGGCATGACTTAGGAGCAGCATAAAGGCCTCTGTAGGATCAGCATTAGGGTCTTCGTTAAAGCTATTATCAGGGCCTCCGTTAGGGATAGCCTCAAGGCCTCACTTAGGGACAGCGTCAGGGCTTACTTTGGGAAAGTTTCACGACCTTGGTAAGACATGGGTCAGGCTATTAGCTCAGGATAATATCAGGTGTTCAGATATTGACGGCAGCAGGGCCTTAGTTAGAGGCAGTGTCAAGGCCTAAGTTAGGACTAGCATCAGTGCCTTTGTTAGGTACAGTGTCAGTGACTGAGTTAGTTGTAGTGTCAGAGCCTTAGTTAGGGACAGTGTCAGGGCCTGCATTAGGACGAGCCTCCAGGCCTCAGTTAGGGACAGGTTCACGGCCTCGGACCTAAATTCAGGGCCTCATTTAGGGACAGAATCAGGGATTTAGCTAGCATAAGGGGATCTACAGCTGAAAGCAACCTGAACACCACCACAAGCAGATGCAGAAGTGAACCATGCACGCTCCTATGAAGGAAGATTCCACAGCAGTTGAGTACATTTTGTTTAAAGTTAGTAACACTATAAAAATTATGTTTGGAAGAAAACTATATTCAGAAGATGAAAGAATCTCGTTCTAAAGAATCTCTTTAGCTAATCTCGACATTAGCTAAAGAGAAGGTTAGGTTAAGGTCTAGGGAGAGTGTCAGGAAATGACCTAGGGATAGTGTCAAGACCTTAGTTACTTAGCACATCAGGACCTAATTTAGGAGCAGTGAGTGTCAGGGCTTCGGGTAGGAACAGCGTCAGAGCCTGACTTAGGGAGTGGGACAGGGCCTGAGTGAGGCCTAGCGTCAGGGCCTTAGCTAGAGACAGTGTCAGGGCATGACTTAGGAGCAGCCTAAGAGCCATGGTAGGATCAGCCTCAGGGGCTATGTTAAAGATATTATCAGGGCCTCTGTTAGGGACAGCCTCAAGGCCTCACTTCGAGACAGCATCAGGGCTGCCTTAGGGACAGTTTCAGGACCTTGGTAAGAGATGGGTCAAGAAATTAGCTCAGGATAGTGTCAGGACTTTAGCTATTGACGGCAGCAGGGCCTTAGTTGGGGACAGTGTCAGGCCCTGAATTAGGACGAACATCGAGGCCTTAGGTACGGACAGGGTCACAGCCTCGAGAGTAATTTTAGGCCCTTAGTTAAGGACAGCAGCAGGGCTGTAGTTAGCATAAGAGGCACGACATTTGCTAGGGACAGGCTCAGGTTATGGTCTAGGGAGAGTGTCAGGAAAGGACCTAAGCATAGTGTCAAAACCTTAGTTACTGAGAGTATCAGATCCTTATTTAGAACCAGTGTCAGGGCTTCAGGTAGGGACAGCATCAGAGCCTGACTTAGGCAGAGCGACAGGGCCTGAGTGAGGCCTAGCGTCAGGCCCTTAGCTGAGGACACTGTCAGGGCATGACTTAGGAACAGAATCAGCGCCTCTGTTGGATCAGCCTTAGCGTCTTTGTTACAGATATGATCAGGGCCTGACTTAGTCACAGCTTCAAGGCCTCAGTTAGGGAAAGCTTCAGGGCCTGAGTTAGGGACAGCCTCAGTTCTTAACATAGGGACAGCGACAGGGCTTTCTTAGGGACAGTGTCAGGACCTTGGTTAGAAATATGTCAGGATATTAACTCAGGCTAGTGTCCAGTTTTTAGTTATTGCTGACAGCAGGGCCTATATTAGGGGCAAATTCTGAGCCTTATTTCGAGACAGTGTCAGGGCCTGAGTTAGGACTAGCATCAGAGCCCTTGTAAAGTACAGTGTCAGGGACTGAGTTAGGTGCAGTGTCAGGGCTTTAGTTAGGGACAGTGTCAGCGCCTCAGTTAGGATGAGCCTCCAACCTCAGTTAGGGACAGCTTGACGGCCTCGGGACTAATTTCAGGCTCTTAGTTCGAGACAGCATCAGGGATTTAGTTAGCATAAGAGGCTCGACAATAGCTAAAGACAAGTTTAGGTTAAGATCTAGGGATAGTGTCAGGAAATGACCTAGGGAGAGTGGCAAGACCATAGCTAATTAGAGCATCAGTGCCTAATTTAGGCCCAGTGTCAGGGCTTCAGGTAGGGACAGAGTCTTAGCCTGACTTAGGGAGAGCGACAGGGCCTGAGTGATGCCTAGAGTCAGGGCCTTAGCTATGGACAGCGTCAGGGCATGACATAGGATCAACATAAGGGTCTCTGTAAGATCAGCATTAGAGTTTCGTTCAAGACATTATCAGGACCTCTGTGAGGGACAGCCTCAGGGCCTCACTTAGGGACAGTGTCAGGGCTAACTTTGGGAGAGTTTCAGGACCTTGGTAAGACATGGGTCAGGGTATTAGCTCAGGATAATGTCAGGACTTTAGATATTGATGGTAGCAGCGCCTACGTTAGGGAAAGTTTCAAGGCGTTAGTTAGGAGTAGCGGGCCTCTGATAGGTCCAGTGTCAGATCCTCAGTTAGCAATAGTGTTAGGGCCTTAGTTAGGGACAGTGTCAGGGCCGGATGTAGGGCGAGCATCTAGGCCTTCGTTCGGGACAGGTTCATGGTCTTGGGACTAAATTCCGTGCCTGAGGTAGGCACAGCCTAAGGGCTTCAGTTAGCATAAGAGGCAGGACATTAGCTAGTGACCGTGTCAGTTTAACATCTAGGGAAAGTGTCAGGAAATGACCTAAGGATAGTGTGAAGACCTTTGTTACGGAGACTCTCAGGGCCTTATTCAGAACCAGTGTTAGGGGTTCAGGTAGGGACAGCATCAGAGCCTGACTTAGGGAGAGCGATAGGGTCTGAGTGAGGCCTAGCATCAGACACTTAGTGGGGGACACTATCGGGGCATGACTTAGGAGCAGCATCAGGGCCTCTGTTGGATCAGCCTTAGGGTCTTAGTTAAAGTCATGATCAGGGTCTGAGTTAGTCACAGCATCAAGGCCTGAGTTAGTTAGGGAAAGCTTCAGGGCCTCACTTAGGGACAGCGTCCGGGCTTACTTTGGGACAGTTTCAGGACCTTGGTAAGACATGGGTCAGGTTATTAGCTCCGGATAATGTCAGGACTTTCGATGTTGATGGCAGCAGGCCTTGGTTAGAGACAGTGTCAGGCCCTGAGTTACGACTAGCATCAGAGCCTTTGTTAGATACAATGTACGGGACTGAATTAGGAGTAGAGTCAGGGCCTTAGTTAGTGACAGTGTCAGGGCCTGACTTAGGGAGAGCGACAGGGCCTGAGTGAGGCTTAGCATCAGGCCTTTAGCTGGGCACACTGTCAGGGCATGACTTTGGAGCAGCATCAGCGTCTTTGCTGGATCAGCATTAAGGTCTTCGTTAGGTACATGATCAGGGCCTGAATTAGTCACAGCTTCAAGGCTTCAGTTAAGGAAAGCTTCAGGGCCTGAGTTAGGGACAGCCTCAGGTCTTCACTTAGGGACAGCGTCAGGGCTTACTTTGGGACAGTTTCAGGACCTTGGAAAGACATAGGTCAGGATAGTAGCTCAGGATAATGGCAGGACTTTTGATAGTGATGGCAGCAGGGCCTTAGTTACAGACGGTTTCAGGGCCTGAGTTAGGCCTCGCATCAGAGACTTTGTTAGGTACAGTGGAAGGGACTGAGTTAGGAGTAGTGTCAGGGCCTTGCTTAGGGACAGTGTCAGGGTCTGATTTAGGTGTACTGTCTGAGACCTAGTTAGGGACAGTGCTAGGGCCTGAGTTAGGATTAGTGTCAAGGCCTTATTGAGGACCAATTTCAGGGCCTTAGTTTGGACTAGCAACAAAGCCTTTGTTAGGTAGCATGTCGGGGCCTCAGTTAGGTGTAGTGTCAGGGCCATTGTTAGGGACAGTATCAGGGCCTGACTTAGGAGAAGTTCAGGGCCTTAGCCAGGGAAAGTGTCAGGGCCTTAGTTAGGGACATTCTCAGGGCCTGAATTAGCAGTAGTGTCAAAAGTCCTTAGTGAGGAGAGTAAGGAGTAAGTCAGGACTCAGGCCCTGACACTGTTCTTAAATAAGGCCCTGACATTCCCTGTAACACAGGTCCTGATCTGATTCCTATCATAGGCGCTGATGTTGGACTTAACTAAGGCCCTGACACTGGTCCTAACTAAAGCTGTGACACTACTCTTAACTCAGGCCCTGACATTGTCCCTAACAAAGCCTCTGACACTACTCCTAAATCAGGCACTGACACTGTCCCTAACTAAGGCCCTGACATACACCTAACTCAGGCCCTGACACTGTCTCTAACTAAGGCCCTGATACTACTCCAAACTCAGCACTGACACTGTCACTAACTAAGGCCCTGACACTATTCATAGCTCACGCCCTAACACCACTCCGAAATCATGCCCTGACAGTGTCCCTAACTAAGGCCCTGACACTATTCCTAACTCAGGCGCTGACACAATACTTAAGGAAGGCCCTGACATTACTCCTAACTCAGGCCCTGAAAAGGTCCCTAACTAAGGCCGACACAACTCCTAACTCAGGCACTAACACTGTCCCTAAATAAGGCCCTGAAACTATTCCTAACTGAGGCGCTGATACAATACCTAACGAAGGCACTGATGCTACTCCTAACTAAGGCCCTGACACTACTCCTATCTCAAGCAATGACACTGTCCCTAACTTAGGCCCTGACTCTACTCCTGACTCAGGCACTGACACTGGCCCTACCTTAGGCCCTGACACTACTCCTAACTAAGCAACTGACACTGTCCCTAACTAAGGCCCGGATACTACTCCTTACTCAGGCACTGACAATATCACTAACTAAGGCCGTGACACTACTCCCAAAATAGGCACTGAGACTGTCCCGAAATATGCCCTGACAGTACTCCGAACTCAGGCACTGACACTGTCCTTAACTAAGGCCCTGATACTACTTCCACCTCAGGCACTGACACTCTCCCTAAGTAAGCCCTGACATTACTCCCAATTCCGGCATTGACACTTTCGCTTACTAAGGCCCTGAAACTACTCACAACTCAGGCCCTTACACTGTTACTAACTACCGGTCTCAGACTACTCCTAACTCAGGCCCTGGCACTGTCCGTAACTTAGGCTCTGGCACTATTCCTAACTCAGACACTGACGCTGTCCCTTAACTAAGGGTCTGACACTCCTCCCAACTCAGACAGTGACACTCTATCAATTTAAGGCCTTGACACTACTCTTAACTCAGGCCCTGACACAGTCCATAATAAAGACCCTGAAACTAATCCCAACTCAGGCCCTGGCACTGTCCGTAACTAAGGGCCTGACACTACTTCCATCTCAGCAACTGACACCATCCCTAACTATGGCCCTGACACTATTCCCAACTCAGGCACTGACACTGTCACTAAATAAGGCCATTACACTTCTCTTAACTCAACAACTGGCACTCTCCGTAACTAAGGCTTTGACACAATACTTAACTCATGCCCTGACACTGTCCTTAACTAAGACCCTGAGAGTACTCCCAACTCAGTCACTGACACTGTTCCTAACTACGGCCCAGAGACTACTCCCAATTCAGGCCCTGACACTGTCCCTAACTAAGGCACTGATATTACTCCCAACTCAGGCACTGACACTGTCCCTAACTAAGGCCCTGACACTACTCCCAACTCAGGCACTGACACTGTCCCTAACTAAGGCCCTGACACGACTCCCATCTCAGCCACTGACACTGTCCCTAAGGCCCTGACACTACCTCCAACTCAGGCACTGACACTATCCCTAACTACAGCCCTGACACTTCTCCTAACTCAGGCACTTACTAATGTCCTGACACAACTCCCAACTCAGGCACTGACATTGTTCCTAACAAAGGCCCTGACACTAATCCCAACATAGGCACTGAGACTGTCCCGAAATACGCCCTGACAGTACTCCCAACTCAGGCACTGACACTGTCCCTAACTAAGGCCCTGACACTACTCCCAAACTAGGCACTGACATTGTCCCTAACTAAGGCCCTGACATTACTCTCAACTCAGGCACTAACACTGTCCCTAACTAAGGACTTGACACTCCTCTTAACTCAGGCCCTGGCACAGTCCCTAACAAAGGCCTGCCACTTCCCCCAACTCTGGCACTGAGAGTGTCCCTAACTACGGCCATCACACTACTCCTAACTCAGGCACTGATGCTATCCCTAACTAAGGCTCTGACACTACTCCCAACACAGGCATTGACACTGTCCCTAACTAAGGCCCTCACACTACTACTTACTTAGGCACTGACACGCTACCTAACTAAGGCCCTGAGACTACTTCTACCTCAGACCCTGACACTGTCCCTAACCAAGGGCCTGATACTACTCCCAACACAGGCACTGACACTCTCCCTAACTAAGGCCTTGACACTACTTTTAACTCATGCCCTGAAGCTGTCCCAAAAAAGACCCTGAGACTATTCCCAACTCAGGCACTGACACTCTCCCTAACTAAGACCCTGACACTACTCCCATCTCAGCCACTGACACTGTCCCTAATGCCCTGACACTACTTCCAACTCAGGCACTGACACTGTCCCTAACTAGGCCCTGACACTACTCCCAACTCAGGCACTGACACTGTCACTAACTAAGGCCCTGACATAACTGCCAACTCCGGCACTGACACTTTCTCTAACTACGGCCCTGAAACTACTCACAACTCAGGCCCTGACACTGTTCCTAACTACCGGTCTCAGACTACTCCTAACTTAGGCCCTGACACTATTCCTAACACAGTCCCTGACACTGTCCCTAACTAAGGTCCTGAGACGATTCCTAACTCAGACCCTGACACTGTCCATAACTTAGGCCATGTCACTACTCCCAACTCAGGCACTGACGCTGTTCCTAACTAAGGGTCTGACACTACTCCAAACTGAGACACTGACACTCTTCCAAATTAAGGCCTTGACACTACTCTTAACTCAGGCCCTGACACTGTCCATAATAAAGACCCTGACAAAAATCCCAACTTAGGCACTGACAATGTCCGTAACTAAGGCCCTGACGCTATTCCCATCTCAGCCACTGACACTGTCCCTAACTATGGCCCTGACACTACTCCCAATGCAAGCACTGGCGCTGTCCCTAACTAAGGCATTGGCACTACTCCCAACTCGCCCTGGTGCTGTCCCTAACTAAGGCTCTGACACTACTCCCAATTCAGGCAATGACAGTGTCCCTAACTGAGGCAATGATACTACTCCCAACTCAAGCACTAAGGCTCTGGATCATTGTGATGACCAGCGCCAAGGAGCATTGTGATGACAAGGGCGTGGAGCATTGTGATGACAGTGGTCATGGAACATTGTGACGATAAGGGCATCGAGCCGAGTTAGGGACAGTCTAGCGGCCTTGGGACTAAATTCAGTGCCTGAATTAGGCACAGCATAAGGTCTTTAGTTAGCATACGAGGTAGGACATTAGCTCGGGACAGGGTTAGGGTAAAGGCTTGGAATCGTGTCAGCAAATGACCTAAGGATAGTGTGAAGACCTTTGTTACTGAGACTCTCAGGGACTTCTTCAGAAGCAGTGTTAGGGCTTCAGGTAGGGACAGCATCAGGGCCTGACTTAGGGAGAGCGACAGGGCCTGAGTGAGGCCTAATGTCAGGCCCTTAGCTGGGGACACTGTCAGGGAATGACTTAGGAGCAGCATCAGTGCCTTTGTTGGATCAGCTTTAGGCTCTTAGGTAAAGACATGACCGGAGCCCTAGTTAGTCACAGCGTCAAGGCCTCAGTTAGGGAAAGCTTCAGGGTCTGAGTCACAGACAGCCTCAGGTCTTCACTTAAAGACAGCCACAGGGCTTTCTTAGGGACAGTGTCAGGACCTTGGTTAGAAATGAGTCAGGATATTAGCTCAGGAGAGTGTCAGGATTTTAGTTTTTGCTGGCAGCAGGGCCTCTATTAAGGACAGATTCCGGGCCTTTGTTAGATTCAGTGTCATGGCCTTAGTTAGGAGTAGTCAGGGCCTTAGTTAGGGAGAGCATGAGGGTTTCAGTTCGCATAAGATGCAGGAGATTATCTCGGGACAGAGTCAGGTTCCAGGCCAGAGATAGTGAAAGGAAATGACCAAGGGATAACGAGAAGACCTTAGTTATTGAGAGCATCAGGGCCTTAGTTAGCAGCAGCGTGAGCGCCTTAATCAGGACCAGCGCCAGGGCTTGATGTATGGACAGCATCAGAGCCTAAGTAAGGTACAGCAACAGGGCCTAAGTGAGGCCTATCTTTAGGGCCTGAGTAAGGGACAGTATCAGGGCATGACTTAGGAGCAGCATAAAGGCCTCTGTAGGATCAGCATTAGGGTCTTCGTTAAAGCTATTATCAGGGCCTCCGTTAGGGATAGCCTCAAGGCCTCACTTAGGGACAGCGTCAGGGCTTACTTTGGGAAAGTTTCACGACCTTGGTAAGACATGGGTCAGGCTATTAGCTCAGGATAATATCAGGTGTTCAGATATTGACGGCAGCAGGGCCTTAGTTAGAGGCAGTGTCAAGGCCTAAGTTAGGACTAGCATCAGTGCCTTTGTTAGGTACAGTGTCAGTGACTGAGTTAGTTGTAGTGTCAGAGCCTTAGTTAGGGACAGTGTCAGGGCCTGCATTAGGACGAGCCTCCAGGCCTCAGTTAGGGACAGGTTCACGGCCTCGGACCTAAATTCAGGGCCTCATTTAGGGACAGAATCAGGGATTTAGCTAGCATAAGGGGATCTACAGCTGAAAGCAACCTGAACACCACCACAAGCAGATGCAGAAGTGAACCATGCACGCTCCTATGAAGGAAGATTCCACAGCAGTTGAGTACATTTTGTTTAAAGTTAGTAACACTATAAAAATTATGTTTGGAAGAAAACTATATTCAGAAGATGAAAGAATCTCGTTCTAAAGAATCTCTTTAGCTAATCTCGACATTAGCTAAAGAGAAGGTTAGGTTAAGGTCTAGGGAGAGTGTCAGGAAATGACCTAGGGATAGTGTCAAGACCTTAGTTACTTAGCACATCAGGACCTAATTTAGGAGCAGTGAGTGTCAGGGCTTCGGGTAGGAACAGCGTCAGAGCCTGACTTAGGGAGTGGGACAGGGCCTGAGTGAGGCCTAGCGTCAGGGCCTTAGCTAGAGACAGTGTCAGGGCATGACTTAGGAGCAGCCTAAGAGCCATGGTAGGATCAGCCTCAGGGGCTATGTTAAAGATATTATCAGGGCCTCTGTTAGGGACAGCCTCAAGGCCTCACTTCGAGACAGCATCAGGGCTGCCTTAGGGACAGTTTCAGGACCTTGGTAAGAGATGGGTCAAGAAATTAGCTCAGGATAGTGTCAGGACTTTAGCTATTGACGGCAGCAGGGCCTTAGTTGGGGACAGTGTCAGGCCGTGAATTAGGACGAACATCGAGGCCTTAGGTACGGACAGGGTCACAGCCTCGAGAGTAATTTTAGGCCCTTAGTTAAGGACAGCAGCAGGGCTGTAGTTAGCATAAGAGGCACGACATTTGCTAGGGACAGGCTCAGGTTATGGTCTAGGGAGAGTGTCAGGAAAGGACCTAAGCATAGTGTCAAAACCTTAGTTACTGAGAGTATCAGATCCTTATTTAGAACCAGTGTCAGGGCTTCAGGTAGGGACAGCATCAGAGCCTGACTTAGGCAGAGCGACAGGGCCTGAGTGAGGCCTAGCGTCAGGCCCTTAGCTGAGGACACTGTCAGGGCATGACTTAGGAACAGAATCAGCGCCTCTGTTGGATCAGCCTTAGCGTCTTTGTTACAGATATGATCAGGGCCTGACTTAGTCACAGCTTCAAGGCCTCACTTAGGGAAAGCTTCAGGGCCTGAGTTAGGGACAGCCTCAGTTCTTAACATAGGGACAGCGACAGGGCTTTCTTAGGGACAGTGTCAGGACCTTGGTTAGAAATATGTCAGGATATTAACTCAGGCTAGTGTCCAGTTTTTAGTTATTGCTGACAGCAGGGCCTATATTAGGGGCAAATTCTGAGCCTTATTTCGAGACAGTGTCAGGGCCTGAGTTAGGACTAGCATCAGAGCCCTTGTAAAGTACAGTGTCAGGGACTGAGTTAGGTGCAGTGTCAGGGCTTTAGTTAGGGACAGTGTCAGCGCCTCAGTTAGGATGAGCCTCCAACCTCAGTTAGGGACAGCTTGACGGCCTCGGGACTAATTTCAGGCTCTTAGTTCGAGACAGCATCAGGGATTTAGTTAGCATAAGAGGCTCGACAATAGCTAAAGACAAGTTTAGGTTAAGATCTAGGGATAGTGTCAGGAAATGACCTAGGGAGAGTGGCAAGACCATAGCTAATTAGAGCATCAGTGCCTAATTTAGGCCCAGTGTCAGGGCTTCAGGTAGGGACAGAGTCTTAGCCTGACTTAGGGAGAGCGACAGGGCCTGAGTGATGCCTAGAGTCAGGGCCTTAGCTATGGACAGCGTCAGGGCATGACATAGGATCAACATAAGGGTCTCTGTAAGATCAGCATTAGAGTTTCGTTCAAGACATTATCAGGACCTCTGTGAGGGACAGCCTCAGGGCCTCACTTAGGGACAGTGTCAGGGCTAACTTTGGGAGAGTTTCAGGACCTTGGTAAGACATGGGTCAGGGTATTAGCTCAGGATAATGTCAGGACTTTAGATATTGATGGTAGCAGCGCCTACGTTAGGGAAAGTTTCAAGGCGTTAGTTAGGAGTAGCGGGCCTCTGATAGGTCCAGTGTCAGATCCTCAGTTAGCAATAGTGTTAGGGCCTTAGTTAGGGACAGTGTCAGGGCCGGATGTAGGGCGAGCATCTAGGCCTTCGTTCGGGACAGGTTCATGGTCTTGGGACTAAATTCCGTGCCTGAGGTAGGCACAGCCTAAGGGCTTCAGTTAGCATAAGAGGCAGGACATTAGCTAGTGACCGTGTCAGTTTAACATCTAGGGAAAGTGTCAGGAAATGACCTAAGGATAGTGTGAAGACCTTTGTTACGGAGACTCTCAGGGCCTTATTCAGAACCAGTGTTAGGGGTTCAGGTAGGGACAGCATCAGAGCCTGACTTAGGGAGAGCGATAGGGTCTGAGTGAGGCCTAGCATCAGACACTTAGTGGGGGACACTATCGGGGCATGACTTAGGAGCAGCATCAGGGCCTCTGTTGGATCAGCCTTAGGGTCTTAGTTAAAGTCATGATCAGGGTCTGAGTTAGTCACAGCATCAAGGCCTGAGTTAGTTAGGGAAAGCTTCAGGGCCTCACTTAGGGACAGCGTCCGGGCTTACTTTGGGACAGTTTCAGGACCTTGGTAAGACATGGGTCAGGTTATTAGCTCCGGATAATGTCAGGACTTTCGATGTTGATGGCAGCAGGCCTTGGTTAGAGACAGTGTCAGGCCCTGAGTTACGACTAGCATCAGAGCCTTTGTTAGATACAATGTACGGGACTGAATTAGGAGTAGAGTCAGGGCCTTAGTTAGTGACAGTGTCAGGGCCTGACTTAGGGAGAGCGACAGGGCCTGAGTGAGGCTTAGCATCAGGCCTTTAGCTGGGCACACTGTCAGGGCATGACTTTGGAGCAGCATCAGCGTCTTTGCTGGATCAGCATTAAGGTCTTCGTTAGGTACATGATCAGGGCCTGAATTAGTCACAGCTTCAAGGCTTCAGTTAAGGAAAGCTTCAGGGCCTGAGTTAGGGACAGCCTCAGGTCTTCACTTAGGGACAGCGTCAGGGCTTACTTTGGGACAGTTTCAGGACCTTGGAAAGACATAGGTCAGGATAGTAGCTCAGGATAATGGCAGGACTTTTGATAGTGATGGCAGCAGGGCCTTAGTTACAGACGGTTTCAGGGCCTGAGTTAGGCCGAGCATCAGAGACTTTGTTAGGTACAGTGGAAGGGACTGAGTTAGGAGTAGTGTCAGGGCCTTGCTTAGGGACAGTGTCAGGGTCTGATTTAGGTGTACTGTCTGAGACCTAGTTAGGGACAGTGCTAGGGCCTGAGTTAGGATTAGTGTCAAGGCCTTATTGAGGACCAATTTCAGGGCCTTAGTTTGGACTAGCAACAAAGCCTTTGTTAGGTAGCATGTCGGGGCCTCAGTTAGGTGTAGTGTCAGGGCCATTGTTAGGGACAGTATCAGGGCCTGACTTAGGAGAAGTTCAGGGCCTTAGCCAGGGAAAGTGTCAGGGCCTTAGTTAGGGACATTCTCAGGGCCTGAATTAGCAGTAGTGTCAAAAGTCCTTAGTGAGGAGAGTAAGGAGTAAGTCAGGACTCAGGCCCTGACACTGTTCTTAAATAAGGCCCTGACATTCCCTGTAACACAGGTCCTGATCTGATTCCTATCATAGGCGCTGATGTTGGACTTAACTAAGGCCCTGACACTGGTCCTAACTAAAGCTGTGACACTACTCTTAACTCAGGCCCTGACATTGTCCCTAACAAAGCCTCTGACACTACTCCTAAATCAGGCACTGACACTGTCCCTAACTAAGGCCCTGACATACACCTAACTCAGGCCCTGACACTGTCTCTAACTAAGGCCCTGATACTACTCCAAACTCAGCACTGACACTGTCACTAACTAAGGCCCTGACACTATTCATAGCTCACGCCCTAACACCACTCCGAAATCATGCCCTGACAGTGTCCCTAACTAAGGCCCTGACACTATTCCTAACTCAGGCGCTGACACAATACTTAAGGAAGGCCCTGACATTACTCCTAACTCAGGCCCTGAAAAGGTCCCTAACTAAGGCCGACACAACTCCTAACTCAGGCACTAACACTGTCCCTAAATAAGGCCCTGAAACTATTCCTAACTGAGGCGCTGATACAATACCTAACGAAGGCACTGATGCTGCTCCTAACTAAGGCCCTGACACTACTCCTATCTCAAGCAATGACACTGTCCCTAACTTAGGCCCTGACTCTACTCCTGACTCAGGCACTGACACTGGCCCTACCTTAGGCCCTGACACTACTCCTAACTAAGCAACTGACACTGTCCCTAACTAAGGCCCGGATACTACTCCTTACTCAGGCACTGACAATATCACTAACTAAGGCCGTGACACTACTCCCAAAATAGGCACTGAGACTGTCCCGAAATATGCCCTGACAGTACTCCGAACTCAGGCACTGACACTGTCCTTAACTAAGGCCCTGATACTACTTCCACCTCAGGCACTGACACTCTCCCTAAGTAAGCCCTGACATTACTCCCAATTCCGGCATTGACACTTTCGCTTACTAAGGCCCTGAAACTACTCACAACTCAGGCCCTTACACTGTTACTAACTACCGGTCTCAGACTACTCCTAACTCAGGCCCTGGCACTGTCCGTAACTTAGGCTCTGGCACTATTCCTAACTCAGACACTGACGCTGTCCCTTAACTAAGGGTCTGACACTCCTCCCAACTCAGACAGTGACACTCTATCAATTTAAGGCCTTGACACTACTCTTAACTCAGGCCCTGACACAGTCCATAATAAAGACCCTGAAACTAATCCCAACTCAGGCCCTGGCACTGTCCGTAACTAAGGGCCTGACACTACTTCCATCTCAGCAACTGACACCATCCCTAACTATGGCCCTGACACTATTCCCAACTCAGGCACTGACACTGTCACTAAATAAGGCCATTACACTTCTCTTAACTCAACAACTGGCACTCTCCGTAACTAAGGCTTTGACACAATACTTAACTCATGCCCTGACACTGTCCTTAACTAAGACCCTGAGAGTACTCCCAACTCAGTCACTGACACTGTTCCTAACTACGGCCCAGAGACTACTCCCAATTCAGGCCCTGACACTGTCCCTAACTAAGGCACTGATATTACTCCCAACTCAGGCACTGACACTGTCCCTAACTAAGGCCCTGACACTACTCCCAACTCAGGCACTGACACTGTCCCTAACTAAGGCCCTGACACGACTCCCATCTCAGCCACTGACACTGTCCCTAAGGCCCTGACACTACCTCCAACTCAGGCACTGACACTATCCCTAACTACAGCCCTGACACTTCTCCTAACTCAGGCACTTACTAATGTCCTGACACAACTCCCAACTCAGGCACTGACATTGTTCCTAACAAAGGCCCTGACACTAATCCCAACATAGGCACTGAGACTGTCCCGAAATACGCCCTGACAGTACTCCCAACTCAGGCACTGACACTGTCCCTAACTAAGGCCCTGACACTACTCCCAAACTAGGCACTGACATTGTCCCTAACTAAGGCCCTGACATTACTCTCAACTCAGGCACTAACACTGTCCCTAACTAAGGACTTGACACTCCTCTTAACTCAGGCCCTGGCACAGTCCCTAACAAAGGCCTGCCACTTCCCCCAACTCTGGCACTGAGAGTGTCCCTAACTATGGCCATCACACTACTCCTAACTCAGGCACTGATGCTATCCCTAACTAAGGCTCTGACACTACTCCCAACACAGGCATTGACATTGTCCCTAACTAAGGCCCTCACACTACTACTTACTTAGGCACTGACACGCTACCTAACTAAGGCCCTGAGACTACTTCTACCTCAGACCCTGACACTGTCCCTAACCAAGGGCCTGATACTACTCCCAACACAGGCACTGACACTCTCCCTAACTAAGGCCTTGACACTACTTTTAACTCATGCCCTGAAGCTGTCCCAAAAGAGACCCTGAGACTATTCCCAACTCAGGCACTGACACTCTCCCTAACTAAGACCCTGACACTACTCCCATCTCAGCCACTGACACTGTCCCTAATGCCCTGACACTACTTCCAACTCAGGCACTGACACTGTCCCTAACTAGGCCCTGACACTACTCCCAACTCAGGCACTGACACTGTCACTAACTAAGGCCCTGACATAACTGCCAACTCCGGCACTGACACTTTCTCTAACTACGGCCCTGAAACTACTCACAACTCAGGCCCTGACACTGTTCCTAACTACCGGTCTCAGACTACTCCTAACTTAGGCCCTGACACTATTCCTAACACAGTCCCTGACACTGTCCCTAACTAAGGTCCTGAGACGATTCCTAACTCAGACCCTGACACTGTCCATAACTTAGGCCATGTCACTACTCCCAACTCAGGCACTGACGCTGTTCCTAACTAAGGGTCTGACACTACTCCAAACTGAGACACTGACACTCTTCCAAATTAAGGCCTTGACACTACTCTTAATTCAGGCCCTGACACTGTCCATAATAAAGACCCTGACAAAAATCCCAACTTAGGCACTGACAATGTCCGTAACTAAGGCCCTGACACTATTCCCATCTCAGCCACTGACACTGTCCCTAACTATGGCCCTGACACTACTCCCAATGCAAGCACTGGCGCTGTCCCTAACTAAGGCATTGGCACTACTCCCAACTCGCCCTGGTGCTGTCCCTAACTAAGGCTCTGACACTACTCCCAATTCAGGCAATGACAGTGTCCCTAACTGAGGCAATGATACTACTCCCAACTCAAGCACTAAGGCTCTGGATCATTGTGATGACCAGCGCCAAGGAGCATTGTGATGACAAGGGCGTGGAGCATTGTGATGACAGTGGTCATGGAACATTGTGACGATAAGGGCATCGAGCCGAGTTAGGGACAGTCTAGCGGCCTTGGGACTAAATTCAGTGCCTGAATTAGGCACAGCATAAGGTCTTTAGTTAGCATACGAGGTAGGACATTAGCTCGGGACAGGGTTAGGGTAAAGGCTTGGAATCGTGTCAGCAAATGACCTAAGGATAGTGTGAAGACCTTTGTTACTGAGACTCTCAGGGACTTCTTCAGAAGCAGTGTTAGGGCTTCAGGTAGGGACAGCATCAGGGCCTGACTTAGGGAGAGCGACAGGGCCTGAGTGAGGCCTAATGTCAGGCCCTTAGCTGGGGACACTGTCAGGGAATGACTTAGGAGCAGCATCAGTGCCTTTGTTGGATCAGCTTTAGGCTCTTAGGTAAAGACATGACCGGAGCCCTAGTTAGTCACAGCGTCAAGGCCTCAGTTAGGGAAAGCTTCAGGGTCTGAGTCACAGACAGCCTCAGGTCTTCACTTAAAGACAGCCACAGGGCTTTCTTAGGGACAGTGTCAGGACCTTGGTTAGAAATGAGTCAGGATATTAGCTCAGGAGAGTGTCAGGATTTTAGTTTTTGCTGGCAGCAGGGCCTCTATTAAGGACAGATTCCGGGCCTTTGTTAGATTCAGTGTCATGGCCTTAGTTAGGAGTAGTCAGGGCCTTAGTTAGGGAGAGCATGAGGGTTTCAGTTCGCATAAGATGCAGGAGATTATCTCGGGACAGAGTCAGGTTCCAGGCCAGAGATAGTGAAAGGAAATGACCAAGGGATAACGAGAAGACCTTAGTTATTGAGAGCATCAGGGCCTTAGTTAGCAGCAGCGTGAGCGCCTTAATCAGGACCAGCGCCAGGGCTTGATGTATGGACAGCATCAGAGCCTAAGTAAGGTACAGCAACAGGGCCTAAGTGAGGCCTATCTTTAGGGCCTGAGTAAGGGACAGTATCAGGGCATGACTTAGGAGCAGCATAAAGGCCTCTGTAGGATCAGCATTAGGGTCTTCGTTAAAGCTATTATCAGGGCCTCCGTTAGGGATAGCCTCAAGGCCTCACTTAGGGACAGCGTCAGGGCTTACTTTGGGAAAGTTTCACGACCTTGGTAAGACATGGGTCAGGCTATTAGCTCAGGATAATATCAGGTGTTCAGATATTGACGGCAGCAGGGCCTTAGTTAGAGGCAGTGTCAAGGCCTAAGTTAGGACTAGCATCAGTGCCTTTGTTAGGTACAGTGTCAGTGACTGAGTTAGTTGTAGTGTCAGAGCCTTAGTTAGGGACAGTGTCAGGGCCTGCATTAGGACGAGCCTCCAGGCCTCAGTTAGGGACAGGTTCACGGCCTCGGACCTAAATTCAGGGCCTCATTTAGGGACAGAATCAGGGATTTAGCTAGCATAAGGGGATCTACAGCTGAAAGCAACCTGAACACCACCACAAGCAGATGCAGAAGTGAACCATGCACGCTCCTATGAAGGAAGATTCCACAGCAGTTGAGTACATTTTGTTTAAAGTTAGTAACACTATAAAAATTATGTTTGGAAGAAAACTATATTCAGAAGATGAAAGAATCTCGTTCTAAAGAATCTCTTTAGCTAATCTCGACATTAGCTAAAGAGAAGGTTAGGTTAAGGTCTAGGGAGAGTGTCAGGAAATGACCTAGGGATAGTGTCAAGACCTTAGTTACTTAGCACATCAGGACCTAATTTAGGAGCAGTGAGTGTCAGGGCTTCGGGTAGGAACAGCGTCAGAGCCTGACTTAGGGAGTGGGACAGGGCCTGAGTGAGGCCTAGCGTCAGGGCCTTAGCTAGAGACAGTGTCAGGGCATGACTTAGGAGCAGCCTAAGAGCCATGGTAGGATCAGCCTCAGGGGCTATGTTAAAGATATTATCAGGGCCTCTGTTAGGGACAGCCTCAAGGCCTCACTTCGAGACAGCATCAGGGCTGCCTTAGGGACAGTTTCAGGACCTTGGTAAGAGATGGGTCAAGAAATTAGCTCAGGATAGTGTCAGGACTTTAGCTATTGACGGCAGCAGGGCCTTAGTTGGGGACAGTGTCAGGCCCTGAATTAGGACGAACATCGAGGCCTTAGGTACGGACAGGGTCACAGCCTCGAGAGTAATTTTAGGCCCTTAGTTAAGGACAGCAGCAGGGCTGTAGTTAGCATAAGAGGCACGACATTTGCTAGGGACAGGCTCAGGTTATGGTCTAGGGAGAGTGTCAGGAAAGGACCTAAGCATAGTGTCAAAACCTTAGTTACTGAGAGTATCAGATCCTTATTTAGAACCAGTGTCAGGGCTTCAGGTAGGGACAGCATCAGAGCCTGACTTAGGCAGAGCGACAGGGCCTGAGTGAGGCCTAGCGTCAGGCCCTTAGCTGAGGACACTGTCAGGGCATGACTTAGGAACAGAATCAGCGCCTCTGTTGGATCAGCCTTAGCGTCTTTGTTACAGATATGATCAGGGCCTGACTTAGTCACAGCTTCAAGGCCTCACTTAGGGAAAGCTTCAGGGCCTGAGTTAGGGACAGCCTCAGTTCTTAACATAGGGACAGCGACAGGGCTTTCTTAGGGACAGTGTCAGGACCTTGGTTAGAAATATGTCAGGATATTAACTCAGGCTAGTGTCCAGTTTTTAGTTATTGCTGACAGCAGGGCCTATATTAGGGGCAAATTCTGAGCCTTATTTCGAGACAGTGTCAGGGCCTGAGTTAGGACTAGCATCAGAGCCCTTGTAAAGTACAGTGTCAGGGACTGAGTTAGGTGCAGTGTCAGGGCTTTAGTTAGGGACAGTGTCAGCGCCTCAGTTAGGATGAGCCTCCAACCTCAGTTAGGGACAGCTTGACGGCCTCGGGACTAATTTCAGGCTCTTAGTTCGAGACAGCATCAGGGATTTAGTTAGCATAAGAGGCTCGACAATAGCTAAAGACAAGTTTAGGTTAAGATCTAGGGATAGTGTCAGGAAATGACCTAGGGAGAGTGGCAAGACCATAGCTAATTAGAGCATCAGTGCCTAATTTAGGCCCAGTGTCAGGGCTTCAGGTAGGGACAGAGTCTTAGCCTGACTTAGGGAGAGCGACAGGGCCTGAGTGATGCCTAGAGTCAGGGCCTTAGCTATGGACAGCGTCAGGGCATGACATAGGATCAACATAAGGGTCTCTGTAAGATCAGCATTAGAGTTTCGTTCAAGACATTATCAGGACCTCTGTGAGGGACAGCCTCAGGGCCTCACTTAGGGACAGTGTCAGGGCTAACTTTGGGAGAGTTTCAGGACCTTGGTAAGACATGGGTCAGGGTATTAGCTCAGGATAATGTCAGGACTTTAGATATTGATGGTAGCAGCGCCTACGTTAGGGAAAGTTTCAAGGCGTTAGTTAGGAGTAGCGGGCCTCTGATAGGTCCAGTGTCAGATCCTCAGTTAGCAATAGTGTTAGGGCCTTAGTTAGGGACAGTGTCAGGGCCGGATGTAGGGCGAGCATCTAGGCCTTCGTTCGGGACAGGTTCATGGTCTTGGGACTAAATTCCGTGCCTGAGGTAGGCACAGCCTAAGGGCTTCAGTTAGCATAAGAGGCAGGACATTAGCTAGTGACCGTGTCAGTTTAACATCTAGGGAAAGTGTCAGGAAATGACCTAAGGATAGTGTGAAGACCTTTGTTACGGAGACTCTCAGGGCCTTATTCAGAACCAGTGTTAGGGGTTCAGGTAGGGACAGCATCAGAGCCTGACTTAGGGAGAGCGATAGGGTCTGAGTGAGGCCTAGCATCAGACACTTAGTGGGGGACACTATCGGGGCATGACTTAGGAGCAGCATCAGGGCCTCTGTTGGATCAGCCTTAGGGTCTTAGTTAAAGTCATGATCAGGGTCTGAGTTAGTCACAGCATCAAGGCCTGAGTTAGTTAGGGAAAGCTTCAGGGCCTCACTTAGGGACAGCGTCCGGGCTTACTTTGGGACAGTTTCAGGACCTTGGTAAGACATGGGTCAGGTTATTAGCTCCGGATAATGTCAGGACTTTCGATGTTGATGGCAGCAGGCCTTGGTTAGAGACAGTGTCAGGCCCTGAGTTACGACTAGCATCAGAGCCTTTGTTAGATACAATGTACGGGACTGAATTAGGAGTAGAGTCAGGGCCTTAGTTAGTGACAGTGTCAGGGCCTGACTTAGGGAGAGCGACAGGGCCTGAGTGAGGCTTAGCATCAGGCCTTTAGCTGGGCACACTGTCAGGGCATGACTTTGGAGCAGCATCAGCGTCTTTGCTGGATCAGCATTAAGGTCTTCGTTAGGTACATGATCAGGGCCTGAATTAGTCACAGCTTCAAGGCTTCAGTTAAGGAAAGCTTCAGGGCCTGAGTTAGGGACAGCCTCAGGTCTTCACTTAGGGACAGCGTCAGGGCTTACTTTGGGACAGTTTCAGGACCTTGGAAAGACATAGGGCAGGATAGTAGCTCAGGATAATGGCAGGACTTTTGATAGTGATGGCAGCAGGGCCTTAGTTACAGACGGTTTCAGGGCCTGAGTTAGGCCGAGCATCAGAGACTTTGTTAGGTACAGTGGAAGGGACTGAGTTAGGAGTAGTGTCAGGGCCTTGCTTAGGGACAGTGTCAGGGTCTGATTTAGGTGTACTGTCTGAGACCTAGTTAGGGACAGTGCTAGGGCCTGAGTTAGGATTAGTGTCAAGGCCTTATTGAGGACCAATTTCAGGGCCTTAGTTTGGACTAGCAACAAAGCCTTTGTTAGGTAGCATGTCGGGGCCTCAGTTAGGTGTAGTGTCAGGGCCATTGTTAGGGACAGTATCAGGGCCTGACTTAGGAGAAGTTCAGGGCCTTAGCCAGGGAAAGTGTCAGGGCCTTAGTTAGGGACATTCTCAGGGCCTGAATTAGCAGTAGTGTCAAAAGTCCTTAGTGAGGAGAGTAAGGAGTAAGTCAGGACTCAGGCCCTGACACTGTTCTTAAATAAGGCCCTGACATTCCCTGTAACACAGGTCCTGATCTGATTCCTATCATAGGCGCTGATGTTGGACTTAACTAAGGCCCTGACACTGGTCCTAACTAAAGCTGTGACACTACTCTTAACTCAGGCCCTGACATTGTCCCTAACAAAGCCTCTGACACTACTCCTAAATCAGGCACTGACACTGTCCCTAACTAAGGCCCTGACATACACCTAACTCAGGCCCTGACACTGTCTCTAACTAAGGCCCTGATACTACTCCAAACTCAGCACTGACACTGTCACTAACTAAGGCCCTGACACTATTCATAGCTCACGCCCTAACACCACTCCGAAATCATGCCCTGACAGTGTCCCTAACTAAGGCCCTGACACTATTCCTAACTCAGGCGCTGACACAATACTTAAGGAAGGCCCTGACATTACTCCTAACTCAGGCCCTGAAAAGGTCCCTAACTAAGGCCGACACAACTCCTAACTCAGGCACTAACACTGTCCCTAAATAAGGCCCTGAAACTATTCCTAACTGAGGCGCTGATACAATACCTAACGAAGGCACTGATGCTGCTCCTAACTAAGGCCCTGACACTACTCCTATCTCAAGCAATGACACTGTCCCTAACTTAGGCCCTGACTCTACTCCTGACTCAGGCACTGACACTGGCCCTACCTTAGGCCCTGACACTACTCCTAACTAAGCAACTGACACTGTCCCTAACTAAGGCCCGGATACTACTCCTTACTCAGGCACTGACAATATCACTAACTAAGGCCGTGACACTACTCCCAAAATAGGCACTGAGACTGTCCCGAAATATGCCCTGACAGTACTCCGAACTCAGGCACTGACACTGTCCTTAACTAAGGCCCTGATACTACTTCCACCTCAGGCACTGACACTCTCCCTAAGTAAGCCCTGACATTACTCCCAATTCCGGCATTGACACTTTCGCTTACTAAGGCCCTGAAACTACTCACAACTCAGGCCCTTACACTGTTACTAACTACCGGTCTCAGACTACTCCTAACTCAGGCCCTGGCACTGTCCGTAACTTAGGCTCTGGCACTATTCCTAACTCAGACACTGACGCTGTCCCTTAACTAAGGGTCTGACACTCCTCCCAACTCAGACAGTGACACTCTATCAATTTAAGGCCTTGACACTACTCTTAACTCAGGCCCTGACACAGTCCATAATAAAGACCCTGAAACTAATCCCAACTCAGGCCCTGGCACTGTCCGTAACTAAGGGCCTGACACTACTTCCATCTCAGCAACTGACACCATCCCTAACTATGGCCCTGACACTATTCCCAACTCAGGCACTGACACTGTCACTAAATAAGGCCATTACACTTCTCTTAACTCAACAACTGGCACTCTCCGTAACTAAGGCTTTGACACAATACTTAACTCATGCCCTGACACTGTCCTTAACTAAGACCCTGAGAGTACTCCCAACTCAGTCACTGACACTGTTCCTAACTACGGCCCAGAGACTACTCCCAATTCAGGCCCTGACACTGTCCCTAACTAAGGCACTGATATTACTCCCAACTCAGGCACTGACACTGTCCCTAACTAAGGCCCTGACACTACTCCCAACTCAGGCACTGACACTGTCCCTAACTAAGGCCCTGACACGACTCCCATCTCAGCCACTGACACTGTCCCTAAGGCCCTGACACTACCTCCAACTCAGGCACTGACACTATCCCTAACTACAGCCCTGACACTTCTCCTAACTCAGGCACTTACTAATGTCCTGACACAACTCCCAACTCAGGCACTGACATTGTTCCTAACAAAGGCCCTGACACTAATCCCAACATAGGCACTGAGACTGTCCCGAAATACGCCCTGACAGTACTCCCAACTCAGGCACTGACACTGTCCCTAACTAAGGCCCTGACACTACTCCCAAACTAGGCACTGACATTGTCCCTAACTAAGGCCCTGACATTACTCTCAACTCAGGCACTAACACTGTCCCTAACTAAGGACTTGACACTCCTCTTAACTCAGGCCCTGGCACAGTCCCTAACAAAGGCCTGCCACTTCCCCCAACTCTGGCACTGAGAGTGTCCCTAACTATGGCCATCACACTACTCCTAACTCAGGCACTGATGCTATCCCTAACTAAGGCTCTGACACTACTCCCAACACAGGCATTGACATTGTCCCTAACTAAGGCCCTCACACTACTACTTACTTAGGCACTGACACGCTACCTAACTAAGGCCCTGAGACTACTTCTACCTCAGACCCTGACACTGTCCCTAACCAAGGGCCTGATACTACTCCCAACACAGGCACTGACACTCTCCCTAACTAAGGCCTTGACACTACTTTTAACTCATGCCCTGAAGCTGTCCCAAAAGAGACCCTGAGACTATTCCCAACTCAGGCACTGACACTCTCCCTAACTAAGACCCTGACACTACTCCCATCTCAGCCACTGACACTGTCCCTAATGCCCTGACACTACTTCCAACTCAGGCACTGACACTGTCCCTAACTAGGCCCTGACACTACTCCCAACTCAGGCACTGACACTGTCACTAACTAAGGCCCTGACATAACTGCCAACTCCGGCACTGACACTTTCTCTAACTACGGCCCTGAAACTACTCACAACTCAGGCCCTGACACTGTTCCTAACTACCGGTCTCAGACTACTCCTAACTTAGGCCCTGACACTATTCCTAACACAGTCCCTGACACTGTCCCTAACTAAGGTCCTGAGACGATTCCTAACTCAGACCCTGACACTGTCCATAACTTAGGCCATGTCACTACTCCCAACTCAGGCACTGACGCTGTTCCTAACTAAGGGTCTGACACTACTCCAAACTGAGACACTGACACTCTTCCAAATTAAGGCCTTGACACTACTCTTAATTCAGGCCCTGACACTGTCCATAATAAAGACCCTGACAAAAATCCCAACTTAGGCACTGACAATGTCCGTAACTAAGGCCCTGACGCTATTCCCATCTCAGCCACTGACACTGTCCCTAACTATGGCCCTGACACTACTCCCAATGCAAGCACTGGCGCTGTCCCTAACTAAGGCATTGGCACTACTCCCAACTCGCCCTGGCGCTGTCCCTAACTAAGGCTCTGACACTACTCCCAATTCAGGCAATGACAGTGTCCCTAACTGAGGCAATGATACTACTCCCAACTCAAGCACTAAGGCTCTGGATCATTGTGATGACCAGCGCCAAGGAGCATTGTGATGACAAGGGCGTGGAGCATTGTGATGACAGTGGTCATGGAACATTGTGACGATAAGGGCATCGAGCCGAGTTAGGGACAGTCTAGCGGCCTTGGGACTAAATTCAGTGCCTGAATTAGGCACAGCATAAGGTCTTTAGTTAGCATACGAGGTAGGACATTAGCTCGGGACAGGGTTAGGGTAAAGGCTTGGAATCGTGTCAGCAAATGACCTAAGGATAGTGTGAAGACCTTTGTTACTGAGACTCTCAGGGACTTCTTCAGAAGCAGTGTTAGGGCTTCAGGTAGGGACAGCATCAGGGCCTGACTTAGGGAGAGCGACAGGGCCTGAGTGAGGCCTAATGTCAGGCCCTTAGCTGGGGACACTGTCAGGGAATGACTTAGGAGCAGCATCAGTGCCTTTGTTGGATCAGCTTTAGGCTCTTAGGTAAAGACATGACCGGAGCCCTAGTTAGTCACAGCGTCAAGGCCTCAGTTAGGGAAAGCTTCAGGGTCTGAGTTACAGACAGCCTCAGGTCTTCACTTAAAGACAGCCACAGGGCTTTCTTAGGGACAGTGTCAGGACCTTGGTTAGAAATGAGTCAGGATATTAGCTCAGGAGAGTGTCAGGAGTTTAGTTTTTGCTGGCAGCAGGGCCTCTATTAAGGACAGATTCCGGGCCTTTGTTAGATTCAGTGTCATGGCCTTAGTTAGGAGTAGTCAGGGCCTTAGTTAGGGAGAGCATGAGGGTTTCAGTTCGCATAAGATGCAGGAGATTATCTCGGGACAGAGTCAGGTTCCAGGCCAGAGATAGTGAAAGGAAATGACCAAGGGATAACGAGAAGACCTTAGTTATTGAGAGCTTCAGGGCCTTAGTTAGCAGCAGCGTGAGCACCTTAATCAGGACCAGCGCCAGGGCTTGATGTATGGACAGCATCAGAGCCTAAGTAAGGTACAGCAACAGGGCCTAAGTGAGGCCTATCTTTAGGGCCTGAGTAAGGGACAGTATCAGGGCATGACTTAGGAGCAGCATAAAGGCCTCTGTAGGATCAGCATTAGGGTCTTCGTTAAAGCTATTATCAGGGCCTCCGTTAGGGATAGCCTCAAGGCCTCACTTAGGGACAGCGTCAGGGCTTACTTTGGGAAAGTTTCACGACCTTGGTAAGACATGGGTCAGGCTATTAGCTCAGGATAATATCAGGTGTTCAGATATTGACGGCAGCAGGGCCTTAGTTAGAGGCAGTGTCAGGGCCTAAGTTAGGACTAGCATCAGAGCCTTTGTTAGGCACAGTGTCAGTGACTGAGTTAGGTGTAGTGTCAGAGCCTTAGTTAGGGACAGTGTCAGGGCCTGCATTAGGACGAGCCTCCAGGCCTCAGTTAGGGACAGGTTCACGGCCTCGGACCTAAATTCAGGGCCTCATTTAGGGACAGAATCAGGGATTTAGCTAGCATAAGGGAATCTACAGCTGAAAGCAACCTGAACACCACCTCAAGCAGATGCAGAAGTGAACCATGCACGCTCCTATGAAGGAAGATTCCACAGCAGTTGAGTACATTTTGTTTAAAGTTAGTAACACTATAAAAATTATGTTTGGAAGAAAACTATATTCAGAAGATGAAAGAATCTCGTTCTAAAGAATCTCTTTAGCTAATCTCGACATTAGCTAAAGAGAAGGTTAGGTTAAGGTCTAGGGAGAGTGTCAGGAAATGACCTAGGGATAGTGTCAAGACCTTAGTTACTTAGCACATCAGGACCTAATTTAGGAGCAGTGAGTGTCAGGGCTTTGGGTAGGAACAGCGTCACAGCCTGACTTAGGGAGTGGGACAGGGCCTGAGTGAGGCCTAGCGTCAGGGCCTTAGCTAGAGACAGTGTCAAGGCATGACTTAGGAGCAGCCTAAGAGCCATGGTAGGATCAGCCTCAGGGGCTATGTTAAAGATATTATCAGGGCCTCTGTTAGGGACAGCCTCAAGGCCTCACTTCGAGACAGCATCAGGGCTTCCTTAGGGACAGTTTCAGGACCTTGGTAAGAGATGGGTCAAGAAATTAGCTCAGGATAGTGTCAGGACTTTAGCTATTGACGGCAGCAGGGCCTTAGTTAGGGACAGTGTCAGGCCCTGAATTAGGACGAACATCGAGGCCTTAGGTACGGACAGGGTCACAGCCTCGAGAGTAATTTTAGGCCCTTAGTTAAGGACAGCAGCAGGGCTGTAGTTAGCATAAGAGGCACGACACTTCCTAGGGACAGGCTCAGGTTATGGTCTAGGGAGAGTGTCAGGAAAGGACCTAAGCATAGTGTCAAAACCTTAGTTACTGAGAGTATCAGATCCTTATTTAGAACCAGTGTCAGGGCTTCAGGTAGGGACAGCATCAGAGCCTGACTTAGGCAGAGCGACAGGGCCTGAGTGAGGCCTAGCGTCAGGCCCTTAGCTGAGGACACTGTCAGGGCATGACTTAGGAACAGAATCAGCGCCTCTGTTGGCTCAGCCTTAGCGTCTTTGTTACAGATATGATCAGGGCCTGACTTAGTCACAGCTTCAAGGCCTCACTTAGGGAAAGCTTCAGGGCCTGAGTTAGGGACAGCCTCAGTTCTTAACATAGGGACAGCGACAGGGCTTTCTTAGGGACAGTGTCAGGACCTTGGTTAGAAATATGTCAGGATATTAACTCAGGCTAGTGTCCAGTTTTTAGTTATTGCTGACAGCAGGGCCTATATTAGGGGCAAATTCTGAGCCTTACTTCGAGACAGTGTCAGGGCCTGAGTTAGGACTAGCATCAGAGCCCTTGTAAAGTACAGTGTCAGGGACTGAGTTAGGTATAGTGTCAGGGCATTAGTTAGGGACAGTGTCAGCGCCTCAGTTAGGATGAGCCTCCAACCTCAGTTAGGGACAGCTTGACGGCCTCGGGACTAATTTCAGGCTCTTAGTTCGAGACAGCATCAGGGATTTAGTTAGCATAAGAGGCTCGACAATAGCTAAAGACAAGTTTAGGTTAAGATCTAGGGATAGTGTCAGGAAATGACCTAGGGAGAGTGGCAAGACCATAGCTAATTAGAGCATCAGTGCCTAATTTAGGCCCAGTGTCAGGGCTTCAGGTAGGGACAGAGTCTTAGCCTGACTTAGGGAGAGCGACAGGGCCTGAGTGATGCCTAGAGTCAGGGCCTTAGCTATGGACAGCGTCAGGGCATGACATAGGATCAACATAAGGGTCTCTGTAAGATCAGCATTAGAGTTTCGTTCAAGATATTATCAGGACCTCTGTGAGGGACAGCCTCAGGGCCTCACTTAGGGACAGTGTCAGGGCTAACTTTGGGAGAGTTTCAGGACCTTGGTAAGACATGGGTCAGGGTATTAGCTCAGGATAATGTCAGGACTTTAGATATTGATGGTAGCAGCGCCTACGTTAGGGAAAGTTTCAAGGCGTTAGTTAGGAGTAGCGGGCCTCTGATAGGTCCAGTGTCAGATCCTCAGTTAGCAATAGTGTTAGGGCCTTAGTTAGGGACAGTGTCAGGGCCGGATGTAGGGCGAGCATCTAGGCCTTCGTTCGGGACAGGTTCATGGTCTTGGGACTAAATTCCGTGCCTGAGGTAGGCACAGCCTAAGGGCTTCAGTTAGCATAAGAGGCAGGACATTAGCTAGTGACCGTGTCAGTTTAACATCTAGGGAAAGTGTCAGGAAATGACCTAAGGATAGTGTGAAGACCTTTGTTACGGAGACTCTCAGGGCCTTATTCAGAACCAGTGTTAGGGGTTCAGGTAGGGACAGCATCAGAGCCTGACTTAGGGAGAGCGATAGGGTCTGAGTGAGGCCTAGCATCAGACACTTAGTGGGGGACACTATCGGGGCATGACTTAGGAGCAGCATCAGGGCCTCTGTTGGATCAGCCTTAGGGTCTTAGTTAAAGTCATGATCAGGGTCTGAGTTAGTCACAGCATCAAGGCCTGAGTTAGTTAGGGAAAGCTTCAGGGCCTCACTTAGGGACAGCGTCAGGGCTTACTTTGGGACAGTTTCAGGACCTTGGTAAGACATGGGTCAGGTTATTAGCTCCGGATAATGTCAGGACTTTCGATGTTGATGGCAGCAGGCCTTGGTTAGAGACAGTGTCAGGCCCTCAGTTACGACTAGCATCAGAGCCTTTGTTAGATACAATGTACGGGACTGAATTAGGAGTAGAGTCAGGGCCTTAGTTAGTGACAGTGTCAGGGCCTGACTTAGGGAGAGCGACAGGGCCTGAGTGAGGCTTAGCATCAGGCCCTTAGCTGGGCACACTGTCAGGGCATGACTTTGGAGCAGCCTCAGCGTCTTTGCTGGATCAGCATTAAGGTCTTCGTTAGGTACATGATCAGGGCCTGAATTAGTCACAGCTTCAAGGCTTCAGTTAAGGAAAGCTTCAGGGCCTGAGTTAGGGACAGCCTCAGGTCTTCACTTAGGGACAGCGTCAGGGCTTACTTTGGGACAGTTTCAGGACCTTGGAAAGACATAGGTCAGGATAGTAGCTCAGGATAATGGCAGGACTTTTGATAGTGATGGCAGCAGGGCCTTAGTTACAGACGGTTTCAGGGCCTGAGTTAGGCCGAGCATCAGAGACTTTGTTAGGTACAGTGGAAGGGACTGAGTTAGGAGTAGTGTCAGGGCCTTGCTTAGGGACAGTGTCAGGGTCTGATTTAGGTGTACTGTCTGAGACCTAGTTAGGGACAGTGCTAGGGCCTGAGTTAGGATTAGTGTCAAGGCCTTATTGAGGACCAATTTCAGGGCTTTAGTTTGGACTAGCAACAAAGCCTTTGTTAGGTAGCATGTCGGGGCCTCAGTTAGGTGTAGTGTCAGGGCCATTGTTAGGGACAGTATCAGAGCCTGACTTAGGAGAAGTTCAGGGCCTTAGCCAGGGAAAGTGTCAGGGCCTTAGTTAGGGACATTATCAGGGCCTGAATTAGCAGTAGTGTCAAAAGTCCTTAGTGAGGAGAGTAAGGAGTAAGTCAGGACTCAGGCCCTGACACTGTTCTTAAATAAGGCCCTGACATTACCTGTAACACAGGTCCTGATCTGATTCCTATCATAGGCGCTGATGTTGGACTTAACTAAGGCCCTGACACTGGTCCTAACTAAAGCTGTGACACTACTCTTAACTCAGGCCCTGACACTGTCCCTAACAAAACCTCTGACACTACTCCTAAATCAGGCACTGACACTGTCCCTAACTAAGGCCCTGACATACACCTAACTCAGGCCCTGACACTGTCTCTAACTAAGGCCCTGATACTACTCCAAACTCAGCACTGACACTGTCACTAACTAAGGCCCTGACACTATTCATAGCTCACGCCCTAACACAACTCCGAAATCATGCCCTGACAATGTCCCTAACTAAGGCCCTGACACTATTCCTAACTCAGGCACTGACACAATACTTAAGGAAGGCCCTGACATTACTCCTAACTCAGGCCCTGAAAAGGTCCCTAACTAAGGCCGACACAACTCCTAACTCAGGCACTAACACTGTCCCTAAATAAGGCCCTGAAACTATTCCTAACTGAGGCGCTGATACAATACCTAACGAAGGCACTGATGCTACTCCTAACTAAGGCCCTGACACTACTCCTATCTCAAGCAATGACACTGTCCCTAACTTAGGCCCTGACTCTACTCCTGACTCAGGCACTGACACTGGCCCTACCTTAGGCCCTGACACTACTCCTAACTAAGCAACTGACACTGTCCCTAACTAAGGCCCGGATACTACTCCTTACTCAGGCACTGACAATATCACTAACTAAGGCCGTGACACTACTCCCAAAATAGGCACTGAGACTGTCCCGAAATATGCCCTGACAGTACTCCGAACTCAGGCACTGACACTGTCCTTAACTAAGGCCCTGATACTACTTCCACCTCAGGCACTGACACTCTCCCTAAGTAAGCCCTGACATTACTCCCAATTCCGGCATTGACACTTTCGCTTACTAAGGCCCTGAAACTACTCACAACTCAGGCCCTTACACTGTTACTAACTACCGGTCTCAGACTACTCCTAACTCAGGCCCTGGCACTGTCCGTAACTTAGGCTCTGGCACTATTCCTAACTCAGACACTGACGCTGTCCCTTAACTAAGGGTCTGACACTCCTCCCAACTCAGACAGTGACACTCTATCAATTTAAGGCCTTGACACTACTCTTAACTCAGGCCCTGACACAGTCCATAATAAAGACCCTGAAACTAATCCCAACTCAGGCCCTGGCACTGTCCGTAACTAAGGGCCTGACACTACTTCCATCTCAGCAACTGACACCATCCCTAACTATGGCCCTGACACTATTCCCAACTCAGGCACTGACACTGTCACTAAATAAGGCCATTACACTTCTCTTAACTCAACAACTGGCACTCTCCGTAACTAAGGCTTTGACACAATACTTAACTCATGCCCTGACACTGTCCTTAACTAAGACCCTGAGAGTACTCCCAACTCAGTCACTGACACTGTTCCTAACTACGGCCCAGAGACTACTCCCAATTCAGGCCCTGACACTGTCCCTAACTAAGGCACTGATATTACTCCCAACTCAGGCACTGACACTGTCCCTAACTAAGGCCCTGACACTACTCCCAACTCAGGCACTGACACTGTCCCTAACTAAGGCCCTGACACGACTCCCATCTCAGCCACTGACACTGTCCCTAAGGCCCTGACACTACCTCCAACTCAGGCACTGACACTATCCCTAACTACAGCCCTGACACTTCTCCTAACTCAGGCACTTACTAATGTCCTGACACAACTCCCAACTCAGGCACTGACATTGTTCCTAACAAAGGCCCTGACACTAATCCCAACATAGGCACTGAGACTGTCCCGAAATACGCCCTGACAGTACTCCCAACTCAGGCACTGACACTGTCCCTAACTAAGGCCCTGACACTACTCCCAAACTAGGCACTGACATTGTCCCTAACTAAGGCCCTGACATTACTCTCAACTCAGGCACTAACACTGTCCCTAACTAAGGACTTGACACTCCTCTTAACTCAGGCCCTGGCACAGTCCCTAACAAAGGCCTGCCACTTCCCCCAACTCTGGCACTGAGAGTGTCCCTAACTACGGCCATCACACTACTCCTAACTCAGGCACTGATGCTATCCCTAACTAAGGCTCTGACACTACTCCCAACACAGGCATTGACACTGTCCCTAACTAAGGCCCTCACACTACTACTTACTTAGACACTGACACGCTACCTAACTAAGGCCCTGAGACTACTTCTACCTCAGACCCTGACACTGTCCCTAACCAAGGGCCTGATACTACTCCCAACACAGGCACTGACACTCTCCCTAACTAAGGCCTTGACACTACTTTTAACTCATGCCCTGATGCTGTCCCAAAAAAGACCCTGAGACTATTCCCAACTCAGGCACTGACACTCTCCCTAACTAAGACCCTGACACTACTCCCATCTCAGCCACTGACACTGTCCCTAATGCCCTGACACTACTTCCAACTCAGGCACTGACACTGTCCCTAACTAGGCCCTGACACTACTCCCAACTCAGGCACTGACACTGTCACTAACTAAGGCCCTGACATAACTGCCAACTCCGGCACTGACACTTTCTCTAACTAAGGCCCTGAAACGACTCACAACTCAGGCCCTGACACTGTTCCTAACTACCGGTCTCAGACTACTCCTAACTTAGGCCCTGACACTATTCCTAACACAGTCCCTGACACTGTCCCTAACTAAGGTCCTGAGACGATTCCTAACTCAGACCCTGACACTGTCCATAACTTAGGCCATGTCACTACTCCCAACTCAGGCACTGACGCTGTTCCTAACTAAGGGTCTGACACTACTCCAAACTGAGACACTGACACTCTTCCAAATTAAGGCCTTGACACTACTCTTAACTCAGGCCCTGACACTGTCCATAATAAAGACCCTGACAAAAATCCCAACTTAGGCACTGACAATGTCCGTAACTAAGGCCCTGACGCTATTCCCATCTCAGCCACTGACACTGTCCCTAACTATGGCCCTGACACTACTCCCAATGCAAGCACTGGTGCTGTCCCTAACTAAGGCATTGGCACTACTCCCAACTCGCCCTGGCGCTGTCCCTAACTAAGGCTCTGACACTACTCCCAATTCAGGCAATGACAGTGTCCCTAACTGAGGCAATGATACTACTCCCAACTCAAGCACTAAGGCTCTGGATCATTGTGATGACCAGCGCCAAGGAGCATTGTGATGACAAGGGCGTGGAGCATTGTGATGACAGTGGTCATGGAACATTGTGACGATAAGGGCATCGAGCCGAGTTAGGGACAGTCTAGCGGCCTTGGGACTAAATTCAGTGCCTGAATTAGGCACAGCATAAGGTCTTTAGTTAGCATACGAGGTAGGACATTAGCTCGGGACAGGGTTAGGGTAAAGGCTTGGAATCGTGTCAGCAAATGACCTAAGGATAGTGTGAAGACCTTTGTTACTGAGACTCTCAGGGACTTCTTCAGAAGCAGTGTTAGGGCTTCAGGTAGGGACAGCATCAGGGCCTGACTTAGGGAGAGCGACAGGGCCTGAGTGAGGCCTAATGTCAGGCCCTTAGCTGGGGACACTGTCAGGGAATGACTTAGGAGCAGCATCAGTGCCTTTGTTGGATCAGCTTTAGGCTCTTAGGTAAAGACATGACCGGAGCCCTAGTTAGTCACAGCGTCAAGGCCTCAGTTAGGGAAAGCTTCAGGGTCTGAGTCACAGACAGCCTCAGGTCTTCACTTAAAGACAGCCACAGGGCTTTCTTAGGGACAGTGTCAGGACCTTGGTTAGAAATGAGTCAGGATATTAGCTCAGGAGAGTGTCAGGATTTTAGTTTTTGCTGGCAGCAGGGCCTCTATTAAGGACAGATTCCGGGCCTTTGTTAGATTCAGTGTCATGGCCTTAGTTAGGAGTAGTCAGGGCCTTAGTTAGGGAGAGCATGAGGGTTTCAGTTCGCATAAGATGCAGGAGATTATCTCGGGACAGAGTCAGGTTCCAGGCCAGAGATAGTGAAAGGAAATGACCAAGGGATAACGAGAAGACCTTAGTTATTGAGAGCATCAGGGCCTTAGTTAGCAGCAGCGTGAGTGCCTTAATCAGGACCAGCGCCAGGGCTTGATGTATGGACAGCATCAGAGCCTAAGTAAGGTACAGCAACAGGGCCTAAGTGAGGCCTATCTTTAGGGCCTGAGTAAGGGACAGTATCAGGGCATGACTTAGGAGCAGCATAAAGGCCTCTGTAGGATCAGCATTAGGGTCTTCGTTAAAGCTATTATCAGGGCCTCCGTTAGGGATAGCCTCAAGGCCTCACTTAGGGACAGCGTCAGGGCTTACTTTGGGAAAGTTTCACGACCTTGGTAAGACATGGGTCAGGCTATTAGCTCAGGATAATATCAGGTGTTCAGATATTGACGGCAGCAGGGCCTTAGTTAGAGGCAGTGTCAAGGCCTAAGTTAGGACTAGCATCAGTGCCTTTGTTAGGTACAGTGTCAGTGACTGAGTTAGTTGTAGTGTCAGAGCCTTAGTTAGGGACAGTGTCAGGGCCTGCATTAGGACGAGCCTCCAGGCCTCAGTTAGGGACAGGTTCACGGCCTCGGACCTAAATTCAGGGCCTCATTTAGGGACAGAATCAGGGATTTAGCTAGCATAAGGGGATCTACAGCTGAAAGCAACCTGAACACCACCACAAGCAGATGCAGAAGTGAACCATGCACGCTCCTATGAAGGAAGATTCCACAGCAGTTGAGTACATTTTGTTTAAAGTTAGTAACACTATAAAAATTATGTTTGGAAGAAAACTATATTCAGAAGATGAAAGAATCTCGTTCTAAAGAATCTCTTTAGCTAATCTCGACATTAGCTAAAGAGAAGGTTAGGTTAAGGTCTAGGGAGAGTGTCAGGAAATGACCTAGGGATAGTGTCAAGACCTTAGTTACTTAGCACATCAGGACCTAATTTAGGAGCAGTGAGTGTCAGGGCTTCGGGTAGGAACAGCGTCAGAGCCTGACTTAGGGAGTGGGACAGGGCCTGAGTGAGGCCTAGCGTCAGGGCCTTAGCTAGAGACAGTGTCAGGGCATGACTTAGGAGCAGCCTAAGAGCCATGGTAGGATCAGCCTCAGGGGCTATGTTAAAGATATTATCAGGGCCTCTGTTAGGGACAGCCTCAAGGCCTCACTTCGAGACAGCATCAGGGCTGCCTTAGGGACAGTTTCAGGACCTTGGTAAGAGATGGGTCAAGAAATTAGCTCAGGATAGTGTCAGGACTTTAGCTATTGACGGCAGCAGGGCCTTAGTTGGGGACAGTGTCAGGCCCTGAATTAGGACGAACATCGAGGCCTTAGGTACGGACAGGGTCACAGCCTCGAGAGTAATTTTAGGCCCTTAGTTAAGGACAGCAGCAGGGCTGTAGTTAGCATAAGAGGCACGACATTTGCTAGGGACAGGCTCAGGTTATGGTCTAGGGAGAGTGTCAGGAAAGGACCTAAGCATAGTGTCAAAACCTTAGTTACTGAGAGTATCAGATCCTTATTTAGAACCAGTGTCAGGGCTTCAGGTAGGGACAGCATCAGAGCCTGACTTAGGCAGAGCGACAGGGCCTGAGTGAGGCCTAGCGTCAGGCCCTTAGCTGAGGACACTGTCAGGGCATGACTTAGGAACAGAATCAGCGCCTCTGTTGGATCAGCCTTAGCGTCTTTGTTACAGATATGATCAGGGCCTGACTTAGTCACAGCTTCAAGGCCTCACTTAGGGAAAGCTTCAGGGCCTGAGTTAGGGACAGCCTCAGTTCTTAACATAGGGACAGCGACAGGGCTTTCTTAGGGACAGTGTCAGGACCTTGGTTAGAAATATGTCAGGATATTAACTCAGGCTAGTGTCCAGTTTTTAGTTATTGCTGACAGCAGGGCCTATATTAGGGGCAAATTCTGAGCCTTATTTCGAGACAGTGTCAGGGCCTGAGTTAGGACTAGCATCAGAGCCCTTGTAAAGTACAGTGTCAGGGACTGAGTTAGGTGCAGTGTCAGGGCTTTAGTTAGGGACAGTGTCAGCGCCTCAGTTAGGATGAGCCTCCAACCTCAGTTAGGGACAGCTTGACGGCCTCGGGACTAATTTCAGGCTCTTAGTTCGAGACAGCATCAGGGATTTAGTTAGCATAAGAGGCTCGACAATAGCTAAAGACAAGTTTAGGTTAAGATCTAGGGATAGTGTCAGGAAATGACCTAGGGAGAGTGGCAAGACCATAGCTAATTAGAGCATCAGTGCCTAATTTAGGCCCAGTGTCAGGGCTTCAGGTAGGGACAGAGTCTTAGCCTGACTTAGGGAGAGCGACAGGGCCTGAGTGATGCCTAGAGTCAGGGCCTTAGCTATGGACAGCGTCAGGGCATGACATAGGATCAACATAAGGGTCTCTGTAAGATCAGCATTAGAGTTTCGTTCAAGACATTATCAGGACCTCTGTGAGGGACAGCCTCAGGGCCTCACTTAGGGACAGTGTCAGGGCTAACTTTGGGAGAGTTTCAGGACCTTGGTAAGACATGGGTCAGGGTATTAGCTCAGGATAATGTCAGGACTTTAGATATTGATGGTAGCAGCGCCTACGTTAGGGAAAGTTTCAAGGCGTTAGTTAGGAGTAGCGGGCCTCTGATAGGTCCAGTGTCAGATCCTCAGTTAGCAATAGTGTTAGGGCCTTAGTTAGGGACAGTGTCAGGGCCGGATGTAGGGCGAGCATCTAGGCCTTCGTTCGGGACAGGTTCATGGTCTTGGGACTAAATTCCGTGCCTGAGGTAGGCACAGCCTAAGGGCTTCAGTTAGCATAAGAGGCAGGACATTAGCTAGTGACCGTGTCAGTTTAACATCTAGGGAAAGTGTCAGGAAATGACCTAAGGATAGTGTGAAGACCTTTGTTACGGAGACTCTCAGGGCCTTATTCAGAACCAGTGTTAGGGGTTCAGGTAGGGACAGCATCAGAGCCTGACTTAGGGAGAGCGATAGGGTCTGAGTGAGGCCTAGCATCAGACACTTAGTGGGGGACACTATCGGGGCATGACTTAGGAGCAGCATCAGGGCCTCTGTTGGATCAGCCTTAGGGTCTTAGTTAAAGTCATGATCAGGGTCTGAGTTAGTCACAGCATCAAGGCCTGAGTTAGTTAGGGAAAGCTTCAGGGCCTCACTTAGGGACAGCGTCCGGGCTTACTTTGGGACAGTTTCAGGACCTTGGTAAGACATGGGTCAGGTTATTAGCTCCGGATAATGTCAGGACTTTCGATGTTGATGGCAGCAGGCCTTGGTTAGAGACAGTGTCAGGCCCTGAGTTACGACTAGCATCAGAGCCTTTGTTAGATACAATGTACGGGACTGAATTAGGAGTAGAGTCAGGGCCTTAGTTAGTGACAGTGTCAGGGCCTGACTTAGGGAGAGCGACAGGGCCTGAGTGAGGCTTAGCATCAGGCCCTTAGCTGGGCACACTGTCAGGGCATGACTTTGGAGCAGCATCAGCGTCTTTGCTGGATCAGCATTAAGGTCTTCGTTAGGTACATGATCAGGGCCTGAATTAGTCACAGCTTCAAGGCTTCAGTTAAGGAAAGCTTCAGGGCCTGAGTTAGGGACAGCCTCAGGTCTTCACTTAGGGACAGCGTCAGGGCTTACTTTGGGACAGTTTCAGGACCTTGGAAAGACATAGGTCAGGATAGTAGCTCAGGATAATGGCAGGACTTTTGATAGTGATGGCAGCAGGGCCTTAGTTACAGACGGTTTCAGGGCCTGAGTTAGGCCGAGCATCAGAGACTTTGTTAGGTACAGTGGAAGGGACTGAGTTAGGAGTAGTGTCAGGGCCTTGCTTAGGGACAGTGTCAGGGTCTGATTTAGGTGTACTGTCTGAGACCTAGTTAGGGACAGTGCTAGGGCCTGAGTTAGGATTAGTGTCAAGGCCTTATTGAGGACCAATTTCAGGGCCTT
This sequence comes from Balaenoptera acutorostrata, assembly GCF_949987535.1. Classification (NCBI taxonomy): domain Eukaryota; kingdom Metazoa; phylum Chordata; class Mammalia; order Artiodactyla; family Balaenopteridae; genus Balaenoptera; species Balaenoptera acutorostrata. The sequence goes on from NW_026646170.1 coordinate 455,447, forward strand.
AGTTTGGACTAGCAACAAAGCCTTTGTTAGGTAGCATGTCGGGGCCTCAGTTAGGTGTAGTGTCAGGGCCATTGTTAGGGACAGTATCAGGGCCTGACTTAGGAGAAGTTCAGGGCCTTAGCCAGGGAAAGTGTCAGGGCCTTAGTTAGGGACATTCTCAGGGCCTGAATTAGCAGTAGTGTCAAAAGTCCTTAGTGAGGAGAGTAAGGAGTAAGTCAGGACTCAGGCCCTGACACTGTTCTTAAATAAGGCCCTGACATTCCCTGTAACACAGGTCCTGATCTGATTCCTATCATAGGCGCTGATGTTGGACTTAACTAAGGCCCTGACACTGGTCCTAACTAAAGCTGTGACACTACTCTTAACTCAGGCCCTGACATTGTCCCTAACAAAGCCTCTGACACTACTCCTAAATCAGGCACTGACACTGTCCCTAACTAAGGCCCTGACATACACCTAACTCAGGCCCTGACACTGTCTCTAACTAAGGCCCTGATACTACTCCAAACTCAGCACTGACACTGTCACTAACTAAGGCCCTGACACTATTCATAGCTCACGCCCTAACACCACTCCGAAATCATGCCCTGACAGTGTCCCTAACTAAGGCCCTGACACTATTCCTAACTCAGGCGCTGACACAATACTTAAGGAAGGCCCTGACATTACTCCTAACTCAGGCCCTGAAAAGGTCCCTAACTAAGGCCGACACAACTCCTAACTCAGGCACTAACACTGTCCCTAAATAAGGCCCTGAAACTATTCCTAACTGAGGCGCTGATACAATACCTAACGAAGGCACTGATGCTGCTCCTAACTAAGGCCCTGACACTACTCCTATCTCAAGCAATGACACTGTCCCTAACTTAGGCCCTGACTCTACTCCTGACTCAGGCACTGACACTGGCCCTACCTTAGGCCCTGACACTACTCCTAACTAAGCAACTGACACTGTCCCTAACTAAGGCCCGGATACTACTCCTTACTCAGGCACTGACAATATCACTAACTAAGGCCGTGACACTACTCCCAAAATAGGCACTGAGACTGTCCCGAAATATGCCCTGACAGTACTCCGAACTCAGGCACTGACACTGTCCTTAACTAAGGCCCTGATACTACTTCCACCTCAGGCACTGACACTCTCCCTAAGTAAGCCCTGACATTACTCCCAATTCCGGCATTGACACTTTCGCTTACTAAGGCCCTGAAACTACTCACAACTCAGGCCCTTACACTGTTACTAACTACCGGTCTCAGACTACTCCTAACTCAGGCCCTGGCACTGTCCGTAACTTAGGCTCTGGCACTATTCCTAACTCAGACACTGACGCTGTCCCTTAACTAAGGGTCTGACACTCCTCCCAACTCAGACAGTGACACTCTATCAATTTAAGGCCTTGACACTACTCTTAACTCAGGCCCTGACACAGTCCATAATAAAGACCCTGAAACTAATCCCAACTCAGGCCCTGGCACTGTCCGTAACTAAGGGCCTGACACTACTTCCATCTCAGCAACTGACACCATCCCTAACTATGGCCCTGACACTATTCCCAACTCAGGCACTGACACTGTCACTAAATAAGGCCATTACACTTCTCTTAACTCAACAACTGGCACTCTCCGTAACTAAGGCTTTGACACAATACTTAACTCATGCCCTGACACTGTCCTTAACTAAGACCCTGAGAGTACTCCCAACTCAGTCACTGACACTGTTCCTAACTACGGCCCAGAGACTACTCCCAATTCAGGCCCTGACACTGTCCCTAACTAAGGCACTGATATTACTCCCAACTCAGGCACTGACACTGTCCCTAACTAAGGCCCTGACACTACTCCCAACTCAGGCACTGACACTGTCCCTAACTAAGGCCCTGACACGACTCCCATCTCAGCCACTGACACTGTCCCTAAGGCCCTGACACTACCTCCAACTCAGGCACTGACACTATCCCTAACTACAGCCCTGACACTTCTCCTAACTCAGGCACTTACTAATGTCCTGACACAACTCCCAACTCAGGCACTGACATTGTTCCTAACAAAGGCCCTGACACTAATCCCAACATAGGCACTGAGACTGTCCCGAAATACGCCCTGACAGTACTCCCAACTCAGGCACTGACACTGTCCCTAACTAAGGCCCTGACACTACTCCCAAACTAGGCACTGACATTGTCCCTAACTAAGGCCCTGACATTACTCTCAACTCAGGCACTAACACTGTCCCTAACTAAGGACTTGACACTCCTCTTAACTCAGGCCCTGGCACAGTCCCTAACAAAGGCCTGCCACTTCCCCCAACTCTGGCACTGAGAGTGTCCCTAACTATGGCCATCACACTACTCCTAACTCAGGCACTGATGCTATCCCTAACTAAGGCTCTGACACTACTCCCAACACAGGCATTGACATTGTCCCTAACTAAGGCCCTCACACTACTACTTACTTAGGCACTGACACGCTACCTAACTAAGGCCCTGAGACTACTTCTACCTCAGACCCTGACACTGTCCCTAACCAAGGGCCTGATACTACTCCCAACACAGGCACTGACACTCTCCCTAACTAAGGCCTTGACACTACTTTTAACTCATGCCCTGAAGCTGTCCCAAAAGAGACCCTGAGACTATTCCCAACTCAGGCACTGACACTCTCCCTAACTAAGACCCTGACACTACTCCCATCTCAGCCACTGACACTGTCCCTAATGCCCTGACACTACTTCCAACTCAGGCACTGACACTGTCCCTAACTAGGCCCTGACACTACTCCCAACTCAGGCACTGACACTGTCACTAACTAAGGCCCTGACATAACTGCCAACTCCGGCACTGACACTTTCTCTAACTACGGCCCTGAAACTACTCACAACTCAGGCCCTGACACTGTTCCTAACTACCGGTCTCAGACTACTCCTAACTTAGGCCCTGACACTATTCCTAACACAGTCCCTGACACTGTCCCTAACTAAGGTCCTGAGACGATTCCTAACTCAGACCCTGACACTGTCCATAACTTAGGCCATGTCACTACTCCCAACTCAGGCACTGACGCTGTTCCTAACTAAGGGTCTGACACTACTCCAAACTGAGACACTGACACTCTTCCAAATTAAGGCCTTGACACTACTCTTAATTCAGGCCCTGACACTGTCCATAATAAAGACCCTGACAAAAATCCCAACTTAGGCACTGACAATGTCCGTAACTAAGGCCCTGACGCTATTCCCATCTCAGCCACTGACACTGTCCCTAACTATGGCCCTGACACTACTCCCAATGCAAGCACTGGCGCTGTCCCTAACTAAGGCATTGGCACTACTCCCAACTCGCCCTGGCGCTGTCCCTAACTAAGGCTCTGACACTACTCCCAATTCAGGCAATGACAGTGTCCCTAACTGAGGCAATGATACTACTCCCAACTCAAGCACTAAGGCTCTGGATCATTGTGATGACCAGCGCCAAGGAGCATTGTGATGACAAGGGCGTGGAGCATTGTGATGACAGTGGTCATGGAACATTGTGACGATAAGGGCATCGAGCCGAGTTAGGGACAGTCTAGCGGCCTTGGGACTAAATTCAGTGCCTGAATTAGGCACAGCATAAGGTCTTTAGTTAGCATACGAGGTAGGACATTAGCTCGGGACAGGGTTAGGGTAAAGGCTTGGAATCGTGTCAGCAAATGACCTAAGGATAGTGTGAAGACCTTTGTTACTGAGACTCTCAGGGACTTCTTCAGAAGCAGTGTTAGGGCTTCAGGTAGGGACAGCATCAGGGCCTGACTTAGGGAGAGCGACAGGGCCTGAGTGAGGCCTAATGTCAGGCCCTTAGCTGGGGACACTGTCAGGGAATGACTTAGGAGCAGCATCAGTGCCTTTGTTGGATCAGCTTTAGGCTCTTAGGTAAAGACATGACCGGAGCCCTAGTTAGTCACAGCGTCAAGGCCTCAGTTAGGGAAAGCTTCAGGGTCTGAGTTACAGACAGCCTCAGGTCTTCACTTAAAGACAGCCACAGGGCTTTCTTAGGGACAGTGTCAGGACCTTGGTTAGAAATGAGTCAGGATATTAGCTCAGGAGAGTGTCAGGAGTTTAGTTTTTGCTGGCAGCAGGGCCTCTATTAAGGACAGATTCCGGGCCTTTGTTAGATTCAGTGTCATGGCCTTAGTTAGGAGTAGTCAGGGCCTTAGTTAGGGAGAGCATGAGGGTTTCAGTTCGCATAAGATGCAGGAGATTATCTCGGGACAGAGTCAGGTTCCAGGCCAGAGATAGTGAAAGGAAATGACCAAGGGATAACGAGAAGACCTTAGTTATTGAGAGCTTCAGGGCCTTAGTTAGCAGCAGCGTGAGCACCTTAATCAGGACCAGCGCCAGGGCTTGATGTATGGACAGCATCAGAGCCTAAGTAAGGTACAGCAACAGGGCCTAAGTGAGGCCTATCTTTAGGGCCTGAGTAAGGGACAGTATCAGGGCATGACTTAGGAGCAGCATAAAGGCCTCTGTAGGATCAGCATTAGGGTCTTCGTTAAAGCTATTATCAGGGCCTCCGTTAGGGATAGCCTCAAGGCCTCACTTAGGGACAGCGTCAGGGCTTACTTTGGGAAAGTTTCACGACCTTGGTAAGACATGGGTCAGGCTATTAGCTCAGGATAATATCAGGTGTTCAGATATTGACGGCAGCAGGGCCTTAGTTAGAGGCAGTGTCAGGGCCTAAGTTAGGACTAGCATCAGAGCCTTTGTTAGGCACAGTGTCAGTGACTGAGTTAGGTGTAGTGTCAGAGCCTTAGTTAGGGACAGTGTCAGGGCCTGCATTAGGACGAGCCTCCAGGCCTCAGTTAGGGACAGGTTCACGGCCTCGGACCTAAATTCAGGGCCTCATTTAGGGACAGAATCAGGGATTTAGCTAGCATAAGGGAATCTACAGCTGAAAGCAACCTGAACACCACCACAAGCAGATGCAGAAGTGAACCATGCACGCTCCTATGAAGGAAGATTCCACAGCAGTTGAGTACATTTTGTTTAAAGTTAGTAACACTATAAAAATTATGTTTGGAAGAAAACTATATTCAGAAGATGAAAGAATCTCGTTCTAAAGAATCTCTTTAGCTAATCTCGACATTAGCTAAAGAGAAGGTTAGGTTAAGGTCTAGGGAGAGTGTCAGGAAATGACCTAGGGATAGTGTCAAGACCTTAGTTACTTAGCACATCAGGACCTAATTTAGGAGCAGTGAGTGTCAGGGCTTTGGGTAGGAACAGCGTCACAGCCTGACTTAGGGAGTGGGACAGGGCCTGAGTGAGGCCTAGCGTCAGGGCCTTAGCTAGAGACAGTGTCAAGGCATGACTTAGGAGCAGCCTAAGAGCCATGGTAGGATCAGCCTCAGGGGCTATGTTAAAGATATTATCAGGGCCTCTGTTAGGGACAGCCTCAAGGCCTCACTTCGAGACAGCATCAGGGCTGCCTTAGGGACAGTTTCAGGACCTTGGTAAGAGATGGGTCAAGAAATTAGCTCAGGATAGTGTCAGGACTTTAGCTATTGACGGCAGCAGGGCCTTAGTTAGGGACAGTGTCAGGCCCTGAATTAGGACGAACATCGAGGCCTTAGGTACGGACAGGGTCACAGCCTCGAGAGTAATTTTAGGCCCTTAGTTAAGGACAGCAGCAGGGCTGTAGTTAGCATAAGAGGCACGACACTTCCTAGGGACAGGCTCAGGTTATGGTCTAGGGAGAGTGTCAGGAAAGGACCTAAGCATAGTGTCAAAACCTTAGTTACTGAGAGTATCAGATCCTTATTTAGAACCAGTGTCAGGGCTTCAGGTAGGGACAGCATCAGAGCCTGACTTAGGCAGAGCGACAGGGCCTGAGTGAGGCCTAGCGTCAGGCCCTTAGCTGAGGACACTGTCAGGGCATGACTTAGGAACAGAATCAGCGCCTCTGTTGGCTCAGCCTTAGCGTCTTTGTTACAGATATGATCAGGGCCTGACTTAGTCACAGCTTCAAGGCCTCAGTTAGGGAAAGCTTCAGGGCCTGAGTTAGGGACAGCCTCAGTTCTTAACATAGGGACAGCGACAGGGCTTTCTTAGGGACAGTGTCAGGACCTTGGTTAGAAATATGTCAGGATATTAACTCAGGCTAGTGTCCAGTTTTTAGTTATTGCTGACAGCAGGGCCTATATTAGGGGCAAATTCTGAGCCTTACTTCGAGACAGTGTCAGGGCCTGAGTTAGGACTAGCATCAGAGCCCTTGTAAAGTACAGTGTCAGGGACTGAGTTAGGTATAGTGTCAGGGCATTAGTTAGGGACAGTGTCAGCGCCTCAGTTAGGATGAGCCTCCAACCTCAGTTAGGGACAGCTTGACGGCCTCGGGACTAATTTCAGGCTCTTAGTTCGAGACAGCATCAGGGATTTAGTTAGCATAAGAGGCTCGACAATAGCTAAAGACAAGTTTAGGTTAAGATCTAGGGATAGTGTCAGGAAATGACCTAGGGATAGTGGCAAGACCATAGCTAATTAGAGCATCAGTGCCTAATTTAGGCCCAGTGTCAGGGCTTCAGGTAGGGACAGAGTCTTAGCCTGACTTAGGGAGAGCGACAGGGCCTGAGTGATGCCTAGAGTCAGGGCCTTAGCTATGGACAGCGTCAGGGCATGACATAGGATCAACATAAGGGTCTCTGTAAGATCAGCATTAGAGTTTCGTTCAAGACATTATCAGGACCTCTGTGAGGGACAGCCTCAGGGCCTCACTTAGGGACAGTGTCAGGGCTAACTTTGGGAGAGTTTCAGGACCTTGGTAAGACATGGGTCAGGGTATTAGCTCAGGATAATGTCAGGACTTTAGATATTGATGGTAGCAGCGCCTACGTTAGGGAAAGTTTCAAGGCGTTAGTTAGGAGTAGCGGGCCTCTGATAGGTCCAGTGTCAGATCCTCAGTTAGCAATAGTGTTAGGGCCTTAGTTAGGGACAGTGTCAGGGCCGGATGTAGGGCGAGCATCTAGGCCTTCGTTCGGGACAGGTTCATGGTCTTGGGACTAAATTCCGTGCCTGAGGTAGGCACAGCCTAAGGGCTTCAGTTAGCATAAGAGGCAGGACATTAGCTAGTGACCGTGTCAGTTTAACATCTAGGGAAAGTGTCAGGAAATGACCTAAGGATAGTGTGAAGACCTTTGTTACGGAGACTCTCAGGGCCTTATTCAGAACCAGTGTTAGGGCTTCAGGTAGGGACAGCATCAGAGCCTGACTTAGGGAGAGCGATAGGGTCTGAGTGAGGCCTAGCATCAGACACTTAGTGGGGGACACTATCGGGGCATGACTTAGGAGCAGCATCAGGGCCTCTGTTGGATCAGCCTTAGGGTCTTAGTTAAAGTCATGATCAGGGTCTGAGTTAGTCACAGCATCAAGGCCTGAGTTAGTTAGGGAAAGCTTCAGGGCCTCACTTAGGGACAGCGTCAGGGCTTACTTTGGGACAGTTTCAGGACCTTGGTAAGACATGGGTCAGGTTATTAGCTCCGGATAATGTCAGGACTTTCGATGTTGATGGCAGCAGGCCTTGGTTAGAGACAGTGTCAGGCCCTCAGTTACGACTAGCATCAGAGCCTTTGTTAGATACAATGTACGGGACTGAATTAGGAGTAGAGTCAGGGCCTTAGTTAGTGACAGTGTCAGGGCCTGACTTAGGGAGAGCGACAGGGCCTGAGTGAGGCTTAGCATCAGGCCCTTAGCTGGGCACACTGTCAGGGCATGACTTTGGAGCAGCCTCAGCGTCTTTGCTGGATCAGCATTAAGGTCTTCGTTAGGTACATGATCAGGGCCTGAATTAGTCACAGCTTCAAGGCTTCAGTTAAGGAAAGCTTCAGGGCCTGAGTTAGGGACAGCCTCAGGTCTTCACTTAGGGACAGCGTCAGGGCTTACTTTGGGACAGTTTCAGGAACTTGGAAAGACATAGGTCAGGATAGTAGCTCAGGATAATGGCAGGACTTTTGATAGTGATGGCAGCAGGGCCTTAGTTACAGACGGTTTCAGGGCCTGAGTTAGGCCGAGCATCAGAGACTTTGTTAGGTACAGTGGAAGGGACTGAGTTAGGAGTAGTGTCAGGGCCTTGCTTAGGGACAGTGTCAGGGTCTGATTTAGGTGTACTGTCTGAGACCTAGTTAGGGACAGTGCTAGGGCCTGAGTTAGGATTAGTGTCAAGGCCTTATTGAGGACCAATTTCAGGGCTTTAGTTTGGACTAGCAACAAAGCCTTTGTTAGGTAGCATGTCGGGGCCTCAGTTAGGTGTAGTGTCAGGGCCATTGTTAGGGACAGTATCAGAGCCTGACTTAGGAGAAGTTCAGGGCCTTAGCCAGGGAAAGTGTCAGGGCCTTAGTTAGGGACATTCTCAGGGCCTGAATTAGCAGTAGTGTCAAAAGTCCTTAGTGAGGAGAGTAAGGAGTAAGTCAGGACTCAGGCCCTGACACTGTTCTTAAATAAGGCCCTGACATTCCCTGTAACACAGGTCCTGATCTGATTCCTATCATAGGCGCTGATGTTGGACTTAACTAAGGCCCTGACACTGGTCCTAACTAAAGCTGTGACACTACTCTTAACTCAGGCCCTGACATTGTCCCTAACAAAGCCTCTGACACTACTCCTAAATCAGGCACTGACACTGTCCCTAACTAAGGCCCTGACATACACCTAACTCAGGCCCTGACACTGTCTCTAACTAAGGCCCTGATACTACTCCAAACTCAGCACTGACACTGTCACTAACTAAGGCCCTGACACTATTCATAGCTCACGCCCTAACACCACTCCGAAATCATGCCCTGACAGTGTCCCTAACTAAGGCCCTGACACTATTCCTAACTCAGGCGCTGACACAATACTTAAGGAAGGCCCTGACATTACTCCTAACTCAGGCCCTGAAAAGGTCCCTAACTAAGGCCGACACAACTCCTAACTCAGGCACTAACACTGTCCCTAAATAAGGCCCTGAAACTATTCCTAACTGAGGCGCTGATACAATACCTAACGAAGGCACTGATGCTGCTCCTAACTAAGGCCCTGACACTACTCCTATCTCAAGCAATGACACTGTCCCTAACTTAGGCCCTGACTCTACTCCTGACTCAGGCACTGACACTGGCCCTACCTTAGGCCCTGACACTACTCCTAACTAAGCAACTGACACTGTCCCTAACTAAGGCCCGGATACTACTCCTTACTCAGGCACTGACAATATCACTAACTAAGGCCGTGACACTACTCCCAAAATAGGCACTGAGACTGTCCCGAAATATGCCCTGACAGTACTCCGAACTCAGGCACTGACACTGTCCTTAACTAAGGCCCTGATACTACTTCCACCTCAGGCACTGACACTCTCCCTAAGTAAGCCCTGACATTACTCCCAATTCCGGCATTGACACTTTCGCTTACTAAGGCCCTGAAACTACTCACAACTCAGGCCCTTACACTGTTACTAACTACCGGTCTCAGACTACTCCTAACTCAGGCCCTGGCACTGTCCGTAACTTAGGCTCTGGCACTATTCCTAACTCAGACACTGACGCTGTCCCTTAACTAAGGGTCTGACACTCCTCCCAACTCAGACAGTGACACTCTATCAATTTAAGGCCTTGACACTACTCTTAACTCAGGCCCTGACACAGTCCATAATAAAGACCCTGAAACTAATCCCAACTCAGGCCCTGGCACTGTCCGTAACTAAGGGCCTGACACTACTTCCATCTCAGCAACTGACACCATCCCTAACTATGGCCCTGACACTATTCCCAACTCAGGCACTGACACTGTCACTAAATAAGGCCATTACACTTCTCTTAACTCAACAACTGGCACTCTCCGTAACTAAGGCTTTGACACAATACTTAACTCATGCCCTGACACTGTCCTTAACTAAGACCCTGAGAGTACTCCCAACTCAGTCACTGACACTGTTCCTAACTACGGCCCAGAGACTACTCCCAATTCAGGCCCTGACACTGTCCCTAACTAAGGCACTGATATTACTCCCAACTCAGGCACTGACACTGTCCCTAACTAAGGCCCTGACACTACTCCCAACTCAGGCACTGACACTGTCCCTAACTAAGGCCCTGACACGACTCCCATCTCAGCCACTGACACTGTCCCTAAGGCCCTGACACTACCTCCAACTCAGGCACTGACACTATCCCTAACTACAGCCCTGACACTTCTCCTAACTCAGGCACTTACTAATGTCCTGACACAACTCCCAACTCAGGCACTGACATTGTTCCTAACAAAGGCCCTGACACTAATCCCAACATAGGCACTGAGACTGTCCCGAAATACGCCCTGACAGTACTCCCAACTCAGGCACTGACACTGTCCCTAACTAAGGCCCTGACACTACTCCCAAACTAGGCACTGACATTGTCCCTAACTAAGGCCCTGACATTACTCTCAACTCAGGCACTAACACTGTCCCTAACTAAGGACTTGACACTCCTCTTAACTCAGGCCCTGGCACAGTCCCTAACAAAGGCCTGCCACTTCCCCCAACTCTGGCACTGAGAGTGTCCCTAACTACGGCCATCACACTACTCCTAACTCAGGCACTGATGCTATCCCTAACTAAGGCTCTGACACTACTCCCAACACAGGCATTGACACTGTCCCTAACTAAGGCCCTCACACTACTACTTACTTAGGCACTGACACGCTACCTAACTAAGGCCCTGAGACTACTTCTACCTCAGACCCTGACACTGTCCCTAACCAAGGGCCTGATACTACTCCCAACACAGGCACTGACACTCTCCCTAACTAAGGCCTTGACACTACTTTTAACTCATGCCCTGAAGCTGTCCCAAAAGAGACCCTGAGACTATTCCCAACTCAGGCACTGACACTCTCCCTAACTAAGACCCTGACACTACTCCCATCTCAGCCACTGACACTGTCCCTAATGCCCTGACACTACTTCCAACTCAGGCACTGACACTGTCCCTAACTAGGCCCTGACACTACTCCCAACTCAGGCACTGACACTGTCACTAACTAAGGCCCTGACATAACTGCCAACTCCGGCACTGACACTTTCTCTAACTACGGCCCTGAAACTACTCACAACTCAGGCCCTGACACTGTTGCTAACTACCGGTCTCAGACTACTCCTAACTTAGGCCCTGACACTATTCCTAACACAGTCCCTGACACTGTCCCTAACTAAGGTCCTGAGACTATTCCTAACTCAGACCCTGACACTGTCCATAACTTAGGCCATGTCACTACTCCCAACTCAGGCACTGACGCTGTTCCTAACTAAGGGTCTGACACTACTCCAAACTGAGACACTGACACTCTTCCAAATTAAGGCCTTGACACTACTCTTAATTCAGGCCCTGACACTGTCCATAATAAAGACCCTGACAAAAATCCCAACTTAGGCACTGACAATGTCCGTAACTAAGGCCCTGACGCTATTCCCATTTCAGCCACTGACACTGTCCCTAACTATGGCCCTGACACTACTCCCAATGCAAGCACTGGCGCTGTCCCTAACTAAGGCATTGGCACTACTCCCAACTCGCCCTGGCGCTGTCCCTAACTAAGGCTCTGACACTACTCCCAATTCAGGCAATGACAGTGTCCCTAACTGAGGCAATGATACTACTCCCAACTCAAGCACTAAGGCTCTGGATCATTGTGATGACCAGCGCCAAGGAGCATTGTGATGACAAGGGCGTGGAGCATTGTGATGACAGTGGTCATGAAACATTGTGACGATAAGGGCATCGAGCCGAGTTAGGGACAGTCTAGCGGCCTTGGGACTAAATTCAGTGCCTGAATTAGGCACAGCATAAGGTCTTTAGTTAGCATACGAGGTAGGACATTAGCTCGGGACAGGGTTAGGGTAAAGGCTTGGAATCGTGTCAGCAAATGACCTAAGGATAGTGTGAAGACCTTTGTTACTGAGACTCTCAGGGACTTCTTCAGAAGCAGTGTTAGGGCTTCAGGTAGGGACAGCATCAGGGCCTGACTTAGGGAGAGCGACAGGGCCTGAGTGAGGCCTAATGTCAGGCCCTTAGCTGGGGACACTGTCAGGGAATGACTTAGGAGCAGCATCAGTGCCTTTGTTGCATCAGCTTTAGGCTCTTAGGAAAAGACATGACCGGAGCCCTAGTTAGTCACAGCGTCAAGGCCTCAGTTAGGGAAAGCTTCAGTGTCTGAGTTACAGACAGCCTCAGGTCTTCACTTAAAGACAGCCACAGGGCTTTCTTAGGGACAGTGTCAGGACCTTGGTTAGAAATGAGTCAGGATATTAGCTCAGGAGAGTGTCAGGAGTTTAGTTTTTGCTGGCAGCAGGGCCTCTATTAAGGACAGATTCCGGGCCTTTGTTAGATTCAGTGTCATGGCCTTAGTTAGGAGTAGTCAGGGCCTTAGTTAGGGAGAGCATGAGGGTTTCAGTTCGCATAAGATGCAGGAGATTATCTCGGGACAGAGTCAGGTTCCAGGCCAGAGATAGTGAAAGGAAATGACCAAGGGATAACGAGAAGACCTTAGTTATTGAGAGCATCAGGGCCTTAGTTAGCAGCAGCGTGAGCACCTTAATCAGGACCAGCGCCAGGGCTTGATGTATGGACAGCATCAGAGCCTAAGTAAGGTACAGCAACAGGGCCTAAGTGAGGCCTATCTTTAGGGCCTGAGTAAGGGACAGTATCAGGGCATGACTTAGGAGCAGCATAAAGGCCTCTGTAGGATCAGCATTAGGGTCTTCGTTAAAGCTATTATCAGGGCCTCCGTTAGGGATAGCCTCAAGGCCTCACTTAGGGACAGCGTCAGGGCTTACTTTGGGAAAGTTTCAGGACCTTGGTAAGACATGGGTCAGGCTATTAGCTCAGGATAATATCAGGTGTTCAGATATTGACGGCAGCAGGGCCTTAGTTAGAGGCAGTGTCAGGGCCTAAGTTAGGACTAGCATCAGAGCCTTTGTTAGGTACAGTGTCAGTGACTGAGTTAGGTGTAGTGTCAGAGCCTTAGTTAGGGACAGTGTCAGGGCCTGCATTAGGACGAGCCTCCAGGCCTCAGTTAGGGACAGGTTCACGGCCTCGGACCTAAATTCAGGGCCTCATTTAGGGACAGAATCAGGGATTTAGCTAGCATAAGGGAATCTACAGCTGAAAGCAACCTGAACACCACCTCAAGCAGATGCAGAAGTGAACCATGCACGCTCCTATGAAGGAATATTCCACAGCAGTTGAGTACATTTTGTTTAAAGTTAGTAACACTATAAAAATTATGTTTGGAAGAAAACTATATTCAGAAGATGAAAGAATCTCGTTCTAAAGAATCTCTTTAGCTAATCTCGACATTAGCTAAAGAGAAGGTTAGGTTAAGGTCTAGGGAGAGTGTCAGGAAATGACCTAGGGATAGTGTCAAGACCTTAGTTACTTAGCACATCAGGACCTAATTTAGGAGCAGTGAGTGTCAGGGCTTTGGGTAGGAACAGCGTCAGAGCCTGACTTAGGGAGTGGGACAGGGCCTGAGTGAGGCCTAGCGTCAGGGCCTTAGCTAGAGACAGTGTCAAGGCATGACTTAGGAGCAGCCTAAGAGCCATGGTAGGATCAGCCTCAGGGGCTATGTTAAAGATATTATCAGGGCCTCTGTTAGGGACAGCCTCAAGGCCTCACTTCGAGACAGCATCAGGGCTGCCTTAGGGACAGTTTCAGGACCTTGGTAAGAGATGGGTCAAGAAATTAGCTCAGGATAGTGTCAGGACTTTAGCTATTGACGGCAGCAGGGCCTTAGTTAGGGACAGTGTCAGGCCCTGAATTAGGACGAACATCGAGGCCTTAGGTACGGACAGGGTCACAGCCTCGAGAGTAATTTTAGGCCCTTAGTTAAGGACAGCAGCAGGGCTGTAGTTAGCATAAGAGGCACGACACTTCCTAGGGACAGGCTCAGGTTATGGTCTAGGGAGAGTGTCAGGAAAGGACCTAAGCATAGTGTCAAAACCTTAGTTACTGAGAGTATCAGATCCTTATTTAGAACCAGTGTCAGGGCTTCAGGTAGGGACAGCATCAGAGCCTGACTTAGGGAGAGCGACAGGGCCTGAGTGAGGCCTAGCGTCAGGCCCTTAGCTGAGGACACTGTCAGGGCATGACTTAGGAACAGAATCAGCGCCTCTGTTGGATCAGCCTTAGCGTCTTTGTTACAGATATGATCAGGGCCTGACTTAGTCACAGCTTCAAGGCCTCACTTAGGGAAAGCTTCAGGGCCTGAGTTAGGGACAGCCTCAGTTCTTAACATAGGGACAGCGACAGGGCTTTCTTAGGGACAGTGTCAGGACCTTGGTTAGAAATATGTCAGGATATTAACTCAGGCTAGTGTCCAGTTTTTAGTTATTGCTGACAGCAGGGCCTATATTAGGGGCAAATTCTGAGCCTTACTTCGAGACAGTGTCAGGGCCTGAGTTAGGACTAGCATCAGAGCCCTTGTAAAGTACAGTGTCAGGGACTGAGTTAGGTGTAGTGTCAGGGCATTAGTTAGGGACAGTGTCAGCGCCTCAGTTAGGATGAGCCTCCAACCTCAGTTAGGGACAGCTTGACGGCCTCGGGACTAATTTCAGGCTCTTAGTTCGAGACAGCATCAGGGATTTAGTTAGCATAAGAGGCTCGACAATAGCTAAAGACAAGTTTAGGTTAAGATCTAGGGATAGTGTCAGGAAATGACCTAGGGATAGTGGCAAGACCATAGCTAATTAGAGCATCAGTGCCTAATTTAGGCCCAGTGTCAGGGCTTCAGGTAGGGACAGAGTCTTAGCCTGACTTAGGGAGAGCGACAGGGCCTGAGTGATGCCTAGAGTCAGGGCCTTAGCTATGGACAGCGTCAGGGCATGACATAGGATCAACATAAGGGTCTCTGTAAGATCAGCATTAGAGTTTCGTTCAAGACATTATCAGGACCTCTGTGAGGGACAGCCTCAGGGCCTCACTTAGGGACAGTGTCAGGGCTAACTTTGGGAGAGTTTCAGGACCTTGGTAAGACATGGGTCAGGGTATTAGCTCAGGATAATGTCAGGACTTTAGATATTGATGGTAGCAGCGCCTATGTTAGGGAAAGTTTCAAGGCGTTAGTTAGGAGTAGCGGGCCTCTGATAGGTCCAGTGTCAGATCCTCAGTTAGCAATAGTGTTAGGGCCTTAGTTAGGGACAGTGTCAGGGCCGGATGTAGGGCGAGCATCTAGGCCTTCGTTCGGGACAGGTTCATGGTCTTGGGACTAAATTCCGTGCCTGAGGTAGGCACAGCCTAAGGGCTTCAGTTAGCATAAGAGGCAGGACATTAGCTAGTGACCGTGTCAGTTTAACATCTAGGGAAAGTGTCAGGAAATGACCTAAGGATAGTGTGAAGACCTTTGTTACGGAGACTCTCAGGGCCTTATTCAGAACCAGTGTTAGGGGTTCAGGTAGGGACAGCATCAGAGCCTGACTTAGGGAGAGCGATAGGGTCTGAGTGAGGCCTAGCATCAGACACTTAGTGGGGGACACTATCGGGGCATGACTTAGGAGCAGCATCAGGGCCTCTGTTGGATCAGCCTTAGGGTCTTAGTTAAAGTCATGATCAGGGTCTGAGTTAGTCACAGCATCAAGGCCTGAGTTAGTTAGGGAAAGCTTCAGGGCCTCACTTAGGGACAGCGTCAGGGCTTACTTTGGGACAGTTTCAGGACCTTGGTAAGACATGGGTCAGGTTATTAGCTCCGGATAATGTCAGGACTTTCGATGTTGATGGCAGCAGGCCTTGGTTAGAGACAGTGTCAGGCCCTGAGTTACGACTAGCATCAGAGCCTTTGTTAGATACAATGTACGGGACTGAATTAGGAGTAGAGTCAGGGCCTTAGTTAGTGACAGTGTCAGGGCCTGACTTAGGGAGAGCGACAGGGCCTGAGTGAGGCTTAGCATCAGGCCCTTAGCTGGGCACACTGTCAGGGCATGACTTTGGAGCAGCATCAGCGTCTTTGCTGGATCAGCATTAAGGTCTTCGTTAGGTACATGATCAGGGCCTGAATTAGTCACAGCTTCAAGGCTTCAGTTAAGGAAAGCTTCAGGGCCTGAGTTAGGGACAGCCTCAGGTCTTCACTTAGGGACAGCGTCAGGGCTTACTTTGGGACAGTTTCAGGACCTTGGAAAGACATAGGTCAGGATAGTAGCTCAGGATAATGGCAGGACTTTTGATAGTGATGGCAGCAGGGCCTTAGTTACAGACGGTTTCAGGGCCTGAGTTAGGCCGAGCATCAGAGACTTTGTTAGGTACAGTGGAAGGGACTGAGTTAGGAGTAGTGTCAGGGCCTTGCTTAGGGACAGTGTCAGGGTCTGATTTAGGTGTACTGTCTGAGACCTAGTTAGGGACAGTGCTAGGGCCTGAGTTAGGATTAGTGTCAAGGCCTTATTTAGGACCAATTTCAGGGCTTTAGTTTGGACTAGCAACAAAGCCTTTGTTAGGTAGCATGTCGGGGCCTCAGTTAGGTGTAGTGTCAGGGCCATTGTTAGGGACAGTATCAGAGCCTGACTTAGGAGAAGTTCAGGGCCTTAGCCAGGGAAAGTGTCAGGGCCTTAGTTAGGGACATTATCAGGGCCTGAATTAGCAGTAGTGTCAAAAGTCCTTAGTGAGGAGAGTAAGGAGTAAGTCAGGACTCAGGCCCTGACACTGTTCTTAAATAAGGCCCTGACATTACCTGTAACACAGATCCTGATCTGATTCCTATCATAGGCGCTGATGTTGGACTTAACTAAGGCCCTGACACTGGTCCTAACTAAAGCTGTGACACTACTCTTAACTCAGGCCCTGACACTGTCCCTAACAAAGCCTCTGACACTACTCCTAAATCAGGCACTGACACTGTCCCTAACTAAGGCCCTGACATACACCTAACTCAGGCCCTGACACTGTCTCTAACTAAGGCCCTGATACTACTCCAAACTCAGCACTGACACTGTCACTAACTAAGGCCCTGACACTATTCATAGCTCACGCCCTAACACAACTCCGAAATCATGCCCTGACAATGTCCCTAACTAAGGCCCTGACACTATTCCTAACTCAGGCGCTGACACAATACTTAAGGAAGGCCCTGACATTACTCCTAACTCAGGCCCTGAAAAGGTCCCTAACTAAGGCCGACACAACTCCTAACTCAGGCACTAACACTGTCCCTAAATAAGGCCCTGAAACTATTCCTAACTGAGGCGCTGATACAATACCTAACGAAGGCACTGATGCTACTCCTAACTAAGGCCCTGACACTACTCCTATCTCAAGCAATGACACTGTCCCTAACTTAGGCCCTGACTCTACTCCTGACTCAGGCACTGACACTGGCCCTACCTTAGGCCCTGACACTACTCCTAACTAAGCAACTGACACTGTCCCTAACTAAGGCCCGGATACTACTCCTTACTCAGGCACTGACAATATCACTAACTAAGGCCGTGACACTACTCCCAAAATAGGCACTGAGACTGTCCCGAAATATGCCCTGACAGTACTCCGAACTCAGGCACTGACACTGTCCTTAACTAAGGCCCTGATACTACTTCCACCTCAGGCACTGACACTCTCCCTAAGTAAGCCCTGACATTACTCCCAATTCCGGCATTGACACTTTCGCTTACTAAGGCCCTGAAACTACTCACAACTCAGGCCCTTACACTGTTACTAACTACCGGTCTCAGACTACTCCTAACTCAGGCCCTGGCACTGTCCGTAACTTAGGCTCTGGCACTATTCCTAACTCAGACACTGACGCTGTCCCTTAACTAAGGGTCTGACACTCCTCCCAACTCAGACAGTGACACTCTATCAATTTAAGGCCTTGACACTACTCTTAACTCAGGCCCTGACACAGTCCATAATAAAGACCCTGAAACTAATCCCAACTCAGGCCCTGGCACTGTCCGTAACTAAGGGCCTGACACTACTTCCATCTCAGCAACTGACACCATCCCTAACTATGGCCCTGACACTATTCCCAACTCAGGCACTGACACTGTCACTAAATAAGGCCATTACACTTCTCTTAACTCAACAACTGGCACTCTCCGT
This sequence comes from Balaenoptera acutorostrata, assembly GCF_949987535.1. Taxonomy (NCBI): domain Eukaryota; kingdom Metazoa; phylum Chordata; class Mammalia; order Artiodactyla; family Balaenopteridae; genus Balaenoptera; species Balaenoptera acutorostrata. Next base: position 473,513 of record NW_026646170.1, read on the forward strand.
AACTAAGGCTTTGACACAATACTTAACTCATGCCCTGACACTGTCCTTAACTAAGACCCTGAGAGTACTCCCAACTCAGTCACTGACACTGTTCCTAACTACGGCCCAGAGACTACTCCCAATTCAGGCCCTGACACTGTCCCTAACTAAGGCACTGATATTACTCCCAACTCAGGCACTGACACTGTCCCTAACTAAGGCCCTGACACTACTCCCAACTCAGGCACTGACACTGTCCCTAACTAAGGCCCTGACACGACTCCCATCTCAGCCACTGACACTGTCCCTAAGGCCCTGACACTACCTCCAACTCAGGCACTGACACTATCCCTAACTACAGCCCTGACACTTCTCCTAACTCAGGCACTTACTAATGTCCTGACACAACTCCCAACTCAGGCACTGACATTGTTCCTAACAAAGGCCCTGACACTAATCCCAACATAGGCACTGAGACTGTCCCGAAATACGCCCTGACAGTACTCCCAACTCAGGCACTGACACTGTCCCTAACTAAGGCCCTGACACTACTCCCAAACTAGGCACTGACATTGTCCCTAACTAAGGCCCTGACATTACTCTCAACTCAGGCACTAACACTGTCCCTAACTAAGGACTTGACACTCCTCTTAACTCAGGCCCTGGCACAGTCCCTAACAAAGGCCTGCCACTTCCCCCAACTCTGGCACTGAGAGTGTCCCTAACTACGGCCATCACACTACTCCTAACTCAGGCACTGATGCTATCCCTAACTAAGGCTCTGACACTACTCCCAACACAGGCATTGACACTGTCCCTAACTAAGGCCCTCACACTACTACTTACTTAGGCACTGACACGCTACCTAACTAAGGCCCTGAGACTACTTCTACCTCAGACCCTGACACTGTCCCTAACCAAGGGCCTGATACTACTCCCAACACAGGCACTGACACTCTCCCTAACTAAGGCCTTGACACTACTTTTAACTCATGCCCTGAAGCTGTCCCAAAAGAGACCCTGAGACTATTCCCAACTCAGGCACTGACACTCTCCCTAACTAAGACCCTGACACTACTCCCATCTCAGCCACTGACACTGTCCCTAATGCCCTGACACTACTTCCAACTCAGGCACTGACACTGTCCCTAACTAGGCCCTGACACTACTCCCAACTCAGGCACTGACACTGTCACTAACTAAGGCCCTGACATAACTGCCAACTCCGGCACTGACACTTTCTCTAACTACGGCCCTGAAACTACTCACAACTCAGGCCCTGACACTGTTCCTAACTACCGGTCTCAGACTACTCCTAACTTAGGCCCTGACACTATTCCTAACACAGTCCCTGACACTGTCCCTAACTAAGGTCCTGAGACTATTCCTAACTCAGACCCTGACACTGTCCATAACTTAGGCCATGTCACTACTCCCAACTCAGGCACTGACGCTGTTCCTAACTAAGGGTCTGACACTACTCCAAACTGAGACACTGACACTCTTCCAAATTAAGGCCTTGACACTACTCTTAACTCAGGCCCTGACACTGTCCATAATAAAGACCCTGACAAAAATCCCAACTTAGGCACTGACAATGTCCGTAACTAAGGCCCTGACGCTATTCCCATTTCAGCCACTGACACTGTCCCTAACTATGGCCCTGACACTACTCCCAATGCAAGCACTGGCGCTGTCCCTAACTAAGGCATTGGCACTACTCCCAACTCGCCCTGGCGCTGTCCCTAACTAAGGCTCTGACACTACTCCCAATTCAGGCAATGACAGTGTCCCTAACTGAGGCAATGATACTACTCCCAACTCAAGCACTAAGGCTCTGGATCATTGTGATGACCAGCGCCAAGGAGCATTGTGATGACAAGGGCGTGGAGCATTGTGATGACAGTGGTCATGGAACATTGTGACGATAAGGGCATCGAGCCGAGTTAGGGACAGTCTAGCGGCCTTGGGACTAAATTCAGTGCCTGAATTAGGCACAGCATAAGGTCTTTAGTTAGCATACGAGGTAGGACATTAGCTCGGGACAGGGTTAGGGTAAAGGCTTGGAATCGTGTCAGCAAATGACCTAAGGATAGTGTGAAGACCTTTGTTACTGAGACTCTCAGGGACTTCTTCAGAAGCAGTGTTAGGGCTTCAGGTAGGGACAGCATCAGGGCCTGACTTAGGGAGAGCGACAGGGCCTGAGTGAGGCCTAATGTCAGGCCCTTAGCTGGGGACACTGTCAGGGAATGACTTAGGAGCAGCATCAGTGCCTTTGTTGGATCAGCTTTAGGCTCTTAGGTAAAGACATGACCGGAGCCCTAGTTAGTCACAGCGTCAAGGCCTCAGTTAGGGAAAGCTTCAGGGTCTGAGTTACAGACAGCCTCAGGTCTTCACTTAAAGACAGCCACAGGGCTTTCTTAGGGACAGTGTCAGGACCTTGGTTAGAAATGAGTCAGGATATTAGCTCAGGAGAGTGTCAGGATTTTAGTTTTTGCTGGCAGCAGGGCCTCTATTAAGGACAGATTCCGGGCCTTTGTTAGATTCAGTGTCATGGCCTTAGTTAGGAGTAGTCAGGGCCTTAGTTAGGGAGAGCATGAGGGTTTCAGTTCGCATAAGATGCAGGAGATTATCTCGGGACAGAGTCAGGTTCCAGGCCAGAGATAGTGAAAGGAAATGACCAAGGGATAACGAGAAGACCTTAGTTATTGAGAGCATCAGGGCCTTAGTTAGCAGCAGCGTGAGCACCTTAATCAGGACCAGCGCCAGGGCTTGATGTATGGACAGCATCAGAGCCTAAGTAAGGTACAGCAACAGGGCCTAAGTGAGGCCTATCTTTAGGGCCTGAGTAAGGGACAGTATCAGGGCATGACTTAGGAGCAGCATAAAGGCCTCTGTAGGATCAGCATTAGGGTCTTCGTTAAAGCTATTATCAGGGCCTCCGTTAGGGATAGCCTCAAGGCCTCACTTAGGGACAGCGTCAGGGCTTACTTTGGGAAAGTTTCAGGACCTTGGTAAGACATGGGTCAGGCTATTAGCTCAGGATAATATCAGGTGTTCAGATATTGACGGCAGCAGGGCCTTAGTTAGAGGCAGTGTCAGGGCCTAAGTTAGGACTAGCATCAGAGCCTTTGTTAGGTACAGTGTCAGTGACTGAGTTAGGTGTAGTGTCAGAGCCTTAGTTAGGGACAGTGTCAGGGCCTGCATTAGGACGAGCCTCCAGGCCTCAGTTAGGGACAGGTTCACGGCCTCGGACCTAAATTCAGGGCCTCATTTAGGGACAGAATCAGGGATTTAGCTAGCATAAGGGAATCTACAGCTGAAAGCAACCTGAACACCACCTCAAGCAGATGCAGAAGTGAACCATGCACGCTCCTATGAAGGAAGATTCCACAGCAGTTGAGTACATTTTGTTTAAAGTTAGTAACACTATAAAAATTATGTTTGGAAGAAAACTATATTCAGAAGATGAAAGAATCTCGTTCTAAAGAATCTCTTTAGCTAATCTCGACATTAGCTAAAGAGAAGGTTAGGTTAAGGTCTAGGGAGAGTGTCAGGAAATGACCTAGGGATAGTGTCAAGACCTTAGTTACTTAGCACATCAGGACCTAATTTAGGAGCAGTGAGTGTCAGGGCTTTGGGTAGGAACAGCGTCACAGCCTGACTTAGGGAGTGGGACAGGGCCTGAGTGAGGCCTAGCGTCAGGGCCTTAGCTAGAGACAGTGTCAAGGCATGACTTAGGAGCAGCCTAAGAGCCATGGTAGGATCAGCCTCAGGGGCTATGTTAAAGATATTATCAGGGCCTCTGTTAGGGACAGCCTCAAGGCCTCACTTCGAGACAGCATCAGGGCTGCCTTAGGGACAGTTTCAGGACCTTGGTAAGAGATGGGTCAAGAAATTAGCTCAGGATAGTGTCAGGACTTTAGCTATTGACGGCAGCAGGGCCTTAGTTAGGGACAGTGTCAGGCCCTGAATTAGGACGAACATCGAGGCCTTAGGTACGGACAGGGTCACAGCCTCGAGAGTAATTTTAGGCCCTTAGTTAAGGACAGCAGCAGGGCTGTAGTTAGCATAAGAGGCACGACACTTCCTAGGGACAGGCTCAGGTTATGGTCTAGGGAGAGTGTCAGGAAAGGACCTAAGCATAGTGTCAAAACCTTAGTTACTGAGAGTATCAGATCCTTATTTAGAACCAGTGTCAGGGCTTCAGGTAGGGACAGCATCAGAGCCTGACTTAGGCAGAGCGACAGGGCCTGAGTGAGGCCTAGCGTCAGGCCCTTAGCTGAGGACACTGTCAGGGCATGACTTAGGAACAGAATCAGCGCCTCTGTTGGCTCAGCCTTAGCGTCTTTGTTACAGATATGATCAGGGCCTGACTTAGTCACAGCTTCAAGGCCTCAGTTAGGGAAAGCTTCAGGGCCTGAGTTAGGGACAGCCTCAGTTCTTAACATAGGGACAGCGACAGGGCTTTCTTAGGGACAGTGTCAGGACCTTGGTTAGAAATATGTCAGGATATTAACTCAGGCTAGTGTCCAGTTTTTAGTTATTGCTGACAGCAGGGCCTATATTAGGGGCAAATTCTGAGCCTTACTTCGAGACAGTGTCAGGGCCTGAGTTAGGACTAGCATCAGAGCCCTTGTAAAGTACAGTGTCAGGGACTGAGTTAGGTGTAGTGTCAGGGCTTTAGTTAGGGACAGTGTCAGCGCCTCAGTTAGGATGAGCCTCCAACCTCAGTTAGGGACAGCTTGACGGCCTCGGGACTAATTTCAGGCTCTTAGTTCGAGACAGCATCAGGGATTTAGTTAGCATAAGAGGCTCGACAATAGCTAAAGACAAGTTTAGGTTAAGATCTAGGGATAGTGTCAGGAAATGACCTAGGGATAGTGGCAAGACCATAGCTAATTAGAGCATCAGTGCCTAATTTAGGCCCAGTGTCAGGGCTTCAGGTAGGGACAGAGTCTTAGCCTGACTTAGGGAGAGCGACAGGGCCTGAGTGATGCCTAGAGTCAGGGCCTTAGCTATGGACAGCGTCAGGGCATGACATAGGATCAACATAAGGGTCTCTGTAAGATCAGCATTAGAGTTTCGTTCAAGACATTATCAGGACCTCTGTGAGGGACAGCCTCAGGGCCTCACTTAGGGACAGTGTCAGGGCTAACTTTGGGAGAGTTTCAGGACCTTGGTAAGACATGGGTCAGGGTATTAGCTCAGGATAATGTCAGGACTTTAGATATTGATGGTAGCAGCGCCTACGTTAGGGAAAGTTTCAAGGCGTTAGTTAGGAGTAGCGGGCCTCTGATAGGTCCAGTGTCAGATCCTCAGTTAGCAATAGTGTTAGGGCCTTAGTTAGGGACAGTGTCAGGGCCGGATGTAGGGCGAGCATCTAGGCCTTCGTTCGGGACAGGTTCATGGTCTTGGGACTAAATTCCGTGCCTGAGGTAGGCACAGCCTAAGGGCTTCAGTTAGCATAAGAGGCAGGACATTAGCTAGTGACCGTGTCAGTTTAACATCTAGGGAAAGTGTCAGGAAATGACCTAAGGATAGTGTGAAGACCTTTGTTACGGAGACTCTCAGGGCCTTATTCAGAACCAGTGTTAGGGCTTCAGGTAGGGACAGCATCAGAGCCTGACTTAGGGAGAGCGATAGGGTCTGAGTGAGGCCTAGCATCAGACACTTAGTGGGGGACACTATCGGGGCATGACTTAGGAGCAGCATCAGGGCCTCTGTTGGATCAGCCTTAGGGTCTTAGTTAAAGTCATGATCAGGGTCTGAGTTAGTCACAGCATCAAGGCCTGAGTTAGTTAGGGAAAGCTTCAGGGCCTCACTTAGGGACAGCGTCAGGGCTTACTTTGGGACAGTTTCAGGACCTTGGTAAGACATGGGTCAGGTTATTAGCTCCGGATAATGTCAGGACTTTCGATGTTGATGGCAGCAGGCCTTGGTTAGAGACAGTGTCAGGCCCTGAGTTACGACTAGCATCAGAGCCTTTGTTAGATACAATGTACGGGACTGAATTAGGAGTAGAGTCAGGGCCTTAGTTAGTGACAGTGTCAGGGCCTGACTTAGGGAGAGCGACAGGGCCTGAGTGAGGCTTAGCATCAGGCCCTTAGCTGGGCACACTGTCAGGGCATGACTTTGGAGCAGCATCAGCGTCTTTGCTGGATCAGCATTAAGGTCTTCGTTAGGTACATGATCAGGGCCTGAATTAGTCACAGCTTCAAGGCTTCAGTTAAGGAAAGCTTCAGGGCCTGAGTTAGGGACAGCCTCAGGTCTTCACTTAGGGACAGCGTCAGGGCTTACTTTGGGACAGTTTCAGGACCTTGGAAAGACATAGGTCAGGATAGTAGCTCAGGATAATGGCAGGACTTTTGATAGTGATGGCAGCAGGGCCTTAGTTACAGACGGTTTCAGGGCCTGAGTTAGGCCTCGCATCAGAGACTTTGTTAGGTACAGTGGAAGGGACTGAGTTAGGAGTAGTGTCAGGGCCTTGCTTAGGGACAGTGTCAGGGTCTGATTTAGGTGTACTGTCTGAGACCTAGTTAGGGACAGTGCTAGGGCCTGAGTTAGGATTAGTGTCAAGGCCTTATTTAGGACCAATTTCAGGGCTTTAGTTTGGACTAGCAACAAAGCCTTTGTTAGGTAGCATGTCGGGGCCTCAGTTAGGCGTAGTGTCAGGGCCATTGTTAGGGACAGTATCAGAGCCTGACTTAGGAGAAGTTCAGGGCCTTAGCCAGGGAAAGTGTCAGGGCCTTAGTTAGGGACATTATCAGGGCCTGAATTAGCAGTAGTGTCAAAAGTCCTTAGTGAGGAGAGTAAGGAGTAAGTCAGGACTCAGGCCCTGACACTGTTCTTAAATAAGGCCCTGACATTACCTGTAACACAGGTCCTGATCTGATTCCTATCATAGGCGCTGATGTTGGACTTAACTAAGGCCCTGACACTGGTCCTAACTAAAGCTGTGACACTACTCTTAACTCAGGCCCTGACACTGTCCCTAACAAAGCCTCTGACACTACTCCTAAATCAGGCACTGACACTGTCCCTAACTAAGGCCCTGACATACACCTAACTCAGGCCCTGACACTGTCTCTAACTAAGGCCCTGATACTACTCCAAACTCAGCACTGACACTGTCACTAACTAAGGCCCTGACACTATTCATAGCTCACGCCCTAACACAACTCCGAAATCATGCCCTGACAATGTCCCTAACTAAGGCCCTGACACTATTCCTAACTCAGGCGCTGACACAATACTTAAGGAAGGCCCTGACATTACTCCTAACTCAGGCCCTGAAAAGGTCCCTAACTAAGGCCGACACAACTCCTAACTCAGGCACTAACACTGTCCCTAAATAAGGCCCTGAAACTATTCCTAACTGAGGCGCTGATACAATACCTAAAGAAGGCACTGATGCTACTCCTAACTAAGGCCCTGACACTACTCCTATCTCAAGCAATGACACTGTCCCTAACTTAGGCCCTGACTCTACTCCTGACTCAGGCACTGACACTGGCCCTACCTTAGGCCCTGACACTACTCCTAACTAAGCAACTGACACTGTCCCTAACTAAGGCCCGGATACTACTCCTTACTCAGGCACTGACAATATCACTAACTAAGGCCGTGACACTACTCCCAAAATAGGCACTGAGACTGTCCCGAAATATGCCCTGACAGTACTCCGAACTCAGGCACTGACACTGTCCTTAACTAAGGCCCTGATACTACTTCCACCTCAGGCACTGACACTCTCCCTAAGTAAGCCCTGACATTACTCCCAATTCCGGCATTGACACTTTCGCTTACTAAGGCCCTGAAACTACTCACAACTCAGGCCCTTACACTGTTACTAACTACCGGTCTCAGACTACTCCTAACTCAGGCCCTGGCACTGTCCGTAACTTAGGCTCTGGCACTATTCCTAACTCAGACACTGACGCTGTCCCTTAACTAAGGGTCTGACACTCCTCCCAACTCAGACAGTGACACTCTATCAATTTAAGGCCTTGACACTACTCTTAACTCAGGCCCTGACACAGTCCATAATAAAGACCCTGAAACTAATCCCAACTCAGGCCCTGGCACTGTCCGTAACTAAGGGCCTGACACTACTTCCATCTCAGCAACTGACACCATCCCTAACTATGGCCCTGACACTATTCCCAACTCAGGCACTGACACTGTCACTAAATAAGGCCATTACACTTCTCTTAACTCAACAACTGGCACTCTCCGTAACTAAGGCTTTGACACAATACTTAACTCATGCCCTGACACTGTCCTTAACTAAGACCCTGAGAGTACTCCCAACTCAGTCACTGACACTGTTCCTAACTACGGCCCAGAGACTACTCCCAACTCAGGCACTGACACTGTCCCTAACTAAGGCCCTGACACTACTCCCAACTCAGGCACTGACACTGTCCCTAACTAAGGCCCTGACACGACTCCCATCTCAGCCACTGACACTGTCCCTAAGGCCCTGACACTACCTCCAACTCAGGCACTGACACTATCCCTAACTACAGCCCTGACACTTCTCCTAACTCAGGCACTTACTAATGTCCTGACACAACTCCCAACTCAGGCACTGACATTGTTCCTAACAAAGGCCCTGACACTAATCCCAACATAGGCACTGAGACTGTCCCGAAATACGCCCTGACAGTACTCCCAACTCAGGCACTGACACTGTCCCTAACTAAGGCCCTGACACTACTCCCAAACTAGGCACTGACATTGTCCCTAACTAAGGCCCTGACATTACTCTCAACTCAGGCACTAACACTGTCCCTAACTAAGGACTTGACACTCCTCTTAACTCAGGCCCTGGCACAGTCCCTAACAAAGGCCTGCCACTTCCCCCAACTCTGGCACTGAGAGTGTCCCTAACTACGGCCATCACACTACTCCTAACTCAGGCACTGATGCTATCCCTAACTAAGGCTCTGACACTACTCCCAACACAGGCATTGACACTGTCCCTAACTAAGGCCCTCACACTACTACTTACTTAGGCACTGACACGCTACCTAACTAAGGCCCTGAGACTACTTCTACCTCAGACCCTGACACTGTCCCTAACCAAGGGCCTGATACTACTCCCAACACAGGCACTGACACTCTCCCTAACTAAGGCCTTGACACTACTTTTAACTCATGCCCTGAAGCTGTCCCAAAAGAGACCCTGAGACTATTCCCAACTCAGGCACTGACACTCTCCCTAACTAAGACCCTGACACTACTCCCATCTCAGCCACTGACACTGTCCCTAATGCCCTGACACTACTTCCAACTCAGGCACTGACACTGTCCCTAACTAGGCCCTGACACTACTCCCAACTCAGGCACTGACACTGTCACTAACTAAGGCCCTGACATAACTGCCAACTCCGGCACTGACACTTTCTCTAACTACGGCCCTGAAACTACTCACAACTCAGGCCCTGACACTGTTCCTAACTACCGGTCTCAGACTACTCCTAACTTAGGCCCTGACACTATTCCTAACACAGTCCCTGACACTGTCCCTAACTAAGGTCCTGAGACTATTCCTAACTCAGACCCTGACACTGTCCATAACTTAGGCCATGTCACTACTCCCAACTCAGGCACTGACGCTGTTCCTAACTAAGGGTCTGACACTACTCCAAACTGAGACACTGACACTCTTCCAAATTAAGGCCTTGACACTACTCTTAACTCAGGCCCTGACACTGTCCATAATAAAGACCCTGACAAAAATCCCAACTTAGGCACTGACAATGTCCGTAACTAAGGCCCTGACGCTATTCCCATTTCAGCCACTGACACTGTCCCTAACTATGGCCCTGACACTACTCCCAATGCAAGCACTGGCGCTGTCCCTAACTAAGGCATTGGCACTACTCCCAACTCGCCCTGGCGCTGTCCCTAACTAAGGCTCTGACACTACTCCCAATTCAGGCAATGACAGTGTCCCTAACTGAGGCAATGATACTACTCCCAACTCAAGCACTAAGGCTCTGGATCATTGTGATGACCAGCGCCAAGGAGCATTGTGATGACAAGGGCGTGGAGCATTGTGATGACAGTGGTCATGGAACATTGTGACGATAAGGGCATCGAGCCGAGTTAGGGACAGTCTAGCGGCCTTGGGACTAAATTCAGTGCCTGAATTAGGCACAGCATAAGGTCTTTAGTTAGCATACGAGGTAGGACATTAGCTCGGGACAGGGTTAGGGTAAAGGCTTGGAATCGTGTCAGCAAATGACCTAAGGATAGTGTGAAGACCTTTGTTACTGAGACTCTCAGGGACTTCTTCAGAAGCAGTGTTAGGGCTTCAGGTAGGGACAGCATCAGGGCCTGACTTAGGGAGAGCGACAGGGCCTGAGTGAGGCCTAATGTCAGGCCCTTAGCTGGGGACACTGTCAGGGAATGACTTAGGAGCAGCATCAGTGCCTTTGTTGGATCAGCTTTAGGCTCTTAGGTAAAGACATGACCGGAGCCCTAGTTAGTCACAGCGTCAAGGCCTCAGTTAGGGAAAGCTTCAGGGTCTGAGTTACAGACAGCCTCAGGTCTTCACTTAAAGACAGCCACAGGGCTTTCTTAGGGACAGTGTCAGGACCTTGGTTAGAAATGAGTCAGGATATTAGCTCAGGAGAGTGTCAGGATTTTAGTTTTTGCTGGCAGCAGGGCCTCTATTAAGGACAGATTCCGGGCCTTTGTTAGATTCAGTGTCATGGCCTTAGTTAGGAGTAGTCAGGGCCTTAGTTAGGGAGAGCATGAGGGTTTCAGTTCGCATAAGATGCAGGAGATTATCTCGGGACAGAGTCAGGTTCCAGGCCAGAGATAGTGAAAGGAAATGACCAAGGGATAACGAGAAGACCTTAGTTATTGAGAGCATCAGGGCCTTAGTTAGCAGCAGCGTGAGCGCCTTAATCAGGACCAGCGCCAGGGCTTGATGTATGGACAGCATCAGAGCCTAAGTAAGGTACAGCAACAGGGCCTAAGTGAGGCCTATCTTTAGGGCCTGAGTAAGGGACAGTATCAGGGCATGACTTAGGAGCAGCATAAAGGCCTCTGTAGGATCAGCATTAGGGTCTTCGTTAAAGCTATTATCAGGGCCTCCGTTAGGGATAGCCTCAAGGCCTCACTTAGGGACAGCGTCAGGGCTTACTTTGGGAAAGTTTCAGGACCTTGGTAAGACATGGGTCAGGCTATTAGCTCAGGATAATATCAGGTGTTCAGATATTGACGGCAGCAGGGCCTTAGTTAGAGGCAGTGTCAGGGCCTAAGTTAGGACTAGCATCAGAGCCTTTGTTAGGTACAGTGTCAGTGACTGAGTTAGGTGTAGTGTCAGAGCCTTAGTTAGGGACAGTGTCAGGGCCTGCATTAGGACGAGCCTCCAGGCCTCAGTTAGGGACAGGTTCACGGCCTCGGACCTAAATTCAGGGCCTCATTTAGGGACAGAATCAGGGATTTAGCTAGCATAAGGGAATCTACAGCTGAAAGCAACCTGAACACCACCTCAAGCAGATGCAGAAGTGAACCATGCACGCTCCTATGAAGGAAGATTCCACAGCAGTTGAGTACATTTTGTTTAAAGTTAGTAACACTATAAAAATTATGTTTGGAAGAAAACTATATTCAGAAGATGAAAGAATCTCGTTCTAAAGAATCTCTTTAGCTAATCTCGACATTAGCTAAAGAGAAGGTTAGGTTAAGGTCTAGGGAGAGTGTCAGGAAATGACCTAGGGATAGTGTCAAGACCTTAGTTACTTAGCACATCAGGACCTAATTTAGGAGCAGTGAGTGTCAGGGCTTCGGGTAGGAACAGCGTCAGAGCCTGACTTAGGGAGTGGGACAGGGCCTGAGTGAGGCCTAGCGTCAGGGCCTTAGCTAGAGACAGTGTCAAGGCATGACTTAGGAGCAGCCTAAGAGCCATGGTAGGATCAGCCTCAGGGGCTATGTTAAAGATATTATCAGGGCCTCTGTTAGGGACAGCCTCAAGGCCTCACTTCGAGACAGCATCAGGGCTGCCTTAGGGACAGTTTCAGGACCTTGGTAAGAGATGGGTCAAGAAATTAGCTCAGGATAGTGTCAGGACTTTAGCTATTGACGGCAGCAGGGCCTTAGTTAGGGACAGTGTCAGGCCCTGAATTAGGACGAACATCGAGGCCTTAGGTACGGACAGGGTCACAGCCTCGAGAGTAATTTTAGGCCCTTAGTTAAGGACAGCAGCAGGGCTGTAGTTAGCATAAGAGGCACGACATTTGCTAGGGACAGGCTCAGGTTATGGTCTAGGGAGAGTGTCAGGAAAGGACCTAAGCATAGTGTCAAAACCTTAGTTACTGAGAGTATCAGATCCTTATTTAGAACCAGTGTCAGGGCTTCAGGTAGGGACAGCATCAGAGCCTGACTTAGGCAGAGCGACAGGGCCTGAGTGAGGCCTAGCGTCAGGCCCTTAGCTGAGGACACTGTCAGGGCATGACTTAGGAACAGAATCAGCGCCTCTGTTGGATCAGCCTTAGCGTCTTTGTTACAGATATGATCAGGGCCTGACTTAGTCACAGCTTCAAGGCCTCACTTAGGGAAAGCTTCAGGGCCTGAGTTAGGGACAGCCTCAGTTCTTAACATAGGGACAGCGACAGGGCTTTCTTAGGGACAGTGTCAGGACCTTGGTTAGAAATATGTCAGGATATTAACTCAGGCTAGTGTCCAGTTTTTAGTTATTGCTGACAGCAGGGCCTATATTAGGGGCAAATTCTGAGCCTTACTTCGAGACAGTGTCAGGGCCTGAGTTAGGACTAGCATCAGAGCCCTTGTAAAGTACAGTGTCAGGGACTGAGTTAGGTGTAGTGTCAGGGCTTTAGTTAGGGACAGTGTCAGCGCCTCAGTTAGGATGAGCCTCCAACCTCAGTTAGGGACAGCTTGACGGCCTCGGGACTAATTTCAGGCTCTTAGTTCGAGACAGCATCAGGGATTTAGTTAGCATAAGAGGCTCGACAATAGCTAAAGACAAGTTTAGGTTAAGATCTAGGGATAGTGTCAGGAAATGACCTAGGGAGAGTGGCAAGACCATAGCTAATTAGAGCATCAGTGCCTAATTTAGGCCCAGTGTCAGGGCTTCAGGTAGGGACAGAGTCTTAGCCTGACTTAGGGAGAGCGACAGGGCCTGAGTGATGCCTAGAGTCAGGGCCTTAGCTATGGACAGCGTCAGGGCATGACATAGGATCAACATAAGGGTCTCTGTAAGATCAGCATTAGAGTTTCGTTCAAGACATTATCAGGACCTCTGTGAGGGACAGCCTCAGGGCCTCACTTAGGGACAGTGTCAGGGCTAACTTTGGGAGAGTTTCAGGACCTTGGTAAGACATGGGTCAGGGTATTAGCTCAGGATAATGTCAGGACTTTAGATATTGATGGTAGCAGCGCCTACGTTAGGGAAAGTTTCAAGGCGTTAGTTAGGAGTAGCGGGCCTCTGATAGGTCCAGTGTCAGATCCTCAGTTAGCAATAGTGTTAGGGCCTTAGTTAGGGACAGTGTCAGGGCCGGATGTAGGGCGAGCATCTAGGCCTTCGTTCGGGACAGGTTCATGGTCTTGGGACTAAATTCCGTGCCTGAGGTAGGCACAGCCTAAGGGCTTCAGTTAGCATAAGAGGCAGGACATTAGCTAGTGACCGTGTCAGTTTAACATCTAGGGAAAGTGTCAGGAAATGACCTAAGGATAGTGTGAAGACCTTTGTTACGGAGACTCTCAGGGCCTTATTCAGAACCAGTGTTAGGGGTTCAGGTAGGGACAGCATCAGAGCCTGACTTAGGGAGAGCGATAGGGTCTGAGTGAGGCCTAGCATCAGACACTTAGTGGGGGACACTATCGGGGCATGACTTAGGAGCAGCATCAGGGCCTCTGTTGGATCAGCCTTAGGGTCTTAGTTAAAGTCATGATCAGGGTCTGAGTTAGTCACAGCATCAAGGCCTGAGTTAGTTAGGGAAAGCTTCAGGGCCTCACTTAGGGACAGCGTCAGGGCTTACTTTGGGACAGTTTCAGGACCTTGGTAAGACATGGGTCAGGTTATTAGCTCCGGATAATGTCAGGACTTTCGATGTTGATGGCAGCAGGCCTTGGTTAGAGACAGTGTCAGGCCCTGAGTTACGACTAGCATCAGAGCCTTTGTTAGATACAATGTACGGGACTGAATTAGGAGTAGAGTCAGGGCCTTAGTTAGTGACAGTGTCAGGGCCTGACTTAGGGAGAGCGACAGGGCCTGAGTGAGGCTTAGCATCAGGCCCTTAGCTGGGCACACTGTCAGGGCATGACTTTGGAGCAGCATCAGCGTCTTTGCTGGATCAGCATTAAGGTCTTCGTTAGGTACATGATCAGGGCCTGAATTAGTCACAGCTTCAAGGCTTCAGTTAAGGAAAGCTTCAGGGCCTGAGTTAGGGACAGCCTCAGGTCTTCACTTAGGGACAGCGTCAGGGCTTACTTTGGGACAGTTTCAGGACCTTGGAAAGACATAGGTCAGGATAGTAGCTCAGGATAATGGCAGGACTTTTGATAGTGATGGCAGCAGGGCCTTAGTTACAGACGGTTTCAGGGCCTGAGTTAGGCCGAGCATCAGAGACTTTGTTAGGTACAGTGGAAGGGACTGAGTTAGGAGTAGTGTCAGGGCCTTGCTTAGGGACAGTGTCAGGGTCTGATTTAGGTGTACTGTCTGAGACCTAGTTAGGGACAGTGCTAGGGCCTGAGTTAGGATTAGTGTCAAGGCCTTATTGAGGACCAATTTCAGGGCTTTAGTTTGGACTAGCAACAAAGCCTTTGTTAGGTAGCATGTCGGGGCCTCAGTTAGGTGTAGTGTCAGGGCCATTGTTAGGGACAGTATCAGAGCCTGACTTAGGAGAAGTTCAGGGCCTTAGCCAGGGAAAGTGTCAGGGCCTTAGTTAGGGACATTATCAGGGCCTGAATTAGCAGTAGTGTCAAAAGTCCTTAGTGAGGAGAGTAAGGAGTAAGTCAGGACTCAGGCCCTGACACTGTTCTTAAATAAGGCCCTGACATTACCTGTAACACAGGTCCTGATCTGATTCCTATCATAGGCGCTGATGTTGGACTTAACTAAGGCCCTGACACTGGTCCTAACTAAAGCTGTGACACTACTCTTAACTCAGGCCCTGACACTGTCCCTAACAAAGCCTCTGACACTACTCCTAAATCAGGCACTGACACTGTCCCTAACTAAGGCCCTGACATACACCTAACTCAGGCCCTGACACTGTCTCTAACTAAGGCCCTGATACTACTCCAAACTCAGCACTGACACTGTCACTAACTAAGGCCCTGACACTATTCATAGCTCACGCCCTAACACAACTCCGAAATCATGCCCTGACAATGTCCCTAACTAAGGCCCTGACACTATTCCTAACTCAGGCGCTGACACAATACTTAAGGAAGGCCCTGACATTACTCCCAACTCAGGCCCTGAAAAGGTCCCTAACTAAGGCCGACACAACTCCTAACTCAGGCACTAACACTGTCCCTAAATAAGGCCCTGAAACTATTCCTAACTGAGGCGCTGATACAATACCTAACGAAGGCACTGATGCTACTCCTAACTAAGGCCCTGACACTACTCCTATCTCAAGCAATGACACTGTCCCTAACTTAGGCCCTGACTCTACTCCTGACTCAGGCACTGACACTGGCCCTACCTTAGGCCCTGACACTACTCCTAACTAAGCAACTGACACTGTCCCTAACTAAGGCCCGGATACTACTCCTTACTCAGGCACTGACAATATCACTAACTAAGGCCGTGACACTACTCCCAAAATAGGCACTGAGACTGTCCCGAAATATGCCCTGACAGTACTCCGAACTCAGGCACTGACACTGTCCTTAACTAAGGCCCTGATACTACTTCCACCTCAGGCACTGACACTCTCCCTAAGTAAGCCCTGACATTACTCCCAATTCCGGCATTGACACTTTCGCTTACTAAGGCCCTGAAACTACTCACAACTCAGGCCCTTACACTGTTACTAACTACCGGTCTCAGACTACTCCTAACTCAGGCCCTGGCACTGTCCGTAACTTAGGCTCTGGCACTATTCCTAACTCAGACACTGACGCTGTCCCTTAACTAAGGGTCTGACACTCCTCCCAACTCAGACAGTGACACTCTATCAATTTAAGGCCTTGACACTACTCTTAACTCAGGCCCTGACACAGTCCATAATAAAGACCCTGAAACTAATCCCAACTCAGGCCCTGGCACTGTCCGTAACTAAGGGCCTGACACTACTTCCATCTCAGCAACTGACACCATCCCTAACTATGGCCCTGACACTATTCCCAACTCAGGCACTGACACTGTCACTAAATAAGGCCATTACACTTCTCTTAACTCAACAACTGGCACTCTCCGTAACTAAGGCTTTGACACAATACTTAACTCATGCCCTGACACTGTCCTTAACTAAGACCCTGAGAGTACTCCCAACTCAGTCACTGACACTGTTCCTAACTACGGCCCAGAGACTACTCCCAATTCAGGCCCTGACACTGTCCCTAACTAAGGCACTGATATTACTCCCAACTCAGGCACTGACACTGTCCCTAACTAAGGCCCTGACACTACTCCCAACTCAGGCACTGACACTGTCCCTAACTAAGGCCCTGACACGACTCCCATCTCAGCCACTGACACTGTCCCTAAGGCCCTGACACTACCTCCAACTCAGGCACTGACACTATCCCTAACTACAGCCCTGACACTTCTCCTAACTCAGGCACTTACTAATGTCCTGACACAACTCCCAACTCAGGCACTGACATTGTTCCTAACAAAGGCCCTGACACTAATCCCAACATAGGCACTGAGACTGTCCCGAAATACGCCCTGACAGTACTCCCAACTCAGGCACTGACACTGTCCCTAACTAAGGCCCTGACACTACTCCCAAACTAGGCACTGACATTGTCCCTAACTAAGGCCCTGACATTACTCTCAACTCAGGCACTAACACTGTCCCTAACTAAGGACTTGACACTCCTCTTAACTCAGGCCCTGGCACAGTCCCTAACAAAGGCCTGCCACTTCCCCCAACTCTGGCACTGAGAGTGTCCCTAACTACGGCCATCACACTACTCCTAACTCAGGCACTGATGCTATCCCTAACTAAGGCTCTGACACTACTCCCAACACAGGCATTGACACTGTCCCTAACTAAGGCCCTCACACTACTACTTACTTAGGCACTGACACGCTACCTAACTAAGGCCCTGAGACTACTTCTACCTCAGACCCTGACACTGTCCCTAACCAAGGGCCTGATACTACTCCCAACACAGGCACTGACACTCTCCCTAACTAAGGCCTTGACACTACTTTTAACTCATGCCCTGAAGCTGTCCCAAAAGAGACCCTGAGACTATTCCCAACTCAGGCACTGACACTCTCCCTAACTAAGACCCTGACACTACTCCCATCTCAGCCACTGACACTGTCCCTAATGCCCTGACACTACTTCCAACTCAGGCACTGACACTGTCCCTAACTAGGCCCTGACACTACTCCCAACTCAGGCACTGACACTGTCACTAACTAAGGCCCTGACATAACTGCCAACTCCGGCACTGACACTTTCTCTAACTACGGCCCTGAAACTACTCACAACTCAGGCCCTGACACTGTTCCTAACTACCGGTCTCAGACTACTCCTAACTTAGGCCCTGACACTATTCCTAACACAGTCCCTGACACTGTCCCTAACTAAGGTCCTGAGACTATTCCTAACTCAGACCCTGACACTGTCCATAACTTAGGCCATGTCACTACTCCCAACTCAGGCACTGACGCTGTTCCTAACTAAGGGTCTGACACTACTCCAAACTGAGACACTGACACTCTTCCAAATTAAGGCCTTGACACTACTCTTAACTCAGGCCCTGACACTGTCCATAATAAAGACCCTGACAAAAATCCCAACTTAGGCACTGACAATGTCCGTAACTAAGGCCCTGACGCTATTCCCATTTCAGCCACTGACACTGTCCCTAACTATGGCCCTGACACTACTCCCAATGCAAGCACTGGCGCTGTCCCTAACTAAGGCATTGGCACTACTCCCAACTCGCCCTGGCGCTGTCCCTAACTAAGGCTCTGACACTACTCCCAATTCAGGCAATGACAGTGTCCCTAACTGAGGCAATGATACTACTCCCAACTCAAGCACTAAGGCTCTGGATCATTGTGATGACCAGCGCCAAGGAGCATTGTGATGACAAGGGCGTGGAGCATTGTGATGACAGTGGTCATGGAACATTGTGACGATAAGGGCATCGAGCCGAGTTAGGGACAGTCTAGCGGCCTTGGGACTAAATTCAGTGCCTGAATTAGGCACAGCATAAGGTCTTTAGTTAGCATACGAGGTAGGACATTAGCTCGGGACAGGGTTAGGGTAAAGGCTTGGAATCGTGTCAGCAAATGACCTAAGGATAGTGTGAAGACCTTTGTTACTGAGACTCTCAGGGACTTCTTCAGAAGCAGTGTTAGGGCTTCAGGTAGGGACAGCATCAGGGCCTGACTTAGGGAGAGCGACAGGGCCTGAGTGAGGCCTAATGTCAGGCCCTTAGCTGGGGACACTGTCAGGGAATGACTTAGGAGCAGCATCAGTGCCTTTGTTGGATCAGCTTTAGGCTCTTAGGTAAAGACATGACCGGAGCCCTAGTTAGTCACAGCGTCAAGGCCTCAGTTAGGGAAAGCTTCAGGGTCTGAGTTACAGACAGCCTCAGGTCTTCACTTAAAGACAGCCACAGGGCTTTCTTAGGGACAGTGTCAGGACCTTGGTTAGAAATGAGTCAGGATATTAGCTCAGGAGAGTGTCAGGATTTTAGTTTTTGCTGGCAGCAGGGCCTCTATTAAGGACAGATTCCGGGCCTTTGTTAGATTCAGTGTCATGGCCTTAGTTAGGAGTAGTCAGGGCCTTAGTTAGGGAGAGCATGAGGGTTTCAGTTCGCATAAGATGCAGGAGATTATCTCGGGACAGAGTCAGGTTCCAGGCCAGAGATAGTGAAAGGAAATGACCAAGGGATAACGAGAAGACCTTAGTTATTGAGAGCTTCAGGGCCTTAGTTAGCAGCAGCGTGAGCGCCTTAATCAGGACCAGCGCCAGGGCTTGATGTATGGACAGCATCAGAGCCTAAGTAAGGTACAGCAACAGGGCCTAAGTGAGGCCTATCTTTAGGGCCTGAGTAAGGGACAGTATCAGGGCATGACTTAGGAGCAGCATAAAGGCCTCTGTAGGATCAGCATTAGGGTCTTCGTTAAAGCTATTATCAGGGCCTCCGTTAGGGATAGCCTCAAGGCCTCACTTAGGGACAGCGTCAGGGCTTACTTTGGGAAAGTTTCAGGACCTTGGTAAGACATGGGTCAGGCTATTAGCTCAGGATAATATCAGGTGTTCAGATATTGACGGCAGCAGGGCCTTAGTTAGAGGCAGTGTCAGGGCCTAAGTTAGGACTAGCATCAGAGCCTTTGTTAGGTACAGTGTCAGTGACTGAGTTAGGTGTAGTGTCAGAGCCTTAGTTAGGGACAGTGTCAGGGCCTGCATTAGGACGAGCCTCCAGGCCTCAGTTAGGGACAGGTTCACGGCCTCGGACCTAAATTCAGGGCCTCATTTAGGGACAGAATCAGGGATTTAGCTAGCATAAGGGAATCTACAGCTGAAAGCAACCTGAACACCACCTCAAGCAGATGCAGAAGTGAACCATGCACGCTCCTATGAAGGAATATTCCACAGCAGTTGAGTACATGTTGTTTAAAGTTAGTAACACTATAAAAATTATGTTTGGAAGAAAACTATATTCAGAAGATGAAAGAATCTCGTTCTAAAGAATCTCTTTAGCTAATCTCGACATTAGCTAAAGAGAAGGTTAGGTTAAGGTCTAGGGAGAGTGTCAGGAAATGACCTAGGGATAGTGTCAAGACCTTAGTTACTTAGCACATCAGGACCTAATTTAGGAGCAGTGAGTGTCAGGGCTTCGGGTAGGAACAGCGTCAGAGCCTGACTTAGGGAGTGGGACAGGGCCTGAGTGAGGCCTAGCGTCAGGGCCTTAGCTAGAGACAGTGTCAAGGCATGACTTAGGAGCAGCCTAAGAGCCATGGTAGGATCAGCCTCAGGGGCTATGTTAAAGATATTATCAGGGCCTCTGTTAGGGACAGCCTCAAGGCCTCACTTCGAGACAGCATCAGGGCTGCCTTAGGGACAGTTTCAGGACCTTGGTAAGAGATGGGTCAAGAAATTAGCTCAGGATAGTGTCAGGACTTTAGCTATTGACGGCAGCAGGGCCTTAGTTAGGGACAGTGTCAGGCCCTGAATTAGGACGAACATCGAGGCCTTAGGTACGGACAGGGTCACAGCCTCGAGAGTAATTTTAGGCCCTTAGTTAAGGACAGCAGCAGGGCTGTAGTTAGCATAAGAGGCACGACATTTGCTAGGGACAGGCTCAGGTTATGGTCTAGGGAGAGTGTCAGGAAAGGACCTAAGCATAGTGTCAAAACCTTAGTTACTGAGAGTATCAGATCCTTATTTAGAACCAGTGTCAGGGCTTCAGGTAGGGACAGCATCAGAGCCTGACTTAGGCAGAGCGACAGGGCCTGAGTGAGGCCTAGCGTCAGGCCCTTAGCTGAGGACACTGTCAGGGCATGACTTAGGAACAGAATCAGCGCCTCTGTTGGATCAGCCTTAGCGTCTTTGTTACAGATATGATCAGGGCCTGACTTAGTCACAGCTTCAAGGCCTCACTTAGGGAAAGCTTCAGGGCCTGAGTTAGGGACAGCCTCAGTTCTTAACATAGGGACAGCGACAGGGCTTTCTTAGGGACAGTGTCAGGACCTTGGTTAGAAATATGTCAGGATATTAACTCAGGCTAGTGTCCAGTTTTTAGTTATTGCTGACAGCAGGGCCTATATTAGGGGCAAATTCTGAGCCTTACTTCGAGACAGTGTCAGGGCCTGAGTTAGGACTAGCATCAGAGCCCTTGTAAAGTACAGTGTCAGGGACTGAGTTAGGTGTAGTGTCAGGGCTTTAGTTAGGGACAGTGTCAGCGCCTCAGTTAGGATGAGCCTCCAACCTCAGTTAGGGACAGCTTGACGGCCTCGGGACTAATTTCAGGCTCTTAGTTCGAGACAGCATCAGGGATTTAGTTAGCATAAGAGGCTCGACAATAGCTAAAGACAAGTTTAGGTTAAGATCTAGGGATAGTGTCAGGAAATGACCTAGGGAGAGTGGCAAGACCATAGCTAATTAGAGCATCAGTGCCTAATTTAGGCCCAGTGTCAGGGCTTCAGGTAGGGACAGAGTCTTAGCCTGACTTAGGGAGAGCGACAGGGCCTGAGTGATGCCTAGAGTCAGGGCCTTAGCTATGGACAGCGTCAGGGCATGACATAGGATCAACATAAGGGTCTCTGTAAGATCAGCATTAGAGTTTCGTTCAAGACATTATCAGGACCTCTGTGAGGGACAGCCTCAGGGCCTCACTTAGGGACAGTGTCAGGGCTAACTTTGGGAGAGTTTCAGGACCTTGGTAAGACATGGGTCAGGGTATTAGCTCAGGATAATGTCAGGACTTTAGATATTGATGGTAGCAGCGCCTACGTTAGGGAAAGTTTCAAGGCGTTAGTTAGGAGTAGCGGGCCTCTGATAGGTCCAGTGTCAGATCCTCAGTTAGCAATAGTGTTAGGGCCTTAGTTAGGGACAGTGTCAGGGCCGGATGTAGGGCGAGCATCTAGGCCTTCGTTCGGGACAGGTTCATGGTCTTGGGACTAAATTCCGTGCCTGAGGTAGGCACAGCCTAAGGGCTTCAGTTAGCATAAGAGGCAGGACATTAGCTAGTGACCGTGTCAGTTTAACATCTAGGGAAAGTGTCAGGAAATGACCTAAGGATAGTGTGAAGACCTTTGTTACGGAGACTCTCAGGGCCTTATTCAGAACCAGTGTTAGGGGTTCAGGTAGGGACAGCATCAGAGCCTGACTTAGGGAGAGCGATAGGGTCTGAGTGAGGCCTAGCATCAGACACTTAGTGGGGGACACTATCGGGGCATGACTTAGGAGCAGCATCAGGGCCTCTGTTGGATCAGCCTTAGGGTCTTAGTTAAAGTCATGATCAGGGTCTGAGTTAGTCACAGCATCAAGGCCTGAGTTAGTTAGGGAAAGCTTCAGGGCCTCACTTAGGGACAGCGTCAGGGCTTACTTTGGGACAGTTTCAGGACCTTGGTAAGACATGGGTCAGGTTATTAGCTCCGGATAATGTCAGGACTTTCGATGTTGATGGCAGCAGGCCTTGGTTAGAGACAGTGTCAGGCCCTGAGTTACGACTAGCATCAGAGCCTTTGTTAGATACAATGTACGGGACTGAATTAGGAGTAGAGTCAGGGCCTTAGTTAGTGACAGTGTCAGGGCCTGACTTAGGGAGAGCGACAGGGCCTGAGTGAGGCTTAGCATCAGGCCCTTAGCTGGGCACACTGTCAGGGCATGACTTTGGAGCAGCATCAGCGTCTTTGCTGGATCAGCATTAAGGTCTTCGTTAGGTACATGATCAGGGCCTGAATTAGTCACAGCTTCAAGGCTTCAGTTAAGGAAAGCTTCAGGGCCTGAGTTAGGGACAGCCTCAGGTCTTCACTTAGGGACAGCGTCAGGGCTTACTTTGGGACAGTTTCAGGACCTTGGAAAGACATAGGTCAGGATAGTAGCTCAGGATAATGGCAGGACTTTTGATAGTGATGGCAGCAGGGCCTTAGTTACAGACGGTTTCAGGGCCTGAGTTAGGCCGAGCATCAGAGACTTTGTTAGGTACAGTGGAAGGGACTGAGTTAGGAGTAGTGTCAGGGCCTTGCTTAGGGACAGTGTCAGGGTCTGATTTAGGTGTACTGTCTGAGACCTAGTTAGGGACAGTGCTAGGGCCTGAGTTAGGATTAGTGTCAAGGCCTTATTGAGGACCAATTTCAGGGCTTTAGTTTGGACTAGCAACAAAGCCTTTGTTAGGTAGCATGTCGGGGCCTCAGTTAGGTGTAGTGTCAGGGCCATTGTTAGGGACAGTATCAGAGCCTGACTTAGGAGAAGTTCAGGGCCTTAGCCAGGGAAAGTGTCAGGGCCTTAGTTAGGGACATTATCAGGGCCTGAATTAGCAGTAGTGTCAAAAGTCCTTAGTGAGGAGAGTAAGGAGTAAGTCAGGACTCAGGCCCTGACACTGTTCTTAAATAAGGCCCTGACATTACCTGTAACACAGGTCCTGATCTGATTCCTATCATAGGCGCTGATGTTGGACTTAACTAAGGCCCTGACACTGGTCCTAACTAAAGCTGTGACACTACTCTTAACTCAGGCCCTGACAATGTCCCTAACAAAGCCTCTGACACTACTCCTAAATCAGGCACTGACACTGTCCCTAACTAAGGCCCTGACATACACCTAACTCAGGCCCTGACACTGTCTCTAACTAAGGCCCTGATACTACTCCAAACTCAGCACTGACACTGTCACTAACTAAGGCCCTGACACTATTCATAGCTCACGCCCTAACACAACTCCGAAATCATGCCCTGACAATGTCCCTAACTAAGGCCCTGACACTATTCCTAACTCAGGCGCTGACACAATACTTAAGGAAGGCCCTGACATTACTCCCAACTCAGGCCCTGAAAAGGTCCCTAACTAAGGCCGACACAACTCCTAACTCAGGCACTAACACTGTCCCTAAATAAGGCCCTGAAACTATTCCTAACTGAGGCGCTGATACAATACCTAACGAAGGCACTGATGCTACTCCTAACTAAGGCCCTGACACTACTCCTATCTCAAGCAATGACACTGTCCCTAACTTAGGCCCTGACTCTACTCCTGACTCAGGCACTGACACTGGCCCTACCTTAGGCCCTGACACTACTCCTAACTAAGCAACTGACACTGTCCCTAACTAAGGCCCGGATACTACTCCTTACTCAGGCACTGACAATATCACTAACTAAGGCCGTGACACTACTCCCAAAATAGGCACTGAGACTGTCCCGAAATATGCCCTGACAGTACTCCGAACTCAGGCACTGACACTGTCCTTAACTAAGGCCCTGATACTACTTCCACCTCAGGCACTGACACTCTCCCTAAGTAAGCCCTGACATTACTCCCAATTCCGGCATTGACACTTTCGCTTACTAAGGCCCTGAAACTACTCACAACTCAGGCCCTTACACTGTTACTAACTACCGGTCTCAGACTACTCCTAACTCAGGCCCTGGCACTGTCCGTAACTTAGGCTCTGGCACTATTCCTAACTCAGACACTGACGCTGTCCCTTAACTAAGGGTCTGACACTCCTCCCAACTCAGACAGTGACACTCTATCAATTTAAGGCCTTGACACTACTCTTAACTCAGGCCCTGACACAGTCCATAATAAAGACCCTGAAACTAATCCCAACTCAGGCCCTGGCACTGTCCGTAACTAAGGGCCTGACACTACTTCCATCTCAGCAACTGACACCATCCCTAACTATGGCCCTGACACTATTCCCAACTCAGGCACTGACACTGTCACTAAATAAGGCCATTACACTTCTCTTAACTCAACAACTGGCACTCTCCGTAACTAAGGCTTTGACACAATACTTAACTCATGCCCTGACACTGTCCTTAACTAAGACCCTGAGAGTACTCCCAACTCAGTCACTGACACTGTTCCTAACTACGGCCCAGAGACTACTCCCAATTCAGGCCCTGACACTGTCCCTAACTAAGGCACTGATATTACTCCCAACTCAGGCACTGACACTGTCCCTAACTAAGGCCCTGACACGACTCCCATCTCAGCCACTGACACTGTCCCTAACTACAGCCCTGACACTTCTCCTAACTCAGGCACTTACTAATGTCCTGACACAACTCCCAACTCAGGCACTGACATTGTTCCTAACAAAGGCCCTGACACTAATCCCAACATAGGCACTGAGACTGTCCCGAAATACGCCCTGACAGTACTCCCAACTCAGGCAATGACACTGTCCCTAACTAAGGCCCTGACACTACTCCCAAACTAGGCACTGACATTGTCCCTAACTAAGGCCCTGACATTACTCTCAACTCAGGCACTAACACTGTCCCTAACTAAGGACTTGACACTCCTCTTAACTCAGGCCCTGGCACAGTCCCTAACAAAGGCCTGCCACTTCCCCCAACTCTGGCACTGAGAGTGTCCCTAACTACGGCCATCACACTACTCCTAACTCAGACACTGATGCTATCCCTAACTAAGGCTCTGACACTACTCCCAACACAGGCATTGACACTGTCCCTAACTAAGGCCCTCACACTACTACTTACTTAGGCACTGACACGCTACCTAACTAAGGCCCTGAGACTACTTCTACCTCAGACCCTGACACTGTCCCTAACCAAGGGCCTGATACTACTCCCAACACAGGCACTGACACTCTCCCTAACTAAGGCCTTGACACTACTTTTAACTCATGCCCTGAAGCTGTCCCAAAAGAGACCCTGAGACTATTCCCAACTCAGGCACTGACACTCTCCCTAACTAAGACCCTGACACTACTCCCATCTCAGCCACTGACACTGTCCCTAATGCCCTGACACTACTTCCAACTCAGGCACTGACACTGTCCCTAACTAGGCCCTGACACTACTCCCAACTCAGGCACTGACACTGTCACTAACTAAGGCCCTGACATAACTGCCAACTCCGGCACTGACACTTTCTCTAACTACGGCCCTGAAACTACTCACAACTCAGGCCCTGACACTGTTCCTAACTACCGGTCTCAGACTACTCCTAACTTAGGCCCTGACACTATTCCTAACACAGTCCCTGACACTGTCCCTAACTAAGGTCCTGAGACGATTCCTAACTCAGACCCTGACACTGTCCATAACTTAGGCCATGTCACTACTCCCAACTCAGGCACTGACGCTGTTCCTAACTAAGGGTCTGACACTACTCCAAACTGAGACACTGACACTCTTCCAAATTAAGGCCTTGACACTACTCTTACCTCAGGCCCTGACACTGTCCATAATAAAGACCCTGACAAAAATCCCAACTTAGGCACTGACAATGTCCCTAACTATGGCCCTGACACTACTCCCAATGCAAGCACTGGCGCTGTCCCTGACTAAGGCATTGGCACTACTCCCAACTCGCCCTGGCGCTGTCCCTAACTAAGGCTCTGACACTACTCCCAATTCAGGCAATGACAGTGTCCCTAACTGAGGCAATGATACTACTCCCAACTCAAGCACTAAGGCTCTGGATCATTGTGATGACCAGCGCCAAGGAGCATTGTGATGACAAGGGCGTGGAGCATTGTGATGACAGTGGTCATGGAACATTGTGACGATAAGGGCATCGAGCCGAGTTAGGGACAGTCTAGCGGCCTTGGGACTAAATTCAGTGCCTGAATTAGGCACAGCATAAGGTCTTTAGTTAGCATACGAGGTAGGACATTAGCTCGGGACAGGGTTAGGGTAAAGGCTTGGAATCGTGTCAGCAAATGACCTAAGGATAGTGTGAAGACCTTTGTTACTGAGACTCTCAGGGACTTCTTCAGAAGCAGTGTTAGGGCTTCAGGTAGGGACAGCATCAGGGCCTGACTTAGGGAGAGCGACAGGGCCTGAGTGAGGCCTAATGTCAGGCCCTTAGCTGGGGACACTGTCAGGGAATGACTTAGGAGCAGCATCAGTGCCTTTGTTGGATCAGCTTTAGGCTCTTAGGTAAAGACATGACCGGAGCCCTAGTTAGTCACAGCGTCAAGGCCTCAGTTAGGGAAAGCTTCAGGGTCTGAGTTACAGACAGCCTCAGGTCTTCACTTAAAGACAGCCACAGGGCTTTCTTAGGGACAGTGTCAGGACCTTGGTTAGAAATGAGTCAGGATATTAGCTCAGGAGAGTGTCAGGATTTTAGTTTTTGCTGGCAGCAGGGCCTCTATTAAGGACAGATTCTGGGCCTTTGTTAGATTCAGTGTCATGGCCTTAGTTAGGAGTAGTCAGGGCCTTAGTTAGGGAGAGCATGAGGGTTTCAGTTCGCATAAGATGCAGGAGATTATCTCGGGACAGAGTCAGGTTCCAGGCCAGAGATAGTGAAAGGAAATGACCAAGGGATAACGAGAAGACCTTAGTTATTGAGAGCATCAGGGCCTTAGTTAGCAGCAGCGTGAGCACCTTAATCAGGACCAGCGCCAGGGCTTGATGTATGGACAGCATCAGAGCCTAAGTAAGGTACAGCAACAGGGCCTAAGTGAGGCCTATCTTTAGGGCCTGAGTAAGGGACAGTATCAGGGCATGACTTAGGAGCAGCATAAAGGCCTCTGTAGGATCAGCATTAGGGTCTTCGTTAAAGCTATTATCAGGGCCTCCGTTAGGGATAGCCTCAAGGCCTCACTTAGGGACAGCGTCAGGGCTTACTTTGGGAAAGTTTCAGGACCTTGGTAAGACATGGGTCAGGCTATTAGCTCAGGATAATATCAGGTGTTCAGATATTGACGGCAGCAGGGCCTTAGTTAGAGGCAGTGTCAGGGCCTAAGTTAGGACTAGCATCAGAGCCTTTGTTAGGTACAGTGTCAGTGACTGAGTTAGGTGTAGTGTCAGAGCCTTAGTTAGGGACAGTGTCAGGGCCTGCATTAGGACGAGCCTCCAGGCCTCAGTTAGGGACAGGTTCACGGCCTCGGACCTAAATTCAGGGCCTCATTTAGGGACAGAATCAGGGATTTAGCTAGCATAAGGGAATCTACAGCTGAAAGCAACCTGAACACCACCTCAAGCAGATGCAGAAGTGAACCATGCACGCTCCTATGAAGGAAGATTCCACAGCAGTTGAGTACATTTTGTTTAAAGTTAGTAACACTATAAAAGTTAGGTTTGGAAGAAAACTATATTCAGAAGATGAAAGAATCTCGTTCTAAAGAATCTCTTTAGCTAATCTCGACATTAGCTAAAGAGAAGGTTAGGTTAAGGTCTAGGGAGAGTGTCAGGAAATGACCTAGGGATAGTGTCAAGACGTTAGTTACTTAGCACATCAGGACCTAATTTAGGAGCAGTGAGTGTCAGGGCTTCGGGTAGGAACAGCGTCAGAGCCTGACTTAGGGAGTGGGACAGGGCCTGAGTGAGGCCTAGCGTCAGGGCCTTAGCTAGAGACAGTGTCAAGGCATGACTTAGGAGCAGCCTAAGAGCCATGGTAGGATCAGCCTCAGGGGCTATGTTAAAGATATTATCAGGGCCTCTGTTAGGGACAGCCTCAAGGCCTCACTTCGAGACAGCATCAGGGCTGCCTTAGGGACAGTTTCAGGACCTTGGTAAGAGATGGGTCAAGAAATTAGCTCAGGATAGTGTCAGGACTTTAGCTATTGACGGCAGCAGGGCCTTAGTTAGGGACAGTGTGAGGCCCTGAATTAGGACGAACATCGAGGCCTTAGGTACGGACAGGGTCACAGCCTCGAGAGTAATTTTAGGCCCTTAGTTAAGGACAGCAGCAGGGCTGTAGTTAGCATAAGAGGCACGACATTTGCTAGGGACAGGCTCAGGTTATGGTCTAGGGAGAGTGTCAGGAAAGGACCTAAGCATAGTGTCAAAACCTTAGTTACTGAGAGTATCAGATCCTTATTTAGAACCAGTGTCAGGGCTTCAGGTAGGGACAGCATCAGAGCCTGACTTAGGCAGAGCGACAGGGCCTGAGTGAGGCCTAGCGTCAGGCCCTTAGCTGAGGACACTGTCAGGGCATGACTTAGGAACAGAATCAGCGCCTCTGTTGGATCAGCCTTAGCGTCTTTGTTACAGATATGATCAGGGCCTGACTTAGTCACAGCTTCAAGGCCTCACTTAGGGAAAGCTTCAGGGCCTGAGTTAGGGACAGCCTCAGTTCTTAACATAGGGACAGCGACAGGGCTTTCTTAGGGACAGTGTCAGGACCTTGGTTAGAAATATGTCAGGATATTAACTCAGGCTAGTGTCCAGTTTTTAGTTATTGCTGACAGCAGGGCCTATATTAGGGGCAAATTCTGAGCCTTACTTCGAGACAGTGTCAGGGCCTGAGTTAGGACTAGCATCAGAGCCCTTGTAAAGTACAGTGTCAGGGACTGAGTTAGGTGTAGTGTCAGGGCTTTAGTTAGGGACAGTGTCAGCGCCTCAGTTAGGATGAGCCTCCAACCTCAGTTAGGGACAGCTTGACGGCCTCGGGACTAATTTCAGGCTCTTAGTTCGAGACAGCATCAGGGATTTAGTTAGCATAAGAGGCTCGACAATAGCTAAAGACAAGTTTAGGTTAAGATCTAGGGAGAGTGTCAGGAAATGACCTAGGGAGAGTGGCAAGACCATAGCTAATTAGAGCATCAGTGCCTAATTTAGGCCCAGTGTCAGGGCTTCAGGTAGGGACAGAGTCTTAGCCTGACTTAGGGAGAGCGACAGGGCCTGAGTGATGCCTAGAGTCAGGGCCTTAGCTATGGACAGCGTCAGGGCATGACATAGGATCAACATAAGGGTCTCTGTAAGATCAGCATTAGAGTTTCGTTCAAGACATTATCAGGACCTCTGTGAGGGACAGCCTCAGGGCCTCACTTAGGGACAGTGTCAGGGCTAACTTTGGGAGAGTTTCAGGACCTTGGTAAGACATGGGTCAGGGTATTAGCTCAGGATAATGTCAGGACTTTAGATATTGATGGTAGCAGCGCCTACGTTAGGGAAAGTTTCAAGGCGTTAGTTAGGAGTAGCGGGCCTCTGATAGGTCCAGTGTCAGATCCTCAGTTAGCAATAGTGTTAGGGCCTTAGTTAGGG
Organism: Balaenoptera acutorostrata; assembly: GCF_949987535.1. Lineage (NCBI taxonomy): Eukaryota > Metazoa > Chordata > Mammalia > Artiodactyla > Balaenopteridae > Balaenoptera > Balaenoptera acutorostrata. The sequence goes on from NW_026646170.1 coordinate 503,310, forward strand.
ACAGTGTCAGGGCCGGATGTAGGGCGAGCATCTAGGCCTTCGTTCGGGACAGGTTCATGGTCTTGGGACTAAATTCCGTGCCTGAGGTAGGCACAGCCTAAGGGCTTCAGTTAGCATAAGAGGCAGGACATTAGCTAGTGACCGTGTCAGTTTAACATCTAGGGAAAGTGTCAGGAAATGACCTAAGGATAGTGTGAAGACCTTTGTTACGGAGACTCTCAGGGCCTTATTCAGAACCAGTGTTAGGGGTTCAGGTAGGGACAGCATCAGAGCCTGACTTAGGGAGAGCGATAGGGTCTGAGTGAGGCCTAGCATCAGACACTTAGTGGGGGACACTATCGGGGCATGACTTAGGAGCAGCATCAGGGCCTCTGTTGGATCAGCCTTAGGGTCTTAGTTAAAGTCATGATCAGGGTCTGAGTTAGTCACAGCATCAAGGCCTGAGTTAGTTAGGGAAAGCTTCAGGGCCTCACTTAGGGACAGCGTCAGGGCTTACTTTGGGACAGTTTCAGGACCTTGGTAAGACATGGGTCAGGTTATTAGCTCCGGATAATGTCAGGACTTTCGATGTTGATGGCAGCAGGCCTTGGTTAGAGACAGTGTCAGGCCCTGAGTTACGACTAGCATCAGAGCCTTTGTTAGATACAATGTACGGGACTGAATTAGGAGTAGAGTCAGGGCCTTAGTTAGTGACAGTGTCAGGGCCTGACTTAGGGAGAGCGACAGGGCCTGAGTGAGGCTTAGCATCAGGCCCTTAGCTGGGCACACTGTCAGGGCATGACTTTGGAGCAGCATCAGCGTCTTTGCTGGATCAGCATTAAGGTCTTCGTTAGGTACATGATCAGGGCCTGAATTAGTCACAGCTTCAAGGCTTCAGTTAAGGAAAGCTTCAGGGCCTGAGTTAGGGACAGCCTCAGGTCTTCACTTAGGGACAGCGTCAGGGCTTACTTTGGGACAGTTTCAGGACCTTGGAAAGACATAGGTCAGGATAGTAGCTCAGGATAATGGCAGGACTTTTGATAGTGATGGCAGCAGGGCCTTAGTTACAGACGGTTTCAGGGCCTGAGTTAGGCCGAGCATCAGAGACTTTGTTAGGTACAGTGGAAGGGACTGAGTTAGGAGTAGTGTCAGGGCCTTGCTTAGGGACAGTGTCAGGGTCTGATTTAGGTGTACTGTCTGAGACCTAGTTAGGGACAGTGCTAGGGCCTGAGTTAGGATTAGTGTCAAGGGCTTATTGAGGACCAATTTTAGGGCTTTAGTTTGGACTAGCAACAAAGCCTTTGTTAGGTAGCATGTCGGGGCCTCAGTTAGGTGTAGTGTCAGGGCCATTGTTAGGGACAGTATCAGGGCCTGACTTAGGAGAAGTTCAGGGCCTTAGCCAGGGAAAGTGTCAGGGCCTTAGTTAGGGACATTATCAGGGCCTGAATTAGCAGTAGTGTCAAAAGTCCTTAGTGAGGAGAGTAAGGAGTAAGTCAGGACTCAGGCCCTGACACTGTTCTTAAATAAGGCCCTGACATTACCTGTAACACAGGTCCTGATCTGATTCCTATCATAGGCGCTGATGTTGGACTTAACTAAGGCCCTGACACTGGTCCTAACTAAAGCTGTGACACTACTCTTAACTCAGGCCCTGACACTGTCCCTAACAAAGCCATTGACACTACTCCTAAATCAGGCACTGACACTGTCCCTAACTAAGGCCCTGACATACACCTAACTCAGGCCCTGACACTGTCTCTAACTAAGGCCCTGATACTACTCCAAACTCAGCACTGACACTGTCACTAACTAAGGCCCTGACACTATTCATAGCTCACGCCCTAACACCACTCCGAAATCATGCCCTGACAGTGTCCCTAACTAAGGCCCTGACACTATTCCTAACTCAGGCGCTGACACAATACTTAAGGAAGGCCCTGACATTACTCCTAACTCAGGCCCTGAAAAGGTCCCTAACTAAGGCCGACACAACTCCTAACTCAGGCACTAACACTGTCCCTAAATAAGGCCCTGAAACTATTCCTAACTGAGGCGCTGATACAATACCTAACGAAGGCACTGATGCTACTCCTAACTAAGGCCCTGACACTACTCCTATCTCAAGCAATGACACTGTCCCTAACTTAGGCCCTGACTCTACTCCTGACTCAGGCACTGACACTGGCCCTACCTTAGGCCCTGACACTACTCCTAACTAAGCAACTGACACTGTCCCTAACTAAGGCCCGGATACTACTCCTTACTCAGGCACTGACAATATCACTAACTAAGGCTGTGACACTACTCCCAAAATAGGCACTGAGACTGTCCCGAAATATGCCCTGACAGTACTCCGAACTCAGGCACTGACACTGTCCCTAACTAAGGCCCGGATACTACTCCTTACTCAGGCACTGACAATATCACTAACTAAGGCCGTGACACTACTCCCAAAATAGGCACTGAGACTGTCCCGAAATATGCCCTGACAGTACTCCGAACTCAGGCACTGACACTGTCCTTAACTAAGGCCCTGATACTACTTCCACCTCAGGCACTGACACTCTCCCTAAGTAAGCCCTGACATTACTCCCAATTCCGGCATTGACACTTTCGCTTACTAAGGCCCTGAAACTACTCACAACTCAGGCCCTTACACTGTTACTAACTACCGGTCTCAGACTACTCCTAACTCAGGCCCTGGCACTGTCCGTAACTTAGGCTCTGGCACTATTCCTAACTCAGACACTGACGCTGTCCCTTAACTAAGGGTCTGACACTCCTCCCAACTCAGACAGTGACACTCTATCAATTTAAGGCCTTGACACTACTCTTAACTCAGGCCCTGACACAGTCCATAATAAAGACCCTGAAACTAATCCCAACTCAGGCCCTGGCACTGTCCGTAACTAAGGGCCTGACACTACTTCCATCTCAGCAACTGACACCATCCCTAACTATGGCCCTGACACTATTCCCAACTCAGGCACTGACACTGTCACTAAATAAGGCCATTACACTTCTCTTAACTCAACAACTGGCACTCTCCGTAACTAAGGCTTTGACACAATACTTAACTCATGCCCTGACACTGTCCTTAACTAAGACCCTGAGAGTACTCCCAACTCAGTCACTGACACTGTTCCTAACTACGGCCCAGAGACTACTCCCAATTCAGGCCCTGACACTGTCCCTAACTAAGGCACTGATATTACTCCCAACTCAGGCACTGACACTGTCCCTAACTAAGGCCCTGACACTACTCCCAACTCAGGCACTGACACTGTCCCTAACTAAGGCCCTGACACGACTCCCATCTCAGCCACTGACACTGTCCCTAAGGCCCTGACACTACCTCCAACTCAGGCACTGACACTATCCCTAACTACAGCCCTGACACTTCTCCTAACTCAGGCACTTACTAATGTCCTGACACAACACCCAACTTAGGCACTGACATTGTTCCTAACAAAGGCCCTGACACTAATCCCAACATAGGCACTGAGACTGTCCCGAAATACGCCCTGACAGTACTCACAACTCAGGCACTGACAATGTCCCTAACTTAGGCCCTGACACTACTCCCAAACTAGGCACTGACATTGTCCCTAGCTAAGGCCCTGACATTACTCTCAACTCAGGCACTAACACTGTCCCTAACTAAGGACTTGACACTCCTCTTAACTCAGGCCCTGGCACAGTCCCTAACAAAGGCCTGCCACTTCCCCCAACTCTGGCACTGAGAGTGTCCCTAACTACGGCCATCACACTACTCCTAACTCAGGCACTGATGCTATCCCTAACTAAGGCTCTGACACTACTCCCAACACAGGCATTGACACTGTCCCTAACTAAGGCCCTCACACTACTACTTACTTAGGCACTGACACGCTACCTAACTAAGGCCCTGAGACTACTTCTACCTCAGACCCTGACACTGTCCCTAACCAAGGGCCTGATACTACTCCCAACACAGGCACTGACACTCTCCCTAACTAAGGCCTTGACACTACTTTTAACTCATGCCCTGATGCTGTCCCAAAAAAGACCCTGAGACTATTCCCAACTCAGGCACTGACACTCTCCCTAACTAAGACCCTGACACTACTCCCATCTCAGCCACTGACACTGTCCCTAATGCCCTGACACTACTTCCAACTCAGGCACTGACACTGTCCCTAACTAGGCCCTGACACTACTCCCAACTCAGGCACTGACACTGTCACTAACTAAGGCCTTGACATAACTGCCAACTCCGGCACTGACACTTTCTCTAACTACGGCCCTGAAACTACTCACAACTCAGGCCCTGACACTGTTCCTAACTACCGGTCTCAGACTACTCCTAACTTAGGCCCTGACACTATTCCTAACACAGTCCCTGACACTGTCCCTAACTAAGGTCCTGAGACTATTCCTAACTCAGACCCTGACACTGTCCATAACTTAGGCCATGTCACTACTCCCAACTCAGGCACTGACGCTGTTCCTAACTAAGGGTCTGACACTACTCCAAACTGAGACACTGACACTCTTCCAAATTAAGGCCTTGACACTACTCTTACCTCAGGCCCTGACACTGTCCATAATAAAGACCCTGACAAAAATCCCAACTTAGGCACTGACAATGTCCGTAACTAAGGCCCTGACACTATTCCCATCTCAGCCACTGACACTGTCCCTAACTATGGCCCTGACACTACTCCCAATGCAAGCACTGGCGCTGTCCCTAACTAAGGCATTGGCACTACTCCCAACTCGCCCTGGCGCTGTCCCTAACTAAGGCTCTGACACTACTCCCAATTCAGGCAATGACAGTGTCCCTAACTGAGGCAATGATACTACTCCCAACTCAAGCACTAAGGCTCTGGATCATTGTGATGACCAGCGCCATGGAGCATTGTGATGACAAGGGCGTGGAGCATTGTGATGACAGTGGTCATGGAACATTGTGACGATAAGGGCATCGAGCCGAGTTAGGGACAGTCTAGCGGCCTTGGGACTAAATTCAGTGCCTGAATTAGGCACAGCATAAGGTCTTTAGTTAGCATACGAGGTAGGACATTAGCTCGGGACAGGGTTAGGGTAAAGGCTTGGAATCGTGTCAGCAAATGACCTAAGGATAGTGTGAAGACCTTTGTTACTGAGACTCTCAGGGACTTCTTCAGAAGCAGTGTTAGGGCTTCAGGTAGGGACAGCATCAGGGCCTGACTTAGGGAGAGCGACAGGGCCTGAGTGAGGCCTAATGTCAGGCCCTTAGCTGGGGACACTGTCAGGGAATGACTTAGGAGCAGCATCAGTGCCTTTGTTGGATCAGCTTTAGGCTCTTAGGTAAAGACATGACCGGAGCCCTAGTTAGTCACAGCGTCAAGGCCTCAGTTAGGGAAAGCTTCAGGGTCTGAGTTACAGACAGCCTCAGGTCTTCACTTAAAGACAGCCACAGGGCTTTCTTAGGGACAGTGTCAGGACCTTGGTTAGAAATGAGTCAGGATATTAGCTCAGGAGAGTGTCAGGATTTTAGTTTTTGCTGGCAGCAGGGCCTCTATTAAGGACAGATTCCGGGCCTTTGTTAGATTCAGTGTCATGGCCTTAGTTAGGAGTAGTCAGGGCCTTAGTTAGGGAGAGCATGAGGGTTTCAGTTCGCATAAGATGCAGGAGATTATCTCGGGACAGAGTCAGGTTCCAGGCCAGAGATAGTGAAAGGAAATGACCAAGGGATAACGAGAAGACCTTAGTTATTGAGAGCTTCAGGGCCTTAGTTAGCAGCAGCGTGAGCACCTTAATCAGGACCAGCGCCAGGGCTTGATGTATGGACAGCATCAGAGCCTAAGTAAGGTACAGCAACAGGGCCTAAGTGAGGCCTATCTTTAGGGCCTGAGTAAGGGACAGTATCAGGGCATGACTTAGGAGCAGCATAAAGGCCTCTGTAGGATCAGCATTAGGGTCTTCGTTAAAGCTATTATCAGGGCCTCCGTTAGGGATAGCCTCAAGGCCTCACTTAGGGACAGCGTCAGGGCTTACTTTGGGAAAGTTTCAGGACCTTGGTAAGACATGGGTCAGGCTATTAGCTCAGGATAATATCAGGTTTTCAGATATTGACGGCAGCAGGGCCTTAGTTAGAGGCAGTGTCAAGGCCTAAGTTAGGACTAGCATCAGAGCCTTTGTTAGGTACAGTGTCAGTGACTGAGTTAGGTGTAGTGTCAGAGCCTTAGTTAGGGACAGTGTCAGGGCCTGCATTAGGACGAGCTTCCAGGCCTCAGTTAGGGACAGGTTCACGGCCTCGGACCTAAATTCAGGGCCTCATTTAGGGACAGAATCAGGGATTTAGCTAGCATAAGGGAATCTACAGCTGAAAGCAACCTGAACACCACCTCAAGCAGATGCAGAAGTGAACCATGCACGCTCCTATGAAGGAATATTCCACAGCAGTTGAGTACATTTTGTTTAAAGTTAGTAACACTATAAAAATTATGTTTGGAAGAAAACTATATTCAGAAGATGAAAGAATCTCGTTCTAAAGAATCTCTTTAGCTAATCTCGACATTAGCTAAAGAGAAGGTTAGGTTAAGGTCTAGGGAGAGTGTCAGGAAATGACCTAGGGATAGTGTCAAGACCTTAGTTACTTAGCACATCAGGACCTAATTTAGGAGCAGTGAGTGTCAGGGCTTCGGGTAGGAACAGCGTCAGAGCCTGACTTAGGGAGTGGGACAGGGCCTGAGTGAGGCCTAGCGTCAGGGCCTTAGCTAGAGACAGTGTCAGGGCATGACTTAGGAGCAGCCTAAGAGCCATGGTAGGATCAGCCTCAGGGGCTATGTTAAAGATATTATCAGGGCCTCTGTTAGGGACAGCCTCAAGGCCTCACTTCGAGACAGCATCAGGGCTGCCTTAGGGACAGTTTCAGGACCTTGGTAAGAGATGGGTCAAGAAATTAGCTCAGGATAGTGTCAGGACTTTAGCTATTGACGGCAGCAGGGCCTTAGTTAGGGACAGTGTCAGGCCCTGAATTAGGACGAACATCGAGGCCTTAGGTACGGACAGGGTCACAGCCTCGAGAGTAATTTTAGGCCCTTAGTTAAGGACAGCAGCAGGGCTGTAGTTAGCATAAGAGGCACGACACTTCCTAGGGACAGGCTCAGGTTATGGTCTAGGGAGAGTGTCAGGAAAGGACCTAAGCATAGTGTCAAAACCTTAGTTACTGAGAGTATCAGATCCTTATTTAGAACCAGTGTCAGGGCTTCAGGTAGGGACAGCATCAGAGCCTGACTTAGGCAGAGCGACAGGGCCTGAGTGAGGCCTAGCGTCAGGCCCTTAGCTGAGGACACTGTCAGGGCATGACTTAGGAACAGAATCAGCACCTCTGTTGGATCAGCCTTAGCGTCTTTGTTACAGATATGATCAGGGCCTGACTTAGTCACAGCTTCAAGGCCTCAGTTAGGGACAGCCTCAGTTCTTAACATAGGGACAGCGACAGGGCTTTCTTAGGGACAGTGTCAGGACCTTGGTTAGAAATGAGTCAGGATATTAGCTCAGGAGAGTGTCAGGATTTTAGTTTTTGCTGGCAGCAGGGCCTCTATTAAGGACAGATTCCGGGCCTTTGTTAGATTCAGTGTCATGGCCTTAGTTAGGAGTAGTCAGGGCCTTAGTTAGGGAGAGCATGAGGGTTTCAGTTCGCATAAGATGCAGGAGATTATCTCGGGACAGAGTCAGGTTCCAGGCCAGAGATAGTGAAAGGAAATGACCAAGGGATAACGAGAAGACCTTAGTTATTGAGAGCTTCAGGGCCTTAGTTAGCAGCAGCGTGAGCACCTTAATCAGGACCAGCGCCAGGGCTTGATGTATGGACAGCATCAGAGCCTAAGTAAGGTACAGCAACAGGGCCTAAGTGAGGCCTATCTTTAGGGCCTGAGTAAGGGACAGTATCAGGGCATGACTTAGGAGCAGCATAAAGGCCTCTGTAGGATCAGCATTAGGGTCTTCGTTAAAGCTATTATCAGGGCCTCCGTTAGGGATAGCCTCAAGGCCTCACTTAGGGACAGCGTCAGGGCTTACTTTGGGAAAGTTTCACGACCTTGGTAAGACATGGGTCAGGCTATTAGCTCAGGATAATATCAGGTGTTCAGATATTGACGGCAGCAGGGCCTTAGTTAGAGGCAGTGTCAGGGCCTAAGTTAGGACTAGCATCAGAGCCTTTGTTAGGTACAGTGTCAGTGACTGAGTTAGGTGTAGTGTCAGAGCCTTAGTTAGGGACAGTGTCAGGGCCTGCATTAGGACGAGCCTCCAGGCCTCAGTTAGGGACAGGTTCACGGCCTCGGACCTAAATTCAGGGCCTCATTTAGGGACAGAATCAGGGATTTAGCTAGCATAAGGGAATCTACAGCTGAAAGCAACCTGAACACCACCTCAAGCAGATGCAGAAGTGAACCATGCACGCTCCTATGAAGGAATATTCCACAGCAGTTGAGTACATGTTGTTTAAAGTTAGTAACACTATAAAAATTATGTTTGGAAGAAAACTATATTCAGAAGATGAAAGAATCTCGTTCTAAAGAATCTCTTTAGCTAATCTCGACATTAGCTAAAGAGAAGGTTAGGTTAAGGTCTAGGGAGAGTGTCAGGAAATGACCTAGGGATAGTGTCAAGACCTTAGTTACTTAGCACATCAGGACCTAATTTAGGAGCAGTGAGTGTCAGGGCTTCGGGTAGGAACAGCGTCACAGCCTGACTTAGGGAGTGGGACAGGGCCTGAGTGAGGCCTAGCGTCAGGGCCTTAGCTAGAGACAGTGTCAAGGCATGACTTAGGAGCAGCCTAAGAGCCATGGTAGGATCAGCCTCAGGGGCTATGTTAAAGATATTATCAGGGCCTCTGTTAGGGACAGCCTCAAGGCCTCACTTCGAGACAGCATCAGGGCTGCCTTAGGGACAGTTTCAGGACCTTGGTAAGAGATGGGTCAAGAAATTAGCTCAGGATAGTGTCAGGACTTTAGCTATTGACGGCAGCAGGGCCTTAGTTAGGGACAGTGTCAGGCCCTGAATTAGGACGAACATCGAGGCCTTAGGTACGGACAGGGTCACAGCCTCGAGAGTAATTTTAGGCCCTTAGTTAAGGACAGCAGCAGGGCTGTAGTTAGCATAAGAGGCACGACATTTGCTAGGGACAGGCTCAGGTTATGGTCTAGGGAGAGTGTCAGGAAAGGACCTAAGCATAGTGTCAAAACCTTAGTTACTGAGAGTATCAGATCCTTATTTAGAACCAGTGTCAGGGCTTCAGGTAGGGACAGCATCAGAGCCTGACTTAGGCAGAGCGACAGGGCCTGAGTGAGGCCTAGCGTCAGGCCCTTAGCTGAGGACACTGTCAGGGCATGACTTAGGAACAGAATCAGCGCCTCTGTTGGATCAGCCTTAGCGTCTTTGTTACAGATATGATCAGGGCCTGACTTAGTCACAGCTTCAAGGCCTCACTTAGGGAAAGCTTCAGGGCCTGAGTTAGGGACAGCCTCAGTTCTTAACATAGGGACAGCGACAGGGCTTTCTTAGGGACAGTGTCAGGACCTTGGTTAGAAATATGTCAGGATATTAACTCAGGCTAGTGTCCAGTTTTTAGTTATTGCTGACAGCAGGGCCTATATTAGGGGCAAATTCTGAGCCTTACTTCGAGACAGTGTCAGGGCCTGAGTTAGGACTAGCATCAGAGCCCTTGTAAAGTACAGTGTCAGGGACTGAGTTAGGTGTAGTGTCAGGGCTTTAGTTAGGGACAGTGTCAGCGCCTCAGTTAGGATGAGCCTCCAACCTCAGTTAGGGACAGCTTGACGGCCTCGGGACTAATTTCAGGCTCTTAGTTCGAGACAGCATCAGGGATTTAGTTAGCATAAGAGGCTCGACAATAGCTAAAGACAAGTTTAGGTTAAGATCTAGGGAGAGTGTCAGGAAATGACCTAGGGAGAGTGGCAAGACCATAGCTAATTAGAGCATCAGTGCCTAATTTAGGCCCAGTGTCAGGGCTTCAGGTAGGGACAGAGTCTTAGCCTGACTTAGGGAGAGCGACAGGGCCTGAGTGATGCCTAGAGTCAGGGCCTTAGCTATGGACAGCGTCAGGGCATGACATAGGATCAACATAAGGGTCTCTGTAAGATCAGCATTAGAGTTTCGTTCAAGACATTATCAGGACCTCTGTGAGGGACAGCCTCAGGGCCTCACTTAGGGACAGTGTCAGGGCTAACTTTGGGAGAGTTTCAGGACCTTGGTAAGACATGGGTCAGGGTATTAGCTCAGGATAATGTCAGGACTTTAGATATTGATGGTAGCAGCGCCTACGTTAGGGAAAGTTTCAAGGCGTTAGTTAGGAGTAGCGGGCCTCTGATAGGTCCAGTGTCAGATCCTCAGTTAGCAATAGTGTTAGGGCCTTAGTTAGGGACAGTGTCAGGGCCGGATGTAGGGCGAGCATCTAGGCCTTCGTTCGGGACAGGTTCATGGTCTTGGGACTAAATTCCGTGCCTGAGGTAGGCACAGCCTAAGGGCTTCAGTTAGCATAAGAGGCAGGACATTAGCTAGTGACCGTGTCAGTTTAACATCTAGGGAAAGTGTCAGGAAATGACCTAAGGATAGTGTGAAGACCTTTGTTACGGAGACTCTCAGGGCCTTATTCAGAACCAGTGTTAGGGGTTCAGGTAGGGACAGCATCAGAGCCTGACTTAGGGAGAGCGATAGGGTCTGAGTGAGGCCTAGCATCAGACACTTAGTGGGGGACACTATCGGGGCATGACTTAGGAGCAGCATCAGGGCCTCTGTTGGATCAGCCTTAGGGTCTTAGTTAAAGTCATGATCAGGGTCTGAGTTAGTCACAGCATCAAGGCCTGAGTTAGTTAGGGAAAGCTTCAGGGCCTCACTTAGGGACAGCGTCAGGGCTTACTTTGGGACAGTTTCAGGACCTTGGTAAGACATGGGTCAGGTTATTAGCTCCGGATAATGTCAGGACTTTCGATGTTGATGGCAGCAGGCCTTGGTTAGAGACAGTGTCAGGCCCTGAGTTACGACTAGCATCAGAGCCTTTGTTAGATACAATGTACGGGACTGAATTAGGAGTAGAGTCAGGGCCTTAGTTAGTGACAGTGTCAGGGCCTGACTTAGGGAGAGCGACAGGGCCTGAGTGATGCCTAGAGTCAGGGCCTTAGCTATGGACAGCGTCAGGGCATGACATAGGATCAACATAAGGGTCTCTGTAAGATCAGCATTAGAGTTTCGTTCAAGACATTATCAGGACCTCTGTGAGGGACAGCCTCAGGGCCTCACTTAGGGACAGTGTCAGGGCTAACTTTGGGAGAGTTTCAGGACCTTGGTAAGACATGGGTCAGGGTATTAGCTCAGGATAATGTCAGGACTTTAGATATTGATGGTAGCAGCGCCTACGTTAGGGAAAGTTTCAAGGCGTTAGTTAGGAGTAGCGGGCCTCTGATAGGTCCAGTGTCAGATCCTCAGTTAGCAATAGTGTTAGGGCCTTAGTTAGGGACAGTGTCAGGGCCGGATGTAGGGCGAGCATCTAGGCCTTCGTTCGGGACAGGTTCATGGTCTTGGGACTAAATTCCGTGCCTGAGGTAGGCACAGCCTAAGGGCTTCAGTTAGCATAAGAGGCAGGACATTAGCTAGTGACCGTGTCAGTTTAACATCTAGGGAAAGTGTCAGGAAATGACCTAAGGATAGTGTGAAGACCTTTGTTACGAAGACTCTCAGGGCCTTATTCAGAACCAGTGTTAGGGGTTCAGGTAGGGACAGCATCAGAGCCTGACTTAGGGAGAGCGATAGGGTCTGAGTGAGGCCTAGCATCAGACACTTAGTGGGGGACACTATCGGGGCATGACTTAGGAGCAGCATCAGGGCCTCTGTTGGATCAGCCTTAGGGTCTTAGTTAAAGTCATGATCAGGGTCTGAGTTAGTCACAGCATCAAGGCCTGAGTTAGTTAGGGAAAGCTTCAGGGCCTCACTTAGGGACAGCGTCAGGGCTTACTTTGGGACAGTTTCAGGACCTTGGGAAGACATGGGTCAGGTTATTAGCTCCGGATAATGTCAGGACTTTCGATGTTGATGGCAGCAGGCCTTGGTTAGAGACAGTGTCAGGCCCTGAGTTACGACTAGCATCAGAGCCTTTGTTAGATACAATGTACGGGACTGAATTAGGAGTAGAGTCAGGGCCTTAGTTAGTGACAGTGTCAGGGCCTGACTTAGGGAGAGCGACAGGGCCTGAGTGAGGCTTAGCATCAGGCCCTTAGCTGGGCACACTGTCAGGGCATGACTTTGGAGCAGCATCAGCGTCTTTGCTGGATCAGCATTAAGGTCTTCGTTAGGTACATGATCAGGGCCTGAATTAGTCACAGCTTCAAGGCTTCACTTAAGGAAAGCTTCAGGGCCTGAGTTAGGGACAGCCTCAGGTCTTCACTTAGGGACAGCGTCAGGGCTTACTTTGGGACAGTTTCAGGACCTTGGAAAGACATAGGTCAGGATAGTAGCTCAGGATAATGGCAGGACTTTTGATAGTGATGGCAGCAGGGCCTTAGTTACAGACGGTTTCAGGGCCTGAGTTAGGCCGAGCATCAGAGACTTTGTTAGGTACAGTGGAAGGGACTGAGTTAGGAGTAGTGTCAGGGCCTTGCTTAGGGACAGTATCAGGGTCTGATTTAGGTGTACTGTCTGAGACCTAGTTAGGGACAGTGCTAGGGCCTGAGTTAGGATTAGTGTCAAGGCCTTATTGAGGACCAATTTCAGGGCTTTAGTTTGGACTAGCAACAAAGCCTTTGTTAGGTAGCATGTCGGGGCCTCAGTTAGGTGTAGTGTCAGGGCCATTGTTAGGGACAGTATCAGAGCCTGACTTAGGAGAAGTTCAGGGCCTTAGCCAGGGAAAGTGTCAGGGCCTTAGTTAGGGACATTATCAGGGCCTGAATTAGCAGTAGTGTCAAAAGTCCTTAGTGAGGAGAGTAAGGAGTAAGTCAGGACTCAGGCCCTGACACTGTTCTTAAATAAGGCCCTGACATTACCTGTAACACAGGTCCTGATCTGATTCCTATCATAAGCGCTGATGTTGGACTTAACTAAGGCCCTGACACTGGTCCTAACTAAAGCTGTGACACTACTCTTAACTCAGGCCCTGACACTGTCCCTAACAAAGCCTCTGACACTACTCCTAAATCAGGCACTGACACTGTCCCTAACTAAGGCCCTGACATACACCTAACTCAGGCCCTGACACTGTCTCTAACTAAGGCCCTGATACTACTCCAAACTCAGCACTGACACTGTCACTAACTAAGGCCCTGACACTATTCATAGCTCACGCCCTAACACAACTCCGAAATCATGCCCTGACAATGTCCCTAACTAAGGCCCTGACACTATTCCTAACTCAGGCGCTGACACAATACTTAAGGAAGGCCCTGACATTACTCCTAACTCAGGCCCTGAAAAGGTCCCTAACTAAGGCCGACACAACTCCTAACTCAGGCACTAACACTGTCCCTAAATAAGGCCCTGAAACTATTCCTAACTGAGGCGCTGATACAATACCTAACGAAGGCACTGATGCTACTCCTAACTAAGGCCCTGACACTACTCCTATCTCAAGCAATGACACTGTCCCTAACTTAGGCCCTGACTCTACTCCTGACTCAGGCACTGACACTGGCCCTACCTTAGGCCCTGACACTACTCCTAACTAAGCAACTGACACTGTCCCTAACTAAGGCCCGGATACTACTCCTTACTCAGGCACTGACAATATCACTAACTAAGGCCGTGACACTACTCCCAAAATAGGCACTGAGACTGTCCCGAAATATGCCCTGACAGTACTCCGAACTCAGGCACTGACACTGTCCTTAACTAAGGCCCTGATACTACTTCCACCTCAGGCACTGACACTCTCCCTAAGTAAGCCCTGACATTACTCCCAATTCCGGCATTGACACTTTCGCTTACTAAGGCCCTGAAACTACTCACAACTCAGGCCCTTACACTGTTACTAACTACCGGTCTCAGACTACTCCTAACTCAGGCCCTGGCACTGTCCGTAACTTAGGCTCTGGCACTATTCCTAACTCAGACACTGACGCTGTCCCTTAACTAAGGGTCTGACACTCCTCCCAACTCAGACAGTGACACTCTATCAATTTAAGGCCTTGACACTACTCTTAACTCAGGCCCTGACACAGTCCATAATAAAGACCCTGAAACTAATCCCAACTCAGGCCCTGGCACTGTCCGTAACTAAGGGCCTGACACTACTTCCATCTCAGCAACTGACACCATCCCTAACTATGGCCCTGACACTATTCCCAACTCAGGCACTGACACTGTCACTAAATAAGGCCATTACACTTCTCTTAACTCAACAACTGGCACTCTCCGTAACTAAGGCTTTGACACAATACTTAACTCATGCCCTGACACTGTCCTTAACTAAGACCCTGAGAGTACTCCCAACTCAGTCACTGACACTGTTCCTAACTACGGCCCAGAGACTACTCCCAATTCAGGCCCTGACACTGTCCCTAACTAAGGCACTGATATTACTCCCAACTCAGGCACTGACACTGTCCCTAACTAAGGCCCTGACACTACTCCCAACTCAGGCACTGACACTGTCCCTAACTAAGGCCCTGACACGACTCCCATCTCAGCCACTGACACTGTCCCTAAGGCCCTGACACTACCTCCAACTCAGGCACTGACACTATCCCTAACTACAGCCCTGACACTTCTCCTAACTCAGGCACTTACTAATGTCCTGACACAACTCCCAACTCAGGCACTGACATTGTTCCTAACAAAGGCCCTGACACTAATCCCAACATAGGCACTGAGACTGTCCCGAAATACGCCCTGACAGTACTCCCAACTCAGGCACTGACACTGTCCCTAACTAAGGCCCTGACACTACTCCCAAACTAGGCACTGACATTGTCCCTAACTAAGGCCCTGACATTACTCTCAACTCAGGCACTAACACTGTCCCTAACTAAGGACTTGACACTCCTCTTAACTCAGGCCCTGGCACAGTCCCTAACAAAGGCCTGCCACTTCCCCCAACTCTGGCACTGAGAGTGTCCCTAACTACGGCCATCACACTACTCCTAACTCAGGCACTGATGCTATCCCTAACTAAGGCTCTGACACTACTCCCAACACAGGCATTGACACTGTCCCTAACTAAGGCCCTCACACTACTACTTACTTAGGCACTGACACGCTACCTAACTAAGGCCCTGAGACTACTTCTACCTCAGACCCTGACACTGTCCCTAACCAAGGGCCTGATACTACTCCCAACACAGGCACTGACACTCTCCCTAACTAAGGCCTTGACACTACTTTTAACTCATGCCCTGATGCTGTCCCAAAAAAGACCCTGAGACTATTCCCAACTCAGGCACTGACACTCTCCCTAACTAAGACCCTGACACTACTCCCATCTCAGCCACTGACACTGTCCCTAATGCCCTGACACTACTTCCAACTCAGGCACTGACACTGTCCCTAACTAGGCCCTGACACTACTCCCAACTCAGGCACTGACACTGTCACTAACTAAGGCCCTGACATAACTGCCAACTCCGGCACTGACACTTTCTCTAACTACGGCCCTGAAACTACTCACAACTCAGGCCCTGACACTGTTCCTAACTACCGGTCTCAGACTACTCCTAACTTAGGCCCTGACACTATTCCTAACACAGTCCCTGACACTGTCCCTAACTAAGGTCCTGAGACGATTCCTAACTCAGACCCTGACACTGTCCATAACTTAGGCCATGTCACTACTCCCAACTCAGGCACTGACGCTGTTCCTAACTAAGGGTCTGACACTACTCCAAACTGAGACACTGACACTCTTCCAAATTAAGGCCTTGACACTACTCTTAACTCAGGCCCTGACACTGTCCATAATAAAGACCCTGACAAAAATCCCAACTTAGGCACTGACAATGTCCGTAACTAAGGCCCTGACGCTATTCCCATCTCAGCCACTGACACTGTCCCTAACTATGGCCCTGACACTACTCCCAATGCAAGCACTGGCGCTGTCCCTAACTAAGGCATTGGCACTACTCCCAACTCGCCCTGGCGCTGTCCCTAACTAAGGCTCTGACACTACTCCCAATTCAGGCAATGACAGTGTCCCTAACTGAGGCAATGATACTACTCCCAACTCAAGCACTAAGGCTCTGGATCATTGTGATGACCAGCGCCAAGGAGCATTGTGATGACAAGGGCGTGGAGCATTGTGATGACAGTGGTCATGGAACATTGTGACGATAAGGGCATCGAGCCGAGTTAGGGACAGTCTAGCGGCCTTGGGACTAAATTCAGTGCCTGAATTAGGCACAGCATAAGGTCTTTAGTTAGCATACGAGGTAGGACATTAGCTCGGGACAGGGTTAGGGTAAAGGCTTGGAATCGTGTCAGCAAATGACCTAAGGATAGTGTGAAGACCTTTGTTACTGAGACTCTCAGGGACTTCTTCAGAAGCAGTGTTAGGGCTTCAGGTAGGGACAGCATCAGGGCCTGACTTAGGGAGAGCGACAGGGCCTGAGTGAGGCCTAATGTCAGGCCCTTAGCTGGGGACACTGTCAGGGAATGACTTAGGAGCAGCATCAGTGCCTTTGTTGGATCAGCTTTAGGCTCTTAGGTAAAGACATGACCGGAGCCCTAGTTAGTCACAGCGTCAAGGCCTCAGTTAGGGAAAGCTTCAGGGTCTGAGTCACAGACAGCCTCAGGTCTTCACTTAAAGACAGCCACAGGGCTTTCTTAGGGACAGTGTCAGGACCTTGGTTAGAAATGAGTCAGGATATTAGCTCAGGAGAGTGTCAGGAGTTTAGTTTTTGCTGGCAGCAGGGCCTCTATTAAGGACAGATTCCGGGCCTTTGTTAGATTCAGTGTCATGGCCTTAGTTAGGAGTAGTCAGGGCCTTAGTTAGGGAGAGCATGAGGGTTTCAGTTCGCATAAGATGCAGGAGATTATCTCGGGACAGAGTCAGGTTCCAGGCCAGAGATAGTGAAAGGAAATGACCAAGGGATAACGAGAAGACCTTAGTTATTGAGAGCATCAGGGCCTTAGTTAGCAGCAGCGTGAGCGCCTTAATCAGGACCAGCGCCAGGGCTTGATGTATGGACAGCATCAGAGCCTAAGTAAGGTACAGCAACAGGGCCTAAGTGAGGCCTATCTTTAGGGCCTGAGTAAGGGACAGTATCAGGGCATGACTTAGGAGCAGCATAAAGGCCTCTGTAGGATCAGCATTAGGGTCTTCGTTAAAGCTATTATCAGGGCCTCCGTTAGGGATAGCCTCAAGGCCTCACTTAGGGACAGCGTCAGGGCTTACTTTGGGAAAGTTTCAGGACCTTGGTAAGACATGGGTCAGGCTATTAGCTCAGGATAATATCAGGTGTTCAGATATTGACGGCAGCAGGGCCTTAGTTAGAGGCAGTGTCAGGGCCTAAGTTAGGACTAGCATCAGAGCCTTTGTTAGGCACAGTGTCAGTGACTGAGTTAGTTGTAGTGTCAGAGCCTTAGTTAGGGACAGTGTCAGGGCCTGCATTAGGACGAGCCTCCAGGCCTCAGTTAGGGACAGGTTCACGGCCTCGGACCTAAATTCAGGGCCTCATTTAGGGACAGAATCAGGGATTTAGCTAGCATAAGGGGATCTACAGCTGAAAGCAACCTGAACACCACCACAAGCAGATGCAGAAGTGAACCATGCACGCTCCTATGAAGGAAGATTCCACAGCAGTTGAGTACATTTTGTTTAAAGTTAGTAACACTATAAAAATTATGTTTGGAAGAAAACTATATTCAGAAGATGAAAGAATCTCGTTCTAAAGAATCTCTTTAGCTAATCTCGACATTAGCTAAAGAGAAGGTTAGGTTAAGGTCTAGGGAGAGTGTCAGGAAATGACAGGGATAGTGTCAAGACCTTAGTTACTTAGCACATCAGGACCTAATTTAGGAGCAGTGAGTGTCAGGGCTTCGGGTAGGAACAGCGTCAGAGCCTGACTTAGGGAGTGGGACAGGGCCTGAGTGAGGCCTAGCGTCAGGGCCTTAGCTAGAGACAGTGTCAGGGCATGACTTAGGAGCAGCCTAAGAGCCATGGTAGGATCAGCCTCAGGGGCTATGTTAAAGATATTATCAGGGCCTCTGTTAGGGACAGCCTCAAGGCCTCACTTCGAGACAGCATCAGGGCTTCCTTAGGGACAGTTTCAGGACCTTGGTAAGAGATGGGTCAAGAAATTAGCTCAGGATAGTGTCAGGACTTTAGCTATTGACGGCAGCAGGGCCTTAGTTGGGGACAGTGTCAGGCCCTGAATTAGGACGAACATCGAGGCCTTAGGTACGGACAGGGTCACAGCCTCGAGAGTAATTTTAGGCCCTTAGTTAAGGACAGCAGCAGGGCTGTAGTTAGCATAAGAGGCACGACACTTCCTAGGGACAGGCTCAGGTTATGGTCTAGGGAGAGTGTCAGGAAAGGACCTAAGCATAGTGTCAAAACCTTAGTTACTGAGAGTATCAGATCCTTATTTAGAACCAGTGTCAGGGCTTCAGGTAGGGACAGCATCAGAGCCTGACTTAGGCAGAGCGACAGGGCCTGAGTGAGGCCTAGCGTCAGGCCCTTAGCTGAGGACACTGTCAGGGCATGACTTAGGAACAGAATCAGCGCCTCTGTTGGATCAGCCTTAGCGTCTTTGTTACAGATATGATCAGGGCCTGACTTAGTCACAGCTTCAAGGCCTCACTTAGGGAAAGCTTCAGGGCCTGAGTTAGGGACAGCCTCAGTTCTTAACATAGGGACAGCGACAGGGCTTTCTTAGGGACAGTGTCAGGACCTTGGTTAGAAATATGTCAGGATATTAACTCAGGCTAGTGTCCAGTTTTTAGTTATTGCTGACAGCAGGGCCTATATTAGGGGCAAATTCTGAGCCTTACTTCGAGACAGTGTCAGGGCCTGAGTTAGGACTAGCATCAGAGCCCTTGTAAAGTACAGTGTCAGGGACTGAGTTAGGTGTAGTGTCAGGGCATTAGTTAGGGACAGTGTCAGCGCCTCAGTTAGGATGAGCCTCCAACCTCAGTTAGGGACAGCTTGACGGCCTCGGGACTAATTTCAGGCTCTTAGTTCGAGACAGCATCAGGGATTTAGTTAGCATAAGAGGCTCGACAATAGCTAAAGACAAGTTTAGGTTAAGATCTAGGGATAGTGTCAGGAAATGACCTAGGGAGAGTGGCAAGACCATAGCTAATTAGAGCATCAGTGCCTAATTTAGGCCCAGTGTCAGGGCTTCAGGTAGGGACAGAGTCTTAGCCTGACTTAGGGAGAGCGACAGGGCCTGAGTGATGCCTAGAGTCAGGGCCTTAGCTATGGACAGCGTCAGGGCATGACATAGGATCAACATAAGGGTCTCTGTAAGATCAGCATTAGAGTTTCGTTCAAGACATTATCAGGACCTCTGTGAGGGACAGCCTCAGGGCCTCACTTAGGGACAGTGTCAGGGCTAACTTTGGGAGAGTTTCAGGACCTTGGTAAGACATGGGTCAGGGTATTAGCTCAGGATAATGTCAGGACTTTAGATATTGATGGTAGCAGCGCCTACGTTAGGGAAAGTTTCAAGGCGTTAGTTAGGAGTAGCGGGCCTCTGATAGGTCCAGTGTCAGATCCTCAGTTAGCAATAGTGTTAGGGCCTTAGTTAGGGACAGTGTCAGGGCCGGATGTAGGGCGAGCATCTAGGCCTTCGTTCGGGACAGGTTCATGGTCTTGGGACTAAATTCCGTGCCTGAGGTAGGCACAGCCTAAGGGCTTCAGTTAGCATAAGAGGCAGGACATTAGCTAGTGACCGTGTCAGTTTAACCTCTAGGGAAAGTGTCAGGAAATGACCTAAGGATAGTGTGAAGACCTTTGTTACGGAGACTCTCAGGGCCTTATTCAGAACCAGTGTTAGGGGTTCAGGTAGGGACAGCATCAGAGCCTGACTTAGGGAGAGCGATAGGGTCTGAGTGAGGCCTAGCATCAGACACTTAGTGGGGGACACTATCGGGGCATGACTTAGGAGCAGCATCAGGGCCTCTGTTGGATCAGCCTTAGGGTCTTAGTTAAAGTCATGATCAGGGTCTGAGTTAGTCACAGCATCAAGGCCTGAGTTAGTTAGGGAAAGCTTCAGGGCCTCACTTAGGGACAGCGTCAGGGCTTACTTTGGGACAGTTTCAGGACCTTGGTAAGACATGGGTCAGGTTATTAGCTCCGGATAATGTCAGGACTTTCGATGTTGATGGCAGCAGGCCTTGGTTAGAGACAGTGTCAGGCCCTGAGTTACGACTAGCATCAGAGCCTTTGTTAGATACAATGTACGGGACTGAATTAGGAGTAGAGTCAGGGCCTTAGTTAGTGACAGTGTCAGGGCCTGACTTAGGGAGAGCGACAGGGCCTGAGTGAGGCTTAGCATCAGGCCCTTAGCTGGGCACACTGTCAGGGCATGACTTTGGAGCAGCATCAGCGTCTTTGCTGGATCAGCATTAAGGTCTTCGTTAGGTACATGATCAGGGCCTGAATTAGTCACAGCTTCAAGGCTTCAGTTAAGGAAAGCTTCAGGGCCTGAGTTAGGGACAGCCTCAGGTCTTCACTTAGGGACAGCGTCAGGGCTTACTTTGGGACAGTTTCAGGACCTTGGAAAGACATAGGTCACGATAGTAGCTCAGGATAATGGCAGGACTTTTGATAGTGATGGCAGCAGGGCCTTAGTTACAGACAGTTTCAGGGCCTGAGTTAGGCCGAGCATCAGAGACTTTGTTAGGTACAGTGGAAGGGACTGAGTTAGGAGTAGTGTCAGGGCCTTGCTTAGGGACAGTGTCAGGGTCTGATTTAGGTGTACTGTCTGAGACCTAGTTAGGGACAGTGCTAGGGCCTGAGTTAGGATTAGTGTCAAGGCCTTATTGAGGACCAATTTCAGGGCTTTAGTTTGGACTAGCAACAAAGCTTTTGTTAGGTAGCATGTCGGGGCCTCAGTTAGGTGTAGTGTCAGGGCCATTGTTAGGGACAGTATCAGAGCCTGACTTAGGAGAAGTTCAGGGCCTTAGCCAGGGAAAGTGTCAGGGCCTTAGTTAGGGACATTATCAGGGCCTGAATTAGCAGTAGTGTCAAAAGTCCTTAGTGAGGAGAGTAAGGAGTAAGTCAGGACTCAGGCCCTGACACTGTTCTTAAATAAGGCCCTGACATTACCTGTAACACAGGTCCTGATCTGATTCCTATCATAGGCGCTGATGTTGGACTTAACTAAGGCCCTGACACTGGTCCTAACTAAAGCTGTGACACTACTCTTAACTCAGGCCCTGACACTGTCCCTAACAAAGCCTCTGACACTACTCCTAAATCAGGCACTGACACTGTCCCTAACTAAGGCCCTGACATACACCTAACTCAGGCCCTGACACTGTCTCTAACTAAGGCCCTGATACTACTCCAAACTCAGCACTGACACTGTCACTAACTAAGGCCCTGACACTATTCATAGCTCACGCCCTAACACAACTCCGAAATCATGCCCTGACAATGTCCCTAACTAAGGCCCTGACACTATTCCTAACTCAGGCGCTGACACAATACTTAAGGAAGGCCCTGACATTACTCCTAACTCAGGCCCTGAAAAGGTCCCTAACTAAGGCCGACACAACTCCTAACTCAGGCACTAACACTGTCCCTAAATAAGGCCCTGAAACTATTCCTAACTGAGGCGCTGATACAATACCTAACGAAGGCACTGATGCTACTCCTAACTAAGGCCCTGACACTACTCCTATCTCAAGCAATGACACTGTCCCTAACTTAGGCCCTGACTCTACTCCTGACTCAGGCACTGACACTGGCCCTACCTTAGGCCCTGACACTACTCCTAACTAAGCAACTGACACTGTCCCTAACTAAGGCCCGGATACTACTCCTTACTCAGGCACTGACAATATCACTAACTAAGGCCGTGACACTACTCCCAAAATAGGCACTGAGACTGTCCCGAAATATGCCCT
Source organism: Balaenoptera acutorostrata (assembly GCF_949987535.1). Lineage (NCBI taxonomy): Eukaryota > Metazoa > Chordata > Mammalia > Artiodactyla > Balaenopteridae > Balaenoptera > Balaenoptera acutorostrata. The sequence goes on from NW_026646170.1 coordinate 525,330, forward strand.
GACAGTACTCCGAACTCAGGCACTGACACTGTCCTTAACTAAGGCCCTGATACTACTTCCACCTCAGGCACTGACACTCTCCCTAAGTAAGCCCTGACATTACTCCCAATTCCGGCATTGACACTTTCGCTTACTAAGGCCCTGAAACTACTCACAACTCAGGCCCTTACACTGTTACTAACTACCGGTCTCAGACTACTCCTAACTCAGGCCCTGGCACTGTCCGTAACTTAGGCTCTGGCACTATTCCTAACTCAGACACTGACGCTGTCCCTTAACTAAGGGTCTGACACTCCTCCCAACTCAGACAGTGACACTCTATCAATTTAAGGCCTTGACACTACTCTTAACTCAGGCCCTGACACAGTCCATAATAAAGACCCTGAAACTAATCCCAACTCAGGCCCTGGCACTGTCCGTAACTAAGGGCCTGACACTACTTCCATCTCAGCAACTGACACCATCCCTAACTATGGCCCTGACACTATTCCCAACTCAGGCACTGACACTGTCACTAAATAAGGCCATTACACTTCTCTTAACTCAACAACTGGCACTCTCCGTAACTAAGGCTTTGACACAATACTTAACTCATGCCCTGACACTGTCCTTAACTAAGACCCTGAGAGTACTCCCAACTCAGTCACTGACACTGTTCCTAACTACGGCCCAGAGACTACTCCCAATTCAGGCCCTGACACTGTCCCTAACTAAGGCACTGATATTACTCCCAACTCAGGCACTGACACTGTCCCTAACTAAGGCCCTGACACTACTCCCAACTCAGGCACTGACACTGTCCCTAACTAAGGCCCTGACACGACTCCCATCTCAGCCACTGACACTGTCCCTAAGGCCCTGACACTACCTCCAACTCAGGCACTGACACTATCCCTAACTACAGCCCTGACACTTCTCCTAACTCAGGCACTTACTAATGTCCTGACACAACTCCCAACTCAGGCACTGACATTGTTCCTAACAAAGGCCCTGACACTAATCCCAACATAGGCACTGAGACTGTCCCGAAATACGCCCTGACAGTACTCCCAACTCAGGCACTGACACTGTCCCTAACTAAGGCCCTGACACTACTCCCAAACTAGGCACTGACATTGTCCCTAACTAAGGCCCTGACATTACTCTCAACTCAGGCACTAACACTGTCCCTAACTAAGGACTTGACACTCCTCTTAACTCAGGCCCTGGCACAGTCCCTAACAAAGGCCTGCCACTTCCCCCAACTCTGGCACTGAGAGTGTCCCTAACTACGGCCATCACACTACTCCTAACTCAGGCACTGATGCTATCCCTAACTAAGGCTCTGACACTACTCCCAACACAGGCATTGACACTGTCCCTAACTAAGGCCCTCACACTACTACTTACTTAGGCACTGACACGCTACCTAACTAAGGCCCTGAGACTACTTCTACCTCATACCCTGACACTGTCCCTAACCAAGGGCCTGATACTACTCCCAACACAGGCACTGACACTCTCCCTAACTAAGGCCTTGACACTACTTTTAACTCATGCCCTGAAGCTGTCCCAAAAAAGACCCTGAGACTATTCCCAACTCAGGCACTGACACTCTCCCTAACTAAGACCCTGACACTACTCCCATCTCAGCCACTGACACTGTCCCTAATGCCCTGACACTACTTCCAACTCAGGCACTGACACTGTCCCTAACTAGGCCCTGACACTACTCCCAACTCAGGCACTGACACTGTCACTAACTAAGGCCCTGACATAACTGCCAACTCCGGCACTGACACTTTCTCTAACTACGGCCCTGAAACTACTCACAACTCAGGCCCTGACACTGTTCCTAACTACCGGTCTCAGACTACTCCTAACTTAGGCCCTGACACTATTCCTAACACAGTCCCTGACACTGTCCCTAACTAAGGTCCTGAGACGATTCCTAACTCAGACCCTGACACTGTCCATAACTTAGGCCATGTCACTACTCCCAACTCAGGCACTGACGCTGTTCCTAACTAAGGGTCTGACACTACTCCAAACTGAGACACTGACACTCTTCCAAATTAAGGCCTTGACACTACTCTTAACTCAGGCCCTGACACTGTCCATAATAAAGACCCTGACAAAAATCCCAACTTAGGCACTGACAATGTCCGTAACTAAGGCCCTGACGCTATTCCCATCTCAGCCACTGACACTGTCCCTAACTATGGCCCTGACACTACTCCCAATGCAAGCACTGGCGCTGTCCCTAACTAAGGCATTGGCACTACTCCCAACTCGCCCTGGCGCTGTCCCTAACTAAGGCTCTGACACTACTCCCAATTCAGGCAATGACAGTGTCCCTAACTGAAGCAATGATACTACTCCCAACTCAAGCACTAAGGCTCTGGATCATTGTGATGACCAGCGCCAAGGAGCATTGTGATGACAAGGGCGTGGAGCATTGTGATGACAGTGGTCATGGAACATTGTGACGATAAGGGCATCGAGCCGAGTTAGGGACAGTCTAGCGGCCTTGGGACTAAATTCAGTGCCTGAATTAGGCACAGCATAAGGTCTTTAGTTAGCATACGAGGTAGGACATTAGCTCGGGACAGGGTTAGGGTAAAGGCTTGGAATCGTGTCAGCAAATGACCTAAGGATAGTGTGAAGACCTTTGTTACTGAGACTCTCAGGGACTTCTTCAGAAGCAGTGTTAGGGCTTCAGGTAGGGACAGCATCAGGGCCTGACTTAGGGAGAGCGACAGGGCCTGAGTGAGGCCTAATGTCAGGCCCTTAGCTGGGGACACTGTCAGGGAATGACTTAGGAGCAGCATCAGTGCCTTTGTTGGATCAGCTTTAGGCTCTTAGGTAAAGACATGACCGGAGCCCTAGTTAGTCACAGCGTCAAGGCCTCAGTTAGGGAAAGCTTCAGGGTCTGAGTTACAGACAGCCTCAGGTCTTCACTTAAAGACAGCCACAGGGCTTTCTTAGGGACAGTGTCAGGACCTTGGTTAGAAATGAGTCAGGATATTAGCTCAGGAGAGTGTCAGGAGTTTAGTTTTTGCTGGCAGCAGGGCCTCTATTAAGGACAGATTCCGGGCCTTTGTTAGATTCAGTGTCATGGCCTTAGTTAGGAGTAGTCAGGGCCTTAGTTAGGGAGAGCATGAGGGTTTCAGTTCGCATAAGATGCAGGAGATTATCTCGGGACAGAGTCAGGTTCCAGGCCAGAGATAGTGAAAGGAAATGACCAAGGGATAACGAGAAGACCTTAGTTATTGAGAGCATCAGGGCCTTAGTTAGCAGCAGCGTGAGCACCTTAATCAGGACCAGCGCCAGGGCTTGATGTATGGACAGCATCAGAGCCTAAGTAAGGTACAGCAACAGGGCCTAAGTGAGGCCTATCTTTAGGGCCTGAGTAAGGGACAGTATCAGGGCATGACTTAGGAGCAGCATAAAGGCCTCTGTAGGATCAGCATTAGGGTCTTCGTTAAAGCTATTATCAGGGCCTCCGTTAGGGATAGCCTCAAGGCCTCACTTAGGGACAGCGTCAGGGCTTACTTTGGGAAAGTTTCACGACCTTGGTAAGACATGGGTCAGGCTATTAGCTCAGGATAATATCAGGTGTTCAGATATTGACGGCAGCAGGGCCTTAGTTAGAGGCAGTGTCAGGGCCTAAGTTAGGACTAGCATCAGAGCCTTTGTTAGGTACAGTGTCAGTGACTGAGTTAGGTGTAGTGTCAGAGCCTTAGTTAGGGACAGTGTCAGGGCCTGCATTAGGACGAGCCTCCAGGCCTCAGTTAGGGACAGGTTCACGGCCTCGGACCTAAATTCAGGGCCTCATTTAGGGACAGAATCAGGGATTTAGCTAGCATAAGGGAATCTACAGCTGAAAGCAACCTGAACACCACCTCAAGCAGATGCAGAAGTGAACCATGCACGCTCCTATGAAGGAATATTCCACAGCAGTTGAGTACATTTTGTTTAAAGTTAGTAACACTATAAAAATTATGTTTGGAAGAAAACTATATTCAGAAGATGAAAGAATCTCGTTCTAAAGAATCTCTTTAGCTAATCTCGACATTAGCTAAAGAGAAGGTTAGGTTAAGGTCTAGGGAGAGTGTCAGGAAATGACCTAGGGATAGTGTCAAGACCTTAGTTACTTAGCACATCAGGACCTAATTTAGGAGCAGTGAGTGTCAGGGCTTTGGGTAGGAACAGCGTCACAGCCTGACTTAGGGAGTGGGACAGGGCCTGAGTGAGGCCTAGCGTCAGGGCCTTAGCTAGAGACAGTGTCAAGGCATGACTTAGGAGCAGCCTAAGAGCCATGGTAGGATCAGCCTCAGGGGCTATGTTAAAGATATTATCAGGGCCTCTGTTAGGGACAGCCTCAAGGCCTCACTTCGAGACAGCATCAGGGCTGCCTTAGGGACAGTTTCAGGACCTTGGTAAGAGATGGGTCAAGAAATTAGCTCAGGATAGTGTCAGGACTTTAGCTATTGACGGTAGCAGGGCCTTAGTTAGGGACAGTGTCAGGCCCTGAATTAGGACGAACATCGAGGCCTTAGGTACGGACAGGGTCACAGCCTCGAGAGTAATTTTAGGCCCTTAGTTAAGGACAGCAGCAGGGCTGTAGTTAGCATAAGAGGCACGACACTTCCTAGGGACAGGCTCAGGTTATGGTCTAGGGAGAGTGTCAGGAAAGGACCTAAGCATAGTGTCAAAACCTTAGTTACTGAGAGTATCAGATCCTTATTTAGAACCAGTGTCAGGGCTTCAGGTAGGGACAGCATCAGAGCCTGACTTAGGCAGAGCGACAGGGCCTGAGTGAGGCCTAGCGTCTGGCCCTTAGCTGAGGACACTGTCAGGGCATGACTTAGGAACAGAATCAGCGCCTCTGTTGGATCAGCCTTAGCGTCTTTGTTACAGATATGATCAGGGCCTGACTTAGTCACAGCTTCAAGGCCTCAGTTAGGGAAAGCTTCAGGGCCTGAGTTAGGGACAGCCTCAGTTCTTAACATAGGGACAGCGACAGGGCTTTCTTAGGGACAGTGTCAGGACCTTGGTTAGAAATATGTCAGGATATTAACTCAGGCTAGTGTCCAGTTTTTAGTTATTGCTGACAGCAGGGCCTATATTAGGGGCAAATTCTGAGCCTTACTTCGAGACAGTGTCAGGGCCTGAGTTAGGACTAGCATCAGAGCCCTTGTAAAGTACAGTGTCAGGGACTGAGTTAGGTGTAGTGTCAGGGCATTAGTTAGGGACAGTGTCAGCGCCTCAGTTAGGATGAGCCTCCAACCTCAGTTAGGGACAGCTTGACGGCCTCGGGACTAATTTCAGGCTCTTAGTTCGAGACAGCATCAGGGATTTAGTTAGCATAAGAGGCTCGACAATAGCTAAAGACAAGTTTAGGTTAAGATCTAGGGATAGTGTCAGGAAATGACCTAGGGATAGTGGCAAGACCATAGCTAATTAGAGCATCAGTGCCTAATTTAGGCCCAGTGTCAGGGCTTCAGGTAGGGACAGAGTCTTAGCCTGACTTAGGGAGAGCGACAGGGCCTGAGTGATGCCTAGAGTCAGGGCCTTAGCTATGGACAGCGTCAGGGCATGACATAGGATCAACATAAGGGTCTCTGTAAGATCAGCATTAGAGTTTCGTTCAAGACATTATCAGGACCTCTGTGAGGGACAGCCTCAGGGCCTCACTTAGGGACAGTGTCAGGGCTAACTTTGGGAGAGTTTCAGGACCTTGGTAAGACATGGGTCAGGGTATTAGCTCAGGATAATGTCAGGACTTTAGATATTGATGGTAGCAGCGCCTACGTTAGGGAAAGTTTCAAGGCGTTAGTTAGGAGTAGCGGGCCTCTGATAGGTCCAGTGTCAGATCCTCAGTTAGCAATAGTGTTAGGGCCTTAGTTAGGGACAGTGTCAGGGCCGGATGTAGGGCGAGCATCTAGGCCTTCATTCGGGACAGGTTCATGGTCTTGGGACTAAATTCCGTGCCTGAGGTAGGCACAGCCTAAGGGCTTCAGTTAGCATAAGAGGCAGGACATTAGCTAGTGACCGTGTCAGTTTAACATCTAGGGAAAGTGTCAGGAAATGACCTAAGGATAGTGTGAAGACCTTTGTTACGGAGACTCTCAGGGCCTTATTCAGAACCAGTGTTAGGGCTTCAGGTAGGGACAGCATCAGAGCCTGACTTAGGGAGAGCGATAGGGTCTGAGTGAGGCCTAGCATCAGACACTTAGTGGGGGACACTATCGGGGCATGACTTAGGAGCAGCATCAGGGCCTCTGTTGGATCAGCCTTAGGGTCTTAGTTAAAGTCATGATCAGGGTCTGAGTTAGTCACAGCATCAAGGCCTGAGTTAGTTAGGGAAAGCTTCAGGGCCTCACTTAGGGACAGCGTCAGGGCTTACTTTGGGACAGTTTCAGGACCTTGGTAAGACATGGGTCAGGTTATTAGCTCCGGATAATGTCAGGACTTTCGATGTTGATGGCAGCAGGCCTTGGTTAGAGACAGTGTCAGGCCCTGAGTTACGACTAGCATCAGAGCCTTTGTTAGATACAATGTACGGGACTGAATTAGGAGTAGAGTCAGGGCCTTAGTTAGTGACAGTGTCAGGGCCTGACTTAGGGAGAGCGACAGGGCCTGAGTGAGGCTTAGCATCAGGCCCTTAGCTGGGCACACTGTCAGGGCATGACTTTGGAGCAGCATCAGCGTCTTTGCTGGATCAGCATTAAGGTCTTCGTTAGGTACATGATCAGGGCCTGAATTAGTCACAGCTTCAAGGCTTCAGTTAAGGAAAGCTTCAGGGCCTGAGTTAGGGACAGCCTCAGGTCTTCACTTAGGGACAGCGTCAGGGCTTACTTTGGGACAGTTTCAGGACCTTGGAAAGACATAGGTCAGGATAGTAGCTCAGGATAATGGCAGGACTTTTGATAGTGATGGCAGCAGGGCCTTAGTTACAGACGGTTTCAGGGCCTGAGTTAGGCCGAGCATCAGAGACTTTGTTAGGTACAGTGGAAGGGACTGAGTTAGGAGTAGTGTCAGGGCCTTGCTTAGGGACAGTGTCAGGGTCTGATTTAGGTGTACTGTCTGAGACCTAGTTAGGGACAGTGCTAGGGCCTGAGTTAGGATTAGTGTCAAGGCCTTATTGAGGACCAATTTCAGGGCTTTAGTTTGGACTAGCAACAAAGCCTTTGTTAGGTAGCATGTCGGGGCCTCAGTTAGGTGTAGTGTCAGGGCCATTGTTAGGGACAGTATCAGAGCCTGACTTAGGAGAAGTTCAGGGCCTTAGCCAGGGAAAGTGTCAGGGCCTTAGTTAGGGACATTATCAGGGCCTGAATTAGCAGTAGTGTCAAAAGTCCTTAGTGAGGAGAGTAAGGAGTAAGTCAGGACTCAGGCCCTGACACTGTTCTTAAATAAGGCCCTGACATTACCTGTAACACAGGTCCTGATCTGATTCCTATCATAGGCGCTGATGTTGGACTTAACTAAGGCCCTGACACTGGTCCTAACTAAAGCTGTGACACTACTCTTAACTCAGGCCCTGACACTGTCCCTAACAAAGCCTCTGACACTACTCCTAAATCAGGCACTGACACTGTCCCTAACTAAGGCCCTGACATACACCTAACTCAGGCCCTGACACTGTCTCTAACTAAGGCCCTGATACTACTCCAAACTCAGCACTGACACTGTCACTAACTAAGGCCCTGACACTATTCATAGCTCACGCCCTAACACAACTCCGAAATCATGCCCTGACAATGTCCCTAACTAAGGCCCTGACACTATTCCTAACTCAGGCACTGACACAATACTTAAGGAAGGCCCTGACATTACTCCTAACTCAGGCCCTGAAAAGGTCCCTAACTAAGGCCGACACAACTCCTAACTCAGGCACTAACACTGTCCCTAAATAAGGCCCTGAAACTATTCCTAACTGAGGCGCTGATACAATACCTAACGAAGGCACTGATGCTACTCCTAACTAAGGCCCTGACACTACTCCTATCTCAAGCAATGACACTGTCCCTAACTTAGGCCCTGACTCTACTCCTGACTCAGGCACTGACACTGGCCCTACCTTAGGCCCTGACACTACTCCTAACTAAGCAACTGACACTGTCCCTAACTAAGGCCCGGATACTACTCCTTACTCAGGCACTGACAATATCACTAACTAAGGCCGTGACACTACTCCCAAAATAGGCACTGAGACTGTCCCGAAATATGCCCTGACAGTACTCCGAACTCAGGCACTGACACTGTCCTTAACTAAGGCCCTGATACTACTTCCACCTCAGGCACTGACACTCTCCCTAAGTAAGCCCTGACATTACTCCCAATTCCGGCATTGACACTTTCGCTTACTAAGGCCCTGAAACTACTCACAACTCAGGCCCTTACACTGTTACTAACTACCGGTCTCAGACTACTCCTAACTCAGGCCCTGGCACTGTCCGTAACTTAGGCTCTGGCACTATTCCTAACTCAGACACTGACGCTGTCCCTTAACTAAGGGTCTGACACTCCTCCCAACTCAGACAGTGACACTCTATCAATTTAAGGCCTTGACACTACTCTTAACTCAGGCCCTGACACAGTCCATAATAAAGACCCTGAAACTAATCCCAACTCAGGCCCTGGCACTGTCCGTAACTAAGGGCCTGACACTACTTCCATCTCAGCAACTGACACCATCCCTAACTATGGCCCTGACACTATTCCCAACTCAGGCACTGACACTGTCACTAAATAAGGCCATTACACTTCTCTTAACTCAACAACTGGCACTCTCCGTAACTAAGGCTTTGACACAATACTTAACTCATGCCCTGACACTGTCCTTAACTAAGACCCTGAGAGTACTCCCAACTCAGTCACTGACACTGTTCCTAACTACGGCCCAGAGACTACTCCCAATTCAGGCCCTGACACTGTCCCTAACTAAGGCACTGATATTACTCCCAACTCAGGCACTGACACTGTCCCTAACTAAGGCCCTGACACTACTCCCAACTCAGGCACTGACACTGTCCCTAACTAAGGCCCTGACACGACTCCCATCTCAGCCACTGACACTGTCCCTAAGGCCCTGACACTACCTCCAACTCAGGCACTGACACTATCCCTAACTACAGCCCTGACACTTCTCCTAACTCAGGCACTTACTAATGTCCTGACACAACTCCCAACTCAGGCACTGACATTGTTCCTAACAAAGGCCCTGACACTAATCCCAACATAGGCACTGAGACTGTCCCGAAATACGCCCTGACAGTACTCCCAACTCAGGCACTGACACTGTCCCTAACTAAGGCCCTGACACTACTCCCAAACTAGGCACTGACATTGTCCCTAACTAAGGCCCTGACATTACTCTCAACTCAGGCACTAACACTGTCCCTAACTAAGGACTTGACACTCCTCTTAACTCAGGCCCTGGCACAGTCCCTAACAAAGGCCTGCCACTTCCCCCAACTCTGGCACTGAGAGTGTCCCTAACTACGGCCATCACACTACTCCTAACTCAGGCACTGATGCTATCCCTAACTAAGGCTCTGACACTACTCCCAACACAGGCATTGACACTGTCCCTAACTAAGGCCCTCACACTACTACTTACTTAGGCACTGACACGCTACCTAACTAAGGCCCTGAGACTACTTCTACCTCAGACCCTGACACTGTCCCTAACCAAGGGCCTGATACTACTCCCAACACAGGCACTGACACTCTCCCTAACTAAGGCCTTGACACTACTTTTAACTCATGCCCTGATGCTGTCCCAAAAAAGACCCTGAGACTATTCCCAACTCAGGCACTGACACTCTCCCTAACTAAGACCCTGACACTACTCCCATCTCAGCCACTGACACTGTCCCTAATGCCCTGACACTACTTCCAACTCAGGCACTGACACTGTCCCTAACTAGGCCCTGACACTACTCCCAACTCAGGCACTGACACTGTCACTAACTAAGGCCCTGACATAACTGCCAACTCCGGCACTGACACTTTCTCTAACTACGGCCCTGAAACTACTCACAACTCAGGCCCTGACACTGTTCCTAACTACCGGTCTCAGACTACTCCTAACTTAGGCCCTGACACTATTCCTAACACAGTCCCTGACACTGTCCCTAACTAAGGTCCTGAGACGATTCCTAACTCAGACCCTGACACTGTCCATAACTTAGGCCATGTCACTACTCCCAACTCAGGCACTGACGCTGTTCCTAACTAAGGGTCTGACACTACTCCAAACTGAGACACTGACACTCTTCCAAATTAAGGCCTTGACACTACTCTTAACTCAGGCCCTGACACTGTCCATAATAAAGACCCTGACAAAAATCCCAACTTAGGCACTGACAATGTCCGTAACTAAGGCCCTGACGCTATTCCCATCTCAGCCACTGACACTGTCCCTAACTATGGCCCTGACACTACTCCCAATGCAAGCACTGGCGCTGTCCCTAACTAAGGCATTGGCACTACTCCCAACTCGCCCTGGCGCTGTCCCTAACTAAGGCTCTGACACTACTCCCAATTCAGGCAATGACAGTGTCCCTAACTGAGGCAATGATACTACTCCCAACTCAAGCACTAAGGCTCTGGATCATTGTGATGACCAGCGCCAAGGAGCATTGTGATGACAAGGGCGTGGAGCATTGTGATGACAGTGGTCATGGAACATTGTGACGATAAGGGCATCGAGCCGAGTTAGGGACAGTCTAGCGGCCTTGGGACTAAATTCAGTGCCTGAATTAGGCACAGCATAAGGTCTTTAGTTAGCATACGAGGTAGGACATTAGCTCGGGACAGGGTTAGGGTAAAGGCTTGGAATCGTGTCAGCAAATGACCTAAGGATAGTGTGAAGACCTTTGTTACTGAGACTCTCAGGGACTTCTTCAGAAGCAGTGTTAGGGCTTCAGGTAGGGACAGCATCAGGGCCTGACTTAGGGAGAGCGACAGGGCCTGAGTGAGGCCTAATGTCAGGCCCTTAGCTGGGGACACTGTCAGGGAATGACTTAGGAGCAGCATCAGTGCCTTTGTTGGATCAGCTTTAGGCTCTTAGGTAAAGACATGACCGGAGCCCTAGTTAGTCACAGCGTCAAGGCCTCAGTTAGGGAAAGCTTCAGGGTCTGAGTCACAGACAGCCTCAGGTCTTCACTTAAAGACAGCCACAGGGCTTTCTTAGGGACAGTGTCAGGACCTTGGTTAGAAATGAGTCAGGATATTAGCTCAGGAGAGTGTCAGGATTTTAGTTTTTGCTGGCAGCAGGGCCTCTATTAAGGACAGATTCCGGGCCTTTGTTAGATTCAGTGTCATGGCCTTAGTTAGGAGTAGTCAGGGCCTTAGTTAGGGAGAGCATGAGGGTTTCAGTTCGCATAAGATGCAGGAGATTATCTCGGGACAGAGTCAGGTTCCAGGCCAGAGATAGTGAAAGGAAATGACCAAGGGATAACGAGAAGACCTTAGTTATTGAGAGCATCAGGGCCTTAGTTAGCAGCAGCGTGAGCGCCTTAATCAGGACCAGCGCCAGGGCTTGATGTATGGACAGCATCAGAGCCTAAGTAAGGTACAGCAACAGGGCCTAAGTGAGGCCTATCTTTAGGGCCTGAGTAAGGGACAGTATCAGGGCATGACTTAGGAGCAGCATAAAGGCCTCTGTAGGATCAGCATTAGGGTCTTCGTTAAAGCTATTATCAGGGCCTCCGTTAGGGATAGCCTCAAGGCCTCACTTAGGGACAGCGTCAGGGCTTACTTTGGGAAAGTTTCACGACCTTGGTAAGACATGGGTCAGGCTATTAGCTCAGGATAATATCAGGTGTTCAGATATTGACGGCAGCAGGGCCTTAGTTAGAGGCAGTGTCAAGGCCTAAGTTAGGACTAGCATCAGTGCCTTTGTTAGGTACAGTGTCAGTGACTGAGTTAGTTGTAGTGTCAGAGCCTTAGTTAGGGACAGTGTCAGGGCCTGCATTAGGACGAGCCTCCAGGCCTCAGTTAGGGACAGGTTCACGGCCTCGGACCTAAATTCAGGGCCTCATTTAGGGACAGAATCAGGGATTTAGCTAGCATAAGGGGATCTACAGCTGAAAGCAACCTGAACACCACCACAAGCAGATGCAGAAGTGAACCATGCACGCTCCTATGAAGGAAGATTCCACAGCAGTTGAGTACATTTTGTTTAAAGTTAGTAACACTATAAAAATTATGTTTGGAAGAAAACTATATTCAGAAGATGAAAGAATCTCGTTCTAAAGAATCTCTTTAGCTAATCTCGACATTAGCTAAAGAGAAGGTTAGGTTAAGGTCTAGGGAGAGTGTCAGGAAATGACCTAGGGATAGTGTCAAGACCTTAGTTACTTAGCACATCAGGACCTAATTTAGGAGCAGTGAGTGTCAGGGCTTCGGGTAGGAACAGCGTCAGAGCCTGACTTAGGGAGTGGGACAGGGCCTGAGTGAGGCCTAGCGTCAGGGCCTTAGCTAGAGACAGTGTCAGGGCATGACTTAGGAGCAGCCTAAGAGCCATGGTAGGATCAGCCTCAGGGGCTATGTTAAAGATATTATCAGGGCCTCTGTTAGGGACAGCCTCAAGGCCTCACTTCGAGACAGCATCAGGGCTGCCTTAGGGACAGTTTCAGGACCTTGGTAAGAGATGGGTCAAGAAATTAGCTCAGGATAGTGTCAGGACTTTAGCTATTGACGGCAGCAGGGCCTTAGTTGGGGACAGTGTCAGGCCCTGAATTAGGACGAACATCGAGGCCTTAGGTACGGACAGGGTCACAGCCTCGAGAGTAATTTTAGGCCCTTAGTTAAGGACAGCAGCAGGGCTGTAGTTAGCATAAGAGGCACGACATTTGCTAGGGACAGGCTCAGGTTATGGTCTAGGGAGAGTGTCAGGAAAGGACCTAAGCATAGTGTCAAAACCTTAGTTACTGAGAGTATCAGATCCTTATTTAGAACCAGTGTCAGGGCTTCAGGTAGGGACAGCATCAGAGCCTGACTTAGGCAGAGCGACAGGGCCTGAGTGAGGCCTAGCGTCAGGCCCTTAGCTGAGGACACTGTCAGGGCATGACTTAGGAACAGAATCAGCGCCTCTGTTGGATCAGCCTTAGCGTCTTTGTTACAGATATGATCAGGGCCTGACTTAGTCACAGCTTCAAGGCCTCACTTAGGGAAAGCTTCAGGGCCTGAGTTAGGGACAGCCTCAGTTCTTAACATAGGGACAGCGACAGGGCTTTCTTAGGGACAGTGTCAGGACCTTGGTTAGAAATATGTCAGGATATTAACTCAGGCTAGTGTCCAGTTTTTAGTTATTGCTGACAGCAGGGCCTATATTAGGGGCAAATTCTGAGCCTTATTTCGAGACAGTGTCAGGGCCTGAGTTAGGACTAGCATCAGAGCCCTTGTAAAGTACAGTGTCAGGGACTGAGTTAGGTGCAGTGTCAGGGCTTTAGTTAGGGACAGTGTCAGCGCCTCAGTTAGGATGAGCCTCCAACCTCAGTTAGGGACAGCTTGACGGCCTCGGGACTAATTTCAGGCTCTTAGTTCGAGACAGCATCAGGGATTTAGTTAGCATAAGAGGCTCGACAATAGCTAAAGACAAGTTTAGGTTAAGATCTAGGGATAGTGTCAGGAAATGACCTAGGGATAGTGGCAAGACCATAGCTAATTAGAGCATCAGTGCCTAATTTAGGCCCAGTGTCAGGGCTTCAGGTAGGGACAGAGTCTTAGCCTGACTTAGGGAGAGCGACAGGGCCTGAGTGATGCCTAGAGTCAGGGCCTTAGCTATGGACAGCGTCAGGGCATGACATAGGATCAACATAAGGGTCTCTGTAAGATCAGCATTAGAGTTTCGTTCAAGACATTATCAGGACCTCTGTGAGGGACAGCCTCAGGGCCTCACTTAGGGACAGTGTCAGGGCTAACTTTGGGAGAGTTTCAGGACCTTGGTAAGACATGGGTCAGGGTATTAGCTCAGGATAATGTCAGGACTTTAGATATTGATGGTAGCAGCGCCTACGTTAGGGAAAGTTTCAAGGCGTTAGTTAGGAGTAGCGGGCCTCTGATAGGTCCAGTGTCAGATCCTCAGTTAGCAATAGTGTTAGGGCCTTAGTTAGGGACAGTGTCAGGGCCGGATGTAGGGCGAGCATCTAGGCCTTCGTTCGGGACAGGTTCATGGTCTTGGGACTAAATTCCGTGCCTGAGGTAGGCACAGCCTAAGGGCTTCAGTTAGCATAAGAGGCAGGACATTAGCTAGTGACCGTGTCAGTTTAACATCTAGGGAAAGTGTCAGGAAATGACCTAAGGATAGTGTGAAGACCTTTGTTACGGAGACTCTCAGGGCCTTATTCAGAACCAGTGTTAGGGGTTCAGGTAGGGACAGCATCAGAGCCTGACTTAGGGAGAGCGATAGGGTCTGAGTGAGGCCTAGCATCAGACACTTAGTGGGGGACACTATCGGGGCATGACTTAGGAGCAGCATCAGGGCCTCTGTTGGATCAGCCTTAGGGTCTTAGTTAAAGTCATGATCAGGGTCTGAGTTAGTCACAGCATCAAGGCCTGAGTTAGTTAGGGAAAGCTTCAGGGCCTCACTTAGGGACAGCGTCCGGGCTTACTTTGGGACAGTTTCAGGACCTTGGTAAGACATGGGTCAGGTTATTAGCTCCGGATAATGTCAGGACTTTCGATGTTGATGGCAGCAGGCCTTGGTTAGAGACAGTGTCAGGCCCTGAGTTACGACTAGCATCAGAGCCTTTGTTAGATACAATGTACGGGACTGAATTAGGAGTAGAGTCAGGGCCTTAGTTAGTGACAGTGTCAGGGCCTGACTTAGGGAGAGCGACAGGGCCTGAGTGAGGCTTAGCATCAGGCCCTTAGCTGGGCACACTGTCAGGGCATGACTTTGGAGCAGCATCAGCGTCTTTGCTGGATCAGCATTAAGGTCTTCGTTAGGTACATGATCAGGGCCTGAATTAGTCACAGCTTCAAGGCTTCAGTTAAGGAAAGCTTCAGGGCCTGAGTTAGGGACAGCCTCAGGTCTTCACTTAGGGACAGCGTCAGGGCTTACTTTGGGACAGTTTCAGGACCTTGGAAAGACATAGGTCAGGATAGTAGCTCAGGATAATGGCAGGACTTTTGATAGTGATGGCAGCAGGGCCTTAGTTACAGACGGTTTCAGGGCCTGAGTTAGGCCTCGCATCAGAGAATTGTTAGGTACAGTGGAAGGGACTGAGTTAGGAGTAGTGTCAGGGCCTTGCTTAGGGACAGTGTCAGGGTCTGATTTAGGTGTACTGTCTGAGACCTAGTTAGGGACAGTGCTAGGGCCTGAGTTAGGATTAGTGTCAAGGCCTTATTGAGGACCAATTTCAGGGCCTTAGTTTGGACTAGCAACAAAGCCTTTGTTAGGTAGCATGTCGGGGCCTCAGTTAGGTGTAGTGTCAGGGCCATTGTTAGGGACAGTATCAGGGCCTGACTTAGGAGAAGTTCAGGGCCTTAGCCAGGGAAAGTGTCAGGGCCTTAGTTAGGGACATTCTCAGGGCCTGAATTAGCAGTAGTGTCAAAAGTCCTTAGTGAGGAGAGTAAGGAGTAAGTCAGGACTCAGGCCCTGACACTGTTCTTAAATAAGGCCCTGACATTCCCTGTAACACAGGTCCTGATCTGATTCCTATCATAGGCGCTGATGTTGGACTTAACTAAGGCCCTGACACTGGTCCTAACTAAAGCTGTGACACTACTCTTAACTCAGGCCCTGACACTGTCCCTAACAAAGCCTCTGACACTACTCCTAAATCAGGCACTGACACTGTCCCTAACTAAGGCCCTGACATACACCTAACTCAGGCCCTGACACTGTCTCTAACTAAGGCCCTGATACTACTCCAAACTCAGCACTGACACTGTCACTAACTAAGGCCCTGACACTATTCATAGCTCACGCCCTAACACCACTCCGAAATCATGCCCTGACAGTGTCCCTAACTAAGGCCCTGACACTATTCCTAACTCAGGCGCTGACACAATACTTAAGGAAGGCCCTGACATTACTCCTAACTCAGGCCCTGAAAAGGTCCCTAACTAAGGCCGACACAACTCCTAACTCAGGCACTAACACTGTCCCTAAATAAGGCCCTGAAACTATTCCTAACTGAGGCGCTGATACAATACCTAACGAAGGCACTGATGCTGCTCCTAACTAAGGCCCTGACACTACTCCTATCTCAAGCAATGACACTGTCCCTAACTTAGGCCCTGACTCTACTCCTGACTCAGGCACTGACACTGGCCCTACCTTAGGCCCTGACACTACTCCTAACTAAGCAACTGACACTGTCCCTAACTAAGGCCCGGATACTACTCCTTACTCAGGCACTGACAATATCACTAACTAAGGCCGTGACACTACTCCCAAAATAGGCACTGAGACTGTCCCGAAATATGCCCTGACAGTACTCCGAACTCAGGCACTGACACTGTCCTTAACTAAGGCCCTGATACTACTTCCACCTCAGGCACTGACACTCTCCCTAAGTAAGCCCTGACATTACTCCCAATTCCGGCATTGACACTTTCGCTTACTAAGGCCCTGAAACTACTCACAACTCAGGCCCTTACACTGTTACTAACTACCGGTCTCAGACTACTCCTAACTCAGGCCCTGGCACTGTCCGTAACTTAGGCTCTGGCACTATTCCTAACTCAGACACTGACGCTGTCCCTTAACTAAGGGTCTGACACTCCTCCCAACTCAGACAGTGACACTCTATCAATTTAAGGCCTTGACACTACTCTTAACTCAGGCCCTGACACAGTCCATAATAAAGACCCTGAAACTAATCCCAACTCAGGCCCTGGCACTGTCCGTAACTAAGGGCCTGACACTACTTCCATCTCAGCAACTGACACCATCCCTAACTATGGCCCTGACACTATTCCCAACTCAGGCACTGACACTGTCACTAAATAAGGCCATTACACTTCTCTTAACTCAACAACTGGCACTCTCCGTAACTAAGGCTTTGACACAATACTTAACTCATGCCCTGACACTGTCCTTAACTAAGACCCTGAGAGTACTCCCAACTCAGTCACTGACACTGTTCCTAACTACGGCCCAGAGACTACTCCCAATTCAGGCCCTGACACTGTCCCTAACTAAGGCACTGATATTACTCCCAACTCAGGCACTGACACTGTCCCTAACTAAGGCCCTGACACTACTCCCAACTCAGGCACTGACACTGTCCCTAACTAAGGCCCTGACACGACTCCCATCTCAGCCACTGACACTGTCCCTAAGGCCCTGACACTACCTCCAACTCAGGCACTGACACTATCCCTAACTACAGCCCTGACACTTCTCCTAACTCAGGCACTTACTAATGTCCTGACACAACTCCCAACTCAGGCACTGACATTGTTCCTAACAAAGGCCCTGACACTAATCCCAACATAGGCACTGAGACTGTCCCGAAATACGCCCTGACAGTACTCCCAACTCAGGCACTGACACTGTCCCTAACTAAGGCCCTGACACTACTCCCAAACTAGGCACTGACATTGTCCCTAACTAAGGCCCTGACATTACTCTCAACTCAGGCACTAACACTGTCCCTAACTAAGGACTTGACACTCTTCTTAACTCAGGCCCTGGCACAGTCCCTAACAAAGGCCTGCCACTTCCCCCAACTCTGGCACTGAGAGTGTCCCTAACTATGGCCATCACACTACTCCTAACTCAGGCACTGATGCTATCCCTAACTAAGGCTCTGACACTACTCCCAACACAGGCATTGACATTGTCCCTAACTAAGGCCCTCACACTACTACTTACTTAGGCACTGACACGCTACCTAACTAAGGCCCTGAGACTACTTCTACCTCAGACCCTGACACTGTCCCTAACCAAGGGCCTGATACTACTCCCAACACAGGCACTGACACTCTCCCTAACTAAGGCCTTGACACTACTTTTAACTCATGCCCTGAAGCTGTCCCAAAAGAGACCCTGAGACTATTCCCAACTCAGGCACTGACACTCTCCCTAACTAAGACCCTGACACTACTCCCATCTCAGCCACTGACACTGTCCCTAATGCCCTGACACTACTTCCAACTCAGGCACTGACACTGTCCCTAACTAGGCCCTGACACTACTCCCAACTCAGGCACTGACACTGTCACTAACTAAGGCCCTGACATAACTGCCAACTCCGGCACTGACACTTTCTCTAACTACGGCCCTGAAACTACTCACAACTCAGGCCCTGACACTGTTCCTAACTACCGGTCTCAGACTACTCCTAACTTAGGCCCTGACACTATTCCTAACACAGTCCCTGACACTGTCCCTAACTAAGGTCCTGAGACGATTCCTAACTCAGACCCTGACACTGTCCATAACTTAGGCCATGTCACTACTCCCAACTCAGGCACTGACGCTGTTCCTAACTAAGGGTCTGACACTACTCCAAACTGAGACACTGACACTCTTCCAAATTAAGGCCTTGACACTACTCTTAATTCAGGCCCTGACACTGTCCATAATAAAGACCCTGACAAAAATCCCAACTTAGGCACTGACAATGTCCGTAACTAAGGCCCTGACGCTATTCCCATCTCAGCCACTGACACTGTCCCTAACTATGGCCCTGACACTACTCCCAATGCAAGCACTGGCGCTGTCCCTAACTAAGGCATTGGCACTACTCCCAACTCGCCCTGGCGCTGTCCCTAACTAAGGCTCTGACACTACTCCCAATTCAGGCAATGACAGTGTCCCTAACTGAGGCAATGATACTACTCCCAACTCAAGCACTAAGGCTCTGGATCATTGTGATGACCAGCGCCAAGGAGCATTGTGATGACAAGGGCGTGGAGCATTGTGATGACAGTGGTCATGGAACATTGTGACGATAAGGGCATCGAGCCGAGTTAGGGACAGTCTAGCGGCCTTGGGACTAAATTCAGTGCCTGAATTAGGCACAGCATAAGGTCTTTAGTTAGCATACGAGGTAGGACATTAGCTCGGGACAGGGTTAGGGTAAAGGCTTGGAATCGTGTCAGCAAATGACCTAAGGATAGTGTGAAGACCTTTGTTACTGAGACTCTCAGGGACTTCTTCAGAAGCAGTGTTAGGGCTTCAGGTAGGGACAGCATCAGGGCCTGACTTAGGGAGAGCGACAGGGCCTGAGTGAGGCCTAATGTCAGGCCCTTAGCTGGGGACACTGTCAGGGAATGACTTAGGAGCAGCATCAGTGCCTTTGTTGGATCAGCTTTAGGCTCTTAGGTAAAGACATGACCGGAGCCCTAGTTAGTCACAGCGTCAAGGCCTCAGTTAGGGAAAGCTTCAGGGTCTGAGTTACAGACAGCCTCAGGTCTTCACTTAAAGACAGCCACAGGGCTTTCTTAGGGACAGTGTCAGGACCTTGGTTAGAAATGAGTCAGGATATTAGCTCAGGAGAGTGTCAGGAGTTTAGTTTTTGCTGGCAGCAGGGCCTCTATTAAGGACAGATTCCGGGCCTTTGTTAGATTCAGTGTCATGGCCTTAGTTAGGAGTAGTCAGGGCCTTAGTTAGGGAGAGCATGAGGGTTTCAGTTCGCATAAGATGCAGGAGATTATCTCGGGACAGAGTCAGGTTCCAGGCCAGAGATAGTGAAAGGAAATGACCAAGGGATAACGAGAAGACCTTAGTTATTGAGAGCTTCAGGGCCTTAGTTAGCAGCAGCGTGAGCACCTTAATCAGGACCAGCGCCAGGGCTTGATGTATGGACAGCATCCGAGCCTAAGTAAGGTACAGCAACAGGGCCTAAGTGAGGCCTATCTTTAGGGCCTGAGTAAGGGACAGTATCAGGGCATGACTTAGGAGCAGCATAAAGGCCTCTGTAGGATCAGCATTAGGGTCTTCGTTAAAGCTATTATCAGGGCCTCCGTTAGGGATAGCCTCAAGGCCTCACTTAGGGACAGCGTCAGGGCTTACTTTGGGAAAGTTTCACGACCTTGGTAAGACATGGGTCAGGCTATTAGCTCAGGATAATATCAGGTGTTCAGATATTGACGGCAGCAGGGCCTTAGTTAGAGGCAGTGTCAGGGCCTAAGTTAGGACTAGCATCAGAGCCTTTGTTAGGCACAGTGTCAGTGACTGAGTTAGGTGTAGTGTCAGAACCTTAGTTAGGGACAGTGTCAGGGCCTGCATTAGGACGAGCCTCCAGGCCTCAGTTAGGGACAGGTTCACGGCCTCGGACCTAAATTCAGGGCCTCATTCAGGGACAGAATCAGGGATTTAGCTAGCATAAGGGAATCTACAGCTGAAAGCAACCTGAACACCACCTCAAGCAGATGCAGAAGTGAACCATGCACGCTCCTATGAAGGAAGATTCCACAGCAGTTGAGTACATTTTGTTTAAAGTTAGTAACACTATAAAAATTATGTTTGGAAGAAAACTATATTCAGAAGATGAAAGAATCTCGTTCTAAAGAATCTCTTTAGCTAATCTCGACATTAGCTAAAGAGAAGGTTAGGTTAAGGTCTAGGGAGAGTGTCAGGAAATGACCTAGGGATAGTGTCAAGACCTTAGTTACTTAGCACATCAGGACCTAATTTAGGAGCAGTGAGTGTCAGGGCTTTGGGTAGGAACAGCGTCACAGCCTGACTTAGGGAGTGGGACAGGGCCTGAGTGAGGCCTAGCGTCAGGGCCTTAGCTAGAGACAGTGTCAAGGCATGACTTAGGAGCAGCCTAAGAGCCATGGTAGGATCAGCCTCAGGGGCTATGTTAAAGATATTATCAGGGCCTCTGTTAGGGACAGCCTCAAGGCCTCACTTCGAGACAGCATCAGGGCTGCCTTAGGGACAGTTTCAGGACCTTGGTAAGAGATGGGTCAAGAAATTAGCTCAGGATAGTGTCAGGACTTTAGCTATTGACGGCAGCAGGGCCTTAGTTAGGGACAGTGTCAGGCCCTGAATTAGGACGAACATCGAGGCCTTAGGTACGGACAGGGTCACAGCCTCGAGAGTAATTTTAGGCCCTTAGTTAAGGACAGCAGCAGGGCTGTAGTTAGCATAAGAGGCACGACACTTCCTAGGGACAGGCTCAGGTTATGGTCTAGGGAGAGTGTCAGGAAAGGACCTAAGCATAGTGTCAAAACCTTAGTTACTGAGAGTATCAGATCCTTATTTAGAACCAGTGTCAGGGCTTCAGGTAGGGACAGCATCAGAGCCTGACTTAGGCAGAGCGACAGGGCCTGAGTGAGGCCTAGCGTCAGGCCCTTAGCTGAGGACACTGTCAGGGCATGACTTAGGAACAGAATCAGCGCCTCTGTTGGCTCAGCCTTAGCGTCTTTGTTACAGATATGATCAGGGCCTGACTTAGTCACAGCTTCAAGGCCTCAGTTAGGGAAAGCTTCAGGGCCTGAGTTAGGGACAGCCTCAGTTCTTAACATAGGGACAGCGACAGGGCTTTCTTAGGGACAGTGTCAGGACCTTGGTTAGAAATATGTCAGGATATTAACTCAGGCTAGTGTCCAGTTTTTAGTTATTGCTGACAGCAGGGCCTATATTAGGGGCAAATTCTGAGCCTTACTTCGAGACAGTGTCAGGGCCTGAGTTAGGACTAGCATCAGAGCCCTTGTAAAGTACAGTGTCAGGGACTGAGTTAGGTGTAGTGTCAGGGCATTAGTTAGGGACAGTGTCAGCGCCTCAGTTAGGATGAGCCTCCAACCTCAGTTAGGGACAGCTTGACGGCCTCGGGACTAATTTCAGGCTCTTAGTTCGAGACAGCATCAGGGATTTAGTTAGCATAAGAGGCTCGACAATAGCTAAAGACAAGTTTAGGTTAAGATCTAGGGATAGTGTCAGGAAATGACCTAGGGATAGTGGCAAGACCATAGCTAATTAGAGCATCAGTGCCTAATTTAGGCCCAGTGTCAGGGCTTCAGGTAGGGACAGAGTCTTAGCCTGACTTAGGGAGAGCGACAGGGCCTGAGTGATGCCTAGAGTCAGGGCCTTAGCTATGGACAGCGTCAGGGCATGACATAGGATCAACATAAGGGTCTCTGTAAGATCAGCATTAGAGTTTCGTTCAAGACATTATCAGGACCTCTGTGAGGGACAGCCTCAGGGCCTCACTTAGGGACAGTGTCAGGGCTAACTTTGGGAGAGTTTCAGGACCTTGGTAAGACATGGGTCAGGGTATTAGCTCAGGATAATGTCAGGACTTTAGATATTGATGGTAGCAGCGCCTACGTTAGGGAAAGTTTCAAGGCGTTAGTTAGGAGTAGCGGGCCTCTGATAGGTCCAGTGTCAGATCCTCAGTTAGCAATAGTGTTAGGGCCTTAGTTAGGGACAGTGTCAGGGCCGGATGTAGGGCGAGCATCTAGGCCTTCGTTCGGGACAGGTTCATGGTCTTGGGACTAAATTCCGTGCCTGAGGTAGGCACAGCCTAAGGGCTTCAGTTAGCATAAGAGGCAGGACATTAGCTAGTGACCGTGTCAGTTTAACATCTAGGGAAAGTGTCAGGAAATGACCTAAGGATAGTGTGAAGACCTTTGTTACGGAGACTCTCAGGGCCTTATTCAGAACCAGTGTTAGGGGTTCAGGTAGGGACAGCATCAGAGCCTGACTTAGGGAGAGCGATAGGGTCTGAGTGAGGCCTAGCATCAGACACTTAGTGGGGGACACTATCGGGGCATGACTTAGGAGCAGCATCAGGGCCTCTGTTGGATCAGCCTTAGGGTCTTAGTTAAAGTCATGATCAGGGTCTGAGTTAGTCACAGCATCAAGGCCTGAGTTAGTTAGGGAAAGCTTCAGGGCCTCACTTAGGGACAGCGTCAGGGCTTACTTTGGGACAGTTTCAGGACCTTGGTAAGACATGGGTCAGGTTATTAGCTCCGGATAATGTCAGGACTTTCGATGTTGATGGCAGCAGGCCTTGGTTAGAGACAGTGTCAGGCCCTCAGTTACGACTAGCATCAGAGCCTTTGTTAGATACAATGTACGGGACTGAATTAGGAGTAGAGTCAGGGCCTTAGTTAGTGACAGTGTCAGGGCCTGACTTAGGGAGAGCGACAGGGCCTGAGTGAGGCTTAGCATCAGGCCCTTAGCTGGGCACACTGTCAGGGCATGACTTTGGAGCAGCCTCAGCGTCTTTGCTGGATCAGCATTAAGGTCTTCGTTAGGTACATGATCAGGGCCTGAATTAGTCACAGCTTCAAGGCTTCAGTTAAGGAAAGCTTCAGGGCCTGAGTTAGGGACAGCCTCAGGTCTTCACTTAGGGACAGCGTCAGGGCTTACTTTGGGACAGTTTCAGGAACTTGGAAAGACATAGGTCAGGATAGTAGCTCAGGATAATGGCAGGACTTTTGATAGTGATGGCAGCAGGGCCTTAGTTACAGACGGTTTCAGGGCCTGAGTTAGGCCGAGCATCAGAGACTTTGTTAGGTACAGTGGAAGGGACTGAGTTAGGAGTAGTGTCAGGGCCTTGCTTAGGGACAGTGTCAGGGTCTGATTTAGGTGTACTGTCTGAGACCTAGTTAGGGACAGTGCTAGGGCCTGAGTTAGGATTAGTGTCAAGGCCTTATTGAGGACCAATTTCAGGGCTTTAGTTTGGACTAGCAACAAAGCCTTTGTTAGGTAGCATGTCGGGGCCTCAGTTAGGTGTAGTGTCAGGGCCATTGTTAGGGACAGTATCAGAGCCTGACTTAGGAGAAGTTCAGGGCCTTAGCCAGGGAAAGTGTCAGGGCCTTAGTTAGGGACATTCTCAGGGCCTGAATTAGCAGTAGTGTCAAAAGTCCTTAGTGAGGAGAGTAAGGAGTAAGTCAGGACTCAGGCCCTGACACTGTTCTTAAATAAGGCCCTGACATTCCCTGTAACACAGGTCCTGATCTGATTCCTATCATAGGCGCTGATGTTGGACTTAACTAAGGCCCTGACACTGGTCCTAACTAAAGCTGTGACACTACTCTTAACTCAGGCCCTGACATTGTCCCTAACAAAGCCTCTGACACTACTCCTAAATCAGGCACTGACACTGTCCCTAACTAAGGCCCTGACATACACCTAACTCAGGCCCTGACACTGTCTCTAACTAAGGCCCTGATACTACTCCAAACTCAGCACTGACACTGTCACTAACTAAGGCCCTGACACTATTCATAGCTCACGCCCTAACACCACTCCGAAATCATGCCCTGACAGTGTCCCTAACTAAGGCCCTGACACTATTCCTAACTCAGGCGCTGACACAATACTTAAGGAAGGCCCTGACATTACTCCTAACTCAGGCCCTGAAAAGGTCCCTAACTAAGGCCGACACAACTCCTAACTCAGGCACTAACACTGTCCCTAAATAAGGCCCTGAAACTATTCCTAACTGAGGCGCTGATACAATACCTAACGAAGGCACTGATGCTGCTCCTAACTAAGGCCCTGACACTACTCCTATCTCAAGCAATGACACTGTCCCTAACTTAGGCCCTGACTCTACTCCTGACTCAGGCACTGACACTGGCCCTACCTTAGGCCCTGACACTACTCCTAACTAAGCAACTGACACTGTCCCTAACTAAGGCCCGGATACTACTCCTTACTCAGGCACTGACAATATCACTAACTAAGGCCGTGACACTACTCCCAAAATAGGCACTGAGACTGTCCCGAAATATGCCCTGACAGTACTCCGAACTCAGGCACTGACACTGTCCTTAACTAAGGCCCTGATACTACTTCCACCTCAGGCACTGACACTCTCCCTAAGTAAGCCCTGACATTACTCCCAATTCCGGCATTGACACTTTCGCTTACTAAGGCCCTGAAACTACTCACAACTCAGGCCCTTACACTGTTACTAACTACCGGTCTCAGACTACTCCTAACTCAGGCCCTGGCACTGTCCGTAACTTAGGCTCTGGCACTATTCCTAACTCAGACACTGACGCTGTCCCTTAACTAAGGGTCTGACACTCCTCCCAACTCAGACAGTGACACTCTATCAATTTAAGGCCTTGACACTACTCTTAACTCAGGCCCTGACACAGTCCATAATAAAGACCCTGAAACTAATCCCAACTCAGGCCCTGGCACTGTCCGTAACTAAGGGCCTGACACTACTTCCATCTCAGCAACTGACACCATCCCTAACTATGGCCCTGACACTATTCCCAACTCAGGCACTGACACTGTCACTAAATAAGGCCATTACACTTCTCTTAACTCAACAACTGGCACTCTCCGTAACTAAGGCTTTGACACAATACTTAACTCATGCCCTGACACTGTCCTTAACTAAGACCCTGAGAGTACTCCCAACTCAGTCACTGACACTGTTCCTAACTACGGCCCAGAGACTACTCCCAATTCAGGCCCTGACACTGTCCCTAACTAAGGCACTGATATTACTCCCAACTCAGGCACTGACACTGTCCCTAACTAAGGCCCTGACACTACTCCCAACTCAGGCACTGACACTGTCCCTAACTAAGGCCCTGACACGACTCCCATCTCAGCCACTGACACTGTCCCTAAGGCCCTGACACTACCTCCAACTCAGGCACTGACACTATCCCTAACTACAGCCCTGACACTTCTCCTAACTCAGGCACTTACTAATGTCCTGACACAACTCCCAACTCAGGCACTGACATTGTTCCTAACAAAGGCCCTGACACTAATCCCAACATAGGCACTGAGACTGTCCCGAAATACGCCCTGACAGTACTCCCAACTCAGGCACTGACACTGTCCCTAACTAAGGCCCTGACACTACTCCCAAACTAGGCACTGACATTGTCCCTAACTAAGGCCCTGACATTACTCTCAACTCAGGCACTAACACTGTCCCTAACTAAGGACTTGACACTCCTCTTAACTCAGGCCCTGGCACAGTCCCTAACAAAGGCCTGCCACTTCCCCCAACTCTGGCACTGAGAGTGTCCCTAACTACGGCCATCACACTACTCCTAACTCAGGCACTGATGCTATCCCTAACTAAGGCTCTGACACTACTCCCAACACAGGCATTGACACTGTCCCTAACTAAGGCCCTCACACTACTACTTACTTAGGCACTGACACGCTACCTAACTAAGGCCCTGAGACTACTTCTACCTCAGACCCTGACACTGTCCCTAACCAAGGGCCTGATACTACTCCCAACACAGGCACTGACACTCTCCCTAACTAAGGCCTTGACACTACTTTTAACTCATGCCCTGATGCTGTCCCAAAAAAGACCCTGAGACTATTCCCAACTCAGGCACTGACACTCTCCCTAACTAAGACCCTGACACTACTCCCATCTCAGCCACTGACACTGTCCCTAATGCCCTGACACTACTTCCAACTCAGGCACTGACACTGTCCCTAACTAGGCCCTGACACTACTCCCAACTCAGGCACTGACACTGTCACTAACTAAGGCCCTGACATAACTGCCAACTCCGGCACTGACACTTTCTCTAACTACGGCCCTGAAACTACTCACAACTCAGGCCCTGACACTGTTCCTAACTACCGGTCTCAGACTACTCCTAACTTAGGCCCTGACACTATTCCTAACACAGTCCCTGACACTGTCCCTAACTAAGGTCCTGAGACGATTCCTAACTCAGACCCTGACACTGTCCATAACTTAGGCCATGTCACTACTCCCAACTCAGGCACTGACGCTGTTCCTAACTAAGGGTCTGACACTACTCCAAACTGAGACACTGACACTCTTCCAAATTAAGGCCTTGACACTACTCTTAACTCAGGCCCTGACACTGTCCATAATAAAGACCCTGACAAAAATCCCAACTTAGGCACTGACAATGTCCGTAACTAAGGCCCTGACGCTATTCCCATCTCAGCCACTGACACTGTCCCTAACTATGGCCCTGACACTACTCCCAATGCAAGCACTGGCGCTGTCCCTAACTAAGGCATTGGCACTACTCCCAACTCGCCCTGGCGCTGTCCCTAACTAAGGCTCTGACACTACTCCCAATTCAGGCAATGACAGTGTCCCTAACTGAGGCAATGATACTACTCCCAACTCAAGCACTAAGGCTCTGGATCATTGTGATGACCAGCGCCAAGGAGCATTGTGATGACAAGGGCGTGGAGCATTGTGATGACAGTGGTCATGGAACATTGTGACGATAAGGGCATCGAGCCGAGTTAGGGACAGTCTAGCGGCCTTGGGACTAAATTCAGTGCCTGAATTAGGCACAGCATAAGGTCTTTAGTTAGCATACGAGGTAGGACATTAGCTCGGGACAGGGTTAGGGTAAAGGCTTGGAATCGTGTCAGCAAATGACCTAAGGATAGTGTGAAGACCTTTGTTACTGAGACTCTCAGGGACTTCTTCAGAAGCAGTGTTAGGGCTTCAGGTAGGGACAGCATCAGGGCCTGACTTAGGGAGAGCGACAGGGCCTGAGTGAGGCCTAATGTCAGGCCCTTAGCTGGGGACACTGTCAGGGAATGACTTAGGAGCAGCATCAGTGCCTTTGTTGGATCAGCTTTAGGCTCTTAGGTAAAGACATGACCGGAGCCCTAGTTAGTCACAGCGTCAAGGCCTCAGTTAGGGAAAGCTTCAGGGTCTGAGTCACAGACAGCCTCAGGTCTTCACTTAAAGACAGCCACAGGGCTTTCTTAGGGACAGTGTCAGGACCTTGGTTAGAAATGAGTCAGGATATTAGCTCAGGAGAGTGTCAGGATTTTAGTTTTTGCTGGCAGCAGGGCCTCTATTAAGGACAGATTCCGGGCCTTTGTTAGATTCAGTGTCATGGCCTTAGTTAGGAGTAGTCAGGGCCTTAGTTAGGGAGAGCATGAGGGTTTCAGTTCGCATAAGATGCAGGAGATTATCTCGGGACAGAGTCAGGTTCCAGGCCAGAGATAGTGAAAGGAAATGACCAAGGGATAACGAGAAGACCTTAGTTATTGAGAGCATCAGGGCCTTAGTTAGCAGCAGCGTGAGCGCCTTAATCAGGACCAGCGCCAGGGCTTGATGTATGGACAGCATCAGAGCCTAAGTAAGGTACAGCAACAGGGCCTAAGTGAGGCCTATCTTTAGGGCCTGAGTAAGGGACAGTATCAGGGCATGACTTAGGAGCAGCATAAAGGCCTCTGTAGGATCAGCATTAGGGTCTTCGTTAAAGCTATTATCAGGGCCTCCGTTAGGGATAGCCTCAAGGCCTCACTTAGGGACAGCGTCAGGGCTTACTTTGGGAAAGTTTCACGACCTTGGTAAGACATGGGTCAGGCTATTAGCTCAGGATAATATCAGGTGTTCAGATATTGACGGCAGCAGGGCCTTAGTTAGAGGCAGTGTCAAGGCCTAAGTTAGGACTAGCATCAGTGCCTTTGTTAGGTACAGTGTCAGTGACTGAGTTAGTTGTAGTGTCAGAGCCTTAGTTAGGGACAGTGTCAGGGCCTGCATTAGGACGAGCCTCCAGGCCTCAGTTAGGGACAGGTTCACGGCCTCGGACCTAAATTCAGGGCCTCATTCAGGGACAGAATCAGGGATTTAGCTAGCATAAGGGGATCTACAGCTGAAAGCAACCTGAACACCACCACAAGCAGATGCAGAAGTGAACCATGCACGCTCCTATGAAGGAAGATTCCACAGCAGTTGAGTACATTTTGTTTAAAGTTAGTAACACTATAAAAATTATGTTTGGAAGAAAACTATATTCAGAAGATGAAAGAATCTCGTTCTAAAGAATCTCTTTAGCTAATCTCGACATTAGCTAAAGAGAAGGTTAGGTTAAGGTCTAGGGAGAGTGTCAGGAAATGACCTAGGGATAGTGTCAAGACCTTAGTTACTTAGCACATCAGGACCTAATTTAGGAGCAGTGAGTGTCAGGGCTTCGGGTAGGAACAGCGTCAGAGCCTGACTTAGGGAGTGGGACAGGGCCTGAGTGAGGCCTAGCGTCAGGGCCTTAGCTAGAGACAGTGTCAGGGCATGACTTAGGAGCAGCCTAAGAGCCATGGTAGGATCAGCCTCAGGGGCTATGTTAAAGATATTATCAGGGCCTCTGTTAGGGACAGCCTCAAGGCCTCACTTCGAGACAGCATCAGGGCTGCCTTAGGGACAGTTTCAGGACCTTGGTAAGAGATGTGTCAAGAAATTAGCTCAGGATAGTGTCAGGACTTTAGCTATTGACGGCAGCAGGGCCTTAGTTGGGGACAGTGTCAGGCCCTGAATTAGGACGAACATCGAGGCCTTAGGTACGGACAGGGTCACAGCCTCGAGAGTAATTTTAGGCCCTTAGTTAAGGACAGCAGCAGGGCTGTAGTTAGCATAAGAGGCACGACATTTGCTAGGGACAGGCTCAGGTTATGGTCTAGGGAGAGTGTCAGGAAAGGACCTAAGCATAGTGTCAAAACCTTAGTTACTGAGAGTATCAGATCCTTATTTAGAACCAGTGTCAGGGCTTCAGGTAGGGACAGCATCAGAGCCTGACTTAGGCAGAGCGACAGGGCCTGAGTGAGGCCTAGCGTCAGGCCCTTAGCTGAGGACACTGTCAGGGCATGACTTAGGAACAGAATCAGCGCCTCTGTTGGATCAGCCTTAGCGTCTTTGTTACAGATATGATCAGGGCCTGACTTAGTCACAGCTTCAAGGCCTCACTTAGGGAAAGCTTCAGGGCCTGAGTTAGGGACAGCCTCAGTTCTTAACATAGGGACAGCGACAGGGCTTTCTTAGGGACAGTGTCAGGACCTTGGTTAGAAATATGTCAGGATATTAACTCAGGCTAGTGTCCAGTTTTTAGTTATTGCTGACAGCAGGGCCTATATTAGGGGCAAATTCTGAGCCTTATTTCGAGACAGTGTCAGGGCCTGAGTTAGGACTAGCATCAGAGCCCTTGTAAAGTACAGTGTCAGGGACTGAGTTAGGTGCAGTGTCAGGGCTTTAGTTAGGAACAGTGTCAGCGCCTCAGTTAGGATGAGCCTCCAACCTCAGTTAGGGACAGCTTGACGGCCTCGGGACTAATTTCAGGCTCTTAGTTCGAGACAGCATCAGGGATTTAGTTAGCATAAGAGGCTCGACAATAGCTAAAGACAAGTTTAGGTTAAGATCTAGGGATAGTGTCAGGAAATGACCTAGGGATAGTGGCAAGACCATAGCTAATTAGAGCATCAGTGCCTAATTTAGGCCCAGTGTCAGGGCTTCAGGTAGGGACAGAGTCTTAGCCTGACTTAGGGAGAGCGACAGGGCCTGAGTGATGCCTAGAGTCAGGGCCTTAGCTATGGACAGCGTCAGGGCATGACATAGGATCAACATAAGGGTCTCTGTAAGATCAGCATTAGAGTTTCGTTCAAGACATTATCAGGACCTCTGTGAGGGACAGCCTCAGGGCCTCACTTAGGGACAGTGTCAGGGCTAACTTTGGGAGAGTTTCAGGACCTTGGTAAGACATGGGTCAGGGTATTAGCTCAGGATAATGTCAGGACTTTAGATATTGATGGTAGCAGCGCCTACGTTAGGGAAAGTTTCAAGGCGTTAGTTAGGAGTAGCGGGCCTCTGATAGGTCCAGTGTCAGATCCTCAGTTAGCAATAGTGTTAGGGCCTTAGTTAGGGACAGTGTCAGGGCCGGATGTAGGGCGAGCATCTAGGCCTTCGTTCGGGACAGGTTCATGGTCTTGGGACTAAATTCCGTGCCTGAGGTAGGCACAGCCTAAGGGCTTCAGTTAGCATAAGAGGCAGGACATTAGCTAGTGACCGTGTCAGTTTAACATCTAGGGAAAGTGTCAGGAAATGACCTAAGGATAGTGTGAAGACCTTTGTTACGGAGACTCTCAGGGCCTTATTCAGAACCAGTGTTAGGGCTTCAGGTAGGGACAGCATCAGAGCCTAACTTAGGGAGAGCGATAGGGTCTGAGTGAGGCCTAGCATCAGACACTTAGTGGGGGACACTATCGGGGCATGACTTAGGAGCAGCATCAGGGCCTCTGTTGGATCAGCCTTAGGGTCTTAGTTAAAGTCATGATCAGGGTCTGAGTTAGTCACAGCATCAAGGCCTGAGTTAGTTAGGGAAAGCTTCAGGGCCTCACTTAGGGACAGCGTCAGGGCTTACTTTGGGACAGTTTCAGGACCTTGGTAAGACATGGGTCAGGTTATTAGCTCCGGATAATGTCAGGACTTTCGATGTTGATGGCAGCAGGCCTTGGTTAGAGACAGTGTCAGGCCCTGAGTTACGACTAGCATCAGAGCCTTTGTTAGATACAATGTACGGGACTGAATTAGGAGTAGAGTCAGGGCCTTAGTTAGTGACAGTGTCAGGGCCTGACTTAGGGAGAGCGACAGGGCCTGAGTGAGGCTTAGCATCAGGCCCTTAGCTGGGCACACTGTCAGGGCATGACTTTGGAGCAGCATCAGCGTCTTTGCTGGATCAGCATTAAGGTCTTCGTTAGGTACATGATCAGGGCCTGAATTAGTCACAGCTTCAAGGCTTCAGTTAAGGAAAGCTTCAGGGCCTGAGTTAGGGACAGCCTCAGGTCTTCACTTAGGGACAGCGTCAGGGCTTATTTTGGGACAGTTTCAGGACCTTGGAAAGACATAGGTCAGGATAGTAGCTCAGGATAATGGCAGGACTTTTGATAGTGATGGCAGCAGGGCCTTAGTTACAGACGGTTTCAGGGCCTGAGTTAGGCCGAGCATCAGAGACTTTGTTAGGTACAGTGGAAGGGACTGAGTTAGGAGTAGTGTCAGGGCCTTGCTTAGGGACAGTGTCAGGGTCTGATTTAGGTGTACTGTCTGAGACCTAGTTAGGGACAGTGCTAGGGCCTGAGTTAGGATTAGTGTCAAGGCCTTATTGAGGACCAATTTCAGGGCCTTAGTTTGGACTAGCAACAAAGCCTTTGTTAGGTAGCATGTCGGGGCCTCAGTTAGGTGTAGTGTCAGGGCCATTGTTAGGGACAGTATCAGGGCCTGACTTAGGAGAAGTTCAGGGCCTTAGCCAGGGAAAGTGTCAGGGCCTTAGTTAGGGACATTATCAGGGCCTGAATTAGCAGTAGTGTCAAAAGTCCTTAGTGAGGAGAGTAAGGAGTAAGTCAGGACTCAGGCCCTGACACTGTTCTTAAATAAGGCCCTGACATTCCCTGTAACACAGGTCCTGATCTGATTCCTATCATAGGCGCTGATGTTGGACTTAACTAAGGCCCTGACACTGGTCCTAACTAAAGCTGTGACACTACTCTTAACTCAGGCCCTGACACTGTCCCTAACAAAGCCTCTGACACTACTCCTAAATCAGGCACTGACACTGTCCCTAACTAAGGCCCTGACATACACCTAACTCAGGCCCTGACACTGTCTCTAACTAAGGCCCTGATACTACTCCAAACTCAGCACTGACACTGTCACTAACTAAGGCCCTGACACTATTCATAGCTCACGCCCTAACACCACTCCGAAATCATGCCCTGACAGTGTCCCTAACTAAGGCCCTGACACTATTCCTAACTCAGGCGCTGACACAATACTTAAGGAAGGCCCTGACATTACTCCTAACTCAGGCCCTGAAAAGGTCCCTAACTAAGGCCGACACAACTCCTAACTCAGGCACTAACACTGTCCCTAAATAAGGCCCTGAAACTATTCCTAACTGAGGCGCTGATACAATACCTAACGAAGGCACTGATGCTGCTCCTAACTAAGGCCCTGACACTACTCCTATCTCAAGCAATGACACTGTCCCTAACTTAGGCCCTGACTCTACTCC
The DNA here is from genome assembly GCF_949987535.1 of Balaenoptera acutorostrata. Lineage (NCBI taxonomy): Eukaryota > Metazoa > Chordata > Mammalia > Artiodactyla > Balaenopteridae > Balaenoptera > Balaenoptera acutorostrata. The sequence continues at coordinate 558,021 of NW_026646170.1, forward strand.
TGACTCAGGCACTGACACTGGCCCTACCTTAGGCCCTGACACTACTCCTAACTAAGCAACTGACACTGTCCCTAACTAAGGCCCGGATACTACTCCTTACTCAGGCACTGACAATATCACTAACTAAGGCCGTGACACTACTCCCAAAATAGGCACTGAGACTGTCCCGAAATATGCCCTGACAGTACTCCGAACTCAGGCACTGACACTGTCCTTAACTAAGGCCCTGATACTACTTCCACCTCAGGCACTGACACTCTCCCTAAGTAAGCCCTGACATTACTCCCAATTCCGGCATTGACACTTTCGCTTACTAAGGCCCTGAAACTACTCACAACTCAGGCCCTTACACTGTTACTAACTACCGGTCTCAGACTACTCCTAACTCAGGCCCTGGCACTGTCCGTAACTTAGGCTCTGGCACTATTCCTAACTCAGACACTGACGCTGTCCCTTAACTAAGGGTCTGACACTCCTCCCAACTCAGACAGTGACACTCTATCAATTTAAGGCCTTGACACTACTCTTAACTCAGGCCCTGACACAGTCCATAATAAAGACCCTGAAACTAATCCCAACTCAGGCCCTGGCACTGTCCGTAACTAAGGGCCTGACACTACTTCCATCTCAGCAACTGACATCATCCCTAACTATGGCCCTGACACTATTCCCAACTCAGGCACTGACACTGTCACTAAATAAGGCCATTACACTTCTCTTAACTCAACAACTGGCACTCTCCGTAACTAAGGCTTTGACACAATACTTAACTCATGCCCTGACACTGTCCTTAACTAAGACCCTGAGAGTACTCCCAACTCAGTCACTGACACTGTTCCTAACTACGGCCCAGAGACTACTCCCAATTCAGGCCCTGACACTGTCCCTAACTAAGGCACTGATATTACTCCCAACTCAGGCACTGACACTGTCCCTAACTAAGGCCCTGACACTACTCCCAACTCAGGCACTGACACTGTCCCTAACTAAGGCCCTGACACGACTCCCATCTCAGCCACTGACACTGTCCCTAACTAAGGCCCTGACACGACTCCCATCTCAGCCACTGACACTGTCCCTAAGGCCCTGACACTACCTCCAACTCAGGCACTGACACTATCCCTAACTACAGCCCTGACACTTCTCCTAACTCAGGCACTTACTAATGTCCTGACACAACTCCCAACTCAGGCACTGACATTGTTCCTAACAAAGGCCCTGACACTAATCCCAACTTAGGCACTGAGACTGTCCCGAAATACGCCCTGACAGTACTCCCAACTCAGGCACTGACACTGTCCCTAACTAAGGCCCTGACACTACTCCCAAACTAGGCACTGACATTGTCCCTAACTAAGGCCCTGACATTACTCTCAACTCAGGCACTAACACTGTCCCTAACTAAGGACTTGACACTCCTCTTAACTCAGGCCCTGGCACAGTCCCTAACAAAGGCCTGCCACTTCCCCCAACTCTGGCACTGAGAGTGTCCCTAACTACGGCCATCACACTACTCCTAACTCAGGCACTGATGCTATCCCTAACTAAGGCTCTGACACTACTCCCAACACAGGCATTGACACTGTCCCTAACTAAGGCCCTCACACTACTACTTACTTAGGCACTGACACGCTACCTAACTAAGGCCCTGAGACTACTTCTACCTCAGACCCTGACACTGTCCCTAACCAAGGGCCTGATACTACTCCCAACACAGGCACTGACACTCTCCCTAACTAAGGCCTTGACACTACTTTTAACTCATGCCCTGATGCTGTCCCAAAAAAGACCCTGAGACTATTCCCAACGCAGGCACTGACACTCTCCCTAACTAAGACCCTGACACTACTCCCATCTCAGCCACTGACACTGTCCCTAATGCCCTGACACTACTTCCAACTCAGGCACTGACACTGTCCCTAACTAGGCCCTGACACTACTCCCAACTCAGGCACTGACACTGTCACTAACTAAGGCCCTGACATAACTGCCAACTCCGGCACTGACACTTTCTCTAACTACGGCCCTGAAACTACTCACAACTCAGGCCCTGACACTGTTCCTAACTACCGGTCTCAGACTACTCCTAACTTAGGCCCTGACACTATTCCTAACACAGTCCCTGACACTGTCCCTAACTAAGGTCCTGAGACGATTCCTAACTCAGACCCTGACACTGTCCATAACTTAGGCCATGTCACTACTCCCAACTCAGGCACTGACGCTGTTCCTAACTAAGGGTCTGACACTACTCCAAACTGAGACACTGACACTCTTCCAAATTAAGGCCTTGACACTACTCTTAACTCAGGCCCTGACACTGTCCATAATAAAGACCCTGACAAAAATCCCAACTTAGGCACTGACAATGTCCGTAACTAAGGCCCTGACGCTATTCCCATCTCAGCCACTGACACTGTCCCTAACTATGGCCCTGACACTACTCCCAATGCAAGCACTGGCGCTGTCCCTAACTAAGGCATTGGCACTACTCCCAACTCGCCCTGGCGCTGTCCCTAACTAAGGCTCTGACACTACTCCCAATTCAGGCAATGACAGTGTCCCTAACTGAGGCAATGATACTACTCCCAACTCAAGCACTAAGGCTCTGGATCATTGTGATGACCAGCGCCAAGGAGCATTGTGATGACAAGGGCGTGGAGCATTGTGATGACAGTGGTCATGGAACATTGTGACGATAAGGGCATCGAGCCGAGTTAGGGACAGTCTAGCGGCCTTGGGACTAAATTCAGTGCCTGAATTAGGCACAGCATAAGGTCTTTAGTTAGCATACGAGGTAGGACATTAGCTCGGGACAGGGTTAGGGTAAAGGCTTGGAATCGTGTCAGCAAATGACCTAAGGATAGTGTGAAGACCTTTGTTACTGAGACTCTCAGGGACTTCTTCAGAAGCAGTGTTAGGGCTTCAGGTAGGGACAGCATCAGGGCCTGACTTAGGGAGAGCGACAGGGCCTGAGTGAGGCCTAATGTCAGGCCCTTAGCTGGGGACACTGTCAGGGAATGACTTAGGAGCAGCATCAGTGCCTTTGTTGGATCAGCTTTAGGCTCTTAGGTAAAGACATGACCGGAGCCCTAGTTAGTCACAGCGTCAAGGCCTCAGTTAGGGAAAGCTTCAGGGTCTGAGTCACAGACAGCCTCAGGTCTTCACTTAAAGACAGCCACAGGGCTTTCTTCGGGACAGTGTCAGGACCTTGGTTAGAAATGAGTCAGGATATTAGCTCAGGAGAGTGTCAGGATTTTAGTTTTTGCTGGCAGCAGGGCCTCTATTAAGGACAGATTCCGGGCCTTTGTTAGATTCAGTGTCATGGCCTTAGTTAGGAGTAGTCAGGGCCTTAGTTAGGGAGAGCATGAGGGTTTCAGTTCGCATAAGATGCAGGAGATTATCTCGGGACAGAGTCAGGTTCCAGGCCAGAGATAGTGAAAGGAAATGACCAAGGGATAACGAGAAGACCTTAGTTATTGAGAGCTTCAGGGCCTTAGTTAGCAGCAGCGTGAGCACCTTAATCAGGACCAGCGCCAGGGCTTGATGTATGGACAGCATCAGAGCCTAAGTAAGGTACAGCAACAGGGCCTAAGTGAGGCCTATCTTTAGGGCCTGAGTAAGGGACAGTATCAGGGCATGACTTAGGAGCAGCATAAAGGCCTCTGTAGGATCAGCATTAGGGTCTTCGTTAAAGCTATTATCAGGGCCTCCGTTAGGGATAGCCTCAAGGCCTCACTTAGGGACAGCATCAGGGCTTACTTTGGGAAAGTTTCAGGACCTTGGTAAGACATGGGTCAGGCTATTAGCTCAGGATAATATCAGGTGTTCAGATATTGACGGCAGCAGGGCCTTAGTTAGAGGCAGTGTCAGGGCCTAAGTTAGGACTAGCATCAGAGCCTTTGTTAGGTACAGTGTCAGTGACTGAGTTAGGTGTAGTGTCAGAGCCTTAGTTAGGGACAGTGTCAGGGCCTGCATTAGGACGAGCCTCCAGGCCTCAGTTAGGGACAGGTTCACGGCCTCGGACCTAAATTCAGGGCCTCATTTAGGGACAGAATCAGGGATTTAGCTAGCATAAGGGGATCTACAGCTGAAAGCAACCTGAACACCACCACAAGCAGATGCAGAAGTGAACCATGCACGCTCCTATGAAGGAAGATTCCACAGCAGTTGAGTACATTTTGTTTAAAGTTAGTAACACTATAAAAATTATGTTTGGAAGAAAACTATATTCAGAAGATGAAAGAATCTCGTTCTAAAGAATCTCTTTAGCTAATCTCGACATTAGCTAAAGAGAAGGTTAGGTTAAGGTCTAGGGAGAGTGTCAGGAAATGACCTAGGGATAGTGTCAAGACCTTAGTTACTTAGCACATCAGGACCTAATTTAGGAGCAGTGAGTGTCAGGGCTTCGGGTAGGAACAGCGTCAGAGCCTGACTTAGGGAGTGGGACAGGGCCTGAGTGAGGCCTAGCGTCAGGGCCTTAGCTAGAGACAGTGTCAGGGCATGACTTAGGAGCAGCCTAAGAGCCATGGTAGGATCAGCCTCAGGGGCTATGTTAAAGATATTATCAGGGCCTCTGTTAGGGACAGCCTCAAGGCCTCACTTTGAGACAGCATCAGGGCTTCCTTAGGGACAGTTTCAGGACCTTGGTAAGAGATGTGTCAAGAAATTAGCTCAGGATAGTGTCAGGACTTTAGCTATTGACGGCAGCAGGGCCTTAGTTGGGGACAGTGTCAGGCCCTGAATTAGGACGAACATCGAGGCCTTAGGTACGGACAGGGTCACAGCCTCGAGAGTAATTTTAGGCCCTTAGTTAAGGACAGCAGCAGGGCTGTAGTTAGCATAAGAGGCACGACATTTGCTAGGGACAGGCTCAGGTTATGGTCTAGGGAGAGTGTCAGGAAAGGACCTAAGCATAGTGTCAAAACCTTAGTTACTGAGAGTATCAGATCCTTATTTAGAACCAGTGTCAGGGCTTCAGGTAGGGACAGCATCAGAGCCTGACTTAGGCAGAGCGACAGGGCCTGAGTGAGGCCTAGCGTCAGGCCCTTAGCTGAGGACACTGTCAGGGCATGACTTAGGAACAGAATCAGCGCCTCTGTTGGATCAGCCTTAGCGTCTTTGTTACAGATATGATCAGGGCCTGACTTAGTCACAGCTTCAAGGCCTCAGTTAGGGAAAGCTTCAGGGCCTGAGTTAGGGACAGCCTCAGTTCTTAACATAGGGACAGCGACAGGGCTTTCTTAGGGACAGTGTCAGGACCTTGGTTAGAAATATGTCAGGATATTAACTCAGGCTAGTGTCCAGTTTTTAGTTATTGCTGACAGCAGGGCCTATATTAGGGGCAAATTCTGAGCCTTACTTCGAGACAGTGTCAGGGCCTGAGTTAGGACTAGCATCAGAGCCCTTGTAAAGTACAGTATCCGGGACTGAGTTAGGTGTAGTGTCAGGGCTTTAGTTAGGGACAGTGTCAGCGCCTCAGTTAGGATGAGCCTCCAACCTCAGTTAGGGACAGCTTGACGGCCTCGGGACTAATTTCAGGCTCTTAGTTCGAGACAGCATCAGGGATTTACTTAGCATAAGAGGCTCGACAATAGCTAAAGACAAGTTTAGGTTAAGATCTAGGGAGAGTGTCAGGAAATGACCTAGGGATAGTGGCAAGACCATAGCTAATTAGAGCATCAGTGCCTAATTTAGGCCCAGTGTCAGGGCTTCAGGTAGGGACAGAGTCTTAGCCTGACTTAGGGAGAGCGACAGGGCCTGAGTGATGCCTAGAGTCAGGGCCTTAGCTACGGACAGCGTCAGGGCATGACATAGGATCAACATAAGGGTCTCTGTAAGATCAGCATTAGAGTTTCGTTCAAGACATTATCAGGACCTCTGTGAGGGACAGCCTCAGGGCCTCACTTAGGGACAGTGTCAGGGCTAACTTTGGGAGAGTTTCAGGACCTTGGTAAGACATGGGTCAGGGTATTAGCTCAGGATAATGTCAGGACTTTAGATATTGATGGTAGCAGCGCCTACGTTAGGGAAAGTTTCAAGGCGTTAGTTAGGAGTAGCGGGCCTCTGATAGGTCCAGTGTCAGATCCTCAGTTAGCAATAGTGTTAGGGCCTTAGTTAGGGACAGTGTCAGGGCCGGATGTAGGGCGAGCATCTAGGCCTTCGTTCGGGACAGGTTCATGGTCTTGGGACTAAATTCCGTGCCTGAGGTAGGCACAGCCTAAGGGCTTCAGTTAGCATAAGAGGCAGGACATTAGCTAGTGACCGTGTCAGTTTAACATCTAGGGAAAGTGTCAGGAAATGACCTAAGGATAGTGTGAAGACCTTTGTTACGGAGACTCTCAGGGCCTTATTCAGAACCAGTGTTAGGGCTTCAGGTAGGGACAGCATCAGAGCCTGACTTAGGGAGAGCGATAGGGTCTGAGTGAGGCCTAGCATCAGACACTTAGTGGGGGACACTATCGGGGCATGACTTAGGAGCAGCATCAGGGCCTCTGTTGGATCAGCCTTAGGGTCTTAGTTAAAGTCATGATCAGGGTCTGAGTTAGTCACAGCATCAAGGCCTGAGTTAGTTAGGGAAAGCTTCAGGGCCTCACTTAGGGACAGCGTCAGGGCTTACTTTGGGACAGTTTCAGGACCTTGGTCAGACATGGGTCAGGTTATTAGCTCCGGATAATGTCAGGACTTTCGATGTTGATGGCAGCAGGCCTTGGTTAGAGACAGTGTCAGGCCCTGAGTTACGACTAGCATCAGAGCCTTTGTTAGGTACAATGTACGGGACTGAATTAGGAGTAGAGTCAGGGCCTTAGTTAGTGACAGTGTCAGGGCCTGACTTAGGGAGAGCGACAGGGCCTGAGTGAGGCTTAGCATCAGGCCCTTAGCTGGGCACACTGTCAGGGCATGACTTTGGAGCAGCATCAGCGTCTTTGCTGGATCAGCATTAAGGTCTTCGTTAGGTACATGATCAGGGCCTGAATTAGTCACAGCTTCAAGGCTTCAGTAAAGGAAAGCTTCAGGGCCTGAGTTAGGGACAGCCTCAGGTCTTCACTTAGGGACAGCGTCAGGGCTTATTTTGGGACAGTTTCAGGACCTTGGAAAGACATAGGTCAGGATAGTAGCTCAGGATAATGGCAGGACTTTTGATAGTGATGGCAACAGGGCCTTAGTTACAGACGGTTTCAGGGCCTGAGTTAGGCCGAGCATCAGAGACTTTGTTAGGTACAGTGGAAGGGACTGAGTTAGGAGTAGTGTCAGGGCCTTGCTTAGGGCCAGTGTCAGGGTCTGATTTAGGTGTACTGTCTAAGACCTAGTTAGGGACAGTGCTAGGGCCTGAGTTAGGATTAGTGTCAAGGCCTTATTGAGGACCAATTTCAGGGCCTTAGTTTGGACTAGCAACAAAGCCTTTGTTAGGTAGCATGTCGGGGCCTCAGTTAGGTGTAGTGTCAGGGCCATTGTTAGGGACAGTATCAGGGCCTGACTTAGGAGAAGTTCAGGGCCTTAGCCAGGGAAAGTGTCAGGGCCTTAGTTAGGGACATTCTCAGGGCCTGAATTAGCAGTAGTGTCAAAAGTCCTTAGTGAGGAGAGTAAGGAGTAAGTCAGGACTCAGGCCCTGACACTGTTCTTAAATAAGGCCCTGACATTCCCTGTAACACAGGTCCTGATCTGATTCCTATCATAGGCGCTGATGTTGGACTTAACTAAGGCCCTGACACTGGTCCTAACTAAAGCTGTGACACTACTCTTAACTCAGGCCCTGACACTGTCCCTAACAAAGCCTCTGACACTACTCCTAAATCAGGCACTGACACTGTCCCTAACTAAGGCCCTGACATACACCTAACTCAGGCCCTGACACTGTCTCTAACTAAGGCCCTGATACTACTCCAAACTCAGCACTGACACTGTCACTAACTAAGGCCCTGACACTATTCATAGCTCACGCCCTAACACCACTCCGAAATCATGCCCTGACAGTGTCCCTAACTAAGGCCCTGACACTATTCCTAACTCAGGCGCTGACACAATACTTAAGGAAGGCCCTGACATTACTCCTAACTCAGGCCCTGAAAAGGTCCCTAACTAAGGCCGACACAACTCCTAACTCAGGCACTAACACTGTCCCTAAATAAGGCCCTGAAACTATTCCTAACTGAGGCGCTGATACAATACCTAACGAAGGCACTGATGCTGCTCCTAACTAAGGCCCTGACACTACTCCTATCTCAAGCAATGACACTGTCCCTAACTTAGGCCCTGACTCTACTCCTGACTCAGGCACTGACACTGGCCCTACCTTAGGCCCTGACACTACTCCTAACTAAGCAACTGACACTGTCCCTAACTAAGGCCCGGATACTACTCCTTACTCAGGCACTGACAATATCACTAACTAAGGCCGTGACACTACTCCCAAAATAGGCACTGAGACTGTCCCGAAATATGCCCTGACAGTACTCCGAACTCAGGCACTGACACTGTCCTTAACTAAGGCCCTGATACTACTTCCACCTCAGGCACTGACACTCTCCCTAAGTAAGCCCTGACATTACTCCCAATTCCGGCATTGACACTTTCGCTTACTAAGGCCCTGAAACTACTCACAACTCAGGCCCTTACACTGTTACTAACTACCGGTCTCAGACTACTCCTAACTCAGGCCCTGGCACTGTCCGTAACTTAGGCTCTGGCACTATTCCTAACTCAGCCACTGACGCTGTCCCTTAACTAAGGGTCTGACACTCCTCCCAACTCAGACAGTGACACTCTATCAATTTAAGGCCTTGACACTACTCTTAACTCAGGCCCTGACACAGTCCATAATAAAGACCCTGAAACTAATCCCAACTCAGGCCCTGGCACTGTCCGTAACTAAGGGCCTGACACTACTTCCATCTCAGCAACTGACATCATCCCTAACTATGGCCCTGACACTATTCCCAACTCAGGCACTGACACTGTCACTAAATAAGGCCATTACACTTCTCTTAACTCAACAACTGGCACTCTCCGTAACTAAGGCTTTGACACAATACTTAACTCATGCCCTGACACTGTCCTTAACTAAGACCCTGAGAGTACTCCCAACTCAGTCACTGACACTGTTCCTAACTACGGCCCAGAGACTACTCCCAATTCAGGCCCTGACACTGTCCCTAACTAAGGCACTGATATTACTCCCAACTCAGGCACTGACACTGTCCCTAACTAAGGCCCTGACACTACTCCCAACTCAGGCACTGACACTGTCCCTAACTAAGGCCCTGACACGACTCCCATCTCAGCCACTGACACTGTCCCTAACTAAGGCCCTGACACGACTCCCATCTCAGCCACTGACACTGTCCCTAAGGCCCTGACACTACCTCCAACTCAGGCACTGACACTATCCCTAACTACAGCCCTGACACTTCTCCTAACTCAGGCACTTACTAATGTCCTGACACAACTCCCAACTCAGGCACTGACATTGTTCCTAACAAAGGCCCTGACACTAATCCCAACTTAGGCACTGAGACTGTCCCGAAATACGCCCTGACAGTACTCCCAACTCAGGCACTGACACTGTCCCTAACTAAGGCCCTGACACTACTCCCAAACTAGGCACTGACATTGTCCCTAACTAAGGCCCTGACATTACTCTCAACTCAGGCACTAACACTGTCCCTAACTAAGGACTTGACACTCCTCTTAACTCAGGCCCTGGCACAGTCCCTAACAAAGGCCTGCCACTTCCCCCAACTCTGGCACTGAGAGTGTCCCTAACTACGGCCATCACACTACTCCTAACTCAGGCACTGATGCTATCCCTAACTAAGGCTCTGACACTACTCCCAACACAGGCATTGACACTGTCCCTAACTAAGGCCCTCACACTACTACTTACTTAGGCACTGACACGCTACCTAACTAAGGCCCTGAGACTACTTCTACCTCAGACCCTGACACTGTCCCTAACCAAGGGCCTGATACTACTCCCAACACAGGCACTGACACTCTCCCTAACTAAGGCCTTGACACTACTTTTAACTCATGCCCTGATGCTGTCCCAAAAAAGACCCTGAGACTATTCCCAACGCAGGCACTGACACTCTCCCTAACTAAGACCCTGACACTACTCCCATCTCAGCCACTGACACTGTCCCTAATGCCCTGACACTACTTCCAACTCAGGCACTGACACTGTCCCTAACTAGGCCCTGACACTACTCCCAACTCAGGCACTGACACTGTCACTAACTAAGGCCCTGACATAACTGCCAACTCCGGCACTGACACTTTCTCTAACTACGGCCCTGAAACTACTCACAACTCAGGCCCTGACACTGTTCCTAACTACCGGTCTCAGACTACTCCTAACTTAGGCCCTGACACTATTCCTAACACAGTCCCTGACACTGTCCCTAACTAAGGTCCTGAGACGATTCCTAACTCAGACCCTGACACTGTCCATAACTTAGGCCATGTCACTACTCCCAACTCAGGCACTGACACTGTTCCTAACTAAGGGTCTGACACTACTCCAAACTGAGACACTGACACTCTTCCAAATTAAGGCCTTGACACTACTCTTAACTCAGGCCCTGACACTGTCCATAATAAAGACCCTGACAAAAATCCCAACTTAGGCACTGACAATGTCCGTAACTAAGGCCCTGACGCTATTCCCATCTCAGCCACTGACACTGTCCCTAACTATGGCCCTGACACTACTCCCAATGCAAGCACTGGCGCTGTCCCTAACTAAGGCATTGGCACTACTCCCAACTCGCCCTGGCGCTGTCCCTAACTAAGGCTCTGACACTACTCCCAATTCAGGCAATGACAGTGTCCCTAACTGAGGCAATGATACTACTCCCAACTCAAGCACTAAGGCTCTGGATCATTGTGATGACCAGCGCCAAGGAGCATTGTGATGACAAGGGCGTGGAGCATTGTGATGACAGTGGTCATGGAACATTGTGACGATAAGGGCATCGAGCCGAGTTAGGGACAGTCTAGCGGCCTTGGGACTAAATTCAGTGCCTGAATTAGGCACAGCATAAGGTCTTTAGTTAGCATACGAGGTAGGACATTAGCTCGGGACAGGGTTAGGGTAAAGGCTTGGAATCGTGTCAGCAAATGACCTAAGGATAGTGTGAAGACCTTTGTTACTGAGACTCTCAGGGACTTCTTCAGAAGCAGTGTTAGGGCTTCAGGTAGGGACAGCATCAGGGCCTGACTTAGGGAGAGCGACAGGGCCTGAGTGAGGCCTAATGTCAGGCCCTTAGCTGGGGACACTGTCAGGGAATGACTTAGGAGCAGCATCAGTGCCTTTGTTGGATCAGCTTTAGGCTCTTAGGTAAAGACATGACCGGAGCCCTAGTTAGTCACAGCGTCAAGGCCTCAGTTAGGGAAAGCTTCAGGGTCTGAGTTACAGACAGCCTCAGGTCTTCACTTAAAGACAGCCACAGGGCTTTCTTAGGGACAGTGTCAGGACCTTGGTTAGAAATGAGTCAGGATATTAGCTCAGGAGAGTGTCAGGAGTTTAGTTTTTGCTGGCAGCAGGGCCTCTATTAAGGACAGATTCCGGGCCTTTGTTAGATTCAGTGTCATGGCCTTAGTTAGGAGTAGTCAGGGCCTTAGTTAGGGAGAGCATGAGGGTTTCAGTTCGCATAAGATGCAGGAGATTATCTCGGGACAGAGTCAGGTTCCAGGCCAGAGATAGTGAAAGGAAATGACCAAGGGATAACGAGAAGACCTTAGTTATTGAGAGCTTCAGGGCCTTAGTTAGCAGCAGCGTGAGCACCTTAATCAGGACCAGCGCCAGGGCTTGATGTATGGACAGCATCAGAGCCTAAGTAAGGTACAGCAACAGGGCCTAAGTGAGGCCTATCTTTAGGGCCTGAGTAAGGGACAGTATCAGGGCATGACTTAGGAGCAGCATAAAGGCCTCTGTAGGATCAGCATTAGGGTCTTCGTTAAAGCTATTATCAGGGCCTCCGTTAGGGATAGCCTCAAGGCCTCACTTAGGGACAGCATCAGGGCTTACTTTGGGAAAGTTTCAGGACCTTGGTAAGACATGGGTCAGGCTATTAGCTCAGGATAATATCAGGTGTTCAGATATTGACGGCAGCAGGGCCTTAGTTAGAGGCAGTGTCAGGGCCTAAGTTAGGACTAGCATCAGAGCCTTTGTTAGGCACAGTGTCAGTGACTGAGTTAGGTGTAGTGTCAGAGACTTAGTTAGGGACAGTGTCAGGGCCTGCATTAGGACGAGCCTCCAGGCCTCAGTTAGGGACAGGTTCACGGCCTCGGACCTAAATTCAGGGCCTCATTTAGGGACAGAATCAGGGATTTAGCTAGCATAAGGGGATCTACAGCTGAAAGCAACCTGAACACCACCACAAGCAGATGCAGAAGTGAACCATGCACGCTCCTATGAAGGAAGATTCCACAGCAGTTGAGTACATTTTGTTTAAAGTTAGTAACACTATAAAAATTATGTTTGGAAGAAAACTATATTCAGAAGATGAAAGAATCTCGTTCTAAAGAATCTCTTTAGCTAATCTCGACATTAGCTAAAGAGAAGGTTAGGTTAAGGTCTAGGGAGAGTGTCAGGAAATGACCTAGGGATAGTGTCAAGACCTTAGTTACTTAGCACATCAGGACCTAATTTAGGAGCAGTGAGTGTCAGGGCTTTGGGTAGGAACAGCGTCACAGCCTGACTTAGGGAGTGGGACAGGGCCTGAGTGAGGCCTAGCGTCAGGGCCTTAGCTAGAGACAGTGTCAAGGCATGACTTAGGAGCAGCCTAAGAGCCATGGTAGGATCAGCCTCAGGGGCTATGTTAAAGATATTATCAGGGCCTCTGTTAGGGACAGCCTCAAGGCCTCACTTCGAGACAGCATCAGGGCTGCCTTAGGGACAGTTTCAGGACCTTGGTAAGAGATGGGTCAAGAAATTAGCTCAGGATAGTGTCAGGACTTTAGCTATTGACGGCAGCAGGGCCTTAGTTAGGGACAGTGTCAGGCCGTGAATTAGGACGAACATCGAGGCCTTAGGTACGGACAGGGTCACAGCCTCGAGAGTAATTTTAGGCCCTTAGTTAAGGACAGCAGCAGGGCTGTAGTTAGCATAAGAGGCACGACACTTCCTAGGGACAGGCTCAGGTTATGGTCTAGGGAGAGTGTCAGGAAAGGACCTAAGCATAGTGTCAAAACCTTAGTTACTGAGAGTATCAGATCCTTATTTAGAACCAGTGTCAGGGCTTCAGGTAGGGACAGCATCAGAGCCTGACTTAGGCAGAGCGACAGGGCCTGAGTGAGGCCTAGCGTCAGGCCCTTAGCTGAGGACACTGTCAGGGCATGACTTAGGAACAGAATCAGCGCCTCTGTTGGCTCAGCCTTAGCGTCTTTGTTACAGATATGATCAGGGCCTGACTTAGTCACAGCTTCAAGGCCTCAGTTAGGGAAAGCTTCAGGGCCTGAGTTAGGGACAGCCTCAGTTCTTAACATAGGGACAGCGACAGGGCTTTCTTAGGGACAGTGTCAGGACCTTGGTTAGAAATATGTCAGGATATTAACTCAGGCTAGTGTCCAGTTTTTAGTTATTGCTGACAGCAGGGCCTATATTAGGGGCAAATTCTGAGCCTTACTTCGAGACAGTGTCAGGGCCTGAGTTAGGACTAGCATCAGAGCCCTTGTAAAGTACAGTGTCAGGGACTGAGTTAGGTGTAGTGTCAGGGCATTAGTTAGGGACAGTGTCAGCGCCTCAGTTAGGATGAGCCTCCAACCTCAGTTAGGGACAGCTTGACGGCCTCGGGACTAATTTCAGGCTCTTAGTTCGAGACAGCATCAGGGATTTAGTTAGCATAAGAGGCTCGACAATAGCTAAAGACAAGTTTAGGTTAAGATCTAGGGATAGTGTCAGGAAATGACCTAGGGATAGTGGCAAGACCATAGCTAATTAGAGCATCAGTGCCTAATTTAGGCCCAGTGTCAGGGCTTCAGGTAGGGACAGAGTCTTAGCCTGACTTAGGGAGAGCGACAGGGCCTGAGTGATGCCTAGAGTCAGGGCCTTAGCTATGGACAGCGTCAGGGCATGACATAGGATCAACATAAGGGTCTCTGTAAGATCAGCATTAGAGTTTCGTTCAAGACATTATCAGGACCTCTGTGAGGGACAGCCTCAGGGCCTCACTTAGGGACAGTGTCAGGGCTAACTTTGGGAGAGTTTCAGGACCTTGGTAAGACATGGGTCAGGGTATTAGCTCAGGATAATGTCAGGACTTTAGATATTGATGGTAGCAGCGCCTACGTTAGGGAAAGTTTCAAGGCGTTAGTTAGGAGTAGCGGGCCTCTGATAGGTCCAGTGTCAGATCCTCAGTTAGCAATAGTGTTAGGGCCTTAGTTAGGGACAGTGTCAGGGCCGGATGTAGGGCGAGCATCTAGGCCTTCGTTCGGGACAGGTTCATGGTCTTGGGACTAAATTCCGTGCCTGAGGTAGGCACAGCCTAAGGGCTTCAGTTAGCATAAGAGGCAGGACATTAGCTAGTGACCGTGTCAGTTTAACATCTAGGGAAAGTGTCAGGAAATGACCTAAGGATAGTGTGAAGACCTTTGTTACGGAGACTCTCAGGGCCTTATTCAGAACCAGTGTTAGGGGTTCAGGTAGGGACAGCATCAGAGCCTGACTTAGGGAGAGCGATAGGGTCTGAGTGAGGCCTAGCATCAGACACTTAGTGGGGGACACTATCGGGGCATGACTTAGGAGCAGCATCAGGGCCTCTGTTGGATCAGCCTTAGGGTCTTAGTTAAAGTCATGATCAGGGTCTGAGTTAGTCACAGCATCAAGGCCTGAGTTAGTTAGGGAAAGCTTCAGGGCCTCACTTAGGGACAGCGTCAGGGCTTACTTTGGGACAGTTTCAGGACCTTGGTAAGACATGGGTCAGGTTATTAGCTCCGGATAATGTCAGGACTTTCGATGTTGATGGCAGCAGGCCTTGGTTAGAGACAGTGTCAGGCCCTGAGTTACGACTAGCATCAGAGCCTTTGTTAGATACAATGTACGGGACTGAATTAGGAGTAGAGTCAGGGCCTTAGTTAGTGACAGTGTCAGGGCCTGACTTAGGGAGAGCGACAGGGCCTGAGTGATGCCTAGAGTCAGGGCCTTAGCTATGGACAGCGTCAGGGCATGACATAGGATCAACATAAGGGTCTCTGTAAGATCAGCATTAGAGTTTCGTTCAAGACATTATCAGGACCTCTGTGAGGGACAGCCTCAGGGCCTCACTTAGGGACAGTGTCAGGGCTAACTTTGGGAGAGTTTCAGGACCTTGGTAAGACATGGGTCAGGGTATTAGCTCAGGATAATGTCAGGACTTTAGATATTGATGGTAGCAGCGCCTACGTTAGGGAAAGTTTCAAGGCGTTAGTTAGGAGTAGCGGGCCTCTGATAGGTCCAGTGTCAGATCCTCAGTTAGCAATAGTGTTAGGGCCTTAGTTAGGGACAGTGTCAGGGCCGGATGTAGGGCGAGCATCTAGGCCTTCGTTCGGGACAGGTTCATGGTCTTGGGACTAAATTCCGTGCCTGAGGTAGGCACAGCCTAAGGGCTTCAGTTAGCATAAGAGGCAGGACATTAGCTAGTGACCGTGTCAGTTTAACATCTAGGGAAAGTGTCAGGAAATGACCTAAGGATAGTGTGAAGACCTTTGTTACGAAGACTCTCAGGGCCTTATTCAGAACCAGTGTTAGGGGTTCAGGTAGGGACAGCATCAGAGCCTGACTTAGGGAGAGCGATAGGGTCTGAGTGAGGCCTAGCATCAGACACTTAGTGGGGGACACTATCGGGGCATGACTTAGGAGCAGCATCAGGGCCTCTGTTGGATCAGCCTTAGGGTCTTAGTTAAAGTCATGATCAGGGTCTGAGTTAGTCACAGCATCAAGGCCTGAGTTAGTTAGGGAAAGCTTCAGGGCCTCACTTAGGGACAGCGTCAGGGCTTACTTTGGGACAGTTTCAGGACCTTGGTAAGACATGGGTCAGGTTATTAGCTCCGGATAATGTCAGGACTTTCGATGTTGATGGCAGCAGGCCTTGGTTAGAGACAGTGTCAGGCCCTGAGTTACGACTAGCATCAGAGCCTTTGTTAGATACAATGTACGGGACTGAATTAGGAGTAGAGTCAGGGCCTTAGTTAGTGACAGTGTCAGGGCCTGACTTAGGGAGAGCGACAGGGCCTGAGTGAGGCTTAGCATCAGGCCCTTAGCTGGGCACACTGTCAGGGCATGACTTTGGAGCAGCATCAGCGTCTTTGCTGGATCAGCATTAAGGTCTTCGTTAGGTACATGATCAGGGCCTGAATTAGTCACAGCTTCAAGGCTTCAGTTAAGGAAAGCTTCAGGGCCTGAGTTAGGGACAGCCTCAGGTCTTCACTTAGGGACAGCGTCAGGGCTTACTTTGGGACAGTTTCAGGACCTTGGAAAGACATAGGTCAGGATAGTAGCTCAGGATAATGGCAGGACTTTTGATAGTGATGGCAGCAGGGCCTTAGTTACAGACGGTTTCAGGGCCTGAGTTAGGCCGAGCATCAGAGACTTTGTTAGGTACAGTGGAAGGGACTGAGTTAGGAGTAGTGTCAGGGCCTTGCTTAGGGACAGTATCAGGGTCTGATTTAGGTGTACTGTCTGAGACCTAGTTAGGGACAGTGCTAGGGCCTGAGTTAGGATTAGTGTCAAGGCCTTATTGAGGACCAATTTCAGGGCCTTAGTTTGGACTAGCAACAAAGCCTTTGTTAGGTAGCATGTCGGGGCCTCAGTTAGGTGTAGTGTCAGGGCCATTGTTAGGGACAGTATCAGAGCCTGACTTAGGAGAAGTTCAGGGCCTTAGCCAGGGAAAGTGTCAGGGCCTTAGTTAGGGACATTATCAGGGCCTGAATTAGCAGTAGTGTCAAAAGTCCTTAGTGAGGAGAGTAAGGAGTAAGTCAGGACTCAGGCCCTGACACTGTTCTTAAATAAGGCCCTGACATTCCCTGTAACACAGGTCCTGATCTGATTCCTATCATAGGCGCTGATGTTGGACTTAACTAAGGCCCTGACACTGGTCCTAACTAAAGCTGTGACACTACTCTTAACTCAGGCCCTGACACTGTCCCTAACAAAGCCTCTGACACTACTCCTAAATCAGGCACTGACACTGTCCCTAACTAAGGCCCTGACATACACCTAACTCAGGCCCTGACACTGTCTCTAACTAAGGCCCTGATACTACTCCAAACTCAGCACTGACACTGTCACTAACTAAGGCCCTGACACTATTCATAGCTCACGCCCTAACACAACTCCGAAATCATGCCCTGACAATGTCCCTAACTAAGGCCCTGACACTATTCCTAACTCAGGCGCTGACACAATACTTAAGGAAGGCCCTGACATTACTCCTAACTCAGGCCCTGAAAAGGTCCCTAACTAAGGCCGACACAACTCCTAACTCAGGCACTAACACTGTCCCTAAATAAGGCCCTGAAACTATTCCTAACTGAGGCGCTGATACAATACCTAACGAAGGCACTGATGCTACTCCTAACTAAGGCCCTGACACTACTCCTATCTCAAGCAATGACACTGTCCCTAACTTAGGCCCTGACTCTACTCCTGACTCAGGCACTGACACTGGCCCTACCTTAGGCCCTGACACTACTCCTAACTAAGCAACTGACACTGTCCCTAACTAAGGCCCGGATACTACTCCTTACTCAGGCACTGACAATATCACTAACTAAGGCCGTGACACTACTCCCAAAATAGGCACTGAGACTGTCCCGAAATATGCCCTGACAGTACTCCGAACTCAGGCACTGACACTGTCCTTAACTAAGGCCCTGATACTACTTCCACCTCAGGCACTGACACTCTCCCTAAGTAAGCCCTGACATTACTCCCAATTCCGGCATTGACACTTTCGCTTACTAAGGCCCTGAAACTACTCACAACTCAGGCCCTTACACTGTTACTAACTACCGGTCTCAGACTACTCCTAACTCAGGCCCTGGCACTGTCCGTAACTTAGGCTCTGGCACTATTCCTAACTCAGACACTGACGCTGTCCCTTAACTAAGGGTCTGACACTCCTCCCAACTCAGACAGTGACACTCTATCAATTTAAGGCCTTGACACTACTCTTAACTCAGGCCCTGACACAGTCCATAATAAAGACCCTGAAACTAATCCCAACTCAGGCCCTGGCACTGTCCGTAACTAAGGGCCTGACACTACTTCCATCTCAGCAACTGACACCATCCCTAACTATGGCCCTGACACTATTCCCAACTCAGGCACTGACACTGTCACTAAATAAGGCCATTACACTTCTCTTAACTCAACAACTGGCACTCTCCGTAACTAAGGCTTTGACACAATACTTAACTCATGCCCTGACACTGTCCTTAACTAAGACCCTGAGAGTACTCCCAACTCAGTCACTGACACTGTTCCTAACTACGGCCCAGAGACTACTCCCAATTCAGGCCCTGACACTGTCCCTAACTAAGGCACTGATATTACTCCCAACTCAGGCACTGACACTGTCCCTAACTAAGGCCCTGACACTACTCCCAACTCAGGCACTGACACTGTCCCTAACTAAGGCCCTGACACGACTCCCATCTCAGCCACTGACACTGTCCCTAAGGCCCTGACACTACCTCCAACTCAGGCACTGACACTATCCCTAACTACAGCCCTGACACTTCTCCTAACTCAGGCACTTACTAATGTCCTGACACAACTCCCAACTCAGGCACTGACATTGTTCCTAACAAAGGCCCTGACACTAATCCCAACATAGGCACTGAGACTGTCCCGAAATACGCCCTGACAGTACTCCCAACTCAGGCACTGACACTGTCCCTAACTAAGGCCCTGACACTACTCCCAAACTAGGCACTGACATTGTCCCTAACTAAGGCCCTGACATTACTCTCAACTCAGGCACTAACACTGTCCCTAACTAAGGACTTGACACTCCTCTTAACTCAGGCCCTGGCACAGTCCCTAACAAAGGCCTGCCACTTCCCCCAACTCTGGCACTGAGAGTGTCCCTAACTACGGCCATCACACTACTCCTAACTCAGGCACTGATGCTATCCCTAACTAAGGCTCTGACACTACTCCCAACACAGGCATTGACACTGTCCCTAACTAAGGCCCTCACACTACTACTTACTTAGGCACTGACACGCTACCTAACTAAGGCCCTGAGACTACTTCTACCTCAGACCCTGACACTGTCCCTAACCAAGGGCCTGATACTACTCCCAACACAGGCACTGACACTCTCCCTAACTAAGGCCTTGACACTACTTTTAACTCATGCCCTGAAGCTGTCCCAAAAAAGACCCTGAGACTATTCCCAACTCAGGCACTGACACTCTCCCTAATGCCCTGACACTACTTCCAACTCAGGCACTGACACTGTCCCTAACTAGGCCCTGACACTACTCCCAACTCAGGCACTGACACTGTCACTAACTAAGGCCCTGACATAACTGCCAACTCCGGCACTGACACTTTCTCTAACTACGGCCCTGAAACTACTCACAACTCAGGCCCTGACACTGTTCCTAACTACCGGTCTCAGACTACTCCTAACTTAGGCCCTGACACTATTCCTAACACAGTCCCTGACACTGTCCCTAACTAAGGTCCTGAGACGATTCCTAACTCAGACCCTGACACTGTCCATAACTTAGGCCATGTCACTACTCCCAACTCAGGCACTGACGCTGTTCCTAACTAAGGGTCTGACACTACTCCAAACTGAGACACTGACACTCTTCCAAATTAAGGCCTTGACACTACTCTTAACTCAGGCCCTGACACTGTCCATAATAAAGACCCTGACAAAAATCCCAACTTAGGCACTGACAATGTCCGTAACTAAGGCCCTGACGCTATTCCCATCTCAGCCACTGACACTGTCCCTAACTATGGCCCTGACACTACTCCCAATGCAAGCACTGGCGCTGTCCCTAACTAAGGCATTGGCACTACTCCCAACTCGCCCTGGCGCTGTCCCTAACTAAGGCTCTGACACTACTCCCAATTCAGGCAATGACAGTGTCCCTAACTGAGGCAATGATACTACTCCCAACTCAAGCACTAAGGCTCTGGATCATTGTGATGACCAGCGCCAAGGAGCATTGTGATGACAAGGGCGTGGAGCATTGTGATGACAGTGGTCATGGAACATTGTGACGATAAGGGCATCGAGCCGAGTTAGGGACAGTCTAGCGGCCTTGGGACTAAATTCAGTGCCTGAATTAGGCACAGCATAAGGTCTTTAGTTAGCATACGAGGTAGGACATTAGCTCGGGACAGGGTTAGGGTAAAGGCTTGGAATCGTGTCAGCAAATGACCTAAGGATAGTGTGAAGACCTTTGTTACTGAGACTCTCAGGGACTTCTTCAGAAGCAGTGTTAGGGCTTCAGGTAGGGACAGCATCAGGGCCTGACTTAGGGAGAGCGACAGGGCCTGAGTGAGGCCTAATGTCAGGCCCTTAGCTGGGGACACTGTCAGGGAATGACTTAGGAGCAGCATCAGTGCCTTTGTTGGATCAGCTTTAGGCTCTTAGGTAAAGACATGACCGGAGCCCTAGTTAGTCACAGCGTCAAGGCCTCAGTTAGGGAAAGCTTCAGGGTCTGAGTCACAGACAGCCTCAGGTCTTCACTTAAAGACAGCCACAGGGCTTTCTTAGGGACAGTGTCAGGACCTTGGTTAGAAATGAGTCAGGATATTAGCTCAGGAGAGTGTCAGGAGTTTAGTTTTTGCTGGCAGCAGGGCCTCTATGAAGGACAGATTCCGGGCCTTTGTTAGATTCAGTGTCATGGCCTTAGTTAGGAGTAGTCAGGGCCTTAGTTAGGGAGAGCATGAGGGTTTCAGTTCGCATAAGATGCAGGAGATTATCTCGGGACAGAGTCAGGTTCCAGGCCAGAGATAGTGAAAGGAAATGACCAAGGGATAACGAGAAGACCTTAGTTATTGAGAGCATCAGGGCCTTAGTTAGCAGCAGCGTGAGCGCCTTAATCAGGACCAGCGCCAGGGCTTGATGTATGGACAGCATCAGAGCCTAAGTAAGGTACAGCAACAGGGCCTAAGTGAGGCCTATCTTTAGGGCCTGAGTAAGGGACAGTATCAGGGCATGACTTAGGAGCAGCATAAAGGCCTCTGTAGGATCAGCATTAGGGTCTTCGTTAAAGCTATTATCAGGGCCTCCGTTAGGGATAGCCTCAAGGCCTCACTTAGGGACAGCGTCAGGGCTTACTTTGGGAAAGTTTCAGGACCTTGGTAAGACATGGGTCAGGCTATTAGCTCAGGATAATATCAGGTGTTCAGATATTGACGGCAGCAGGGCCTTAGTTAGAGGCAGTGTCAGGGCCTAAGTTAGGACTAGCATCAGAGCCTTTGTTAGGCACAGTGTCAGTGACTGAGTTAGTTGTAGTGTCAGAGCCTTAGTTAGGGACAGTGTCAGGGCCTGCATTAGGACGAGCCTCCAGGCCTCAGTTAGGGACAGGTTCACGGCCTCGGACCTAAATTCAGGGCCTCATTTAGGGACAGAATCAGGGATTTAGCTAGCATAAGGGGATCTACAGCTGAAAGCAACCTGAACACCACCACAAGCAGATGCAGAAGTGAACCATGCACGCTCCTATGAAGGAAGATTCCACAGCAGTTGAGTACATTTTGTTTAAAGTTAGTAACACTATAAAAATTATGTTTGGAAGAAAACTATATTCAGAAGATGAAAGAATCTCGTTCTAAAGAATCTCTTTAGCTAATCTCGACATTAGCTAAAGAGAAGGTTAGGTTAAGGTCTAGGGAGAGTGTCAGGAAATGACAGGGATAGTGTCAAGACCTTAGTTACTTAGCACATCAGGACCTAATTTAGGAGCAGTGAGTGTCAGGGCTTCGGGTAGGAACAGCGTCAGAGCCTGACTTAGGGAGTGGGACAGGGCCTGAGTGAGGCCTAGCGTCAGGGCCTTAGCTAGAGACAGTGTCAGGGCATGACTTAGGAGCAGCCTAAGAGCCATGGTAGGATCAGCCTCAGGGGCTATGTTAAAGATATTATCAGGGCCTCTGTTAGGGACAGCCTCAAGGCCTCACTTCGAGACAGCATCAGGGCTTCCTTAGGGACAGTTTCAGGACCTTGGTAAGAGATGGGTCAAGAAATTAGCTCAGGATAGTGTCAGGACTTTAGCTATTGACGGCAGCAGGGCCTTAGTTGGGGACAGTGTCAGGCCCTGAATTAGGACGAACATCGAGGCCTTAGGTACGGACAGGGTCACAGCCTCGAGAGTAATTTTAGGCCCTTAGTTAAGGACAGCAGCAGGGCTGTAGTTAGCATAAGAGGCACGACACTTCCTAGGGACAGGCTCAGGTTATGGTCTAGGGAGAGTGTCAGGAAAGGACCTAAGCATAGTGTCAAAACCTTAGTTACTGAGAGTATCAGATCCTTATTTAGAACCAGTGTCAGGGCTTCAGGTAGGGACAGCATCAGAGCCTGACTTAGGCAGAGCGACAGGGCCTGAGTGAGGCCTAGCGTCAGGCCCTTAGCTGAGGACACTGTCAGGGCATGACTTAGGAACAGAATCAGCGCCTCTGTTGGATCAGCCTTAGCGTCTTTGTTACAGATATGATCAGGGCCTGACTTAGTCACAGCTTCAAGGCCTCACTTAGGGAAAGCTTCAGGGCCTGAGTTAGGGACAGCCTCAGTTCTTAACATAGGGACAGCGACAGGGCTTTCTTAGGGACAGTGTCAGGACCTTGGTTAGAAATATGTCAGGATATTAACTCAGGCTAGTGTCCAGTTTTTAGTTATTGCTGACAGCAGGGCCTATATTAGGGGCAAATTCTGAGCCTTACTTCGAGACAGTGTCAGGGCCTGAGTTAGGACTAGCATCAGAGCCCTTGTAAAGTACAGTGTCAGGGACTGAGTTAGGTGTAGTGTCAGGGCTTTAGTTAGGGACAGTGTCAGCGCCTCAGTTAGGATGAGCCTCCAACCTCAGTTAGGGACAGCTTGACGGCCTCGGGACTAATTTCAGGCTCTTAGTTCGAGACAGCATCAGGGATTTAGTTAGCATAAGAGGCTCGACAATAGCTAAAGACAAGTTTAGGTTAAGATCTAGGGATAGTGTCAGGAAATGACCTAGGGAGAGTGGCAAGACCATAGCTAATTAGAGCATCAGTGCCTAATTTAGGCCCAGTGTCAGGGCTTCAGGTAGGGACAGAGTCTTAGCCTGACTTAGGGAGAGCGACAGGGCCTGAGTGATGCCTAGAGTCAGGGCCTTAGCTATGGACAGCGTCAGGGCATGACATAGGATCAACATAAGGGTCTCTGTAAGATCAGCATTAGAGTTTCGTTCAAGACATTATCAGGACCTCTGTGAGGGACAGCCTCAGGGCCTCACTTAGGGACAGTGTCAGGGCTAACTTTGGGAGAGTTTCAGGACCTTGGTAAGACATGGGTCAGGGTATTAGCTCAGGATAATGTCAGGACTTTAGATATTGATGGTAGCAGCGCCTACGTTAGGGAAAGTTTCAAGGCGTTAGTTAGGAGTAGCGGGCCTCTGATAGGTCCAGTGTCAGATCCTCAGTTAGCAATAGTGTTAGGGCCTTAGTTAGGGACAGTGTCAGGGCCGGATGTAGGGCGAGCATCTAGGCCTTCGTTCGGGACAGGTTCATGGTCTTGGGACTAAATTCCGTGCCTGAGGTAGGCACAGCCTAAGGGCTTCAGTTAGCATAAGAGGCAGGACATTAGCTAGTGACCGTGTCAGTTTAACGTCTAGGGAAAGTGTCAGGAAATGACCTAAGGATAGTGTGAAGACCTTTGTTACGGAGACTCTCAGGGCCTTATTCAGAACCAGTGTTAGGGGTTCAGGTAGGGACAGCATCAGAGCCTGACTTAGGGAGAGCGATAGGGTCTGAGTGAGGCCTAGCATCAGACACTTAGTGGGGGACACTATCGGGGCATGACTTAGGAGCAGCATCAGGGCCTCTGTTGGATCAGCCTTAGGGTCTTAGTTAAAGTCATGATCAGGGTCTGAGTTAGTCACAGCATCAAGGCCTGAGTTAGTTAGGGAAAGCTTCAGGGCCTCACTTAGGGACAGCGTCAGGGCTTACTTTGGGACAGTTTCAGGACCTTGGTAAGACATGGGTCAGGTTATTAGCTCCGGATAATGTCAGGACTTTCGATGTTGATGGCAGCAGGCCTTGGTTAGAGACAGTGTCAGGCCCTGAGTTACGACTAGCATCAGAGCCTTTGTTAGATACAATGTACGGGACTGAATTAGGAGTAGAGTCAGGGCCTTAGTTAGTGACAGTGTCAGGGCCTGACTTAGGGAGAACGACAGGGCCTGAGTGAGGCTTAGCATCAGGCCCTTAGCTGGGCACACTGTCAGGGCATGACTTTGGAGCAGCATCAGCGTCTTTGCTGGATCAGCATTAAGGTCTTCGTTAGGTACATGATCAGGGCCTGAATTAGTCACAGCTTCAAGGCTTCAGTTAAGGAAAGCTTCAGGGCCTGAGTTAGGGACAGCCTCAGGTCTTCACTTAGGGACAGCGTCAGGGCTTACTTTGGGACAGTTTCAGGACCTTGGAAAGACATAGGTCAGGATAGTAGCTCAGGATAATGGCAGGACTTTTGATAGTGATGGCAGCAGGGCCTTAGTTACAGACAGTTTCAGGGCCTGAGTTAGGCCGAGCATCAGAGACTTTGTTAGGTACAGTGGAAGGGACTGAGTTAGGAGTAGTGTCAGGGCCTTGCTTAGGGACAGTGTCAGGGTCTGATTTAGGTGTACTGTCTGAGACCTAGTTAGGGACAGTGCTAGGGCCTGAGTTAGGATTAGTGTCAAGGCCTTATTGAGGACCAATTTCAGGGCTTTAGTTTGGACTAGCAACAAAGCTTTTGTTAGGTAGCATGTCGGGGCCTCAGTTAGGTGTAGTGTCAGGGCCATTGTTAGGGACAGTATCAGAGCCTGACTTAGGAGAAGTTCAGGGCCTTAGCCAGGGAAAGTGTCAGGGCCTTAGTTAGGGACATTATCAGGGCCTGAATTAGCAGTAGTGTCAAAAGTCCTTAGTGAGGAGAGTAAGGAGTAAGTCAGGACTCAGGCCCTGACACTGTTCTTAAATAAGGCCCTGACATTACCTGTAACACAGGTCCTGATCTGATTCCTATCATAGGCGCTGATGTTGGACTTAACTAAGGCCCTGACACTGGTCCTAACTAAAGCTGTGACACTACTCTTAACTCAGGCCCTGACACTGTCCCTAACAAAGCCTCTGACACTACTCCTAAATCAGGCACTGACACTGTCCCTAACTAAGGCCCTGACATACACCTAACTCAGGCCCTGACACTGTCTCTAACTAAGGCCCTGATACTACTCCAAACTCAGCACTGACACTGTCACTAACTAAGGCCCTGACACTATTCATAGCTCACGCCCTAACACAACTCCGAAATCATGCCCTGACAATGTCCCTAACTAAGGCCCTGACACTATTCCTAACTCAGGCGCTGACACAATACTTAAGGAAGGCCCTGACATTACTCCTAACTCAGGCCCTGAAAAGGTCCCTAACTAAGGCCGACACAACTCCTAACTCAGGCACTAACACTGTCCCTAAATAAGGCCCTGAAACTATTCCTAACTGAGGCGCTGATACAATACCTAACGAAGGCACTGATGCTACTCCTAACTAAGGCCCTGACACTACTCCTATCTCAAGCAATGACACTGTCCCTAACTTAGGCCCTGACTCTACTCCTGACTCAGGCACTGACACTGGCCCTACCTTAGGCCCTGACACTACTCCTAACTAAGCAACTGACACTGTCCCTAACTAAGGCCCGGATACTACTCCTTACTCAGGCACTGACAATATCACTAACTAAGGCCGTGACACTACTCCCAAAATAGGCACTGAGACTGTCCCGAAATATGCCCTGACAGTACTCCGAACTCAGGCACTGACACTGTCCTTAACTAAGGCCCTGATACTACTTCCACCTCAGGCACTGACACTCTCCCTAAGTAAGCCCTGACATTACTCCCAATTCCGGCATTGACACTTTCGCTTACTAAGGCCCTGAAACTACTCACAACTCAGGCCCTTACACTGTTACTAACTACCGGTCTCAGACTACTCCTAACTCAGGCCCTGGCACTGTCCGTAACTTAGGCTCTGGCACTATTCCTAACTCAGACACTGACGCTGTCCCTTAACTAAGGGTCTGACACTCCTCCCAACTCAGACAGTGACACTCTATCAATTTAAGGCCTTGACACTACTCTTAACTCAGGCCCTGACACAGTCCATAATAAAGACCCTGAAACTAATCCCAACTCAGGCCCTGGCACTGTCCGTAACTAAGGGCCTGACACTACTTCCATCTCAGCAACTGACACCATCCCTAACTATGGCCCTGACACTATTCCCAACTCAGGCACTGACACTGTCACTAAATAAGGCCATTACACTTCTCTTAACTCAACAACTGGCACTCTCCGTAACTAAGGCTTTGACACAATACTTAACTCATGCCCTGACACTGTCCTTAACTAAGACCCTGAGAGTACTCCCAACTCAGTCACTGACACTGTTCCTAACTACGGCCCAGAGACTACTCCCAATTCAGGCCCTGACACTGTCCCTAACTAAGGCACTGATATTACTCCCAACTCAGGCACTGACACTGTCCCTAACTAAGGCCCTGACACTACTCCCAACTCAGGCACTGACACTGTCCCTAACTAAGGCCCTGACACGACTCCCATCTCAGCCACTGACACTGTCCCTAAGGCCCTGACACTACCTCCAACTCAGGCACTGACACTATCCCTAACTACAGCCCTGACACTTCTCCTAACTCAGGCACTTACTAATGTCCTGACACAACTCCCAACTCAGGCACTGACATTGTTCCTAACAAAGGCCCTGACACTAATCCCAACATAGGCACTGAGACTGTCCCGAAATACGCCCTGACAGTACTCCCAACTCAGGCACTGACACTGTCCCTAACTAAGGCCCTGACACTACTCCCAAACTAGGCACTGACATTGTCCCTAACTAAGGCCCTGACATTACTCTCAACTCAGGCACTAACACTGTCCCTAACTAAGGACTTGACACTCCTCTTAACTCAGGCCCTGGCACAGTCCCTAACAAAGGCCTGCCACTTCCCCCAACTCTGGCACTGAGAGTGTCCCTAACTACGGCCATCACACTACTCCTAACTCAGGCACTGATGCTATCCCTAACTAAGGCTCTGACACTACTCCCAACACAGGCATTGACACTGTCCCTAACTAAGGCCCTCACACTACTACTTACTTAGGCACTGACACGCTACCTAACTAAGGCCCTGAGACTACTTCTACCTCATACCCTGACACTGTCCCTAACCAAGGGCCTGATACTACTCCCAACACAGGCACTGACACTCTCCCTAACTAAGGCCTTGACACTACTTTTAACTCATGCCCTGAAGCTGTCCCAAAAAAGACCCTGAGACTATTCCCAACTCAGGCACTGACACTCTCCCTAACTAAGACCCTGACACTACTCCCATCTCAGCCACTGACACTGTCCCTAATGCCCTGACACTACTTCCAACTCAGGCACTGACACTGTCCCTAACTAGGCCCTGACACTACTCCCAACTCAGGCACTGACACTGTCACTAACTAAGGCCCTGACATAACTGCCAACTCCGGCACTGACACTTTCTCTAACTACGGCCCTGAAACTACTCACAACTCAGGCCCTGACACTGTTCCTAACTACCGGTCTCAGACTACTCCTAACTTAGGCCCTGACACTATTCCTAACACAGTCCCTGACACTGTCCCTAACTAAGGTCCTGAGACGATTCCTAACTCAGACCCTGACACTGTCCATAACTTAGGCCATGTCACTACTCCCAACTCAGGCACTGACGCTGTTCCTAACTAAGGGTCTGACACTACTCCAAACTGAGACACTGACACTCTTCCAAATTAAGGCCTTGACACTACTCTTAACTCAGGCCCTGACACTGTCCATAATAAAGACCCTGACAAAAATCCCAACTTAGGCACTGACAATGTCCGTAACTAAGGCCCTGACGCTATTCCCATCTCAGCCACTGACACTGTCCCTAACTATGGCCCTGACACTACTCCCAATGCAAGCACTGGCGCTGTCCCTAACTAAGGCATTGGCACTACTCCCAACTCGCCCTGGCGCTGTCCCTAACTAAGGCTCTGACACTACTCCCAATTCAGGCAATGACAGTGTCCCTAACTGAAGCAATGATACTACTCCCAACTCAAGCACTAAGGCTCTGGATCATTGTGATGACCAGCGCCAAGGAGCATTGTGATGACAAGGGCGTGGAGCATTGTGATGACAGTGGTCATGGAACATTGTGACGATAAGGGCATCGAGCCGAGTTAGGGACAGTCTAGCGGCCTTGGGACTAAATTCAGTGCCTGAATTAGGCACAGCATAAGGTCTTTAGTTAGCATACGAGGTAGGACATTAGCTCGGGACAGGGTTAGGGTAAAGGCTTGGAATCGTGTCAGCAAATGACCTAAGGATAGTGTGAAGACCTTTGTTACTGAGACTCTCAGGGACTTCTTCAGAAGCAGTGTTAGGGCTTCAGGTAGGGACAGCATCAGGGCCTGACTTAGGGAGAGCGACAGGGCCTGAGTGAGGCCTAATGTCAGGCCCTTAGCTGGGGACACTGTCAGGGAATGACTTAGGAGCAGCATCAGTGCCTTTGTTGGATCAGCTTTAGGCTCTTAGGTAAAGACATGACCGGAGCCCTAGTTAGTCACAGCGTCAAGGCCTCAGTTAGGGAAAGCTTCAGGGTCTGAGTTACAGACAGCCTCAGGTCTTCACTTAAAGACAGCCACAGGGCTTTCTTAGGGACAGTGTCAGGACCTTGGTTAGAAATGAGTCAGGATATTAGCTCAGGAGAGTGTCAGGAGTTTAGTTTTTGCTGGCAGCAGGGCCTCTATTAAGGACAGATTCCGGGCCTTTGTTAGATTCAGTGTCATGGCCTTAGTTAGGAGTAGTCAGGGCCTTAGTTAGGGAGAGCATGAGGGTTTCAGTTCGCATAAGATGCAGGAGATTATCTCGGGACAGAGTCAGGTTCCAGGCCAGAGATAGTGAAAGGAAATGACCAAGGGATAACGAGAAGACCTTAGTTATTGAGAGCATCAGGGCCTTAGTTAGCAGCAGCGTGAGCACCTTAATCAGGACCAGCGCCAGGGATTGATGTATGGACAGCATCAGAGCCTAAGTAAGGTACAGCAACAGGGCCTAAGTGAGGCCTATCTTTAGGGCCTGAGTAAGGGACAGTATCAGGGCATGACTTAGGAGCAGCATAAAGGCCTCTGTAGGATCAGCATTAGGGTCTTCGTTAAAGCTATTATCAGGGCCTCCGTTAGGGATAGCCTCAAGGCCTCACTTAGGGACAGCGTCAGGGCTTACTTTGGGAAAGTTTCAGGACCTTGGTAAGACATGGGTCAGGCTATTAGCTCAGGATAATATCAGGTGTTCAGATATTGACGGCAGCAGGGCCTTAGTTAGAGGCAGTGTCAGGGCCTAAGTTAGGACTAGCATCAGAGCCTTTGTTAGGTACAGTGTCAGTGACTGAGTTAGGTGTAGTGTCAGAGCCTTAGTTAGGGACAGTGTCAGGGCCTGCATTAGGACGAGCCTCCAGGCCTCAGTTAGGGACAGGTTCACGGCCTCGGACCTAAATTCAGGGCCTCATTTAGGGACAGAATCAGGGATTTAGCTAGCATAAGGGAATCTACAGCTGAAAGCAACCTGAACACCACCTCAAGCAGATGCAGAAGTGAACCATGCACGCTCCTATGAAGGAAGATTCCACAGCAGTTGAGTACATTTTGTTTAAAGTTAGTAACACTATAAAAATTATGTTTGGAAGAAAACTATATTCAGAAGATGAAAGAATCTCGTTCTAAAGAATCTCTTTAGCTAATCTCGACATTAGCTAAAGAGAAGGTTAGGTTAAGGTCTAGGGAGAGTGTCAGGAAATGACCTAGGGATAGTGTCAAGACCTTAGTTACTTAGCACATCAGGACCTAATTTAGGAGCAGTGAGTGTCAGGGCTTTGGGTAGGAACAGCGTCACAGCCTGACTTAGGGAGTGGGACAGGGCCTGAGTGAGGCCTAGCGTCAGGGCCTTAGCTAGAGACAGTGTCAAGGCATGACTTAGGAGCAGCCTAAGAGCCATGGTAGGATCAGCCTCAGGGGCTATGTTAAAGATATTATCAGGGCCTCTGTTAGGGACAGCCTCAACGCCTCACTTCGAGACAGCATCAGGGCTGCCTTAGGGACAGTTTCAGGACCTTGGTAAGAGATGGGTCAAGAAATTAGCTCAGGATAGTGTCAGGACTTTAGCTATTGACGGTAGCAGGGCCTTAGTTAGGGACAGTGTCAGGCCCTGAATTAGGACGAACATCGAGGCCTTAGGTACGGACAGGGTCACAGCCTCGAGAGTAATTTTAGGCCCTTAGTTAAGGACAGCAGCAGGGCTGTAGTTAGCATAAGAGGCACGACACTTCCTAGGGACAGGCTCAGGTTATGGTCTAGGGAGAGTGTCAGGAAAGGACCTAAGCATAGTGTCAAAACCTTAGTTACTGAGAGTATCAGATCCTTATTTAGAACCAGTGTCAGGGCTTCAGGTAGGGACAGCATCAGAGCCTGACTTAGGCAGAGCGACAGGGCCTGAGTGAGGCCTAGCGTCTGGCCCTTAGCTGAGGACACTGTCAGGGCATGACTTAGGAACAGAATCAGCGCCTCTGTTGGATCAGCCTTAGCGTCTTTGTTACAGATATGATCAGGGCCTGACTTAGTCACAGCTTCAAGGCCTCAGTTAGGGAAAGCTTCAGGGCCTGAGTTAGGGACAGCCTCAGTTCTTAACATAGGGACAGCGACAGGGCTTTCTTAGGGACAGTGTCAGGACCTTGGTTAGAAATATGTCAGGATATTAATTCAGGCTAGTGTCCAGTTTTTAGTTATTGCTGACAGCAGGGCCTATATTAGGGGCAAATTCTGAGCCTTACTTCGAGACAGTGTCAGGGCCTGAGTTAGGACTAGCATCAGAGCCCTTGTAAAGTACAGTGTCAGGGACTGAGTTAGGTGTAGTGTCAGGGCATTAGTTAGGGACAGTGTCAGCGCCTCAGTTAGGATGAGCCTCCAACCTCAGTTAGGGACAGCTTGACGGCCTCGGGACTAATTTCAGGCTCTTAGTTCGAGACAGCATCAGGGATTTAGTTAGCATAAGAGGCTCGACAATAGCTAAAGACAAGTTTAGGTTAAGATCTAGGGATAGTGTCAGGAAATGACCTAGGGAGAGTGGCAAGACCATAGCTAATTAGAGCATCAGTGCCTAATTTAGGCCCAGTGTCAGGGCTTCAGGTAGGGACAGAGTCTTAGCCTGACTTAGGGAGAGCGACAGGGCCTGAGTGATGCCTAGAGTCAGGGCCTTAGCTATGGACAGCGTCAGGGCATGACATAGGATCAACATAAGGGTCTCTGTAAGATCAGCATTAGAGTTTCGTTCAAGACATTATCAGGACCTCTGTGAGGGACAGCCTCAGGGCCTCACTTAGGGACAGTGTCAGGGCTAACTTTGGGAGAGTTTCAGGACCTTGGTAAGACATAGGTCAGGGTATTAGCTCAGGATAATGTCAGGACTTTAGATATTGATGGTAGCAGCGCCTACGTTAGGGAAAGTTTCAAGGCGTTAGTTAGGAGTAGCGGGCCTCTGATAGGTCCAGTGTCAGATCCTCAGTTAGCAATAGTGTTAGGGCCTTAGTTAGGGACAGTGTCAGGGCCGGATGTAGGGCGAGCATCTAGGCCTTCGTTCGGGACAGGTTCATGGTCTTGGGACTAAATTCCGTGCCTGAGGTAGGCACAGCCTAAGGGCTTCAGTTAGCATAAGAGGCAGGACATTAGCTAGTGACCGTGTCAGTTTAACATCTAGGGAAAGTGTCAGGAAATGACCTAAGGATAGTGTGAAGACCTTTGTTACGGAGACTCTCAGGGCCTTATTCAGAACCAGTGTTAGGGGTTCAGGTAGGGACAGCATCAGAGCCTGACTTAGGGAGAGCGATAGGGTCTGAGTGAGGCCTAGCATCAGACACTTAGTGGGGGACACTATCGGGGCATGACTTAGGAGCAGCATCAGGGCCTCTGTTGGATCAGCCTTAGGGTCTTAGTTAAAGTCATGATCAGGGTCTGAGTTAGTCACAGCATCAAGGCCTGAGTTAGTTAGGGAAAGCTTCAGGGCCTCACTTAGGGACAGCGTCAGGGCTTACTTTGGGACAGTTTCAGGACCTTGGTAAGACATGGGTCAGGTTATTAGCTCCGGATAATGTCAGGACTTTCGATGTTGATGGCAGCAGGCCTTGGTTAGAGACAGTGTCAGGCCCTGAGTTACGACTAGCATCAGAGCCTTTGTTAGATACAATGTACGGGACTGAATTAGGAGTAGAGTCAGGGCCTTAGTTAGTGACAGTGTCAGGGCCTGACTTAGGGAGAGCGACAGGGCCTGAGTGAGGCTTAGCATCAGGCCCTTAGCTGGGCACACTGTCAGGGCATGACTTTGGAGCAGCATCAGCGTCTTTGCTGGATCAGCATTAAGGTCTTCGTTAGGTACATGATCAGGGCCTGAATTAGTCACAGCTTCAAGGCTTCAGTTAAGGAAAGCTTCAGGGCCTGAGTTAGGGACAGCCTCAGGTCTTCACTTAGGGACAGCGTCAGGGCTTACTTTGGGACAGTTTCAGGACCTTGGAAAGACATAGGTCAGGATAGTAGCTCAGGATAATGGCAGGACTTTTGATAGTGATGGCAGCAGGGCCTTAGTTACAGACGGTTTCAGGGCCTGAGTTAGGCCGAGCATCAGAGACTTTGTTAGGTACAGTGGAAGGGACTGAGTTAGGAGTAGTGTCAGGGCCTTGCTTAGGGACAGTGTCAGGGTCTGATTTAGGTGTACTGTCTGAGACCTAGTTAGGGACAGTGCTAGGGCCTGAGTTAGGATTAGTGTCAAGGCCTTATTGAGGACCAATTTCAGGGCTTTAGTTTGGACTAGCAACAAAGCCTTTGTTAGGTAGCATGTCGGGGCCTCAGTTAGGTGTAGTGTCAGGGCCATTGTTAGGGACAGTATCAGAGCCTGACTTAGGAGAAGTTCAGGGCCTTAGCCAGGGAAAGTGTCAGGGCCTTAGTTAGGGACATTATCAGGGCCTGAATTAGCAGTAGTGTCAAAAGTCCTTAGTGAGGAGAGTAAGGAGTAAGTCAGGACTCAGGCCCTGACACTGTTCTTAAATAAGGCCCTGACATTACCTGTAACACAGGTCCTGATCTGATTCCTATCATAGGCGCTGATGTTGGACTTAACTAAGGCCCTGACACTGGTCCTAACTAAAGCTGTGACACTACTCTTAACTCAGGCCCTGACACTGTCCCTAACAAAGCCTCTGACACTACTCCTAAATCAGGCACTGACACTGTCCCTAACTAAGGCCCTGACATACACCTAACTCAGGCCCTGACACTGTCTCTAACTAAGGCCCTGATACTACTCCAAACTCAGCACTGACACTGTCACTAACTAAGGCCCTGACACTATTCATAGCTCACGCCCTAACACAACTCCGAAATCATGCCCTGACAATGTCCCTAACTAAGGCCCTGACACTATTCCTAACTCAGGCGCTGACACAATACTTAAGGAAGGCCCTGACATTACTCCTAACTCAGGCCCTGAAAAGGTCCCTAACTAAGGCCGACACAACTCCTAACTCAGGCACTAACACTGTCCCTAAATAAGGCCCTGAAACTATTCCTAACTGAGGCGCTGATACAATACCTAACGAAGGCACTGATGCTACTCCTAACTAAGGCCCTGACACTACTCCTATCTCAAGCAATGACACTGTCCCTAACTTAGGCCCTGACTCTACTCCTGACTCAGGCACTGACACTGGCCCTACCTTAGGCCCTGACACTACTCCTAACTAAGCAACTGACACTGTCCCTAACTAAGGCCCGGATACTACTCCTTACTCAGGCACTGACAATATCACTAACTAAGGCCGTGACACTACTCCCAAAATAGGCACTGAGACTGTCCCGAAATATGCCCTGACAGTACTCCGAACTCAGGCACTGACACTGTCCTTAACTAAGGCCCTGATACTACTTCCACCTCAGGCACTGACACTCTCCCTAAGTAAGCCCTGACATTACTCCCAATTCCGGCATTGACACTTTCGCTTACTAAGGCCCTGAAACTACTCACAACTCAGGCCCTTACACTGTTACTAACTACCGGTCTCAGACTACTCCTAACTCAGGCCCTGGCACTGTCCGTAACTTAGGCTCTGGCACTATTCCTAACTCAGACACTGACGCTGTCCCTTAACTAAGGGTCTGACACTCCTCCCAACTCAGACAGTGACACTCTATCAATTTAAGGCCTTGACACTACTCTTAACTCAGGCCCTGACACAGTCCATAATAAAGACCCTGAAACTAATCCCAACTCAGGCCCTGGCACTGTCCGTAACTAAGGGCCTGACACTACTTCCATCTCAGCAACTGACACCATCCCTAACTATGGCCCTGACACTATTCCCAACTCAGGCACTGACACTGTCACTAAATAAGGCCATTACACTTCTCTTAACTCAACAACTGGCACTCTCCGTAACTAAGGCTTTGACACAATACTTAACTCATGCCCTGACACTGTCCTTAACTAAGACCCTGAGAGTACTCCCAACTCAGTCACTGACACTGTTCCTAACTACGGCCCAGAGACTACTCCCAATTCAGGCCCTGACACTGTCCCTAACTAAGGCACTGATATTACTCCCAACTCAGGCACTGACACTGTCCCTAACTAAGGCCCTGACACTACTCCCAACTCAGGCACTGACACTGTCCCTAACTAAGGCCCTGACACGACTCCCATCTCAGCCACTGACACTGTCCCTAAGGCCCTGACACTACCTCCAACTCAGGCACTGACACTATCCCTAACTACAGCCCTGACACTTCTCCTAACTCAGGCACTTACTAATGTCCTGACACAACTCCCAACTCAGGCACTGACATTGTTCCTAACAAAGGCCCTGACACTAATCCCAACATAGGCACTGAGACTGTCCCGAAATACGCCCTGACAGTACTCCCAACTCAGGCACTGACACTGTCCCTAACTAAGGCCCTGACACTACTCCCAAACTAGGCACTGACATTGTCCCTAACTAAGGCCCTGACATTACTCTCAACTCAGGCACTAACACTGTCCCTAACTAAGGACTTGACACTCCTCTTAACTCAGGCCCTGGCACAGTCCCTAACAAAGGCCTGCCACTTCCCCCAACTCTGGCACTGAGAGTGTCCCTAACTACGGCCATCACACTACTCCTAACTCAGGCACTGATGCTATCCCTAACTAAGGCTCTGACACTACTCCCAACACAGGCATTGACACTGTCCCTAACTAAGGCCCTCACACTACTACTTACTTAGGCACTGACACGCTACCTAACTAAGGCCCTGAGACTACTTCTACCTCAGACCCTGACACTGTCCCTAACCAAGGGCCTGATACTACTCCCAACACAGGCACTGACACTCTCCCTAACTAAGGCCTTGACACTACTTTTAACTCATGCCCTGAAGCTGTCCCAAAAAAGACCCTGAGACTATTCCCAACTCAGGCACTGACACTC
This sequence comes from Balaenoptera acutorostrata, assembly GCF_949987535.1. Lineage (NCBI taxonomy): Eukaryota > Metazoa > Chordata > Mammalia > Artiodactyla > Balaenopteridae > Balaenoptera > Balaenoptera acutorostrata. The sequence goes on from NW_026646170.1 coordinate 593,807, forward strand.
TCCCTAACTAAGACCCTGACACTACTCCCATCTCAGCCACTGACACTGTCCCTAATGCCCTGACACTACTTCCAACTCAGGCACTGACACTGTCCCTAACTAGGCCCTGACACTACTCCCAACTCAGGCACTGACACTGTCACTAACTAAGGCCCTGACATAACTGCCAACTCCGGCACTGACACTTTCTCTAACTACGGCCCTGAAACTACTCACAACTCAGGCCCTGACACTGTTCCTAACTACCGGTCTCAGACTACTCCTAACTTAGGCCCTGACACTATTCCTAACACAGTCCCTGACACTGTCCCTAACTAAGGTCCTGAGACGATTCCTAACTCAGACCCTGACACTGTCCATAACTTAGGCCATGTCACTACTCCCAACTCAGGCACTGACGCTGTTCCTAACTAAGGGTCTGACACTACTCCAAACTGAGACACTGACACTCTTCCAAATTAAGGCCTTGACACTACTCTTACCTCAGGCCCTGACACTGTCCATAATAAAGACCCTGACAAAAATCCCAACTTAGGCACTGACAATGTCCGTAACTAAGGCCCTGACGCTATTCCCATCTCAGCCACTGACACTGTCCCTAACTATGGCCCTGACACTACTCCCAATGCAAGCACTGGCGCTGTCCCTAACTAAGGCATTGGCACTACTCCCAACTCGCCCTGGCGCTGTCCCTAACTAAGGCTCTGACACTACTCCCAATTCAGGCAATGACAGTGTCCCTAACTGAAGCAATGATACTACTCCCAACTCAAGCACTAAGGCTCTGGATCATTGTGATGACCAGCGCCATGGAGCATTGTGATGACAAGGGCGTGGAGCATTGTGATGACAGTGGTCATGGAACATTGTGACGATAAGGGCATCGAGCCGAGTTAGGGACAGTCTAGCGGCCTTGGGACTAAATTCAGTGCCTGAATTAGGCACAGCATAAGGTCTTTAGTTAGCATACGAGGTAGGACATTAGCTCGGGACAGGGTTAGGGTAAAGGCTTGGAATCGTGTCAGCAAATGACCTAAGGATAGTGTGAAGACCTTTGTTACTGAGACTCTCAGGGACTTCTTCAGAAGCAGTGTTAGGGCTTCAGGTAGGGACAGCATCAGGGCCTGACTTAGGGAGAGCGACAGGGCCTGAGTGAGGCCTAATGTCAGGCCCTTAGCTGGGGACACTGTCAGGGAATGACTTAGGAGCAGCATCAGTGCCTTTGTTGGATCAGCTTTAGGCTCTTAGGTAAAGACATGACCGGAGCCCTAGTTAGTCACAGCGTCAAGGCCTCAGTTAGGGAAAGCTTCAGGGTCTGAGTTACAGACAGCCTCAGGTCTTCACTTAAAGACAGCCACAGGGCGTTCTTAGGGACAGTGTCAGGACCTTGGTTAGAAATGAGTCAGGATATTAGCTCAGGAGAGTGTCAGGAGTTTAGTTTTTGCTGGCAGCAGGGCCTCTATTAAGGACAGATTCCGGGCCTTTGTTAGATTCAGTGTCATGGCCTTAGTTAGGAGTAGTCAGGGCCTTAGTTAGGGAGAGCATGAGGGTTTCAGTTCGCATAAGATGCAGGAGATTATCTCGGGACAGAGTCAGGTTCCAGGCCAGAGATAGTGAAAGGAAATGACCAAGGGATAACGAGAAGACCTTAGTTATTGAGAGCATCAGGGCCTTAGTTAGCAGCAGCGTGAGCGCCTTAATCAGGACCAGCGCCAGGGCTTGATGTATGGACAGCATCAGAGCCTAAGTAAGGTACAGCAACAGGGCCTAAGTGAGGCCTATCTTTAGGGCCTGAGTAAGGGACAGTATCAGGGCATGACTTAGGAGCAGCATAAAGGCCTCTGTAGGATCAGCATTAGGGTCTTCGTTAAAGCTATTATCAGGGCCTCCGTTAGGGATAGCCTCAAGGCCTCACTTAGGGACAGCGTCAGGGCTTACTTTGGGAAAGTTTCAGGACCTTGGTAAGACACGGGTCAGGCTATTAGCTCAGGATAATATCAGGTGTTCAGATATTGACGGCAGCAGGGCCTTAGTTAGAGGCAGTGTCAGGGCCTAAGTTAGGACTAGCATCAGAGCCTTTGTTAGGTACAGTGTCAGTGACTGAGTTAGGTGTAGTGTCAGAGCCTTAGTTAGGGACAGTGTCAGGGCCTGCATTAGGACGAGCCTCCAGGCCTCAGTTAGGGACAGGTTCACGGCCTCGGACCTAAATTCAGGGCCTCATTTAGGGACAGAATCAGGGATTTAGCTAGCATAAGGGAATCTACAGCTGAAAGCAACCTGAACACCACCTCAAGCAGATGCAGAAGTGAACCATGCACGCTCCTATGAAGGAAGATTCCACAGCAGTTGAGTACATTTTGTTTAAAGTTAGTAACACTATAAAAATTATGTTTGGAAGAAAACTATATTCAGAAGATGAAAGAATCTCGTTCTAAAGAATCTCTTTAGCTAATCTCGACATTAGCTAAAGAGAAGGTTAGGTTAAGGTCTAGGGAGAGTGTCAGGAAATGACCTAGGGATAGTGTCAAGACCTTAGTTACTTAGCACATCAGGACCTAATTTAGGAGCAGTGAGTGTCAGGGCTTCGGGTAGGAACAGCGTCAGAGCCTGACTTAGGGAGTGGGACAGGGCCTGAGTGAGGCCTAGCGTCAGGGCCTTAGCTAGAGACAGTGTCAAGGCATGACTTAGGAGCAGCCTAAGAGCCATGGTAGGATCAGCCTCAGGGGCTATGTTAAAGATATTATCAGGGCCTCTGTTAGGGACAGCCTCAAGGCCTCACTTCGAGACAGCATCAGGGCTTCCTTAGGGACAGTTTCAGGACCTTGGTAAGAGATGGGTCAAGAAATTAGCTCAGGATAGTGTCAGGACTTTAGCTATTGACGGCAGCAGGGCCTTAGTTAGGGACAGTGTCAGGCCCTGAATTAGGACGAACATCGAGGCCTTAGGTACGGACAGGGTCACAGCCTCGAGAGTAATTTTAGGCCCTTAGTTAAGGACAGCAGCAGGGCTGTAGTTAGCATAAGAGGCACGACATTTGCTAGGGACAGGCTCAGGTTATGGTCTAGGGAGAGTGTCAGGAAAGGACCTAAGCATAGTGTCAAAACCTTAGTTACTGAGAGTATCAGATCCTTATTTAGAACCAGTGTCAGGGCTTCAGGTAGGGACAGCATCAGAGCCTGACTTAGGCAGAGCGACAGGGCCTGAGTGAGGCCTAGCGTCAGGCCCTTAGCTGAGGACACTGTCAGGGCATGACTTAGGAACAGAATCAGCGCCTCTGTTGGATCAGCCTTAGCGTCTTTGTTACAGATATGATCAGGGCCTGACTTAGCCACAGCTTCAAGGCCTCAGTTAGGGAAAGCTTCAGGGCCTGAGTTAGGGACAGCCTCAGTTCTTAACATAGGGACAGTGACAGGGCTTTCTTAGGGACAGTGTCAGGACCTTGGTTAGAAATATGTCAGGATATTAACTCAGGCTAGTGTCCAGTTTTTAGTTATTGCTGACAGCAGGGCCTATATTAGGGGCAAATTCTGAGCCTTACTTCGAGACAGTGTCAGGGCCTGAGTTAGGACTAGCATCAGAGCCCTTGTAAAGTACAGTGTCAGGGACTGAGTTAGGTGCAGTGTCAGGGCTTTAGTTAGGGACAGTGTCAGCGCCTCAGTTAGGATGAGCCTCCAACCTCAGTTAGGGACAGCTTGACGGCCTCGGGACTAATTTCAGGCTCTTAGTTCGAGACAGCATCAGGGATTTAGTTAGCATAAGAGGCTCGACAATAGCTAAAGACAAGTTTAGGTTAAGATCTAGGGAGAGTGTCAGGAAATGACCTAGGGATAGTGGCAAGACCATAGCTAATTAGAGCATCAGTGCCTAATTTAGGCCCAGTGTCAGGGCTTCAGGTAGGGACAGAGTCTTAGCCTGACTTAGGGAGAGCGACAGGGCCTGAGTGATGCCTAGAGTCAGGGCCTTAGCTATGGACAGCGTCAGGGCATGACATAGGATCAACATAAGGGTCTCTGTAAGATCAGCATTAGAGTTTCGTTCAAGACATTATCAGGACCTCTGTGAGGGACAGCCTCAGGGCCTCACTTAGGGACAGTGTCAGGGCTAACTTTGGGAGAGTTTCAGGACCTTGGTAAGACATGGGTCAGGGTATTAGCTCAGGATAATGTCAGGACTTTAGATATTGATGGTAGCAGCGCCTACGTTAGGGAAAGTTTCAAGGCGTTAGTTAGGAGTAGCGGGCCTCTGATAGGTCCAGTGTCAGATCCTCAGTTAGCAATAGTGTTAGGGCCTTAGTTAGGGACAGTGTCAGGGCCGGATGTAGGGCGAGCATCTAGGCCTTCGTTCGGGACAGGTTCATGGTCTTGGGACCAAATTCCGTGCCTGAGGTAGGCACAGCCTAAGGGCTTCAGTTAGCATAAGAGGCAGGACATTAGCTAGTGACCGTGTCAGTTTAACATCTAGGGAAAGTGTCAGGAAATGACCTAAGGATAGTGTGAAGAGCTTTGTTATGGAGACTCTCAGGGCCTTATTCAGAACCAGTGTTAGGGCTTCAGGTAGGGACAGCATCAGAGCCTGACTTAGGGAGAGCGATAGGGTCTGAGTGAGGCCTAGCATCAGACACTTAGTGGGGGACACTATCGGGGCATGACTTAGGAGCAGCATCAGGGCCTCTGTTGGATCAGCCTTAGGGTCTTAGTTAAAGTCATGATCAGGGTCTGAGTTAGTCACAGCATCAAGGCCTGAGTTAGTTAGGGAAAGCTTCAGGACCTCACTTAGGGACAGCGTCAGGGCTTACTTTGGGACAGTTTCAGGACCTTGGTAAGACATGGGTCAGGCCCAATCGCCCAATTCAGCACATCACCATCCCCACCTCATCGCAGTTTTCCCCCCTTGGTGTCCATATGAATTGGGCGATTGGGATTGACATGTATACACTGATGTGTATAAAACTGATGCCTAATAAGAACCTGCAGTATAAAAAAACAAACAAAACAACTAATACTAAACTTTCATTGGGTTATTTGTATGGAAATATGTTAATATAAATGTTTCAGACATTACATGAAATTTCTAAAAATCTTATATTTGTATTTGTATGGAAATATGTATGGAAATATGTTAATATAAATGTTTCAGACAGTACATGAAATTTCTAAAAATCTTATATTTGTATTTGTATGGAAATATGTATGGAAATATGTTAATATAAATGTTTCAGACATTACATGAAATTTCTAAAAATCTTATATTTGTATTTGTATGGAAATATGTATGGAAATATGTTAATATAAATGTTTCAGACATTACATGAAATTTCTAAAAATCTTATATTTGTATTTGTATGGAAATATGTATGGAAATATGTTAATATAAATGTTTCAGACATTACATGAAATTTCTAAAAATCTTATATTTGTATTTGTATGGAAATATGTATGGAAATATGTTAATATAAATGTTTCAGACATTACAGGAAACGTCTAAAAATCTTATATGTTCTGGTATAATGTTATAAGTAATAATCCTAGTTATTACTTTAAAATGTATATCTCAGAAATAACTAATTTTCTTGTCAACTGCATTATTATGAACTTTCATCAAATCTTTAACCATGGTCATTTTTAAGTCTTTTGTCATTTACAGACAGTTCTGGGTGTACTCTGATGATTTTGCAAATATGTTCCTATAAAAGAGTTTCATCTTCAAGAAATTCATGGAAAAGACTCTGACAAGTACAGGTTTCTGGTAACTGACTGTACTGCTGAACTGAATGAATAAGCATTTTCAGAACTCTAATGAAAAACTGATGAACTCATAAAAGTGCTAACAAAAGATCAAGATGAAAAAAAAGAAATTAATTACATGGGACTGAGTGAACTGATGAGGATGAGTATAATTTTTGTGACTTTCTGTCTGAATTAAAAAAAAAAAAAATCCCACAAGGACTCAGAGGAAAAGAATATACAAATCAATTTTCACTGCAAAGTAAAGGAGCTGTTACAGTGGAGGATTACTGGACTGAATGTCAATGTTATGACATAGTATAAGTGTGTTTCATGTTTGGTAATAGCAATCATTGTTGCTTTTGTTGTGGTCATCCATGTACAATGCTTGGTGTCAGTCTATCTATCTCTTGTAAAAATAAAATACAGTGTGTGCGTGTGGAAAAAAATTAAAAAATAAAAAAAAAAAAA